>NC_088991.1:1224307-1836461 GCF_963932015.1 Anas acuta
TTCAGGCGCTGGAGCTGAAGCCCCCCTGCGGCCGCTGGAGAGGCCCTTGGTGGAGCAGGCTGTTCCCCCCTCCCCGATGCTTGGGAAACTGAACAAACACCACAGCAAATATGCAAATATACCAAAACTTCTAGACTGTTACTTAGATAATGCCTACATCACCTTTCCCTGCTCATTCAACTTCAAATACCTTTAACACTTTCAACAAACCTTTTAACACGTCCTTTATCTTTCTCTAGCCTTTACTTTTCTAATGCCGACATCAAAGGCTCAGTCAGGGGCCAACTTAATTCCGTACCTTTTCCCTCCAAGATGCTGAAACAACCTCAATATACAACATTTCATCCTGTTTTCCTTCTTTCCACAAAAACAACATTGACCGTAATATGGTGTTATAATTAATACTTCCATTTAGGGGCCACTCCGCTCCATCCTCTAGTTTATAAAGTGGCCACCACTGATTACAATATTTGATAAGGGTTCTTTTACTCTCTGTACCCTCTCATCCCACTATATCCCTCCAATGTGTTAGTATACATCCTAGGGGGCTTTTCCTTGGGATTTCTTTGCTTTGAACTTTTCCTATTGTAATCTACAGTGGTTAATATTCCACCGTTTTCCTAGAAGCTCTTTACTAGTCAATCCCAATCCCTCCAAAATCCACAATATATAGATACACAAGTAAAATCAGACCACTGTAAATTAATTGCCTGTAGACAATTACACTGGGAACATTTAAACCTGATGAGCCGATAATATGCCTGGGCAAATTTTGTTCCCTTAGACATACACCTCAATGGCAGTTCTTATATTTACATATTTACATATTAACATAGGTATAAAAGAACACTTTAACAAAAATGCCCGGGCTTGTATATATACAATATACAATGTACAGTTATTATTCCAGTTAGAATTATTCCTCAGCAGCTGGAAACATTACGCCAGTTGCCATTAAAGCTCGCTTACCCTCTTCCTGTCTTTCTTAAAATCTTGGACGTCCCCAGAGTTAATGGGGACAGCCACATATTCCTAGTCACTGGTCCCTGAACGCTAGAGTCAGAGTCGCTATCAGAGTCTCCCTGGGGTTGCAGATTAGGAAGCCCGGGAGTCTGAGGGGCTGCAGGTGGTGGTGGTGAAATATAGGGAGGCAGTGGGGCTGGGGTCTCTAATTCTCGTTTTTTCTTGTGCCTCCCATCCCCTCCTTTTTCTTTTAGAGGATATAAATTGGCTCGAGTTTCCGAGCTGATCCACAAATGTGCATATTCACTTTCTTCCAAACTAAAAGGTTCCTTTCAGTTTACATAAATATTTAGGGCCTGGCAAACCCAATCTTCAAAGGACCCAAATACGGGCCAGTAGAGGTGGTCTCCTCGAATCTGTTTACCACCCCAAACTTCAACACAATAATGTATCATTTTTACTTTATTCCTTCCCCGCCTAAAAGGGGAATCCTCCCAATTTTTAATCATTAATCCCGGGTAACCTAACATCAGACGTTACCCTGCCCATGGGACCAGAAGGCTTACTCTTCTTCTGTCCCATCTTCTGGAGCGCCTTCACACACACACACACAAATCGCTTCCCCCTTTTCGTGGCCCAGTCCCTCGCGGGATGTGGGAACCGCACTACCGAGGGGTCCGCACTCGCTTCGTCCGCAATTGGACGTCTCACAACGCTACGCTCCAGGATACCCAACCCCAACCGAACGGATCACCGGCCTATACTTACTCACTCCTGAGTCTTCGTTCGGTCTTCGTGCACAAAGATTACTAGGGGTTGCCGGCTTTATTTGCTTGCTGCCGAATTTAGGGTTCGTCGGTGAAGGATTTGAATGAAAGTAATCCTAGCGAAGGCCGCTGAAATCAGCGGGGCGCCCCCTCCGAAGGTCTTTCAATCAGATTGCCTTCATCCGAGTCACGGCACCAAATTTGTTATAAGTTGCCCCCTTAATTAATTTTCAGAGAGCATTGCATTAATAATAGAAAGGAATTTATTGAGTAAGCAACAGCAAACAAAACAGCGCTGGGCGGCCGGGGAGTCTTGGCTCCGCCAACGGCGCGCACCTCACCCCCCCCAGGGTCCCTTTTTATATCTTGGTGATTTCAGGATTACGCAGCACGTCTGGGTATGTTCTGCGACTGCGCGCACTGTTGCTAGGGGGTCGTCTCTGTCCCTCTGGTGGTCGTGAAGATGAAGGCCGTAGTCTTCCTCGGCGTTGTGGTTCAACTTCTTTCTTTATTTGGTCATGTTGGCCCAGCGTGAGACAGGAAAGCAAGATGTTGATACACTAGTTTAACAACTTATCAGGAGATGGTTACATGAACTTTGCAGCAGTGTTTTTTGAACAAAAGAGGCTACTGAGATGCAGAAGGAGAGAAGGGGAGAGGGTTCTCTTTTTTGTTACATTAAGCGAAGGAATTTTCATAGTGTCTAGCTAAGCATTATACAGCTCCTTACTTCAGCAGGGAGTTTTCACAACTCCCGTTCCTCAAACAGAACTCCTTGTTTTTACAAAAGACAATGAACAAACATTTATTGTGTATTACAGGTGCTTTTGTCTGATGGAAAGCAGCTTCTCTAAAATGCATCTTTGTACCGTAGATACTGCAAGCAGCTGCTTCCCTTCTATCTTTCAGGATTTTTTTTCCTTCATGGCACTGGATTACCCATATGTTCATATTCACAAATAAACAGATAGAGATGCACACTCATCCACAAACATAGCAGCACACGCAAGGATTTTTTTTTTTTAATTCTATTTGCATTTAGCTATTTTAATACAAAAATGATGAAGAAAACATCATAGAACAATGTCTTAAAAACAAACCACTAAACTATTTCTGTAATAACCCCACAGAATGACTGAAGTATTAACAGATAACCCCACTAACCCCCTGTGCTGTTTCTTGCTGTTTGTGTAAAGCTCTTAAGAAGGACTGCAAACCTGAAAGCAGGAGTGTGACAGTTCCTGGGGTGCTTCCAGATGGGTCTCGGGACTCCGGTTAAGTGAAACACTTTAATATTGAAATTCAGTCCTGAACGGCAGAGCTACCTTACACTGTATTTGTTTAATTTTTATCTTTAGGGTTGAGCTTACTGAAAAGTTTCAAATATGGTTTTGTGTGAGACTGTAATACTCTACAAGTTTTAGAAATTCAGATTTGCTTTTTTTAAGGTCTGGTATTTTTTCCTTACTTTTAGACTCAACCAACTTGACATGATTGTAAGAAATAAGGCCATGTGGCCTAGAGAAACTATGAATCAGTAACTGCATGGGCAGTCTTAAAGATTTAATAAATATAACTAGTTATCCAGTGGCAATTATGTGAGTTGTGTGTCAGGTTTTTAGTGCCCATTTTTTCTGTCATGTTGGGAAAGGAGTTTAAACCACAATGTTCTTCGCATTGTTTGGTTGATAACATATGTGTGTGTGTATACATGTATATTCAAGTATATACACATTTGTTTGAAAGATGTGAACTTTGATATGTGTATTTTTTTCCTGTGTCCTTTTGAAATAGGTAGGTGTAGGTACTTCTGAGCGGGAAAGGCTGTGTGCTGGGCTACGTGCGACACTTGCTCATCTATTTGTAGGTTCGTGTCTCGAAGCAGCAAGACTAAATACAATTTAATAAATTCTTAGAACTTGTTCTCTCTGAGGACAAAAGAAATAGGAGTGATTTCCTGTAAACTGTGTGTTATTCTCTGTTATGGCTGATACTGACAGATATTCTATGATCTTTTTTTCATCATAAAAATACCCAAGAGCAGGCAGAGTTTTTTCCTGTGGTCTCCAGGGAATCCTTGCTCTTCTGTTGTTCCTTTACCTCTCTTGTTCCGGACTTCCCAGATGTGACCGTGGTCTTAGTGGCTGCTCTGAATGCATGGGTTTGTCAAGCTGCTTAGAGAGAAGTGTTTGCTGTGGGAGCACTGGTTAGACTTGTCTTACATCCAGGTGGGAGTTTTTTCATGGAACTTCTGGGCACCTGATGGAATAATTTCAGGTTGAAACCTTTGAATAATTTCAATAAATTTAACTCAATAAACTCATAAATATGATAAGGGAAGACTGGGACTGATAGTCCAATGAAGTTGTGCAAATCTCCTTTATTTGGGTAAGTTATTATCTTGATTTCATGTCTGATAAACACGGAAAGAAATACCTGATGGCTAATGTGAATTATAAACTTCTAAATAAAAAGTGTAAATACTGGTGGGAAAACATGAACCAAAATTTGGGGTTGAGGGCTGTGTGCATTGCAGGCTAAGCTCTGCAGAGTTTGAGCCATCATCAAACAAATAATAATTACCACTAATTCTACTACGTACTAATGGCACTACATATACATTCTCCTGATGAAGGTATAAATTCTCAGTCAAGTGACACTTGAGGAGAAAAAAGTACAGTTTTCCTTTTAAGAAGTTTGTGCATGTGATAGTTATAACGAGTGCTTTAGCTTTTATTTGTTTAAGGTGTTCAAGTTCTTCATACATGTTCCATCCCAAAACATCCCAAAGCAGTGTCCACGCTGATCACTGCTTTTTTTTTTACATCAGTGCTTTTTTTTTTTTTTTAACAAATTAGTGCTGTCTTTTTGGGCAGCTCAAAGCAAAGCTTTTGGCTTTGTCTGCCTAGGCCATTTGGTCTTTTTGTGGGTGCTTCCTTCCTGTTTAGGAAAAAGTATCCATCCACTCGATAAAGTATCCATATTTTTGTATATTATTTGATTTTCATACATATTCACCTTATTTGGTAGAATATTGTTATCCATTTGTACAGGTTGTTGTAAAAAGATATGTATGCTGAGAACCTTATATTAATTTCTATATAACTTCTGGGTTTATCTCTGTAATTGTATCAGGATGTTTATCAGTTGCTGTATATAACTAGATATGTGGCATAGCTATAGAGCAGCTGGGTTAATTTCCCATTTTTACTAATTCCAGGTGGATTGATTGTTTTCATATTCAAGTATTTATTATGGCAATGTGATCTTTATGTTGAATAGATATTTCTTCCACTGGCATGTAATAATCAGGTTTGGCCAAGCTGACATGTACTTTTGAACGTATCCTTGTAGGATGCATCCTTGTAGCGGTCCCAAGTCATCCTGCAGTGCCGGGCTAATGAAGCAGTTGCAGGGAGAGGTCTTTAGTGTACTATCTTAGCAAGAGTTGGTAATTAGCTGGTCCTGTAATAAATGTATGTAATCCCAGTCAATATTCTATTTGACTGTGTTTCAAATGAAGTGCAAAGTATTAAATGCCCTCCCTCACCCTCCTTCTTTGTGAAATGATTATAATGAAAAGATTATAATGAAAATACTGGTATTAAAGAGCTCACATTTAACTGATATGTGGTGAGGGGATGTGAGCCTGTTGTGTCACTTCTACACCAGTGTACCCAGAAAGTACCGGCACGGGCACCAGGGATGCTGGTTACGGCAGGCTATTCCAGGCTTTGCATGAACTTCACAGTGCTGTTTAAGTTACAGACGCCACTGTACATACCTGTATGTTCGTCTGGTTGACTTTGTGTCCAGAACTGATAAAAATAATGGTGTCAAACACCAAATCGTGATTGTACTGAATCTTTTTTTTTTTTTTTTTTTTTTTTTTAAGGCTTTTGTTGCACATATTTTGTTACCAGCTGCTTCCAGAGTTGGTAAGATAAAAGTGACAGAGCCTTACTCCTGCCCCTGTTTTTAGGTAGCCCTTCACACATGGGTGATTCAGAGCATTTTTTCTCCGGAGCATTTGAGGGACTTGAGCTGAACATGCCATCTTACATGGTCACTGTAGAAACAGCTAGGTGGCAATGTTCTTCTTGTTTCTTATCATTGTGCTAGTCCATGATTAAGATGTTTATTAATAAAGAGTAGTACCTTATAGACTTTGTGCGGAGAATGAAGTTAATTGAAGTAGTTTTTCAGAAATAGTGATCTCACAGAGATTTGACAAGAAACCTGCTTGGAAAACTATTTATACTGTTTGTACATATGCTAGCTAAGAGACTAAGAAAAAGCTAAGAATGAAATCACAATAATCTTCCATTGTTGTAAGTAAGTCTGCCATATCTGGAAGTCCAAGTATTTATGTATTTAAATATTTCAATTAATACAGTAACAATGAGACCTGAAATAATTTCTAGTAATAATTTGTTTATTTTTTCAAAGTTAGTTATTTGATTGACTCATTGGGTTGACTGATTGGACCTTGCAGCTGAAGTGCCGGTTAGGAGAGGAGCTGTAGGACCTCCCAGCCTCCCTGTCCTGCCACTGCTGTGTTGGCCTCTTTTAAGTCTGCTCTAAAATGGCAAAGGAAAAGTAGTTGTGCCTCTCTATGAGCTTTAACTTCAAGGAGTGGAAAATGTTGTGGTCTTCTTATGCTTAAAGTCCAGCTTTATTTACTATATGTAACTTTACTATATAGCCAAGCAGATCACTGTCAGTTGAGTGGGATGCAGAGAATGACTTGTTATTGTTATCTGTTGTGCTGTTAATCTTCATTTCTCACAGGAACCTTGCTGATTTTATCAGTGACACAGGAAATGGCTGCAAATGAGGATGGGAGGTGGGTTTGAATTCTTTCCATGTGCATGCTGTGCTTCAATGGAAGTTTTTGTCTTTGAAATGTGTTCCCAGCTTAGTTTTTGGTAAAAACCAACAGCTGCTAGATTAACCATCCCTGTTGACTGAAAGCAATATACAGCAGTGTTTTTTATCTGATTTTTTTTTTTTTGTAGACATGTTTTAGCAAAATCTCTCATTCTGTAATGAGAGGGTATGACATAAGACTATTTTCTTTTGAGCAAATATAGCATATAAAATATGTATTTACTCCAGCAGAAGAAAATTAGGACTTATTAATTCATATATTTAAAACTGTGGTTTCTCATAAAGAGTATTTCCTTAAACAAACTTCTGCAGGTGAATTGTTTGTCTCAAAGAAAAGAACATTGCTGTTAATCTTGTGGTGATTATAAGAGGATGTGTGAAATCTTCTTTATTGCCTTTCTGTCATAATGAGTACACAAAAAGAAAGAATTGTTCAAAGGAAATCTATTTTCCTGTAGTATTTGGATTAAGAAACTTTTTGCATTGAAAAAGAAGTAATGTTTTGTTGTTGTTGTGCGTGGGGTACTTAAACTGCTTTGTTATAAAGAGGTGAAGCTTGTTTTAGGATTTGAAGGGTGTTAGGATTTGCTGATGTTTTGTTTTCCAGTTTGTAAACCTCCCATACCTGTTGAATTACTGCTGTCTCCTTTGAAGAGAAAAGATATTAAAGCAGACCTTTGAGAAATGGCTGAAACCCAGGAAGGACTGTGTGTGCAGTGTCAGGGCATGAAAAGCCACCCTCACACTTCTGGAGGCACGAGGGGTGGGTGCAGTGCTGCAGTGCTTCTATGTGGTGTCCCCACAGCCTTTTGCTCTGTCTCATTCCAGACACCATTTGCTGGAAGTTTTGATGAAAATGCCCAGCATTTCAGATTAAAATGGAATTATTCCCCAAAACCTGAATTGAGAATAACTTTGTCAATGGCTCTTCTAATTAAAAATGTGGTTTGTTTTGTAACTGACTGCTGGAATCTTCTTGTATTTATTTTTTCTTTATAGATTAAAGTAAGTGGAACTATTGTAACCCAGACTTTAAACAGCAATTGAAGGCTGTGAGGCAAAATGTAAGGGTATTTTCACTCTCATAGCAGTGCTCTTTCTAGTTGCAATTGCTACTCAGTGCTCTGGCTCCAGTGTGAAGTTTTAAAAGATCTTCTCAGACTTTTGTAGTAGCCACAGTGATTTTTTCACAGAGGGAAGTGCTGCAGCTTCCTTTTAAGCACCCTTTAAGATAAGATTCACGATACAGTGCAAAGTTACTTCAGTTTCTGAACCATACATAATTTAAGCTGGACCAATACTCTGTTTTGTGAAGGCATGCATACCTTATGGCTTCTACATGTTTATTTGCTTTTGTAATAAAATGGATGACAAATTTTAATTCCTTTCTCTTTTCATATACAAAAAGATACTTGACATTGCATCAGTTTATCAGTCCTGTTAATAAAAAGATGAGTTTTATTAATATTGCCTATAATGAAATAGTATAGGGTGAATATGAGTTTGTGCAATGCGTTATAGTTGAATATTACAGAGTGCTTAGGGGAGGCAAACCATACATATGCATTAGAAACTGGTGTATTGTAACAACATCGGGTTTTGTTTAGACTAAACAAACCTTAAATATTGCACAAAGGAAACAAACACTTGAGTCTGCTTATCTGCAAAAAAAGCATTAGTCAGTATGTAAGCAGCTTCTTTAGAAGAACACTAAGGAATGGGACTGATTTGCTAGTTGTACTTAGCATTTGGCCTTTTTTTTTTCAGCATGAAGAGCTGTCATAATTTTGCACATATTTTTGTGTTAGTTTTGAGGAATATTTTGAAAATTGCAAGAGCCAAAAAAAAAATCTTGTAAACTTCTGTTTTATTATTTTGGTTAACTCTGTATGAAGTCCTCGTATCTATACCACCATGCTAAGTTACAGTAGGATATTACAGCAGAGCAGTAAAAATAAAAACTTTATTTCCCCAAATATTTAAATCTAATGTGAAATAATTAACATAAAATCACCAGTCTGAGAAGATTTAATTAGCATATTCAAATACTACTGTTAACCTTCACTTGTGATGAGAATCCTGCTCCAGCCAAAACAAAAGAAATAACTGGAAAACTCCATCCAGTATGCAGTCATGTAACGTTGTTCTGCTGGAAATGGCTGTGTTTCTGATTTGGAGGCTAATCTTATTTGCTAATGGGCAAGCATACTGTAGTTAGCCAGAAGAGCACTTCTTTTTTCAGTTTCAGAAGGATTCACAAATAATAAGTTCTCTCCATTAAGAGTTATCAGCCTTTTTATGAGCTGGTCAAATTCCCCCTTTTTTTTCCCTCTTGTGGTGACCATATTGATTATTTAGAAATGTTTATTTGTTTTTTTATTTATTATTATTGTTATTATTGTTGTTCTGTACAGATCTAGTAGGTGAAACAATCCTTAATTTGGTGACTAGTTCGGCTTTGTGACAGATTGAAAAGTTAGACACTTACTCTAAGTAGTACGCTACTACTTAATGGTAGTTTTACAAATACACCATTTTGAAAAATAATGGGAGAGTTGTAATTATCATTGTGGGAATTTCTAAATGTCCCTTTCATGTCATAGGAAGCCAGTCCCAGCACACTAAGTAGTGAATGTTATGTGGAATGTCTCCTAATGCAATAGATTGTTATTTTTGTTTGTCTCTTTGTAATACAACGCTTCTTTAGAAATCATGTATATGTCTTTTTACATCACGTTAAGTCACTTGAATCCTTAAAAATTTCCATATATCAAAATTCTGTTTATATTGAATTTTGGAAGCAATGGCTCTGATTCAAAGGTGTCTTGTAGAATAATAGGTCTAATACAGGGGAGCAGGAGTTGTTTTGCTTCCCTTCCAGTTTTTAAATTAAAATAATAACAATGATAATAATTTTCCTAGAAGCTATGCTGATTCCTGAATTTTGAGGTGAAGTTGTGCTGGCAAATTCTCAGAATTAGGCAGATTACAGTTCCGCATTGTGTGACCGCGTCTGTTGCTTTACTGTGCCTTCAAACCAGTGGTGAATTGCAGTGCCACTCTATGTACATTTTAATATTCAGCATGCCATGAAACAATAGCCTCTGAAAATGACTGTATTATGCAGCTGAAGATCTGAGTTTTACTTTGATATTCTTCAAACCTTTTGGTAAGTGTGTTCTTCCCAGATGAAAAATCCAAAGGGGAAAAAATAAGCACCTGCTTTCCTTTCTTCTTCTACATATTTCATGCAAACAGTCCTATTAAGTAAGAAGAAAGATCTGGCTAGCTTATGTTGCTTTTCAAACTGACAGTCAAAGAAATAGAGTATCATGGGGTTTTAAATTAACCAGAAGCAAGCTACAGTGCAAAGCAGTTTTTCCAAAATTTGAATTGTTATTTGAATAGACAAAGAAGAGTCTGTAATTAAACACAGCCTTGTGAGCCTCTTAATGAAAAGCATGTTAGAAAACAAGGTAAATTTTATGTGCAAGTGTTATATGAATATGGTAATAACAGAAGAGAAGATGTACTAAAGCCCACCTTGTTTCTATTGGTTTCTTGGGAAGAAGGCTCTGTAGAACTGGTGATGTTTACATTTGTCTATCAACACTGTGCCTTGGAAGCATGAAAAGTTTTTTTTGTTTGTTTGTTTTATTTTTTTTTTTTTATCAAGAGCCCCAAGGCAAGGTTTTTGATAGAGGTCCTGCTAAATCAAACCTAAAACTGAAGCACAAGTGAACTTGTACTCCTGTGACCACTGGGAGGGATTCTGTGCACTCTGTTGTACCAGCACCAGCGCTAGAAATCCTGGTGCACAGAGAAGTAATGTCTTGTTTGTTTTCTGTAGGAGCAGGGAAAGCTGTGAGCAAATGTGCTATTATATCATGGCAGAGTAACAGTATTCTGGAAGATGTTTGGCTGTCTGATGTTATCAGAGTGTCCAGGTCATATTCACTGGACAGAAGGTACTTGTGTGCTAGCAGGAGGCACTGATGCACTCTGTTTGGATGTGAGGTTTCTGTTTGTTTGTTTTGTAGTGAGATCATACATAAAATATTAAGCACAGAAAATGAGGATATGCAAGGCAGTTAGATGAAAAGAGGTTTTTGCTTGTTGTTTAAAGGTTCATGCTAAATCCAATCTTGAAGTCTTAAAGTTCAAGCTGCTGCATTCCTGTTTTCCAAACAACTTCACTGAAGTCCTATTGAAACATGAAGTTACAGCAGTATATTTGCTGATTTCCTGCAAGTTTTAAATTTTATATTACTTTATGAAAAATGTGCTGTATTTGGTTCCCTTGATATCCTTTTCCCAATTTTATGGGAAAAGATATTTAGATAAATGTGTGCTAATTTAACGTTCCTTCTGATGGTAATAGTTGGCTACCAGACAAGTTTTCAATTTGTTTTTGGTATCTTACTAGATTTCAGAAAAAAAAATGAAAATTCTTAAAATGTAAAAAATAAAATTAAAAAAGTTATTTTTAAAATAGTTATTTTTAAAAAGTTATTTTTAAAATGTCTGATGTACACCCTCTGTACATCAGTAGAAACCGATGAATTATCGTTCTGTGCAGTAACTTCTGTGCATACACACTTACTCCTTAGAGAGGTGAATGTTCAGGTAATGGGGCTTGGGGTTTTGGGTCTGTTTTAATTTCTATTAAGACTGCTGCTGGAAAAGGCTATGACTTAATGTTAAAATCTTTTTTCTAACATCCTTCTTGAACTCTGCAGCATTCTTTGAACCTTACAGTTCAGTATCTGTATAAACCTTAGATTTGGCAATGCATTTGATTGCATATTCTTCTAAACCACAAATCAGAGCAATATGTCTTTCATCTTCAATTGAGTATTTTATCTAACTGCTTTTGGTAATATTTAGGTTTAAATAACATTGGTGAGGTTTTATTTGGGGAGATCGGTTATTTCTAGAAAGCTTGAAGGATAGGGCTCTGGGTATTTTAGAGAGATAAGATGTTTCATTTATTTATATGCAATTGTTATTAAATGTTTCTTATTAGCAGAATGTTTTTTCTTAATCTATCTGAGTGCTTATGAAATGAAGAGCTAATAGTGTTACCAGGAGTCTGGCATGGTGTATACAGGCCATCTTTATGAGCTTCTGGGCTCTCTTCTGTGCATGCACTTCTGCCCAAGCCAACACTGCCTGCTCCAGTTGTAAGCTTTTCTTTGAGCACATATTTCTAATCGTCCTGAGTTGAGCCAAATTAAATGGCGTATTTTTAACGAGAAAAAGAGTTTGGATTCCTATCCATATGCTTTAGCTGATGTTAAATCACACTTTAAACAGATGCTGACCTCTATATTACCAAGGCATAAGGGCTAATTATGCTTGAACAAATTTCCAGTTTCAGCCATTTGTAAGAAGCTGGTCTTTGCATTTCCAAGGGAATATATATTTTGTTAGATCTGTATAATATGCGTAGCAGTATTTGCAGTATAACATAACTGTTAAATCTGTGTTAGGTTGTGTAATGCTCAAAAGTCAAATACCTTGAATACATAGAATTGAGAAGTCAAGCATTTGTAAAAGGTTTGCACTTCATTCATCTTTACCATGTTTTGAATCTGCTGCAGATTAATCATCAAGAAGATAATTGTGCTTTCTGCTTAAAAATTGTATGCAGTCTTATTTCGAGAAGCTTACCTTCCAGCTGTTAGCCAGCCATTCCCTATGCACCAGTTACAAATGGTTCAATCTGGCATTAGTAACTGGGAGAGCTGGTAGCTCTAGCTGTTATCCGCAGAAGGCTTTGAAGCTACACAGATGGCCATATCCTCTTTCCTCCTTTGAGTCAAAATGTGTAAATGTAAATCATGCACGGTTAGGATTATTCTTTAGAAAGCCTGTAAGTAGCTCTCACATAAAAATCAGCTAAGAGATGGAGGCATTTATATGAAAAGGATATATGTAAAGGATTCCTGAGTCGTTCTCTCTCCTTTTCTTTCTTTTATTAAAATTATATTTGTAGAACCATGTGTACCTGAGAAAGTATACCATATAGTAAGTGCAAAAGGCTAAATAGGTGATCACGAATGAGTCAGGGTGGTAGAGCATCTGGCCTGTAATGAATAGCATTATATTTCATATAAATTTCTGGTTGAAGCTTTGTTTTAAAGAGAAGTCTGCTTTTCTGAAAGTGCACATATGGCTAAGTCAGAGTTCACAGATAAAGATAGTACAACATTAGGGTTTTAGCTGGCAATGTTGATAGTAACAGTCATATGGATAAAGCCTGTCATACAGGTCCTGTAACACTCAGTAATCTGAGAAAAGACAGAAATCAAACTCATAGAACTGAATTAGAGATGTGTGGGTATTAAAATACTCAATTCGCTCCCATTTAAACGCAGACCATCTGTTGTTTCCAGATGCAGTGCTTTCTGCAGCAACACACTGGGAATGCCATCGCAGCACCAGCAGCCCATGTCCCTCTGGCTCACTGGTGGTGCTCCCAGCCCCACACCACCAACCTTTGGCATGGCTTCCTTGAGCCAGAGCACCCCGGCACCCCTGGGTAGTTGGTACTAAGGGTGGCAAAAGTACTATGAGACATAATGCCGGATGTTTGGAAGGCTCTGGTGTATGTTTGAAACCACGTACAGTGCAACACCTTAATCTGCTGCTGTTGGTAAAGCAATGGGCTGTCACCTCCCTCAAGACCACTGCTTGCCTCATTAATATCGCTGGAACAAATTATCACTTCACAGCCCAGAAATCTTCTGTAGCAGTTGTGGTGATTGATGTAACAAGGCTAAAAAGTAATGATGAAATGCATGTTCCAGAAGACAGATTCAAATGGCAGGATCTTCAAAGGCAATTAAATGTGACACAGGAGGAGTCTTCTTGGAATAGTGTATTTTCAAATAAATGGCAAGATAACTATGATAGTCTATTGTTATTATACTTAAACTAGTTTTGTTTTAATACTAGAAATACTCAATTTCACTGAGTATTTCTAGTTTCCTTCTGAATTACATACTTTGTCATATGCATGCACTTAGGAATTTATATTTAAATAAACCATGTCAGGGCTTCTGAGCATCTATTTTATAGCAAACTATCTAGAGCTGCTATTACTCTAATTCACAGCTACATCATTATCAAATAATTAGGGAATTTTGTTGGCTCACTGGCTTCTGAATCAAAACAAGAGTTGTAAATAGTAAACTTAGCACAAAAGGGTTCATACACTTCTAAATGAAGGGCAAAGCTTCTGCGCAACGTGGGTAACTTCATGCATGCAAACTTCACGGAGCAGTCTCTGATCACAGCTGTGGGAGGGAGCCTGTGTTTTTGTCTCTTGTGATTTCCCACATTTCAGGGGAGCTGCTCCTATAAATAGGAGCTGCAGGACTTAGGGGGGTTCCTGCCCAGCGCTGGGATGTTTTTTCCTACAAGAAAAGTAATCCCTGCTCTCCTGCAGAGTGCCAGAGTACCTTTAATGTTAGACTCGCTTTCAGTAGACAGTTGAGTTTAAGGGAAGCAGTAGTGTACTATTTCATCGGGATCGCTTATTGCAGCACTCCACCTTTTCTTGAAAACCAAGTGCCTCAGTGCTGCCCGTGCTTGTAGCAGCACAGTGAAACCCGAGGTGCCCGTGGGACTCCAGCATGTCTGGGTTTACACGTGGCTGGCGGAGCACCCTGCGTGTTCAGGGCAACTCTACAGCTGCACCTTCTGGGAAGGAAATAACTGCATGTGAAGAATTTGATAATGTTTTAGGCAAATATTTTAGTGTTTTCTTTTCTTTTTTTTTTTTTTTTTTTTTTTAGCAGTCAGGTAGGTAACTGTGAGTACCTGTATTTGTTTTATTTGTTTTCCCAAATTTCAGTTTAAGTGTTTTTTTTTTTTTGGTTTTGTTTTGTTTTGAATCTGTTTTGTAAAACTTTCAGGAAACTGTCACTCTTCTTGGCAGCAGTGCATAAATACTTTTATTTTACGATAGATTTTATTACCATGCTTTTAGGGATGATGAGGTGCATTCTAGGAAAATTTAAGGAAAAAAAAAAGTGCATTTTTTTTAAACCAATGGAGGATTTTATGTTGGGGTTTCCACGTGTAGATCAGCTCCTCCCCCAACAGCAGTGGACACGCACTTCTAATTGCATTTCAGCTCCCTGAGGTCTGATGGTCCTTCTATTCAATTCTAATAGAAGAGCCACTTCTGAAGGGATTGGAAATTGAAATTAAAAAAAAAAAAAAAAAGTGTAATAGAAATGTTGATGAATTCTTTGCTGTTCCTTAATCTTGGAGAAAACACAAAGCAGTCAGAAGCAGCACTGTAGTGAAAAATGAAGTGATTGGAAAAGTCTCAAGCCCAATGATTTCAAAGATTTGAAAACATTTTAAAATGTGATACAAAGCATGGGATATGAGAAACAATAGAGGAAAATTGAGCATAGTTAAAAACAGTCATTATAAGAATATTGCTTTAAAGTTTATTATAAAATCATAAATAAATGAGTCGAGGTGATACATTCAGAACTGCTATCGTGAGCAGTCTTGACCTTCGTTCTGTGCTAGGAGTTCTCATACCCACCTGGTTTGTTTAGCACTTGGCTGCTGAAACGCTAATTCCTGTGCTACTTAGATTATTATTTTTTTTATGGTGTTAGTGTAATTTGATAAAGAAGCCCGTTATGCAATAAAATACAAAATTGCTGCAAAGAATCAGCCACTGTATTTAGTAGCCCTGCTTCTACAAAAAAAAATAAAAAAAAGTTTAGTCAGTGAAGCAAGGGTCTGTCTGTGCGCATCTTTGCAACACTAGGGTCAGAAGACATACTTTCAAATCAATTAAAAGATTTGTGCTGACTTTGGTGGCCCTTAGGTCACGATGCTGTTGAAATAGGAGATTTTTTTTTTACTGTTTCCAGTCTTCCAGGGTATAGTCACCTAAAGAAAATGCTCACGGTAGCCTTTGTCAATTAATCTAGGTCAGTTCAGAAGGGCTGTCTCCTTCCATTGCGAAACAGTTAAAAGTGTGACGTGCAAATGAAGATACCAAACTGAAAACTTGATAGTGTTTTCCATTTCTTATGATGGAGAATGTACAATGAACAATTTTAATAGAAGGCTGTGATTGCCCCCTTTTTTCTTAGCGGTTTCAGATTTGGGGTCAAGGATCAGGTGCCTTTGTTTACATGCCAACTGGTCAACAAATTACTATCCTGAAACTTTCTGATATAAATAATAATAAAAATAAAATAAATAATTTCAAAAATAAAAATAATTTTCTGAACTTGTAACTGTTCAAAAATTTGCAAGAGTGAATTTTCCAGCTATCCATGGCTGTTACATTTCTCAATTAAAAAAATAATGTTGACACTTAAGAATCTGACTAAATTTAGATTGTCGTAACGCAGAGAGTTCTGGACTTTTTAATTTTGGAATTACTCAAGCCATCTGTTGCCTTGAAGCAGAGAGATTTAGTAATCAAGTACAACAGTAAGAAGGAATTTATCTAGGGAGGCTATTAATTAACAAAGTTGGATAAGGTTCAGTGTCTTCTTGCCTTTAAAAGTCAAGTCACTCCTGACAAATTGGTTGGACAATTATATATTGAGGCCAGTATTGGGTTACGTGTTTTTGTTTTCATTGCACTCCTACCTTAGAGGAGAGTAACTGTGTGAAAAATAAAATATTAATTATAGTGTGCATATCTGTATGTGTGTGTGTGTATATATATATATATATATATAAAAATAAAATTCAGCTCAAGCAACAAAGGCATCTCATAGTTTGAGTCTTGCTCTCCACTCCCTTAATTCAAAGTCTGTTTCCCAGTGTGGAGAGGAAAAAAAAAAAAAAAGATATCTTAAAACATTAAAACATGGGCTGATACTGATCCTCAGTTTTTATGTAGGAACATCACTGGCCTTCACTTATTTTACTCCTTCTTAGGTATAAATAGCCTATACAGGTGACTGAATATAGTTGTCAGTGTCATGTGGAATTCCTGCTGAATCCTCCTGTGGCGGAGGACAGGTCTGTAGTGTTTGAGGTCATTGGAAGCTGAATGAGATGGGAGCCTTTATGTCCTGTCAATTGCTGTTCTTCCATGTTAGTGCTCCTAGGAGCTGTAAGTACGAATACAAATACATTCTCAAGCTTGTTTTTGTGAAGTCTAATAATTAATAACATTTTTTTGTAGTAGGGAGCTACTGGGAGAAACCTCATTGGGAGGACTTCAAGTGACAGAGCGTTTTGGTAGTTCATTAGGAGTCCTATGACAGTAGTTGGGGGTGGTGGTATGCTGAGTGACTTTTATTTTGCTTAGGCAGTAATACCAAAGAAAGTAATACCAAAGAAAAGGTCAGAACAAAACCCATTTATCCTCTGAAAGCCATTGCATGCCCTTAACATTTCATACCACATTTCATTCCTGAAATCCTTTTCCTCCTTGGACTTTGATGGCTCAGCCCTTTCTTGATCATCTGCTTGTCTCTAATCCTTTCTTTGATATCACTCCTCCTCTTACCTTTACAGCTGAATTTTCTCTGTCTTCCCTAGCTTCTGTTATTGTTGTTTCTCTTCATACAACTTTTATCCGGGCAGTCTTGACAATACCCACACTGGCAAAGTTGAGTGTGCTGTTGTAGTTGCATTCTGAGATAAAAATCACTCATCTGAAAGGGAAAATCTCGACCTTGTTCTGTCATTCTTGTGGCCATTTTCTCTAGGCTTCCCTTATCATGTTCCCTTTATGGCCATTGAAAGCTGTTCCACAAAAAATAGATTTCTGGCTTGTCATTCCAACATCTACTCTGAGTCACTTACTCTGCCTCATCACATGTAAATTGGTTGACTTTTCTCTTTTTCAGTCTAGAAGAGAAGACAACTCATACCCAAAGCAACATGTGCAAAGCTTTGTCTCTGTCTAGCAAAGTGTTTAGGAAATCACCTCTGTCACTTTTATTCAACAAAAAACTTTGCCCACGAATGTCTGCCAAGTTAGTTCATCATCCTCGAATGCCTTTGTAGAGCTCTGCACTCATAATATCTACAAAATGTTTAACCCCAATCGCTTCAGATTATATTCCGAGGCTGCCTTTAACCAGTATTGTCTTATTGTTTCCATTTTCTTTTCCCATCTGTTTGCCATATTCATCTGTTGTCTCTTGTCTCATTCTTGATTTGTAAACTGTTTGACTCAGGTCACTTATACTTGATATGTGCAGTGTCTGCTAGGAAAGGAGTTTGGAAATTCTCAAGTGATGGCTCTAAGGGAAAGCTATTGCTGTTTGGTGCATCATTAATCTAAGCATATGGGGTGTTTGAAGAGAACATGTTGTGGAGAAGCTGTTGCTTCTATTCTTTTGCCTTCTCCTTGTTGCCCTTTCACTCTGCAGTTATGCTTGATACGTTCTTTGGAGCTTAGGGACAGAGCATAAAGCTCTTCTCCCAGTGGCACAGGATCCTCCAAACTTGTTTCTACTTTTTACCTGTCAGCAAAACTGCAGGGATACGTCTCCTCAGCACTATTTATTTAGTGATTCTGAGCCAAGCTGTAATTGTTCAGATATTTCACTGAAATTTGCTGATTTTTAAAGTGTGACTAATTGTGTTTGGTGTCATTTATAAAGAAATAATGAATGGCCAAATTCCGAGTACCAGAACATGAAGTCAGGATTGCTGCCCATGGTAGTGTTTCTGACACCAGAACTCTCTCTTTACATAAGCTTTATGATTTTGTTCTAAACAGGAACAGTAAATGCACACATTTGGGACTGAAACTATGATTTTAAGTTGCAAACATTCTGTATAAAGTGTCGGTCAGTAATCCAGAGGGTGAAATCTAATGTATTCCAGTCTTAAAGATTCATATTTCCTAAGAAGTCAGATCCAACCACTGAAGGAGTGTCAGAGCACATGATGGCTGTGCCCACATTGGCATGGAGGTACATTCAGGTTAGCTGCTGGCTTAGCTTTGTGCAGAAGCAGCCTGGGCTGTGCTGTGCTGTGCCCAGCTGCAGCACAGAGCACAGGGAGGGGGCTGTGCCAGGGAGCTGGCTTGAAAGCCCGAGTTGCTGTTACCAGCTAAATGCACACAATGGCCAAGAGTGATTTCTTTCAGGACTGCATATAATGCACCAGCCTAGAAAGCTGGAGTTATAGGGGAAAAAGAAAAAAAAAAAAAAAAAAAAAAAAAAAAAAAAAAACAACAAGTGGAGAGGGAACAGAACTTTCCTTGCTGCGTTTTTAGCACTGGAAGAAACTCTGGCCTGGATTGTCAGTAATATATTTGATGTTGAACAAAAGTACAATTACAATGTTTGAGACGTCTTAACACCTATGCTTTCTCAAATGCTAAGTGTTTCTCTGTTTCTCTTTATCTTTTTTTTTTTTCAAGCTGAATTTTTACATATGTGATAAACTGCTCTGAAGAGCCTGAAAATAACTTCTAGCTCTTCTCTCTTCCATTTGTTGTTGTGCTTACATGGAGAAAGATAAATGTATGTGTTTATATTCCCTTTCTTTTCTAGCAGCACTGAGCAATTAGGCATAGCTGAGAGCATTACTGAGCTCATCGCTGGGAGTTTTGGAGATTGTCTTTTGTTTTAGTCAGGCTGCTTCAGGGAGCAAAAGTGGTAACACATGTCTGTAAGGTACAGTATTACAGTTCAGAAGTATTTGGCATTGGCTACAAAATAGTCTTTTATCTTTAACTGGGGTTTTTTGATGCTTTAACCAAATATTTAGCTCTTTGAGTTTTATTTCTATCACTCATTAGAACCAACATTACACAACTCGTTTTTATCTCAGCTGTCTTCTACCATATGGTTACCGTGGCATTTACTACTCAACTTGCCAGACTGACAGTGAGAAATGGAGCACAGGAAATGTTTGAATATATTTCAGTTCAGGAGAGAAGGGTTCTAAGATGTGAAAGAGAACTCGTCTTCTGCCGGATGTCAAAGAAACATCCCCTTAACATGCCATCTTTTTCTGACTCCTTCATCAGTCAGGATGACTTTGCAGAGAAGCAAAATATCTAAATCCCAGCAGGATCCTTCAGAACATTTATCAGTGTCAGTTACTAAGTATGTTGTATTTAAGGAATGTTGCATTTGTAGTGGTGGGTTACCATTTTTTTGGACCAATTCTGTTGAAATCTCTGCTTGAATCACCAAGAATATTAACAGAGAGTTGTTACGGAAGGGTGAACACGAATAGAGAAAACCAGGCCTCCTGTGGGAAGAGAATTCATTCTCCTGATGCTGCCCAGCTGATGAGTTAGTAGCCACATAACCTTGTGAAAACTGGAGCCCTGCCTGTCAGGTTTGCTGTCCTGGGAAGGGGTTGTTGATATGGATATATCAACTTCTCCTATGCCTAAACCCCGCTTAGGTTTTTATAGAGATTAAAATTTTGTCCTCTCCCTTTCTCTGGGTTTTACTAATTAATTTAATTAGAAGGCAACGTTAAGCCTCTTCCTCCTCCAGCACTGCTGAAAGTCCTAGAGCTTCACTGCACCGTTAACGAGTTGCTCATCTAAATGCAAGAGGGGGAAAGAGCACTTTGCTGGTTGGTAAGACAGTGTTTGCATTCGGTGTGTGAAAAGCCTGTGCAGTGCATTACATTTCCTATAAACACTGCGTTTTCTCTAGTGCACACGTTATTAATTCTATTTGTAAATTGCATACATACAGCTATTAATGGGCTCTTGGGGATTTGAAGTGGGTTGACCTTGTTCCAGGCTTGTGAAAGACACAATAACATCCCTGTTAGCGCAGGCTAAATTTGTGTTTTGTGTTTTGTATTTGCACCTGTATGGTCTTCCTGGCCCCCTGTTATCCTCATGGCCCTGCAGCAGGGGCTGCAGCCATCTGTCCAAAGGATATGGAATATAAAACACATGAAAGGCATTCTCTCTATAACAACAACAAGATGATATAAATAGTGGCTTGAAAACAATTTTTGTGTTCAGATGCCTATTTTTTTTCCTTGGAAAAACTAAAGGGAAGTACAGGGAGATACTTTGAGGAGATGAGGTAGAAAGTTTTTAATTTAGTTTTCTTAGTCTGTCATTAGCATCTCATGCAAAATCTTCTGCCATACTCTGCTCTAGTGAATTAAAAAACAAAGATTAACTATTTTTACAAGCCAGAATAATTTTTCTCATTGAGGTTGATAAACATTCCTAGCAGTATGATGTTATGTTTCCAAACCTGCTAGAATCAGGATTTAAGGCCTGTTTATTACATTAATGCAACTTTCTGCTGGAATCCAGTCAGCTTTAAAGCATTCAGAGATGCTGTAGCAGCAGCGTCACCAGGGGCCAGCCACAGACTGGGGAGGGGAGCAGCAGGGCACAGGGCTGCCCTGCAGCACCTCTGGCCCTTCACTGTGACAGCAAGCTCTGTTTCTGGAACTCTGCTGGTAATGGGATTTCATTGCTGGCTGAATGGTTGCCTTACTGTAAATTTAAAATAAAAAAGCTATTCTTTGTCAACAGCTGTTTGCACTGTACACTTACACCATAGCTGGTTGGTTGTAGACACTGAAATAAGTTTTTCAGGGCTTCCTACTGATTGTCCCAGTTGCTGTCATATTACTGCATATTCTTTCTAACATATTACTTACATTTTGCTTTGTTATTTGCAAACATTATTTCAGCATTTTCCTAACCTTACAGTTGTTAGATAATCATTCTGTTAGATTTATGGGTTTCACCAGTAAATTTCTGTGTGTGTCTTGAAATGTAGCTAAAATATTGCGGTAATTCTCAGTCACTAAGGAAAAGCTGCTTTTACTGTATGCTCTAGACTTCACTGGTGAAGTTGTACAGTGATTCAAATCGGTGGACCTGTTGGTGAAGTTGTACAGTGATTCAAATCAGTGGACCTGTAGGATTCACTGTGGATCCACAGGGAGCCCTCCCAGAGCTGCTCCCCAGGCAGGTTGCTTTGTAAACAGGAGGTCTAATGCCAGTGTGGTTACCGGCTGCTGGAAATGATGATCAAATTGCAGTGCTGGTTCTGCTTTGGGAGGAGGTGGGCTGAGATATTTTATCAGGTTTGACTGCAGTAGTCAGTCTTTTTTAGGAATATATTCCCATTTTACATAGTTGGATCTAGATTATTCTTTTCAATCTTTTATTGTATTTCTGTGGAAAAAGATTGATAGTCAAAGAGGAGATAACAGATATCTCACACATATACAATGAGTCATGTTTGTACTTATATATACACCTATAAATACACACTTGTGTCTAATTATTATTAGGCCAAATCTGTTAGGTGCAAGATCTGGTGATATATACCTGATTTTGTCCTTTTCATCAGAAGAGACATTTTGACAACACAGAGTGTTATGAAGAAATAAAAGTACTTTACAGACCTTCATCCACTCCTACTTAAAAAATTAAAGAAAATCATTCAGGTGGACAAAAATAATCAGCTTGCCAGGAATCACAGAGCAAGGAAGGCTTCATCCTTTTTCCTTATAACTAATAAGAGGACAAGAGATTGGGCCTGCAATACACGAAGCAGCAAAAGAAGACATTTTTGATCTGTTCAATAGTATTTTCAGCTAGCAGACTGGTAGGCAGGAACTTCCATAAACATTCGGTGGTAGCTCAGGAGTGGGAGCAGTGAGAAGCAGGAGCGGATGGGCTGCCTTCCGCTGTCACCTGTGGCCTCCCACTTGTCCATGGTAGCTCTCAGGTGCACAGACCCAGGGATAAGGGCTGATGGCCACAAGGAGCATGGGCATAACAGGCTTCCTGAGGGCAGTGAAGGACCTGGGGACCCATGGCCTGGAGAAGCTGTAGGATCCTTGGAGAGTCTCAGAACTGGACTGAATAAGGCTGGGGGGAACCTTATCAAACTTTGAAGTTGGTCCAGCTTTGAGTAGGATGCTGGATCTGCAGAGGCCCCTTCCAAATAAAAAATGTTATAGCTTTTGTATTACGTAATTGTCATCGTTTTTTATTTTGTTTATATTTTTCTTTAATGCTTTATGTATATATATAATTGTTCTGGGAATAGCCCTGTCAGTTTTCAACATGTTTTATGTCAAGTTTTTTCCTGTAGGGAGTTTTTTGTTTTCTTTTCTTTTCTTTTTAAATTAGTGATTAGCCAGCTTAACATCAAAAGTAGGTGTTTTCATTAGACTTTAAACCCGCATTCAGTGCTCATAGGATTCTTTCTCTCTCCAGAATACCCAGCTGCAGCTAATAATAAGAAAAACAATAAATATTAGTTATCTTTCTAGCAGCATTTTGGCATTTCTTGCAAGTACCTAAATCCAAAGCTCCACCTTGGCACACATAGGAGGTGGAGCACAGAGCTGAGGAGCCTCACACGGGCCCAGCCTGTGTGCTCTGCGGGCACATCACCGAGTCATCTCGGCCCACCTTACTGCGTCTAGAAGAAGAACCAGATTAGCAGTGCTAATGCCTGTCTATTGACCCCCACCGTGTTTATGCTTAAAATCAGAGATGCCTGCTAATGCAGGTGTCTGGATACCTTTGTTAAGGCTTTTGGATAAAACCATTCAATAAGTGCCTCGATCCTTGTCATGTTCCGATTAAACAGCAGCACTGTGAATGAAAGAAAGGTCATCTAAATCCCAGCATCGCTGCTGTTTTATGTTAGCTTGCACTGGGTACTTATGTTAAATTTGAGCTGTTGGGATACAGCTGAAAGGCCCAGTTGTTGTTTTCTAGTTGGCCTTAACAGTTAGAAAAGTTTATGTTTATTTAGTGCACTGAATTAGTTGTGCTTATTTTAAGTAATTAATGTTGTGAATACCTTAATCGAAACACTGAATTAGAAAATGCAGTGCTGCTCTTTGGTACATGGAGCAAAGAGGTCTGAGGTGCTTTGGTGCCTTAAGAATTTATATGTTGTAACTGTGGAGTGAGAATCAAGATGGGAGACAGCATCTGTTGGTAAGGATGTGCCTCAGCCTTGCTCTCTTTGCCCCTCAGTGGGGCAGAGGACTAAAGAATAAAAGGATTAGGGATTATTCATCTTCCTACTAATATTATAAGGCTGTGCAGTCTGTGAATGTCAAAGTTTGTTCAAAAGCTTGCGAAGAATGGGAAAAGACTGATAACAATGAGAAGGGGAGGTAAATTTGAACAGTGAAGGCTGTGATTATAGGTTCAAGGAATCCTGTGATAAATGCATGAGTCTGAGTTAGGTGAGAGTCAGAAGAGGGTTGAAGGAAAGTTTACAACCGTGTTCACGTGTTATTAGCTGAAATTCATTAATACATAACAAATCCAGCCAGCTGGGGTTCAGGCTGGTTAACCAATTCTTTTTCTGCTATTAAAGAATAATATATCAGTATTTATTTTACTTCTTTTATTAAACAGTGGAATCTTTCCAGAGTAATTGAAACCCAAGAAGAATAGTTTTGAAATGAAAATTCTACCAAGTTCTTCCTTGTCTCCTTTCCATTTAAGCTTCAGTGATAAATATGTATATATATGATTACAATATATTACAGTGACAATGAACATGAAATAGAACTCTTGGTTTTCCCTTCACAATCATATTTCTGGGAAAATGGCCATCCTAAACAATGATGTTGTGTTTTATTTTATCTGTCTTTAATAGGCCTGTGCCTTGCTTTACTGTTCATGCAATAGGCACGTGGCCATTCTCCCCCATTTTGGGTGCTTTTTCTCTAACTCAGAAGAGTACAATCCCAGAATATTCCCGTAAGTGCTTACAGATAAGCTCAGTTCTTACTAGGGATGGATTCTGCGGAGCTCACAGGACCCAGAAATGCCTTCTAATGTTAATGTGTTACTTTTGTGCTACGTATGTATGAAATTACTCACCCTCTACTCAACAATCAGCACTCCAGTTGGTTTTATTATGAGTTGGATGAAACCTTTTCCCTCTGCCTGTCCATCCTCCCTCCTCTAGCATCTTGGGCTTAGGACTGGGGCTCCAGTCCAAGCTTCTGAGAGGAGAGCGCTGGATGTTCATGGCTGATACCTTCCTTCCTGCTTATGTTCCCAGTCAGGTTTTGTATTGAAGGAGTATAAGCACTCTAAAAGTATGATAGATCTAACCCCCTAAACATTTCTGTTCCCTATTACCTCTTCTGAGTTTTTCTTTTCAACAAACTCTTCAAATTGTTGCTTATCTAACTGCTGCTGGGAAGAAATCATTAAAATGGCTGGTTGTAGCAGTAGTAGTCAGTAGTTGTTTTGACTTTTTCCCCCATGTTTTCTCTAGACTTCCTCGTTTTATTTTAAATCTTCAGAAAAATACAAAGAAGTCATTTTCTTCAGTCTGGCCATGCGTTTCAAGGACTTGAAATAGTCAAAAAAATGGCATGAGGAGGCAAGCAGGGAGCATGCAGCTTATTTGCGCTTATCTTTATAGGCTTGCTTTTCTGGGCAGACTACAAAGGTTGTTGCTTAATGTAAAACAAACATACAGAAAAAAATCTCCATTCCAAAATGTAATGTGTATTTGTCAATGTGTTTCCCGTTACAGCAATACTTTCCAGTGTCTTCTCCAAGAGAATTTGTGAGTGTGATAATCATGACATTCATGATGGCAAAGTTATTAATATTTGCTATGGGAATTGCCTTTGGGAACAAAGTCAAATTTGTGGGATGTTAGCTTCATGGGCTTTTATACCTGATGATAGGCATATGTTAAATGGCATGTATTTTATTAGTTTTACATGTCCGATTGTTAGATACAGTTGGTAAATTTGGGAATAGAGACAGAATAAAGTATTTTGTTCCATTCTTACAAAAACACAATTTTTAGTTCCTTGTAAATGCAGCCTTGCCTTGGCCTTCCACAAATATTTTCTTGAATGCTGATAACAACAATGTAAGAGCTTAATTGAAGTCCTTGTTTGACTGACTTCTATGGTTTCATCATAGTTTTTGCCCCCAGATTCTTAGCCGGCCAGTCCTGTGTTTATTTGGTCTTGTTGTATGAAAAGAGGCCCTGATTTCCTCCTACCTAGATTCACTTATCTGTCATAGGCTGATTTGATGAACCTCTAAGACTAAAAAGGAGAAAAGTGATTGGGAGGCTTGCTGGATTCAGAGCACTTTGTTTTGTTTGTGTAGAGTGAGCCCATACTGCCATGGACCAGGTGCTTGCCATAGATTCAACCATGCGTGGATGGTGGGGCAGGGAAGTTTACTGAATTTCATTTGATTTTTTTATTCCCATGTTTACTCCTTGAAAGATTTGGAACATGCTTTTATCATCAACTAATTGTCAAAAACGAATCTATGAAAGAATACTAATGTGAGTTTAATGAAAGCATTTGATCTGCCTGTTTTGAGGCATGCTTCCTTGTTGTTCATTTTATTTGAAGATTACTTTGTAGTCCTGTTCAAAGACCTCCTCCTTCCTGTCATCAGGTAGGTTGCAAAGTTTATCTCATTTTTTCACTGGCAGCAAAACAAAAATGTACGTGGTTGTAACGAACCACATACAGCAGTACTGAGATTTCTGATTAGCATTGAGTAAAAGCTCAGTTCAGGTGTCTTGATCATTTTTATTTCCTGGGTGGCCAAGCAGGTGGTGGGGAAGGAGCAGGGCAGGAATGGCTGTGAGAGTGGGTTGGATGGTGGTGCTTGTGCTCGGCAGAGCTGTGGGGGAGCAGGGAGAGCCCCAAGATGTCAGCACCATGGGTCTGGTGGGCTCCCATGGGAAGAGCTTGTCCCTGGGCAGGTAGGGATGGTGTCACAGTAGGTGTGCCTTCTCCACTGAGGTGTCCAGGAAGCCCACAACATCCACACAGCTTCTTCACTTCTAACCACGTTTAACGCTGCTCTCCTAGCATCAATCTCTTGCTCTTACTGGTTCCTGATAAGCTAAGTGCCATATAAGGCCGACTGTGTCAAGCCCTATAAATCTGTTCTGTCAATAATCTGCTTTAATTTGGTTAAATATTTAGTCTTTTTTGTGGATACTACGTGATCAGAATGGGCTGTTGTGTTCTGGGAAGGGAAAAGCTTGTAAATGAGACTCAGCACAGCAGATGCTGATATCCATGGAGTTCAAAATACTGTCTTAACTCTATGCTTGCTATATAGGAGTATTTATCTTTTACTTAGTCTTTGACCATTCTTGGAAGCTGTAGGAAAATTGTAAATGAGGAATTTTAAAAGAAATGCCATATACTCTTTTATTGTTTTTTTTGTTTGTTTGTTTTGCTGCAAACATAGGCAGTGTGATATTCATAGAAGTATTACAGCGTGTAAGAGATTTTCCCTTCAAAATGGTTTTAATTTACACAGAAATAAAATCTTTTTTTTTATCTCTTTAAGACATATATAGAAAGCAAAGGAATTCTGTTTAGTTTGGGTTGCTCCTAGATATGACTTGTCACAACAGCAATCTGAGCGTGCCTATGCCTTTTCCTTGGTTATTCATTAACTGTCAGGATACTTGCTGATACACTTGCCTACTACATTTTTATCAGTGTATTTTATTTCACTCTTAAAAATCACAGTTATGAGGAATTCACAAACTGGAAAATAATGATATTTTTTTGTTTCTTCACTTAACATTTAACAAGGCCTTTGCAGTTTGTTAAAATTCAACGCCATGTTAAAATGTATTATTCTGCTGTGTTCCAAGGATCAGTGTCACAAAGATTTAGTGTTTTTCCTCTTCAGAGCTCCCCAGCATAATATCACTTTCTTATTAGAAACAAACCTGATTGGGAATTTTCTTTCCAGGCCTGCAGCATGATTATTTATCCCCCTTTTTTTTCCCTTGTTGTACTGATCTTTTCCCTCCATCCAAGTTGGCTCCCTGTGTTAGCCCATGGTTCTTTTTGGCAGCATCAAGCGATCAAGTCCTTACACTTAGCAGTGGATTTCCAGGCAGCTCGCCAACAACATCCAAGCTAATGCTTCTCCAAGTCATGGGCCCCAGCACAGAGGAAATGCGGAACCACGGGGAGGGCATTTGGTAGCAAATCTGGAGCATGATTTTGTTGTCTTTTACATCTTTCTCAAATTCATTTTTATCTTTAAGGAACATTTCAGTCATTGTAATGGACGGCTTTGGTGTTCACGCAGGTAACTTGGATGGCCTGTAAGACATCTTGGGGTAAGCAGTCACCTGTTAAGAAGGCATCCGTATGCTATAGTACTGGCACAGAGGGAAAATGCCCTGCATATCTGTAACCCTGTCATGTAAGCAAAGGAAGTGAAACACTAAGTTGTGTTACGTGTGTCACACTGCACTTCAGTGGGAGGCAGGATGGTGACAGAGTCCATTTGTGTCCATCACAAACTTGAGGTGGTGAAGAGCTGTTATTGATGGATCTAGAGATACATCCATGCCCCAGAAAAATCTGGGATACTCCTGTTTATTTTCTTTTGGTAGACCGTGAGCTCTAACTAGAGCTCTTCAGATAAATTTATTTATGTTAATTATTCAAAACTGGACCTGGGTTATCATTAGGCCTGACACAGCTGCCAAGCTCTGACCAGTTGCAAAGATAAATCCAAGGACATCATTCCTGGGTTAATGATGCTACCTTTTGAATCCAGAGAAAATATCTTTTTGTTGTTGTTTGGTTTGTGTGTGTGTGCATTTGTGTTTCGTCTGTGCAGTCCCAGTTGCAAGTGCATGGAGGTTGCACCTATATGAAGTAAGCAAGTCCCAGATAAATCGACGCCAATAAAGGCACTTGCTAAAGTTGATAGCCTGGTCAGTCCTTGAGCAAAGGGGAGTGGGAAGCTGAGGTCTGCCTGGGACAGTCTGACTCCCTTTTTACTGCTGGCCCTTGTCAGGTTTCAAGGTATCAACAAATTGATTTGTACAAAAGTGTCAAAACAATATCTATCTTCACAAAATTAAACTAGTCGCTGTTGCTATGAGGCACCTGGAAATACAAGAAAAGAAATAATTCTTCCCAGTCGTCTGCCTGTTCCTGCTATACCTGAATTTGACAATGGGTTGTTGTGTAAATGGAGACTAATCTCTCTATGCAGTTTTTCTGATTGTAGCTTCCCTGCAATTTGTACTCCTTAACATATTTATCCACCAAATACTCTTATGACGTAGAGAAGGGCTGTTATCTCCGTCTCGCGCACTGAAAAGTGATTTGCGCAAGATTGCTTGGCCAGCATGTGACGGAGCGGAGAGCTGAACTTGCTGCTTGAGCCTCAAGCTAGAGGGGTGCGTCCTGGATGGCTTTCCTTAAATGGCAAAATTCAGATGAAAGTGTATTTGCAGCTAAACTACGTAGGACTGCCTTCATTGCAGAAATAAAACATTACTTCTATGTACAGCTCAAACTACAGCTCAGATTGTTAAACAATGTGATATTTTGTACTGGTTTAAAATGCAAAAAAGAAGTGGAAAGCAATACCAAAACTGTGTATTACTGCATACCACCCAAATTTGCTAATGAACTGCAATCATTCAAAGTAAGGAGAATGTAAAATATCGACAGCTGTCTGCGTCTGCAGGTACAGAGTTAATGTTCTAACTAGAATATTGACTTTTTCTTATTTCTTTATAAAGCTTTTTGATCTCTGTTTGAGAATCATTAGTGCAACAGTAGCTGCACACTGCAGAACCTGCGCAATGGTTTATACTCTGTTTACTCATGTGAAGTTCATGAGATATTTGTTGTTCAGTGTAAATTGGAATATGCAGATATGGATTGGTTGGCAGAGGTTTTAATTCTCTTTATGCTTGCATTGTAGATTTCAAATGCCTTTCTGTTGGAATTATTTTGATTTAGGTCACAATATTTTAGTTATTGTGGATATTATGATTGTTGAATTTGCACAAAACTCTGGATGTTTTCATTCTTGAATTGCACAAAACAAACAAGAAGTATGTTTATTGCTGAGGTTGTTACAACAGAACAATTGTATAGTGTGCTAAAAGTTATGGTAATGCAGTCACTTTTGCAAAATGACGGTAAATAAATTCACCTCTAATTCTAAATATCCATTCAATGTTTCTGCAGTGCCATTTGTAACACCACTGTAGATGGCTTGATCCAGAAAACATCCTCATGGAGAAATAATTGTGGGCTGGCTCACTGTATCTGCTGGATTTAATCAGAAGTGTGAAAGAGCTTTAAAGACACATTTTTTGTCAACTGTGAGAGTTAGCTGAAACTGAAGCTCTTGAAGCACTGTCTAGATTGTCTTTTTAGAAACCCTTCCTGGCTTTAGCTGACAAATTATGATAGATGAAATATGATATGTCAACTGGCAACTTTCTTCCCTTCCCTAGGTAGCTAGTGGTTACCCTTACAAAAATCAGCATTTGGCATTGCCTGCCATCCAGTCGTGCTTGAAATTCTAGGAAATATATAACTGCCGTGGTGCAGCTGAATTACTCTGATGGCTTGTTTTGAATTTGCTGGAGAAAGAGATGAGTCAGAGATTGCTTTGAGGCTGCAGATTTCAAAAGCTCTAAACCAAACTTAAAGCAAAGATGACTTGAAAATACATGGGGTCTCTTTTCCCTGCATGATACAGCTGGGGTTCTGTGCCCCAGGGAGGCTTTCAGAATCCATTTCAGGAGGCATCTGAGAAATGACAAGTGATTGCTTAAATACACAAAGGTATTTTTTGTTATGTCTAAACAAAACAGTCTGTATTAATGGTGAAAATTCTTGCTCTCTGGCTTGATGGTTAAAGTGACTGCAAGATACTAGATTAGAAAAGACTTTACCAAGGGCACATTGTTAAGAAGACTGAACATTATTTACCTGTTTCTAGAATTTGGCTCTAAGTCCATTGGTATACTGCACAAGCTGCAACAGAGAGCACTCTTCCTTCCAGATCTGTGGTTTTTATAATAAGCGCCAGGTGAGCGTAGTTTCCAATCTAACTTGGAAAAAAATTCAAATGCCTGCCACAAGGAGTCCCCCTAGGGTATTAGAGAGCCCTGGTTACTCTGGGGTGAGCAAACTGTCTCGTCTCTACTAAAGGGATGAGATTTATCAGTGTCAAAGCATTACAGACCTGGGAACAGATTTCTTGCTCTTTTGCTCTTCTCAGAATTGTGTATTTATGAATACTTGCATTATTTTTACTTCACAGTTTACTCATTTTTCCATCCTCTTTTATTTGATCAAGCTGAAGATCAAGTTTCAAACGTATTCTTCTAATAATTTTTGTAATAGCTTTGTGAGGCATAGAATATTAGTACTATGACATATAAGTCATATTTTAAACTATTGATTTTTTAGGAAAATAATTCTGGATTAAGGTCTTTAAACAGTAATACATTGTTTACTATGTACAATACAACAGTACATTGATACGATTTATTTTTAAATGCTTGCTGTGGGTTTCAAATAAAGGACATGAGAAACTTAGTCCTAGCATTTAGCTGATACTGAGTAAAAATAATGGGTAGTAACTTTGGGTATGATTTGCAAATATAAACCTATTTTCCTTCTGCATCTTGAATTTTAGCATAGCTATAGGTTTGCAGTCATTGTAAATACCCCATGATTTCCAAGTTTTTGAATATTTTGTTAGTATATCAGGGCATGTAGACCTTATTTGGGCTATTTACTTGCACTAGTTAGGCTTTCCTTTGCTGCTAAGCATATGAAAACTTAGCAGGCATTGTCCTTTTAGTACTTTCATAGTTTTAGGCTAAAATCAACATTTGTATCCTTCCTTAAAGAAAAAAAAAAAAAAAAATGTATGAAGTACTTCCTGGTCTGTTATAAGCTGATACTTCTGTGCCTGGAAAAATGCACACGATGTGGAAGCATTTAGATAATATAATGCTATTTTCTTACTGGCTCAGACTTTGTTATTGTAATTAGGGTATCATATTTAGCACAGCAGCTAAGAACGAGCTGTTATAGTTGAATTGCATTACATCAGGTCAGTGTGTGTATTTATGTAAAATTTAGTTTCATAGCACTTGAAATGACCGTTTATATATATGTTTACATGCACACACAACCCGTCATTAACTCCGTGAGTGATGTTTTCCATACAGGAATGCTCTACGTGGACATAGCCCATACAGAAGTTCAGTTAAAAGTGAAACAGGGTGGCTGTGCCAGTCTGACAGCTGTCAAATGACACAGTTGAAAACTATTGTGTTAAGATTGTTTCAGACCTATTTAAATTTAATACCAGACTTTAGACAAATGCTTTCATAACAGGAAAAAAATGGATACATGATGGCTTAAATCTTCTTTCTATAAAATTATATGTTTCTCAGAGGATAGTTGTAATTGAATTATAGAATGCCTTGTGAGTATCCCTGTCGGTGGTTACAAAAATATAAAGGGAAGTGCAGAGACTTTCACAAACCTTCATGTGGAAGAGACACCCTATAATTCAGTTATATGAAGCCCCCAGCAATCATCTAATTATATTATAAATGCAATTTGGGAGGAATGAAAAGCAGCATTTATTTAAAACATTAAGAAAAATTACTTCATTGTATGAGAGGTGCTTTTTATCTATGTTATTCAATGAAGTCTTTCTTTTCTGCCCCATCTAACACGCTTCCCTCCACTGTTGTCACACTGTGGTTGTCTGTTATTATAAGCCTCTAATGTGCAGGGAGGAGATCAGCTTTTGGGAGCCGTGTTAGAATCCAGGCACCAAAGGGATAATGGTGCTAGGAGAGCTGAGGCATTATTTCTGCCGGAGGCAATGGAGTTGGAGTTTTGTTTGTCTGTGTAAGGTTTAGTACAGCTGGCTAAAAAGAAAATTGAGAAATTCTCTCCTCTTGTGCACACGTGAATTACCAGAGAATTGCTTGTGATGCTTTGTATTGGAAATTCTCTCAAAGAATTACTCTCTTTTTCTAGAGCTTTATCTCAAATCTTTTTTTTTCCTTTTTTTTTTTTTTTTTTTAAATCTTTTTCAGACAGGAGGTGGAAAAATATTAATTAGATAAATGTTTTCAGAACAACAAATGCATTTAGCAACTGGATATCAAGGTGATTCTTAAATTAAAATCAAGATGTTCTAAGTAAATCAATAGACAATATTTACTGTTTATATGGGGGTAGTATTTACTCCGTAGGTTTGCAGATAGCTCAGGATACTTGCCGAGTTCTTGGTGCAGTTTGAACACCCTGAAACACCATATATGTGAACTTTCCCAAGAGCAACTGATTTGATGAACTTTGTGTTGCATTGCACCTGTCTTTTCCAGAACCTGCATTTGGTATTTCTTTAATAGGCACCTGTATGAAGCTTACAACTGCAGCATCCAGGAGCTGTAAGTAGTGGTTGAAGGGATGGAGCCACTCTGGAGGATCAGGAAAATTATTTTCCTGTTTTATTGGTAGAAATATAAAAGATCTTTTCAAGGCTTATATAGGAGGATTATCCTGGTACAAAGAGGAGAATCCCCTGTCCTTTGTCAGATCATGAAAAACTTCTGTAGTCATGCCCAATAACAGAATTCTGATGTTATTCTGGAAGAGATCAAGCTATGGGTTTTGGGTGAAGGGGTTCCTGTTTGGTTTTCAGTTTAGCACAACACTAATGGGGTTGTAACTGTGAAAGAGAATCTTGTAATGCATACAATATTATAGCATTATTGCAAAGATAAAAATATGAACCTAATTTCCAGTCTCATAGCCTTGCAAGCAATACTAAAGCTGTTAAGTAAAGCTGTTAAGTAAGTAGTTGCTCAGCTGTCAGTAAGTAGCTGAGCAACTGTGATCCGATTTATCAGCCCTAACCTATCAGCTAACCTGGGCAGAAGGGAAATCATCAGAAAAAGCAGGCAGAAATCTGGTGAGCACTCAGCAGGAAATGATGCCATGACAGCTGCAGGAGCTCTTACACCTCTGTGGTTCTCCTAATGGGAAGCTTTTGAGTTTTCTGCAAGAGATTTGAATGCATGTTATTCTGAATGCATTATTGTCTTTGTGAAACACAGGCTTCAGTATTAGATACTATGTATAACAAAGGGGCTGCAATCTTTTAAAAATGTGTTACTTTTTAAGAAATAAAGGAAGAAGGAAAGATTTTACCAAGAGAGACAAATAACATGTGACTTTCAGTAACATTATGGCTTCAATGATCTGCCTGTGATTTCTCTGAAAAATTAAGATTAAAGACTTAGTAGGTTAATCTGCTATTGATTTTGAGATCAGTTTTCTGATTAGGTTTATTTTTCGGACGGTGATTGGTGACATTACAAGGAGAAAACTGAAGTGCATACTAGTTATATACCATCATTTTGATTTTCAAGGTATGGTGCAAAAGCAAGATAATATGGCAACTAAAGAAACATGGAAGTCCATGATGTCTTTCAGACAATCATTTTCTTGTTTGGATAGAAATCTGTGTGGAGTAGAGCTGGAAGATTATGGAGAAGATAAAAGGAGTACTTCACGCTGATGCATGCATAGGCGTTGCTACTATATAAATACCTATATATATGTGTGTTATGTACAGTGAGAAGGCAAAGTATATCAGTATTTTCAGGATATGCATCTCCCAGCTTCGCTTTACTCTCAAATGTATCTAATGCCACACATAGAGAATGAAAGAGAAGCATAACTGAAGGGCTAGAGCCATCATGGCTAATCTGTACTCCATGGTTAAGAAATTGGAGGCTGTTGGATTGCAGAGGTCTGAGTTGATGCCTGTAAGTGTGCCTCCAAAAGAGAGCAAAACAGAAACTATTCCACACTAATTATCATTAGCTCAGTCAAGATTTGAGTTCTGGCAGTGAAGATAAACAGAAAGAACTCAAAATCCCAGAGCAAAATGCACTCCTGGATGAAGCAACATGAAATACATCATATTTTAAAGTATTCTCTTTTGGTGAATAAAGGTTTTGTTTTGCTTGTTTATGATACCATCTCTAAAGTTTCTGTTTGTTGATATATAGTGTTATTTCTAGAATCTTTCAGATCAAAAAAAGTGTTTTTTTTTTTTTTGTTTTGTTCAATTTTTGCCACCCGAATCCTCTATAGGACACACACAGAATGATGTATGACTGAGGAGTTTTAGAGAACTTCTTGACATTATTTTGAAATAATGATAAATGCTTTTAGACTGAAACCATTTTTTGTCCTGCAAATTTGACAGGGACTGCAGAATACACTAAAATTGTTCAGGTTGTGCACTTGTATGTTTCCCTGTTCTAAAATACCAGGTTTTCTGTCGTCTGTCCATAAAATGTTGAGATATAGACCTAGATGCCACCTCACAGACAGTCTACTCAGACTCCCTATACTTCTTACAAAGTAGAATTTTCCTTGGCATTTTAGCAAGGTTTCAAAGCCCATAGCATTAGGATATTACGTTTTGCCAATGTTTTACACAACACCCCCTCTGTTAGTCAAGTATGAAGCAAGCATTCTACTCCCAGAATTGCATCTAGCCCATTGATTTCAGTCTGTCTTGCCTCTTGAATACATTATTTATGTGTACTTTAATCTTATACATCTCTAAATGCTGCAGATGCATGCATGGTGCACCTATACCTGGCAGATGTCTTTGCTTACTGGTGTGGTATAAGAGGGGAAGATTTCAATTTCTTGTTACTCTTCTTTGCAAAAGAGTTCTTGGTTGAGAGACTAAGCAAGGTTTGATGTGGAGCTAAATATAGCTCCTGAAGTTGGCCATTGATCTTTTTTCTGCACTGTTGATAGTTGGGTATTGTCATTTCTCATCTTCAGGTTTTAACTTCAGAAAATTCTTTTTGCTGATTTTTCAAATTCATAGCTTTTGTTGCTCAAAGTTTCTAACTGTGCAGCTTTAGAAGAGGAGCTGTTTTTTGTCTACATGATATCGTAGAGTCTTTAGTCTATAATATATCTCATGAATTAAAGGAAATGCATAATAAATATAAAACAGTGTAATACAGTATTTACTGCTGGAGGCTATTATGTTTGGGAAGGCTCCTTGACAGTTCAGTCTCAGTCAGGCTCTACAACAAGCACCAAAATGTATTCTTATTTGAACCCTAGAGCTGAGCTTTTCCTACTTGCCCAAGTGTTTGGTAAATTCATGTTTCACAGAAGTTGCAAGTTGTGGCATATTAAAATATGTTCTAAATAAAAACAAATAAATAAATAAAGCAAAACATTAACTTTTTTGTTAGCATTAAGTTATTTAAGGATTTATTTTTAATCATTTTTGATCTGTAAATAATTTCTTTTAGTAATTCCTATAAAAATTAAAGTAATGCTGCATTACTGTTTTAGAGATATTTGTCACAGAATCACAGAATTTCTAGGTTGGAAGAGACCTCAAGATCATCGAGTCCAACCTCTGACCTAACACTAACAAGTCCTCCACTAAACCATATCACTAAATCAGTTTATCAGTGTTTGAAGTCAAATAACTCCTGTGCTCGTGGTAGTCCGTTTTCTTTAGTCAACGTAGACACTATAATCTCTTGGAGCTGAAATGGGATCAGCATTTTACCAGAATCTGTAAAAATATCTTCAGGTTTTTAGGTGAATGTTTCTGTGAGCCCTTATTGGTCACCTGAGTTAATTTTGTTTGTGCATCTGTTTAATTTTTTTGCAATCTTCTTTCTTCCCTCCAAATGACTGGAACTATTTGGCCAGGTATCTCCATGGTTTCTATATCTTTACCTATATATAATATATTGCTCTTCCTCATTTCTTGGCACTTGTTGGTAGGGAAGCAATGGTTCCTCTCACCGGAAACGCCAGCAACTATGGAAGCCAGTCTTTCATATTTGTACATACACTGTCTTAGGTTACTGTTCACACAGGTTTATTTGTGTGTGAGGACTTGTTGGTGCTCCTGAGCTAATAAAGGAAAGAAGACACCACCGCTAGATTTTATGCAGTGAGTCTTTGACATAGCAATTTTAAGGCAAACTCCTTTTTTCTGATTTTGTCAGTTAAAGTTCATATACTGCAATGCTCTTAGGTGGATATTTCAGGTTTATCTGGTCTAGGAGGAAAACTTTGTATACTTTTTCCATGTATATGTGCAGACAGAGAGAAAGAAATTCTGAATGTTTTTGTTCGGTTTGGTTTTCCTGTTTCTGTGCATGCATTTACTTTCTGCATATTGAATATTTATGGCTGAATAGAAAAGTGAACTAGCTTGTGATCAATACTGCACAGTCCCACAAAACCAGAATCCTTACTTGATAGCCACAGTTAAGACACCCACACAAGTTCAAAACCTGAAGGATATTTATTGTAATCATAATTTTCATTACCTGTTTCTGAATCCATCTCCCTTTTGCTATAGAAGAAGGAAGATTGTATTGCAGGAAAACGCATAGCATGGGTTGAATGCTTCATGTCACTCAGAGTATTTAGTCATTTACGTTGTGCTTTCACTTTTAATGCACCCTAGTATTTTTGTGTTATTTTTCATTGTCGGGATATGAAAGCGGCAACGTCCATTAAGTTGTCTGTGGTAATAGTAAGGTCTTTCTCCTGAGTAAATGCATTTTATTTAGAGCCCGGTTTTATAAATGCATTGCCTGGCATTTGTCAACAATAAAATTAATCTGAATTTACTAATAGCTTCCCTCTCCTCCAAATTTAATATCCAGCTTGTCCATAAAAGTATTTTTGTTGCCAGAAACATGCTCTTGTAAGCATAAATGAGAAAATATATCCATATGTTGCTTTTATCTGATTAACAAAGTTTTTGCGTATTTTTTTTCTTCTTTTATTTTTTTCCCCATGACATACATGGTGGTAACAAATAAATAGAAAAATATCAAAACAGAAAATAGAAAATGAAGATGTGTTCTGAGTGAAGATGTGTGCTGAGATCACTTGGCAACAAAGATGTAAATTTGAATGGTTGTTTGTCTCCATTGAAAACAGAGTGGATCCGAGTGGATCCATTCTGGGGCTCATGTTTAGCATCCACAGTAAATCAGTTGAAATAGACTGTATCAATGTAGAAAGTGAAGATGAGAGCACTAGCATGTCTGCTAAGTTTTGATACAGGTGGAAACTAATTTTGTGAATGAAATGGATGCAGTGGATCCAATTATCCAATTTGGATATTAATAAATAAATAAATAAATGTCTGCTGTAGCCTTCATACATTAAACCCTACCAAAAAAAAAAAATAAAGAGGAACAAGTTCATTCCTTTGAAACACACAATTTGATCTTTTAAATGCAAATAAAAAAATATTTTTTTCTTTTTTCTTTCATTTGGCAAAACAAGCTGACTTGACAGAGATACGAGAGAAATTCAGTCATGGTCGCTTAATTAAAAATTTCTTAAACTACAAAAATATTCTGAAGTATTCTGTAATGTTTTGCTCCAAAGTGGAAAGAAATACGGTGTCTGCCTTTTGCTCTCCTTGTAATCCATAGAACAATTTATGTATGCATACGTGCGTAGACAAAGGTCATGAGCTTAGAAAAGTATCTTCATCATACTTAGGAAGTTGAGAGGTAAAATTAAATTATTTGATGCCTGATTCAGTAAATGCTGACTTTTCAGGTACTTGTGCTCTTCCTGGAAGGTTTCCCACCCTGTCTGAAATCAGACTGGATTTAGGTTATACCAAATACTTTATTGCTAAGTGGTGAGAGTAAGTGAACTACAAGCATCACTTCTCAGTAGCTCACTCTGGGAACAAGAAGATTGTGAGGAATGCAGAAGCTGTGAACTGTACTGGCCAAGCAACGATGCCTGTGGCTGACATTTGCTATCAGTTGTAGGACGCAGGTTTGCATATTGTTTGATGTTTCATCTTGGAAAGAATCTGGGTTCAGATTCAATCTCTAGTTCTGACTGCAGCTGAACGTTACAGAATTCTGGTTTGGGGGAAGTCTGTGTGCTTACATGAGATAAATACAACCCGGGCTTCGGTGCCTGTTGCTGCTGCATGAGTTTGTATTGTCCTGAGACAAATGGAGAGACTGTATCTGTCATTCCTCTGCGGAGAGGTTTGCATTGCTGAGATTGCTTTCTTGCGTCCTTACTTTCTGTATGTGCCTCCAGAAAGGACTTAAATGACTTCAGTGCAGTTCTTTGGATCCTTACCATCTCTCAGATCCACAATGCTAAATGCTGTAAGGAGGTCTAGGAGCATGAGAACAGATGCCTGTTTACCATTCATCGCTGGAGAGAGATTTGTTCATCAGTGTTGCTGAGGCTCATTTCTTCCTTCATGACTTTAACAGAATCTTGACTTTGTTTCTATCTGGGAGAGCAGCTGGTCATCAGGCTTTGGCTGGTGCTTCTGCTTTCTGAATAGCAGGCTGCTGTCCAATAGTAGTTAGAAACCTCCAGGAGACATTGATAGCTTTCAGTATTGGTGAACTAAGGTGTGCTCGAAGAACACGGGAAAAGGGCTGCTTGTTCTCCCACCCTGTTTGAGGCACCGAGTGTTTCAGCCAAAAGGGACAAGATGAGTGTGATTCTTCGATCAACTAGAAAACACATTGAACAGGTTCAGAAGATTTCGTGTTTTTCTTTGAACATGGAGAGGATCCCTGCACAGCTCAGCTGCGTTTCTCCCCTGCACATGGACAGGGTTGAGCTGGGAAGGAATTGAGAGGCTCTGGTCCTGCCACCACCTCCAAAAGCTGTAATGGTGAAGACTCAGGTGCAGCCTTTCACCCAGGCCCTGAAAATTTCCTCATCTTGGTATTTTGTGCTTTGGAAGATCTTTGTCCTCAAATTAGTGTGAAGAAAAAGTCAAGTATCTTTCACTTTTGCACTTTTATTTTCCAGCTCTCAATCAAAATAACTTGACAGAAAAAAAGGATGAATGCTAAATTTTATTTTTGCTTGTCTAATGCCAGTTATGGATTCATTTTGTGTTCCATCTTGTAGCACATTTGCTGCATGGCAGAAAACAGCAGTCACATTTCCACTCTGGTGGTACCTGTAAGTCAACTGTGCCTCGGGGATCTTTCACCATGAAAGGTACTATATAAATGCAAGGCAATGATATTATCTTTATTATCAATTAAAGTTTTAGTGCTCTGACAATCTGGCATGCAAGGTGCATCAATTGAAATCTAGCTGTGATTATTTCTAAACAAGCAGATCTTGCTAGATTAATCAAATTGAAAAGGAACAAGAGGGCAGCTCAGTTATGCCAGGATAAAATCAAATCAGTATATTAGAATCTGCATAGAAATGTTGTCATGTTTCATATCTGTTTGGTTTTTGTTTGTTTGTTTGTTTGTTTTTTCCAAGAGACTTCTCTTCATTTGCAAAATGTGCGTTTATATAGCAGGATCGTTGATGGCATTTATGTAAGAAATTTTACTGGAGTTAGGACTGTGAATATTGTCTTCCGTTCCAAGAGCTTGAGACTTCATTTTGTAAGAGTAAATATGAGCATGCAGTATTTTAAGGCGATTATTCTTTACGCTTCTGTTTATGTCAAGATATTCTAATCACTGTTTTATTTCTAGAGCTGTTCTCTATGCCTGTCTTCAGTTGTATGTATGTGAGTGTTTCACCTGTATTTTTAGTGCTTCTATATATTTTACACAATCCTGGTCTTAATAGCAGATTTTCTGTGGAATTGTTTTGCCCATCTTTATCCCATCCTGAAGTATGTGTTAGCAGACCTGCAGAAATGGAGACGTAGTCTCCATTAGTTCTGATTAGTTCCTGGATCACTCTGAAAAAAGAGGATCAATATATTGAGTCTTTATTGACTGTATGTTACTGCTATCTTTTTGCTAAGCTAACTCTCCTGAGCACCTTCAAGTGGATAGCAAATAAAGAGCTGTCTAGTGATACGTTATTTTATGCATTTTCAGGTAAATCAAAGATAAAAAGGAAAGTCTAGCAGTTAAGACATTATGTAGACTTATGGCATGCTTAGAGAACTTTGGATTCTTTTGTAAAATAGTGACTAGTTTGCGGTCACCTCGTGGATGTGGTTCACCTCTGAGAATGCTTTGTATAGAGGAATGTTTTTATTTTTACTATGACACCTCTGAATTATGTGTAGTTCTTTGAGAGTTGCTGAGTGGGTACTAATGATGTTTTTCATAACTGGATAATCCATAATTCTCACTCTGCAGTCAAGAAATAAGATGGGGAAAATATTTGTAAGTGTATGGTGAATTTACTAGCCGTTTGTGAATGGTAATCTGATAGGGTCACTTCAATAGGTTGTTACTAGGTGTTGTTGGTAAGTTACCACTGATAGCTTTCTGGTCAGGAGTACCTAGATAGGTACTATCTGCCTATGCTGGAAGGTGGGCTGCATGAGAACACAAATGTATCCTGTGGGGAAGATGTAGATGTGGTTTTTATTCTACAGGCTGATTTTTGGCTGGGTGTTTTGCCTAGGAGGCAAAAAATAAACAAATGGCCATACTAAAACTGAATAAATCTGAATAGATTCTGCAAGGAATACAAGAACTTTGCAGACTGACTGCAAAAAAACCCCTATGGCTTCCCTCTGACAGATGTGTTTTACCAAAGCTTTGTTTTCACAAAATATCATGATTGCTGTCCTAAAGCCATCATTTTTCATTATTTGCAAACATGGAAATAACTTCAATAAAGACAGCGGCCCGATGGCCAGCTAATGCTGCCATCTCAGCATGTGTATCATCTGTATCCATGTTTACAAAACAAGTGAAAAAGAAGAAAAGACAGAGGAAAGACTTAAATTTGGTGGCATTTTTTAAATGAACAAAGAAAATATTTCTCACCAGATGGAAGTGGAGTTGAGCAGATCACTGACAGTTAGAAATAACACCCTCCTTCACCCCCATTTTAAAGCTGACCAGCAATATTGCTGCTGTATGCACATATGTGTGTTTTGAGGTTTAGTGATTTAGTCTGGAGATGTTTGCATTATGCTGTCAATTAAAACATTTATTCAGTCTTTTTGCATTGTCCTAGAACAAAAGCATTTCTCCCATGTGAGAGTTTTGCAGCACTTGAGACAAAAACTGGGATGTGGGTGAAGACACAGAAACACAGAAATTCCAACATTTTGTTTTTTTGACCATGGGGCGCTTTACTCAGTACCTGGCCCACTAACTGCTGGTGGGTCCCACCTGTCTCGAAGGGGAAAACAGACACTAGCACAGGAGCTGGCAGGGCTCACTGAGAGGGCTTTAAACTAGGTAGGAAGGGGGACCGGGAGGGAATAAAGCTCGTTAGAGGTGTGCCAGTGAGAGAAATGTCAGGGCAGGGGTAGCAGGCACTGGCCCAGCTGCAGTTATGCATGCAGCATGGGCAACAAACAGGAGGAACTGGAAGCCATCGTGCAGCAGGCAGGCTATGACTTGGTTGCTATCACTGAAATGCGGTGGGACCACTCCCGTAACTGGAATGCTGCAATGACTGGCTGTAGGCTCTTCAGAAGGTACAGGCAGCACAGAAGGGGTGGTGGTGTGGCTCTCTATATGAGAGTGTTTTGATGTTGTGGAACTCGAGGCTGAGTCTGGGAATGATAAGGTTGAATCCCTATGGGCTAGGATCGTCAGGAAGGCCAACAAGGCAGACATCCTGGTGGGGGTCTGTTACAGACCGCCAAACCAGGATGAGGAGACGGATGAGGAATTCTATAGGCAGCTGGCAAAAGTTGCAAAATCGTCAGCTCTTGTCCTCGTGGGGGACTTCAGCTTCCCAGACATATCCTGGACATGCAATGCAGCTCAGAGGAAGCAGTCTAGGAGTTTTCTGGAGAGTGTGGAAGATGGTTTCCTGACGCAGCTGGTTAGTGAGCCTACCAGGGGAGGTGCCCCGCTGGACCTTCTGTTCACAAACAGAGAAGGACTGGTGGGAGATGTGGTGGTCGGGAGCTGTCTTGGGCAGAGTGACCATGAAATGGAAGAGTTCTCTATTCTTGGCGAAGTCAGGAGGGGGACCAGTAAAACTGCTGTCTTGGGCAGAGTTTGTGCTGTTCAGGACACTGGTTGGCAGAGTCCCTTGGGAGGCAGTTCTGAAGGGCAGAGGAGTCCAGGAAGTCTGGGCACCCCTCAAGAGGGAAATCTTAAAAGCTCAGGAGCAGTCTGTCCCCATGTGCCCAAAGACCAGCTGGCGTGGAAGAAGACCAGGCTGGCTGAACACAGACCTCTGGCTAGAGCTTAAGGAAAAAAAAAATTAAAAAAAAAAAAAATAGGGCTTATGATCTTTGGAAAAGAGGGCAGGCCACTCAGAAGGATTATAAGGATGTTGTAAGGATGTGTAGGGACAATATTAGAAAGGCCAAAGTTCATCTGGATCTCAGTCTGGCTACTGCTGTTAAAGACAACAGAAAATGTTTTTATAAATACGTTAACTGGAAAAGGAGGACTAAGGACACAGTGACGAGAGATGAGGAGAAGGCTGAGGAGCTTAATGCCTTCTTTGCCTCAGTCTTTAGCGGCAAGAGCAGTTGTTCTCTGGATACCCAGTACCCTGAGCTGGTGGAAGGGGATGGGGAGCATCATGTGGCCCTCACAATCCATGAGGAAATGGTTGGCGACCTGCTACAGCACTTGGATATATGCAAGTTGATGAGGCCGGACGGAATCCACCTGAGGGTACTGCGAGACCTGGTGGAGGAGCTGGCCAAGCTGCTTTCCATCATTGATCAGCAGTCCTGGCTATTGTGGAAGGTCCCAGTTGACTGGCGGCTAGCAAACGTGATGCCCATCTACAAGAAGGGCCAGAAGGCAGACCCCTGGGGAACTACAGGCCTGTCAGTTTGACCTCAGTGCCAGGGAAGCTCATGGAGCAGATTATCTTGAGTGTCATCACGCGGCACTTGCAGGGCCACCAGGTGATCAGGCCCAGTCAGCATGGGTTTATGAAAGGCAGGTTCTGCTTGACGAACCTGATCTCCTTCTATGACAAAGTGACACGCTTGGTGGATGAGGGAAAGGCTGTGGATGTGGTCTACCTTGACTTCAGCAAGGCTTTTGACACCGTTTCCCACAGCATTCGCCTCGAGAAACTGGCTGCTCGTGGCTTAGACTGGCATATGCTTCATTGGGTTAGAAACTGGCTGGGTAGCTGGGCCCAAAGAGTTGCGGTGAATGGAGTCAAATCCAGTTGGAGGCCAGTCACTAGTGGCATCCCCTAGGGCTCAGTACTGGGGCCAGTCCTCTTTAATATCTTCATCGATGATCTGGATGAGGGCATTGAGTGCACCCTGAGAAAGTTTTCAGACAACACCAAGTTAGGTGTGTGTGTTGATCTGCTCGAGGGTAGGAAGGCTCTGCAGGAGGATCTGGATAGGCTGGACGGATGGGGTGAGGCCAACTGTATGAAGTTCAACAAGGCCAAGTGCTGGGTCCTGCACCTGGGGCACAACAACCCCAAGCAGCGCTACAGGCAGTGTTATGAGGAGCGGCTGAGGGAGCTGGGGTTGTTCAGCCTGGAGAAGAGGAGGCTCAGGGACGACCTTATCACTCTCTACAGGGACCTTAAAGGAGGCTGTAGCGAGGTGGGGGTTGGTCGATTCTCCCACATGCCTAGTGACGGGACAAGGGGGAATGGGCTAAAGTTGCACCAGGGGAGGTTTAGGTTGGATATTAGGAAGAACTTCTTTACTGAAAGGGTTGTGAGGCATTGGAATGGGCTGCCTAGGGAAGTGGTGGAGTCACCATCCCTGGAGGTCTTTAAAAGACGATTAGATGTAGAGCTCAGTGATATGGTTTAGTGGAGGACTTGTTAGTGTTAGGTCAGAGGTTGGACTCGATGATGTTGAAGGTCTCTTCCAGTGTAGATAATTCTGTGTGATTCTGTGTATGTGTGTATTGAGATATATCTGTATTTATGGGCGTGAATGCATGATTTTGTATAATATTCAGATGTTAGTCCTGATAGATTTTAACTGTCCTCATACTGTTAGAAGTAGTTTAAATTATGATACCTCTTTTAATGTTATCTAAGTAATCTGTACCTCTCTTCCATTTATATGACTCTTTTATCATATTTGAATCTTAGCCAGCATGTGACATTGCTGTTAAACTGAAAATTTATGGAGTATCCAAAGATAAGTAGTACAGAAAGCCTCCTTCTCTGGTCAGCTGTAACCATGGTATCTGAAACACTGTCCGACATAACCTCATTGATGCTTTTTTTTTTTTTTTTTTTTTTTTTCCAGAAAGAGCTTTTATCAAAATTTCTACAGCTTTCCTGTTGCACTGACACCCAAATTCACTTCTTATCTGTAGGGAATACCCTGTTGGATTTTTCTTTAGTTAAAAAAAAAAAAAAAAAGTTCCTGCTGAAAAAGAAGATGAATGTAGTTCAGAAAATAACAAAAGAATATGTGTGTGTTGAGCTGCTGTCTCATTGTATAATCCTGTCTCTTTGAAGCTTTAGCTTTTCTCTGTAGACCAACAGCATATACAGAAATGTAGGTTTAGCAGCACTAGGCTTTAAAGTGCTATTCATGTTTGGTCTGATAAAATCAAAAATATATATATATCATTTGAAAAGAGAATTAATTAATGCGTTGTGCTGCGGGATGGTGAGCTGCTGTGAAGGTGTCAGGGCACAAACAGAGGGTGCAGTTTTCTGTCTGGAGAGCACAGTGTGAGAGGCAAGGTGGCCCCTTTGTGTTCCTGGGAGCTCTAGCAGGGCAGGAGCAGGGTCAGGGGACAGGTTCCCTTTCTGGTTTCCCACAGCTAGTCTCTGATCTCCAGCAAATCCCATGTCCTGATGCTACCTTAGGGGCTTTAACCATAAAGCAGCAATTTTACACCCCCAACTGGCACAGTGCCCCTCCAGTGCACTTTTGTATTTGAGACTCAACCTAAAACGCACCAAAAGAAGAGCCGTGTTTAAAGTTTTCTGTTCAGAAATTGGACTTTTTCTGCATCCCACTGCAATCTTAGATATATTTGGACTCCTGAAATCCTACCCGTGCCCCCGCAGCTGGGTTGGCTCCACCAGGGCCAGGAACAACTCTTTAGTCTGCCTGAAAAATCTTCAGATTCCCATGGAGCAGTCGTGTTATACATTACCCAGCTGACCATATAAGAATTCACGTGTTGCCTCCTAGCCCAACTGGTGTGGTTTGCAGTTTGTCAGGGAGAATTACTAAAATTAAGCATCACGATGATCCCTGTGTTCTATAAAAACAAACCAGACAAACCAGACAGTTTATACTTGTATGGTGTTGAAAAATGGCATTGGGTTACATTTGAAAGAAAAAAAAATGAAGCACAGTATCAAAAAAATGGCATAGTGAGGTAGAAAATATCTGGACATGTTCATGCATGTAAACATGTATGCTTCATATGTCACACAACAGTATTGCCACCTATTGTTGGAAATTCAGACTTCACACATGTTCAGGTTATGTGTTTTTTTTTTTTCCAGTATAACTCAGGTCTTCTCCTGCTGGTGAGACTGACAAAGGAACTGAGAGTACTATTAAGAGGAAGAGTAGCTCTTAGAGGCTCTGGTAATGGCACAGGGCTATAAAGTGATGGGCACTCTTCAGAAATCAAGAGAGGATAAACATTATCAAAGAAATCTAAAGCTGCTGATGCTTTTACATAACTTAGATGTATGAGCCCATTGTCAGTGGCATCTCTTTGATGAACGAAGGAGTGAATGTGTCTGGTGTGCACATCTCAAGCTTATCTCTGTAATTTTCATAGGGATGATTTGAACAGTGAAATAACCAGTTAAATAAATTGAGACAATATTTATAAATGTATGGCTGCTTGAGCTGTACTTCAAAAATGTATGCAGAGTCAAGTTGTTGTCCATTAATTGTACTGAGGAGTGATACAGTTTTATTTGGATAATAAATACCCATTGGCATAAAATCTGATACTTGCATTGTTCTATGGAGTAGTGTTGGAGAATAAGAAGTTGGTTAATTTACATTCATGTTTGAGAGGATTATTTTGTTCAAAAGAAAAGTTTTTTGTTTTTTTTTTGGTTTTGTTTTGTTTTGTTTTGTTTGGAAAACAAAGGAAAATGAATCAGAAGTTGTCCAATACTCAGAGCATTTCTGTGAAAAATGAATGGGAGAATGTGAGTACTGTCTTACAGTCAGAAAAAAAAATGACCAATGGAGTATCATTTGCATAGCCCTTCACTCCAAATACATACGGGCAATTATGTGTCATTCTTTTCAGCAATCTGCTATCCACATTTATTCTTTATTAGGGCTTTTTTTCATTATTTATCATTCACCTCTTGGATATGCCCTCAGATTTTGGAGGTGTGCAGTGAAATGTAGGACTAATCCAGCCTGTGAGATCTCAGATATGAGTGAGCATCTTCCCCTGCAGGGGTCAGTCTGAAAAACCTGGAGCAGATCTGGCCACTTCAGGAGACACACTGCAGCTGGGGCTATGTCCCTGCCACATTCCTGTTTCTTTGCAGAAATTTTGTTTGGTTTCACTGGGGAGTCCTTGATGCTTCTGCTGTGCATGTGCAAGCCTCCAGCATGTGTCCCAGGCAGGGGGTTTGTGCAGCGGGCAAGCCTGATCACAGAATCACACAGAATCACAGAATTTTCTAGGTTGGAAGAGACCTCAAGATCATCGAGTCCAACCTCTGACCTAACACTAACAGTCCCCACTAAACCATATCCCTAAGCTCTACATCTAAACGTCTTTTGAAGACTTCCAGGGATGGTGACTCCACCACCTCCCTGGGCAGCCCGTTCCAATGCCTCACAACCCTTTCAGTAAAGAAATTCTTCCTAACATCTAACCTAAAACTCCCCTGGCGTAACTTTAGCCCATTCCCCCTCGTCCTGTCACCAGGCACATGGGAGAACAGGCCAACCCCCACCTCGCTACAGCCTCCTTTAATGTACTTATACAGAGCAATAAGGTCACCCCTGAGCCTCCTCTTCTCTAGGCTGAACAAGCCCAGCTCCTTCAGCCGCTCCTCGTAGGACTTGCTCTCCAGGCCCCTCACCAGCTTCGTCGCCCTTCTTTGGACCCGCTCAAGCACCTCGATGTCCTTCTTGTAGCGAGGGGCCCAAAACTGAACACAGTACTCGAGGTGCGGCCTCACCAGAGCCGAGTACAGGGGGACGATCACCTCCCTAGCCCTGCTGGTCACAGTGTTTCTGATACAAGCCAGGATGCCGTTGGCCTTCTTGGCCACCAGAGCACACTGCTGGCTCATATTCAGCCGACTGTCCACCATCACTCCCAGGTCCTTCTCTGCCTGGCAGCTCTCCAACCATTCCTCTCCCAGCCTGTAGTTCTGCTTGGGGTTATTGCGCCCCAGGTGCAGGACCCGGCACTTGGCCTTGTTGAACTTCATGCAGTTGACCTCAGCCCATCGGTGCAGCCTATCCAGATCCTCCTGCAGAGCCTTCCTACCCTCGAGCAGATCGACACACGCACCTAGCTTGGTGTCATCTGCAAACTTACTGAGGGTGCACTCAATGCCGTCATCCAGATCATTGATGAAGATATTAAAGAGGACCGGCCCCAGCACCGAGCCCTGGGGGACGCCACTAGTGACTGGCCTCCAACTGGACTTGGCTCCATTCACCACAACTCTTTGGGCCCGGCTATCCAGCCAGTTTCTAACCCAACGAAGCGTGCGCCAGTCCAAGCCAAGAGCAGCCAGTTTCTTGAGGAGAATGTTGTGGGAGACGGTGTCAAAAGCCTTGCTGAAGTCAAGGTAGACCACATCCACAGCCTTTCCCTCGTCCACCCAGCGCGTCACTTTGTCGTAGAAGGAGATCAGGTTCGTCAAGCAGGACCTGCCTTCCATAAACCCATGCTGGCTGGGCCTGATCGCCTGCTTGCCCTTCAAGTGCCGCATGATGACTCCCAAGAGGATCTGCTCCATGAGCTTCCCTGGTACTGAGGTCAAACTGACCGGCCTGTAGTTCCCCGGGTCTGCCCTCCGGCCCTTCTTGTAGATGGGCGTCACATTTGCTAGCCGCCAGTCAGCTGGGACCTCCCCCGATAGCCAGGACTGCTGATAAATGATGGATAGGGGCTTGGCCAGCTCATCTGCCAGTTCTCTCAGTACCCTTGGGTGGATCCCATCCGGCCCCATCGATTTGTGGACATCCAAGTGCCGTAGCAGGTCACCAACCAGTTCTTCGTGGATGGTGAGGGCCACATCCTGCTCCCCGTCCCCTTCCACCAGTTCTGGGTACTGGGTATCCAGAGAGCAACCGGTTTTGCCGCTAAAGACTGAGGCAAAGAAGGCATTGAGCACCTCCGCCTTTTCCTCATCTCTTGTAACTAAGTTTCCCCCTGCATCCAGTAAAGGATGGAGATTCTCCCTAGTCCTCCTTTTTGTGTTGATGTATTTATAAAAGCGTATCTGAATCTGATGTATCTGAATCTGATGTATCTGAAGATGCTAGATTCATGGCACGTTGCATGGATTGACTGTGTGGTGTGGGTACAATAGGTCTAATGTTTCCAGAAGCTTCAGGCTCACTGCGTGAGTATGGCATAAGCATGGTATTTCTGCTCGGGGAGGTGCAGACAGAAAAGCAGCAGCCCTTGTCCTGCTGTCCATAAAGATCTCTGCTTGCCAGGGTATCAGTGCTGGGAGAAATCTGTCCCGGAACAGTTCTTGGATAGTAGCATCATAAACTTTTTCAATTTTGTAATAAATACTGCTTTTATTTGACAATTCCTCTCTAAAAAGCCCCCTGGAGAAACAGAGACCATGATACCTCTCTGCTACTGCCTTGGTTTCTTTTTCCTGTCACCTGGGGCTCTGTGTTTAAGGATGTCCCCAGGTTAGGGGGTAGGAAAACATAGCCACACGTGAGTGTTCTCCTTCCCCTGAACTTTGTGGTGGGAGGACTCTGTTGTTTCTAAGAGTACGTCAGGAACAATGACTACTGTGTATTTTGCAATATCCAAATACCAAAATGCAAACTCTGAAGCCTTCAAAGATTATCCGTTTTTATTCCAAAATTGCATGTTCTCAAAACATAGTTTATTTCATTATAAATTGAGCAGGTTTATGCATGAATGGTCTGATTAGCTTTTTTCAGTGCCATGAAATTTTACTGCTTTTCTGCAGGGGGCTGAGATAAATCTCAGGGCTGGTAGACAAGAGTTCCTGTCACTCTTTCAGGTGAAGCATAAGCAAAAATTAACCTCTATTATAGAGTATGGTAGCTGAAATGTGGAATGTTAGCACTTGTTCTGAACACGTTGGGTAGCAGCGTGCAGCTATTTGAGCTATATACAGGCACTGTACCAGCAGTTGGGCTGAGCACGGACAGGGAGGCACTTAGAGCATGCATTGGCATAGAAAGCCAAATGAGGAACATGAGAGCAGCACTGGGAAGAACACTTCTAGGTTTTTGGGTAAAGAGCTACAAAAAAATAAAATTGTGGGTGAAAGAGATTGCTACTCAATTCAGGGAAGTATGATTTTGTGCATTCATTGTAAAATAGATAGATAGGTGTAAAATAGGTAGATAGCTTTGGACTACTTAGGTGACCCTAAATCTTTATTTCTATGGCAAATGTCATGTATTAGAATGGCCTTTGCATTTGTGATGATTTGTAATTTGCAGCTTTTTAGCTGCAGACTGAGTTGAATCATATGGTAGAGGTTTAATTTCTGCATGATGATGTAAACAGTTTGTTGTACAGATACCAGCATGTCAAAATCCACAGCTCATGAGAACTGTATGGCCTTATCTCTCTCTCAATTGTCAAGAGTTGATAGGAAACATCTGCAGGCCTTGCTCAATCTGTTAACTGTATGTGTTCATCCAAGCTGACAAGTAGAACGTACCCAGTAAGATTAGACAATGGAGATGACCTTTGCTAATTAGGCAATCTAAGTTACATCACCCTTGGTGTACACTAAACCACTTGTAATGAAAGGATATTTTGAAATGATCCTGTACTATTTCATCCCAGTATGAATCAGTATGGATAAGGACAAATAAGGATATTTTTTTGAAAGTAATGTTATGCTTCACAGAAAGTAACTCAAGGAAGAGTTAACGTGGAAAGAATTCTTTTGTTGGGCATTAACGATATTTTTACATTGAGTCTTACCTTATGGATTGTGGATGCAGTAGTGGGAAACCTTGCTACTTGTATGCCCCGAGGTTGTTAGGCATCTAATGCAGCTTGTTCAGGGAATTGATTTTGTTTATTAGGAATATACAGCATTATAATTTACTGTTACCCATAAAAATAAGTGGAAAAATTTAGTATTCCTTGGTAATATGAGACAGCTGATATCTCATGCACATACTTTTGAAAAATCTGTTGTATATGTGTGTCAGATCTTGAACAGACCTGTGATCAGACCTCAGTGTCGTACCAGCAGTCTCAAAGGCAGAGCACCCTTCTGTGAAGTGGGAGGAAAAGGGTTATGGTAGCTTTGGGATGAAAGGAGAGATGCAGAATGGAGCATGAAGTTCTGTAGAAATTTGCATGAATCACAAACTGTCCATGGCAGAGGAGGAACAGTTTCGTGCCCTTGTTAATTGGCCTGTCTTGGAAATGTGGGTGCTGAAATGTAGTTTTTAAAATTAATTGTTAGTTGAAGTTGCTGTATGAAGGGAAGACTTTAATATATTCCCAGTGAAATATTTAGTTATCTTATCTCAAGTGACACTGAGCTTGAATACCCAAAGAAATATGTTTGTGGAATGAAAAAGGATTAACATGGCAACAGTTGTAGCCCTTGATAGCTTGCTTAAAGATCTTGGTTAAATCTCTTATTAGATTTCACAAAGATATTTGTTGCCACTACCGAAATGATAGGTTTAGTGTCTTCCAAGGGAATATTTAATAGCAATGCTTTGTATCGTATTATCCACTTGTGGATTAAGCTTGCTGAGCTGCTGGAAAACACTGTGGTTGTCCAGAGTTCACAACCTTAATCTGATTAGGCTGTTTCTGATGATTAACTTGGGCTTCCTTATTTATTTATTTTAAATCTGGGAGACCTTAACTTCTTAGGAATTTGTGCATCTCTGCTGAGATCAGCCTAATCCTGTTGACAGAGCTCCGAATTACACAATCTAAACCGACCGTGGAGTTCAGTGCTTAACGTGACTCAATCAGAAATAATCTTACACCGGCTGGGAATTGAGAGCAGTGGGTTCTGAACTGAAAAACTGGCAGTTGGGAGAACTGTTCTTTATTTCTTTAATGATGTTTTTGGAATAATAAAGACCTGGTAAAAGGGACCATGATACAGGCTGTGCAGTACCGCTGTCCCCATGGTAATGGCCCTGGCAGTGGGAGTCAGCTGCATGTGTGTGACAGTGACAGATTTCTGCAGATTTTTGTCATCATTTCTTATGCTTTTTCTCTATTGGTTCATGTTTTCTGAGCAGGATACTTCTCAGAGTGCTTCAATATTTGCATGATGCTTAAATGCGTCAGATAACTTTTACGAATGTTTTTTCTCGGTTTATCATTTAAATTTGTGATAATAAAATTAATATTCATTAGCTAAAATCCAAACTAATGCTATTGAAATCAGCCACGCAGAGATCACTAAATGGCCATTACCATTACTTTCTTACCATTTCCATGCAAACAACACAATTTTCTGATAAAATATTATTCATTATTATAAGCAGCAGTATCCCAAGTAGACCCATTTTCCTTTTTTGTGTATTCCTGACGCTAATGAAACTGTATGTCTTGTTATGTTTTGGTTGTTTATTCTGATGTAAAAATGTGCATGTTTGGGTTTTGGTTTGGTTTTGTTGATGTAAAAAGTTGTTTGTTTTGTAAAAAGGTGATGTTTTTGTTGCTTGTCTGATGTAAAAAGGTGTTTGTTCATTATTAAACATTTATTGACTACTACTCATAACCATTTGATGTGGAAAATGATGATTGGGCTAGATTGTTAGCAAGCTGAAATTAGGTAGATAAACGCATGGTACTCACTAATTTAAGTCTTTAACTTTCAGTAAAAAATTACCTTCCAGATTTCACCCTGGCTTTTTATGCTATAAGTATTCAATTTCTCCTGTTTACTTTTTTTGTTTAAACTCAACAGGGAGATAAATTTACTTGGTGTTCTGGTCAGCTGATTAACTTGAGATCTCCAACATTTGGATGTTACCCTAATAATGTTTAAATTCCAGATTCACTTTTTAACATCTTGTGTGCCCCACATCTTCAATAGAATATGAACTTCTCTATTCCTTCCCTTGTCACAAATAAAGAAGGGTTTTTAATTCCAAACTCAACTAATACTGTTTATTATCCAAATTACTTTTGGGCTGAAATACAGTTTAAGATGGTTTAAAGCCAAGCTATTGAAGCCTGCAAACATCTGTGGTTGTAAAATGGACACGCTCAAACAGCTAAGACAGGTTTTGTTAGTTTCTCCCAGCGCTTTTGTGATGGTTATCATGGCCCTCTTACTTGAACAGAAGAAATGACATTACATTGCTAAACGCGTGCAGTTGGAGGCTGAGCTCAATTACAGAATCACAGAATCACAGAATTTCTAGGTTGGAAGAGACCTCAAGATCATCGAGTCCAACCTCTAACCTAACACTAACAGTCCCCACTAAACCATATCCCTAAGCTCTACATCTAAACGTCTTTTGAAGACTTCCAGGGATGGTGACTCCACCACCTCCCTGGGCAGCCTGTTCCAGTGTCTACCAACCCTTTCAGTAAAGAAGTTCTTCCTAACATCTAACCTAAAACTCCCCTGGCACAACTTAAGCCCATTCCTCCTCATCCTGTCACCAGGCACATGGGAGAATAGGCCAACCCCCACCTCACTACAGCCTCCTTTAAGGTATCTGTAGAGAGCAATAAGGTCGCCCCTGAGCCTCCTCTTCTCCAGGCTCAACAAGCCCAGCTCCCTCAGCTGCTCCTCGTAGGACTTGTTCTCCAGGCCCCTCACCAGCTTCGTCACCCTTCTTTGGACCCGCTCAAGCACCTCGATGTCCTTCTTGTAGTGAGGGGCCCAAAACTGAACACAGTACTCGAGGTGCGGCCTCACCAGTGTGAGGCCACTGTGAGTCAGTGTAGTTTCCGACAGAGTTCAGAGGATGTGTGCTCCATACTGGCACAGGCTCCCAGCAAAAGGAAATGTGCCTCTGACTTAATTTTTCAATATTAAGATGGTAATGCTAAGGATGACCTTTCCTGTACAGTATATGTAATTTTAGTGAGCTCGTTTTCCAATCATAAATTATAAAACTATCAAGTAATAAACCAGTGGGTGCAAGGAGGTTACAAATGTGTAGTTTACAATGTAGTCTGGAACAGGAGTTGTTGTGTTTCTGTTTTTATTAAAGTATACATTATATTTAAAGAAGTCTAACCAAAGAGCAGTATTTTTCAGTATGTCACTATAATAATTGTCTGCTTACCAAAAGTTCTGTGGTTAGCAGTAACACTAACTGAACTCATTTGTTTGCTTTTTATTGTCTTTTTTTAAAAAAAAGTAATAAAATTGAAACACAAGGGGAAAGAAAAGTTTAAAAAGTTTCTACTTTGTTCTTTCCTGTAGACATTTTTGCTGACAAGCATAGCACATACTTAATAGTGATTATTGGGCTGAGAACGCTGACATAGCAAAAGACGATGAATTTTGCCAAGTTGTTTTAAATACTTTGACTTTATACCTGAGTTTGTTTCAGGCAAGAAAAAAATCCCAATGCATTTCACTTACTAGCAGGACTTTGAGTGAGAGATGGGCAGAATTAGGTTGGTGCTGTGCTGTGCTGTGCGACAAGAGCTGGATGGAAATGGTGCCTCATTCTCAGCAGTTCTTGGTGCTGAACAAAGTTTCTTTACTCCAGCTATTCAGCTGTTTCCAGTAATAAGTTTACTATTGTATTCTTTTTGTAGATATGATACTCACTCTACTACGTACTAGGGAACGCTCTCATTCCCTAAATACAGATCAGCTGAAGCCACTGGAAAGATAACTGCTGTTCCTTCAGAGTGCTCTGGCTGGGATGTCCACCCAGGGACCAGATCCTGCTGTTCTCACAAGAGCACCACAGAGCAGCGCAGAATCAGAGCCTCTTCATTTCTATCCTTGTTTATTTCTGGAGACATCTTCACCACGCGTAGTTCAAAGTCAGCTGTTGTAAGAGCTGTATGTACCAGCAAAGAATAAGGGTTTCTTTTGTGTGTATCTGAACAATGATTAGGTCTCCAGTCCTGATCAAAGCTTAGCTGGAAGTCTATTAATAATGGGGTTGGGAATTGTTGGAGCTGAAATGAGAAATAGACCCTTTAATGATTGCTTTAGTAGCAAATTTCATGCTAATGTTTAGTGTTCAGCCTGCAGGTTTGTGTTGCATGTAATTCTATAAAGCTGAGATATAAAAATATAACTAGATTCTATGTGTGGGAGGAATTTCTGCATTTTTTTCCCTAGAAAGTAAAAATTTGCATAGATTGAAACAATTCTACTTGTACTATTTTTGAAGCCAAAAATATATGTGTTTGTAAAAACCATAAATGAGACACACCCTTTGAGAGCCAGATGTTTACTAAGGGAATGCAGTGACAGGACTCATGCTCTATGAGCATATTCAGACCTGTGCTTTTAGGAAATGGATTGCATCTACAGTGTTTGGTGGGTTTGCTTTTAGGAAATGGATTGCATCTACAGGGTTTGGTGGGTATTTTGTTTGGTTGTTTTGTTTATTGTGAACAGTGCATCTTCATGCCATAATTATACAGTGTACTGTAGGTGGCTGTAAAGCCTGTATTTTATTAGGTCATCTTAAAAGGAATTAATGCAGTTATTTCTCTTTTTTTTTTTCCCCTGTTTTTGATAATGGAGATTTTTAACCTTAATTTACATCAAATTCCAAAGCTAGTATCAATTTTCAAAGAAAATTTTCTTGACAGGTAAAGATGTTGATGTAGGTAAATGTTTAGACAATTTTGCATTGTATTTTCACTTAAAAAAAAAAAAAAAAAAAAGAGTTTTGTCCTTTTAAAGGTTGGCATAGGATGTCCATCTCACATGCAAGTATTCCTTGTATAGCTGATACAGAGCAATGTTCCTATTCACAGGATTCTGGGAATGCCCTAGCTATGTGTAGCCCCAGGCATTTCACAAAGCAGCATTTCTTGGACATGGTGTGCTTCCAGATGTAGGCACAGGACTTCATTTCGTCTTTCTGCTATATACCAAGATGTCTTTTACTATGGAACAAGAAATGACCGTTTCATCTTACTATCAGCATTTGCTTCCTCCTGTTTGTTTTCAGTGCAGTGCAATAGCAGTAACTCAGGGCTCAGCTTGTAAGAGGCCAGAGTTCTTCCCGAAATTGATGCAATGCATGTCACTGGCCTGTCTCCTTTGGCGTCTGCAGTCACATTTTACCTCCATGTTAATAGTGCCTGCAGTGTTAACATAACAAACAGCGTGTTGGTAAAATGGTAGCGTTTAGGAAGGTGTCCTTAAGCTATGCAACCTTCCTTCTTAGGCAGAGGGGAGATTAATCTGAGTCATCCTTAATAACAGTTGACAGAAGACTTCTTGTCACATGCCAAACTGCCGAACCTTCGAGCTCCTGCTCACCTAGAAGCATTAACATGAATATTTACAACATGTGAGGCAGGGAATTCTCTGCAGATCTACTGATGCTGAGTGCTTTTCTAGGGCAGCTTATTTCTGTGGCTACTTGTGACTCGAGCTGTGTGTATATATAATAATTTCTGCGGTGTTCTTTTGTCTCTGAACTTTCTTAATTTTCTAGCAGCACACTCCATTACAGCTGTACAGTGCAATTTTCTTCAGCAATGATATTTGTCATTCAACATCATGTTCACAAATCCTTCGCTGCTGACTTGCTCTCTTGTGCAGATCAGCAGTGGCTTACTTCATTAATGTCACAGCTACTTTCTTCTGCTTCCCCAAGCATTTTGTGCACGTAAACCCAAGCACAGATGTAGTGGGGACCATCTCTTTCCTTTCCATACCGAGCTACCCATAAAACAGGGCAGATAAGATGTGCAGTTTGCGGAGTGGAGGAGAAACATGGGGACTCTCAGAACATCATTATCCTTCACAAGACCACTGCAAGATGTGGAGTGAGTGAGTGTATGTGGGATGCTTCTTCCTGACCTTTTAGTGCAGCAGCCAGTAACCACATCATGCTGGCAGAGGCTTCTTACCAGCTCTGAACGTTTTCAGGTATTTACAAATGCTGCAAACCAGTGAATGAAGGGTGGGATGAGAGTAAACATCCCTCCTGAAAGGAAGGGTTTTTTTGGAAAGCATGAGATCACTGGCAGTTGTAGAAGGCAGGTGCCCATCTCCTAACCTCAGTAAGAAGGCACTTGATACAGGAGAATATAAAAAAGGATGTTCACTGAACTGAATATAATGCAATTCAGCCATAGGTTAAAGAAAGGTCATTTTCTTGCCTTGTTGGCTGGAAAGAGACAGCAGAGCCCTAACATATAATTGTGTTCTGTCACAGTAAAAGGAGCCTCTTGGTGCTTTGGGAAAGGGAAGTGACATTTTACTTGCTCATGAAACAGAGCTTCACATTAAGCGTCTATTACAGTCCTCCTACTTTCCCCAATGTAAATAAAATTAACAGGAGCTGAATTGTTATCTGCACATCGTCCCCAAGGAAAAATGATTCACCAAGACAACAGCAGATCCTAATATTAAGGCAGGAATAATGGTTCTGATTTTTTTTTTAAAGGCTGCTAGTGTGTGTACATTATATATATGTACACAAACATACATCTGTGTGTTTGTGTGTATGTGTGTATGCATAGATACAGAATCACAGAATTTCTAGGTTGGAAGAGACCTCAAGATCATCGAGTCCAACCTCTAACCTAACACAAACAGTCCCCACTAAACCATATCCCTAAGCTCTACATCTAAACGTCTTTTAAAGACCTCCAGGGATGGTGACTCCACCACTTCCCTGGGCAGCCTGTTCCAGTGTCTACCAACCCTTTCAGTAAAGAAATTCTTCCTAACATCTAACCTAAAACTCCCCTGGCGCAACTTAAGCCCATTCCCCCTCATCCTGTCACCAGGCACGTGGGAGAACAGGCCAACCCCCACCTCGCTACAGCCTCCTTTAAGGTATCTGTAGAGAGCGATAAGGTTGCCCCTGAGCCTCCTTTTCTCCAGGCTGAACAAGCCCAGCTCCCTCAGCCGCTCCTCGTAGGACTTGTTCTCCAGGCCCCTCACCAGCTTCGTCGCCCTTCTCTGGACCCACTCAAGCACCTCGATGTCCTTCTTGTAGCGAGGGGCCCAAAACTGAACACAGTACTCGAGGTGCAGCCTCACCAGAGCCGAGTACAGGGGGACGATCACCTCCCTAGCCCTGCTGGTCACGCTGTTTCTGATACAAGCCAGGATGCCATTGGCCTTCTTGGCCACCTGAGCACACTGCTGGCTCATATTCAGCCGACTGTCCACCATCACTCCCAGGTCCTTCTCTGCCTGGCAGCTCTCCAACCACTCATCTCCCAGCCTGTAGCTCTGCTTGGGGTTATTGCAGGACCCGGCACTTGGCCTTGTTGAACTTCATGCAGTTGACCTCAGCCCATCGGTGCAGCCTATCCAGATCCTCCTGCAGAGCTTTCCTACCCTCGAGCAGATCGACACATGCGCATAGCTTGGTGTCATCTGCAAACTTACTGAGGGTGCACTCGATTCCCTTGTCCAGATCATTGATGAAGATATTAAAGAGGACCGGCCCCAGCACCGAGCCCTGGGGGATGCCACTAGTGACTGGCCTCCAACTGGACTTGACTCCATTTACCACGACTCTTTGGGCCCAGCTATCCAGCCAGTTTCTAACCCAATGAAGCGTGCGCCAGTCCAAGTCAAGAGCAGCCAGTTTCTTGAGGAGAATGTTGTGGGAGACGGTGTCAAATGCCTTGCTGAAGTCAAGGTAGACCACATCCACAGCCTTTCCCTCATCCACCCAGTGCGTCACTTTGTCATAGAAGGAGATCAGGTTCGTCAAGCAGGATCTGCCTTCCATAAACCCATGCTGACTGGGCCTGATCGCCTGCTTGCCCTGCAAGTGCCGCGTGATGACTCTCAAGAGGATCTGCTCCATGAGCTTCCCTGGTACTGAGGTCAAACTGACAGGCCTGTAGTTCCCCGGGTCTGCCCTCCGGCCCTACGTGTAAAGGCAACAGATAAAAGCCACATACACCTGTTTCTTCCTTCTTTTTCCTTTTTCTTTGTATGATTCTTCATCTGAAGAAAGCAAACTGAGCTAAATGGAGTAGTTATGCGGGGGCTAAGGAGAATATGTTCCTGCAAGTGCTGTGGCAGGGTAATCACCGGAGATACTTGTGTATCAGGTATGCAATACATGGCCTTAAGTAGCTCAGAGTTTTGAGATCTTATTCCAACAAGTGGAGAGTGGCACAGATTCATTCCTCCTAGCTGGTGGACCTAGGTGGTTGTGGTCATCCTGCTCTCCTGGGGTTGTCCCTGGGGACACAGAGGCTATTGACTGTGTTTTTGGAGGTTCATCAAAATTAATTGTTGCAGAATACCAGTTTCCAAACAATTTGTTGCCCTCAGTCCCTCCTCTAGTGTTCTTGAAAAGCCTGTTGTTGATAGTGATGCCTAAATTCAGAGAAAAAGCAATATCCGTATCAGCAGCACCTACACTGAAAAAAAGACATGGCAAACAGGAACTGGCCAGTAACTCCTCACTGAAAAACTTTTTACCCTGTCTAGAAGTGTTTAGAGGCCCCACTGAGAAGATGCTTTACGTAGTGATGGTTTAGTAAATACAACAGCCACCCGATTTGAAGAAGTATTTCTGAGTGGAAATGACTAGTTTCTAGTGAGGCTGAGGATTATTTTTTTTTTCTTAACTTGCTCGTGCTTTAATGCAGTTGCAGTGTATTTTACACAGATAGTTGAACAAATTCATGTTCAACATTGAACTTCTGTCTGAATTAGCATTGTATCTTTATCTACCTAGAATGTTTTCCCTAGTGTGTTATTGGAAATAAATGGCCAAGATGTTCATAAAGCCATAAGAAAAAATGGCTGCATCCCCATGTCTGTCTTCTGTCTTCCATCACAGAGGTAAAGTTGAACACAAAAAGAAAAAAAATTAGTTTAGCTAAATTCATTCTACCAACAGGAAAGAAAAAAAAATAAAAAATGATTTCAGAAAGTGATTTTAAAAGCAGGTGAGAAGATTTCAATTGCAATTTGTGAGGTTAGTTGTTTAAAAATGAAATAATTGTATACCTGTTAATGATTTTTTCCTGAAGAGATGCTACATTTTATGGAAAACAATGCTTACCAAGATGCAGGTAAGGGGCTATTTGTAGTGAGATAACTAAAGATTTCCATAATGTTAAAAGGCAGAATATGTAGAAATGTGAATAATGTTCAATCAACAGAAGAAATTATTTCCTGTTCTTAAGTCCAATTAAAAGAATGCCGTGACATAAAGGGATTGAATTCCACAAGAACAAGGAGGCATAACTATGGTTTTAGTCTGTGACATTTCCTTGTGGAGGTGAACCTTTAGACACAAAGATGGGGAACGTTCCTACTCTCCAGGGCCAGCAGAACATTTTACTGCACTTTGTGAAGTGCTGAAGAAAATGCTATAATCAATTTGCAAAAAGCATAAGGTTATGGATGGAGAACTTATCTTAAATTTGTCTCTGCCAAGAAGACTCCAATACTTACAAGTGGTAAAAATGGATAGAAGCATAATGTATTTCCAGTTTGCACTACAGAAGATTCTCGGTACTTGCAGGAGAAATTTCTAGCAAACATCTATTACAAAAGATTCTCTATTGAAATGAGAACAAAGGTTCCACTCAAAAGATCTCAGAGGATTCAAATGTACCTTTTCATAGGTGACATGCTGATACAAGCCAGTTCTCGAGGGGTTGCGTCAAGGCATAAATCAGCAGTAATTTCAGCCCTGCAAGATCATAGCATTATCATGAACAGGAAGAAAATCGATCTGACACCAGCTCAAATAATAGCACTTCTGGAAGTCACACTATATAGTACAAGTCCATTGGGAGGGTCTGCTTGTCAGAACAGTGGCACTTGAAGACACTGAATACTTTGGCAGACATCAAAGCAAGAAGAAAAGGAGTAGTAAGATGAGTTCACAGGCATGACGGTGTCAGGCATGCAAATGGCAACCAGAGTGGTGATACTTCAAATGAAGGTGGTGCGGATGTTGGTTGTGTGGTCAGGCATTAGTCAGGTTTTCTTTTTTTAAAAAAATAAAATAATAATAATAAAATACACACACACACACACACACACACACACACACACACACTTCAAATGCCTGAATAGCTTTTTAAGCTGTAACTTAGATGATGTCAGAACTGCACAATTATTCATGGTATTTCTTCCTAGAGTTAGAAAAGCAAAAGTTAAGAAAACCAAGTATTTAGGAAAAAAGTGGAAAGTTAATTTTTTTGTGTGTATTGAATAGTGGTAGCTTCATAAGTAGTTCTTCTTACACAGCTGCTGTGATAACTTGTTTGAATATTTGTCTACTTGTTAGACACTAAAGTGTGGATCACATGCCTAATTTGAGTACTCTGACATTTTAGGCTATACTGGAAACAAACCTGACACTAAATCAGTGCTGCTTCTAGAAATCCTTGAAGTCCTAATGCAGCGAAAATAAATGAAGAAGCAGTTCCTTACCCAGAACACTGTCAATGAGAAGAGCAAGCCACAACAAAGCTGAGGAGTAAGCAAGACTACAGAGATCCTGATAATATTTAAGATACCGTGACCCACTGGCAAAATTGAGTTGTGACCCTTCAGCATTTTGTTTCAGAGATTTTTGTTTGGTAGTTTTTTTCAGTTCTTTAAGTGGGAAAGAAAATTGCTGAGCCCCCCTGGGATGTTCCGTGATGTCTTGTAGGATCTTTCTTAGACAGGAGAAAGAAACATAAGAACAGTGCCAGCAAGAAATAACCTCAACCAGTAAAATTCCCTTTTTGTGCTTTTGTTCACTGTGATGTCAACTGATCAAAGCTTTTGTTTCATCAAGTACGATGATGCTTAAACATGGCCTTGTGCTTTGATACGTCCATAAGTACTCTGGTGAATATGTCTGTTCAATGAAGGCTTCTTCCCTTATTCTAACTGAAAAAAGGAAAAATGGGAATGGAGACAAAATTCTCAGCTCGATATTTCAAACGCCATTGCCAAGGCAACTAGTATCAGTGACAAACAATCTAATACTTTAATTGTTTTCTTAGATGGTCCGTGGTATTGATGCATTGTAAATTATTCTCATGTGCTGACCTTATTACACTACAAAATTTAAATTGGTATCTCAAGAAATTAATAATATCTGAATAGAACATGTTATTTTCAATTTTTGTAATTTCACAGATACTAAATTGGGTTTTAAAAATTACATTGTTGCTAATTAGGGCTTACTGGGTCTTCTTAATTAAGCACACAGTTGGAAAAGAGACACAGCAATAATTATCTCAATTTGATGGCCATACAATTTTCATTATCATCAAATAGCCAAAAAACAATTCCGTTTTTTCTTGTCACATGTAAACGAATAAAATATTTCCTCTATGTCTGTGTATTTTAAAACAGCATGCCTCACAAAAGACAATGCATGTTTACTAAGTTAAGATGCCATTTCTCCTACTGGCATACACATAAGTACATGTACACTGCAGTTTATTGTGTTGTGTTGTTGGAGAAATGATACCACTTGCATAGTATGTGCGTGTGTATATAATGTATATAGCATATATTTATACACACTAAAAAATACATTTTTTTTAACCTCTAGTTCAGAAGAAATCCAAGTGAAACTATATTTTCATAAAACTCAGTTATTAAAAGGAGTCTCCTAATTTCATATTTTAAAAATGCAACATTTTGCCCTTGACTGCAAAACAGTAACTGTAGCACTGGAGAGCAACCAGAGCTTCCACTGAAGAGAATTTGATTGCTTCATCTGGATACATTCAGTACAAACAAGTGTCTGGTGTATATTGGAAACATCCTGTGTGATGTCGGTAAGCTTAGCTGTCCCAAGCATACTTGAATGTGAAAGGCAATGACCCTTTCTTCAATTCTAGTCTCATTTTAAAACATCTTTTACTAAGAAAATACAACCTTGACCATACATATGTTTTTACTCCCTGGAGTGAAAAATGACTTTTGCAGAATCCATATAGAAATAATGATGCCATAAACTCAACCTACACTCTCATACAGGGTAAACTTTACCTCTTTCCCTATATCATCCCTGCTTTGCAGTTAGGAAGTAGTTAGAAAGTTGCAAAGGCAACTTTCACAAAGGTGATGTTCCTGTGTGTTCTGTACTGTATCAGGAGACGTCAGGTTAGTGTTACTTAAACACAGGCTTTCTTCACATTCTGCAGCATTCCCAGATGAAGCTTCGGATGCAGAAATACTTTACAACACATCTCATGGTGATTTCATTATTTGAGATTAAAAGTTCTCACCAGGAGTTATCCTGCAATAAGACCAGGAATTGTATTACCTAAAGCACAGTTTTCCAGAAAGACTTAGAGTTTAGAGGATATTCTGAACCTGGCCAGGATGTATTGCCCTGAGTCATGGATGTGCTTCATCCCTCGGCAGCAGAGCCTGATCTTTTGTGCTTGAACCCCCATTGACCTAAGCTCTCTAACTGACCTGACCAGCTCTCTCGGCTGGTTTCCAAAAGCAAGCATGAGGGAGTTGTGTCATTTTGCAGTTAGTGGTGATTCTCCAAGTAAAGTGAAGGGTGCATCTTGGCCAAGAGTTGGGTATTGCACTTCAGTAGCTGCCATAACGTATGCATCTCAGTTCACTGTCAGGCTTTCTGTATGTCACATTCTGCCACAACCTGACTTACCTTCTTTATGATTTTATTCTCTAGTGTTTTCTCTGTGAAATTTTTGATAAAATGAACGACTCTCTGAACCACCTTGTTAACAAGAATTAAATGAGACTTTGACTAATTTTAAATGAAGACCATTAGATGTGAAAATGAACCTTATCGGCTTGTGTCATAAAATTGTACGAAGAATTGTAATCCATCCATACATTAAAACCACATGCCCTCTAGGGAGCATTTTTAACGTGTGGTATTTCCCTGAAAGCTGCATTTTGAACTTCCATGTCTGATGTAGTCCACTTTAAGGCAGGAATATTTCATTGTCTCAATATTTCCAATTCTTATACACAGAAATACTGGCCACATCATACTCAGTGGTTCGTATGTCATTCAAAGGTATTACATTGCCTTTGAATATCTTTTGATGTGCTTCTATTTTACAGTCCACTAAGAACATTTGCCTAAATTTTGTTTGCTTCTTGTTTTGTTTTGTTTTTTTAAATTCCTCTGAGTCTTTCATCAGTTGTTTGTGGGTTGCTTCAATTGCTTTTTCTTGGTTAGTGTATGACTTTTTTTTCCTCCAGTGAAAAGTAGTACCTGCTTCCATTCTGCAAACCTAAATAGTCTTTCTAGATGTCTTCCTATTGCTGCCTAATTTCATACACCATCTAGATACTGATTTGTTCCTACTCCATGGCTGCTCAGCCGTTTTGACTGATACCCTTCTCTATGTGTATAACTGTTCTGTAAAATGTAGAACTTCAAGGATGAAAAGACTTCCATTGTTTATAATACCCAAACAAATATTTGAGGGATATAGTATTGATGGTCTGCACAAGGTCACAAGATTGTTCTGCTTTGTTGTTTTGCTGTTTGTTTGTTTGTTTGTTTGTTTTTCTTCTTGGTATTGCATTTCTCAAAGATTTATATCAGGAGTGTTTGCTTTTGTTTTGCCTTTTGTATTTTATAGTTTTATATATCAGAATAGACTTGCAGAATAACAGTACTGTTGTTTTTGCCTTAAGCTATCCAGTGATGCAATTTCTGCTTAGTTGTTCATTTTCAGAAATCAGTGGTCTGAAGATGTAATAAGCAAATGATAACTTTCATCTAACAGTATATGTTAAATGGAAAGAAATGTGTGAGGGAATTGAAAAAATGTGCAGGTGGGGTTGATAAAACAGCCCTCTGAGAGTGCAAAATGGAATTACATGAGGCTGTCTTCTGAATTTAGGTTGCAAACAATTACACTTTCCTGGTTATATTTCAGCATCATAACTGCAATTACATTTTAATTCTGTGTATTTTGGAGTATGTGAGTATTGGACCTAATGCTCAGTTGAGGCCAAAACAGGTTACAGTGCTTCATGTTCTTGTTCCTGACCTCTAAATAAGTCTGATTTACTGGTAGCCAGCTGGATATACCACTGACAATATTGACGGGGTTGATCGTGGGTAGTCAGTATGGAGATCTTATGAAATGGGCACCTGATCAGAGCATCCTGATGGGAATTTATACAAAGCCCTGTTGAAGTGATGTGGTTTCTGTGGCATTGCTGTGCTTGAGTGCAGAGCTTCTGTGCAGTATAGCTGCATACTCTGAGTTTTCTCATAAAATACCTATTGATCAGTATGTGCAAACATCCTCGGCATAGGCTGTCTGGTAATCCACAGCTGTCCTGATTTTGTTGTGTTTCTAAGCAAGTAGGATCTGGAATTAGATGGTCCATAAGGTCCCTTCCAGCCCAAACCATTCTGTGATTCTGTGATCCTGATCTATGGGGAACGTGAAAATGGGCGAGTGATGTAAGAGGGTTTGCAAGTGGAATGTGAAAATAATTTCTGAACAGATGTACAACATGCATTTAAAACAACATACGCATAAAACATACATTAAAACCATAAATCCATATACACATCTGTATTAGTTCAATGACTTAATGTGGTGTTCTCCCATCTAATAGAGCTTTTTGATGGTTTTGGAAACAGTGTTTCACTGGGAATTAAAGTTAGTTGTGTATTCCATAAATCTAACTGTAAACTGTGTGATCTGTTTTAAAGTATGCTTGAGTATTATCTGCATTTTAACACCTAAATAAATGCATTATTTCTATATTTTATGTATTAAGTGTAACATGGTAACGTATCTTTATAAAAACTATATTTTGTTAAATATTCTGTTAAGCATTTCAATGAAAGAACACTAATGAAAAGATCAAAAAAGATCTTAATGCTCTCCTCCTCTGTGAGGAGAGCATTAAGACATTCATACAAAGGTCACTTAGAGGAACTGTAAGCTTTGATGAGACTTTATTATTTTGCTGACAAGGTCAATTTGATATTGATCAGCTGGGTGTTTTGTTTAGTTACTTGAAGGCCAGTTATTTGAAGAAACCCTTGTAAACATCCAGGCAATATTCTTTAAATTCCTGGTTTACTCCAGCATTTTGGGTTGTTTATTGAGTTGTCTTTCTCCAAAAAAATATGGAATAAGGTCAAGTATTTGATTGCCAGTGTTTAAATTCAACTTACCATAACTCACCATCATTCATTAAATGTAAAGGAATCTCTTGCTGCAGAAAAGCTTGAAGATGTGGTCAGTATTTTGTTGTGTGTTCCTGGTTTGTAAAAGCATTTTGTGTTGAAAAATTTTATGAAGTATTTTTCCAGCTCTTGCAAATGATTTATCACCTCCTTGCACATCAGGCCAGGTAGCTGTGGCTTTATGGCACATTAATGCCTTAAGGAAAACTAAAAGAAGCATAAGCACAGTCATCATGCGGAAGGAGGCCAGAGCTTCCCATGACACCTGAGGCTCTGGGCTGTTGGTGCCAGTAGCACTGGCATGGGGTGGGAAGGGGAGAGTTGGCTGGACAGGCTGCAATTGGTCTTCCTTCTGACTTTTTTTTCTATTGTTGTTATTTTACACCAGTGTGCTCTAAAACTGCCCTGATGAGCTCAGTTTGTCAGGTTTGCTGTGCTTTCTGAAGAGGGACACACTGCATGTATCTGAGGTGCCGCGCTTGCTGCTCCATGGCAAAATTTCTCTTGTCTCCTGCATCTTCTTGGTAGAGGCCCTTATAATTCCTCCTCATTTTTCCCTGATTTCTCCAGCATCATTTCCATGTGTTGTGTCAGACAGGATGTGTGGGGAGGCTTTTCCCTGTCAGTAACCATCTCTACAGAGCCATCAGGTAATCTTTTAAGCCCACCTTGTGCCTGTAAGTCATGACACCTTTCCACTCATAAAGTATTAAAGCAACTCATAAAGTAAGTACTTCTTTGGGAAATGTTGGCAAATAACAGCAAATTATTTAGGCACATAGCTTTTGAAAAGCAAATAGCACTTAGTAGGAACTTGTCTACAAAAGCATCTTAACACCAACTTGATACAGTGCAATCAATCCTGAGCACAAAACCTTGAGCTTGCTGTTGAAACCCCAGCACGTTTGCCCACCAGCTTGTCTCTAGCAGACAGGCAGCTTGCTCAGCTTGGCTCTTTAGTTCTCCTTTTCTCTCTTGAGGAGCTTTAATTGACTTGGGTGCTTTGAAACCGACTTTGTTGTGTAAGAGATCTGAACTTTATATATACATGTAAATTTGTACAATATATACATGCTAAAGCTCTTCATTCAGATGCTGTGTTGCATTTATTTCTGGAGAGCTTTTCCATCTCAGGTTAAACAAAAGGATAACCTCCCCGAGAGTCTGTTTCAAGCAAAGCCATGCCTCTTTCTGCACATGGTGGATGTAAGAGCAGGGCAGGGCAGGCTCACCACGCTGCCCCCACTGCAGAGCTCTCCCCTCCTGCCATGCCACCGGGATCAGCAGGCCTGGCTTTTGCTATGTCAGAAGCCTTATTTGTTCCCTCCTTGCTCCATGCACTGTGTTTTTGCCACTCCTGCTCGGGATGCCAATCTTTTCACAAGCACTGGGAGCCACACAAGCAGGAGATGAACTTTTGCTGTGCTAGAACACAGTAACAGCTGCCATCAGTGATTTTTCAAGACTTCTGTCAATTTCAGAAGTTAAATTCATCTCTGTAGTCCTCTAACAAAATGTGCTTTCTGTAATGTTTTTGTTTCTCTTTTGTCTCTTTTCTCTTTTTCTGTGGTCACTTTTTGGAGTTTCAGGTAGCACACTCGCAGCTGGGGACATGCGGAGTTGCAGGTCCCTGGTGCACCTGGGGGCAGTTGGGCTGGTACCAGATCAGGCATTAAATTACTTCTCTCTGCTGCTGATCTTACAGTCATTACAAAGCTGCCAGCAATTGCTTTTTTATTAAGCAAAATCTCCAAATTTCTATGGCTTTGGTCCTTCAGCATTGATATTAACAGCCGCCTTTCTTGTTATGTTTAGATTTCTAGGTTAATAGCATCAGTTAATATATAAAGAAAAAACAAACAAACAAACAAACAAAAAAAAAACAAGCTTGCTTTACCAGAGCTAACTGCCTGTGAACTGTACTTCTGCTGTAGAAGGTGTTCCATGCACCCCTGTCACCGTGCACCCCTGTCATCTCATCGCAGAGCTGGCATTAAAATGCGCGATGGGAACAGCTTCATGAAAGCAAGGTTGCAGAGCAAGTGCACAGGTTGCATGTGCATCTGCAGGCCACTTGTTTGTAATGATATTGGATTTGAACATCATTTCAATGATATTCCCAACTGCAAGCTGCATCTTGGAAGGTTTCACTGAGGATCAGTGTGGCCCCCACATCAGTAAGAGTTTCAGTGGGATGTGGAGGAAAAAGAGGGTTGTGCTTCAAGGTGGAAGCTTCTTCTTGAAATGGCCACACAATCTGAAAGGGCAATGACCTCCTTCTGAACTAGTGTGCTCTCACAGAGTAACAGGGGGCATATTACTTGTTTTTACTAAGTCTTGATGGTTTTCTAAGCTGTGAAGCCTATTATTCTTCACTAAATGTCATTTTATTTACAGGAGAGTACTTCAAAACAATTAACTTCCTGGTTTCTATACTTCATATTTTAAAAGACATTAAGATGTTATTTTCACTTAAGATGAATGTCCACCTCTTTAGAGAAGTAGTAACTGTTCCATCCTAGCTTTAATACCAAATAGGTGGTTTTGTAACATACTCTATGCAATAACTTTGCACAGTCATTGCTTGGTGTAGTGCGATAGTACTTAAGATTTGGGGATTTTGTTTGTTTGTTTCTCAAGTTATTGTTATTTTAATATCATTTTTAAAGAGTAAGACAGTAAAATTAGACATATTCAGATTCTTTCCTTGGTTGTGGTGATATAAATACAATTTAATTGGTTCATATCTACTAAAAATAAAATTGGGCCTTTGAGAGCTAAACATTTATATGTGATATCTGAAACTGATTATTGTTTGTATTTTTTCCCCAGGACTATTTCCTTAAGGATTTCCAGTTGCTTGTTTTCATGACTTTGAGCCTATTTAATCAGAGATGGAGCAGATGGACTGCAAACCCTACCAGCCACTGTCAAAAGTTAAACATGAAGTGGATTTAACTTACACAAGTTCTTCAGATGAAAGTGAAGATGGCAGAAAGCAAAGACAATCTTATGACTCAAGAGAAACTCTGAATGAATATAGCCAAGAGCTAAGACTTAATTATAACAGTCAGAACAGAAAAAGAAAAACTATTGACCAATCCACGCAAGGTAAATCATTTATTTTACCTACTAATTACAATAATAGCTTTTGATTACTCGCTATGAAACATATAATGATGTCAGCAGGCAAGCAGCCATTTTGTTTTCAAAAGCATGTGGTGATGACATACTTCTTACTGTGTTTTTTTTAACCATACTGCAATGTTAGAAGTATAGGAGTTTTTTTCAGGTACAAGAGCTTTTGTAGCAGTATGGACCAAGTGGCATTCAGCAGACCATCACGTGATAGCTACAGATAATTTTTTCTTTAGGAGTGGCTACTTTTCTCACTAGCATTGCCTAGTTAATTATTTACTACCTTTGCATGTGTTATGTGGATTTGGGTACAAAATCAAAGTTGATTTTGTAGGTTATTTCTGCATTATGTCTGCAATGAATTCAAATACAACAATCCTCTTAACAAAATCTGTAATCTTATAAGTAACCTGAAATATATAAAGTTTTATGAGTAAAACTAAAAATTATTGTGTATTGTAAGAAAAAAGCAGGTGGTTGAGTTCTTTTTGGTTGGTTGGTTTTAGCCTTTTGAAAGGTATGGACAGAACTCCAGAATAAACATTTGAGAGCTTCTGATGTTGCAGCCAAGGATAGGAAAAGCTCCCATTTAGATAAAGATATAGGCTGAAAACAGATTAAAGTGGAAGGAAATGGGAAGAATTTACTGCAGCACTCCCTGACTGCTTCTCATGGTAATCCGTATGCTTCATTTAACACACTTTGTACAGAAAAGTGGCTTATCCGTTGCCTTTAGCTCCATCACAAATTCAGGAAGGGTGGTGGTGCAAGAAGAGTATTTTTAAGAATTGGTGTACTCGTTGGAAGCATAGAGTCTGTCCCCTTAAAGATAAAAGATCTCTGAGCAACCCCTGCCTGCTCTTCAAGGAAGTGGTTAAATTGATCCATTTTAGTGTGGCCACTATTTCTCAGCTAATAATTTCTGTACTTACTTTAAAAAAAAAAAAAAAGTCTTCCACTCCTGAGGCAGCCAAGTCTCTCCCAAATTTTCTGAGTATTAAAATAATTATTTTTTTTTTTTTGACAAACAAATCACAAATATGCTTTTGAAGATGGAAAAAAAAGTTTCCTCTGTGATGTGTAAATTAATGCAAAAAATGAGAATTGTTGTGCTACATTTCTCTTACAGCCTTTCTGGTTTTATGGCAGATATTCTGAATCAAGCTACATTTGTAGTGCTGATGTTGTCTGAAGGTACCTGTAATTCATGGAAGAAATGATAGCTAGCTGCTAGAGATAGCCTCCATACATGTATATATGGTCCCTCCAGAGAGCTACAAAACTGCAGTATTGGGAAACAAAAAGTCACGAATACAAATCTCAACAAAGTAGTCTGTAGAAAACTTCACCACCATGTTTGGCTTATGACAAATGATCTTGCATTTGTCAGGAGAGTTTGGTTAACTAAGATGCGTCTGTGCTGCTGTGCTGGAGATGATGCAAATGTTCTTGTAGACCTACTTAAAGTAACTACCTTGCTCCTGACAACTCAAGCACTGAAAGCATTGCCTCTGCATTGTCAGGCCTCTGAAGAGCTCCTTGAGGACAGAGCTTTACTGATGCTGGGACCTGTGCTAGCTATAGCTCCACCAACTCAGACAAGTATGTAAGGGTTGTGATCGCTCTGCTCAGGCATAGGAAACCAGTCTGTGTGGCCTATGCTGAATTTATTCTTCCAGAACAGTGCCTCTGAAAGCAATCATGTTAATAATTTTGGAGAAATGGACAAATTAGTGTGCATTTCTGCAAGAAATTGTCAGGTGTGAACTTACCTCATTTATTCAGGACTGGTGTGTTAGGAACAAGATGGATGCTTTAGCATACCAAGTATTTTACACTCAACGTTCTAAAATGATTTTATTGGAAACACATGGGCCAAGATTTTTCCAGGCAAATTAATTTTTAGGAGATATCACACGAATTTGCAGGTCTTCTATTTTACAAACGTTTGTATTTTCCTTCTTAGAAGCAACACAGTCTTGTACTGGCTCAAACAAGAGTATGAGGATTGATGCTTACTTTTGCAGCAAAACTGTTGAGCCTATGCAGTAGTTTGCCAGTATATAGGGCAGTGCTTAAATACTTGCTTACCTTGAGGCATCTTCTTACCTTAATTAAGTCTAGGTCTGTATGTTTTAAAGTAATATTTATTGAGCACAAAAGATCTTTTTTAAAACATACACGTGTATATTGGTTTGTGAGGTTGCAGTCAAACGTTGCTGTGCCAGAAGTCATGGTATTGTCCTCTGACAAATTCAGTTTGTTGCAACTGAGGTAGTAACTGCACTGCTAGATGTATCTGTTCAGCTTCTCATGAATTCATCTCTGTATCTCTATGTTGATTTAAATCATATAGATTTGTCCTGCCACAAATTGAGCCCAAACGCTTGGCCTGGCAACCATCATTGCTTTGAAATGTAAAATGTGTTGAGTTCAAAATTCATGCAAGAGCAAAGAAAGTTGTAAAGCTGAGTGTAAAATTTCAGGCTGCAGCCAGAATTTGATTGATTGCAGTTCTAATGTGCTGTTTCCAAAAGGACAGCAAGAGTTCCTGGTGATTCTTGGTATTTGCTCAGTCAGTATTGAGAGGTTTAAAAAAAAAAAAAAAAAAAAAAAAAAAAAAGCAGGTTCTGTTTTGAACTATGCAGCTGGCACAAATCCGTTAAACTGTATGTGGAATTAGTTTTATATGCATTCTTTTCTAAAATTCCTCCTCAGCACCATTAACAAACTTTTTCTCATGGTTGGTACATCCTTGGAATGTAAAAAACAACAACAACAGAAAACCCATGGTCCCTCAAAAAGGATTGTTCTGATTGTTCTGCAAGGAGAAAGCTGTAGCGTGAAATTGCTTCAGACCATCGTATTCTGAAGAAAGACTTAAGGCTGAGAAAATTCTAAATGTTAAAAATTCTTTTTTTTTTTTTTAAGTTAAAGGGGCATCCCCAGTTTATCTGAAGGTATTCTTCTGTAGCTGCAAGCTGCAGTTGAAATAGTACCCAGTATTTGATGGATTGCAAAATTAGGGTAAAATCCATGAACTTCATGCATGAAAGGTGTGAGAATAGTTGAGAAAACAGGCACATAGTAACAGTCATGAATAAAGTGATAATGGTGATGAGTGAGACAGCAGTCAAACATGAATTCTAATGATGGAATGTGAGAAGAACACTTCAGAGTAAAAAATTAATAGAGAGAAGCTTGTACCAGGAACAAATATAGGTGTACATGTTTGTGCTGATTTTGTTTTTGTGAAAAGAATCCTTAATTTAAATGTTTATGGAAACTGGAAGAATTTGTATCTGCATTAATGTCCATAAGGATGTTTGTATTCTGCTACCTAACCACAGTAGCTTATATAGAATAGACTGGGCACTTCTGAATGTAGTAAATAGCTTCAAAATTAAATGTGATTTGTAGCTCAAAATATTGATACAGCTCAGCAATTTCTTGAAGGTTTTTGTTTGTTTTGTTACATTTACGAGCAGTTTGACTACTTCATTGTTACTGTCAATATTCAGGATTTATTTTTATGAAAACTTTGGATTGTAATCTGAGGTTATGTTGATTTATGATGTGTGGTATTTGTGTTTGCATATATAGACAATCTGTATAAACCAGAACTCTGCATAATGTGAACTCAAAGGAAATGTTTACAGAGGTCTCAGATATATCCTGCAGTATTGACTAACATTGCTAGTATTTTTGAAAACATATTTTCATGTCAAAGCTTTGTTTGAGAAGCTATGTGATCTTGGAAATTATAAGTTTCTTGGTTTTAAACATTGCAAACAATACCCAAATACAAAATACTTAACTTTTGCACTATTCTTATATTCCTTGCAATTCCTGAAGTTTTAGATCAAATCTTAACTCCTCAAAGATTTCTTAGTCATTTTTCACAAATATAATAGATAGCAATATGAAAGAAAAACTCAGCAGCCAATATGGAATCTATCACAAGCTTCATCTAGAACTTAATCTAATCTATTAATCATTTAAGCAATGATTCCTATACAGTATTCCTGAGGTCTAATATTGATGTCCATCCTGAAGCATGCAATACAAGATCAGTTGCATCTCTGGGGTTATTTGTGTCAGAACCTTGTAGTTAGCTGACAATTTAGACCTAACAACAGACACCACAGACTGTTCCAAGATGAATCAAGATTTGCTGGCCTAAGAACTCGGTATGAACAGGTACAAAATTCTCCTGACAGTGTCATTCTCTCCTGAAGATTCAGTGCTAATTGTATAATGAGAGCACTTTAAAATACATTTTTTTAATCACTGGAATGTTCAAACTCCTGTTTATCAGAATATATGTATCTACAGTATCTCATCCTGGCAAGATGATGTTATGAAGTGATTTCCTGGCAGACCCAGTATCATATAGCTTGTGGATATTGGCAAACACAGCAAATTAACTCTAGGAAGAATTGGTAACACAGTGTTTTGTACTTGAAAGAGTACAGGGGTAGAATTGGCAAAAAAACACCAGAAATGTTCTTGGTAGAAAACTCATTGATGGACCTGGCTGCGAGGAAGAAAATTCTCACAAATGTACCAAACACATTTTCACATTGATCTTATTTGTGACACATTTACATCATTAAAACTCTGTTTTCTTCTACAGCTTTCTGTGTTTCCACCAAAGTAAATATGAAAAGAGTTGTATTCCACAAATATTGGCCCTACAAAGGCTTTATTGCTTTTAGGATAATTATAGATTTGTAGAAAACACTGGCTTAGAGGAATGAATCCCTGATAGGATAAGCATCTGGGATTGAGTCATTGGCATGATCAAGTTTATTGATCGTTAACAAAATGAGCATACGGCAGTAAATTTCTGGTTAGACAAACGTGTATTTCCTGGCAAGATACATTGAACTGCATTATGGGCAAGGCAAACTGGATTTATTCCTAGGAAGAGAATCCAACAGCAAACATCTTACGGTAAATCTGTCTGGAAAAAGTCAGCATTGCTAGTATTCTGGGAAAGGACATTTTACAGGGCTTCACAAAAAGTGTACGTTTTATGCTTTTAGTTCAAGAGCTGAGGAAAACTCATCTTTGTAGGACAAGAGCTGAAGATTGGTACATGTGTTGGAGAAGTTATATGAAATTGTCGTAAGGAGCAAGAGGTAAATAGATCAAGCTGATGTTCAAAATCTTCCTTGAACAAATCCTATGGGCTTCACGAAGAGGTGTAGGTTACAAATGTCTCTTCAGCATGAACCCAATTCTGTTTCATCCCTGATTTATTTTTTTTTAGCTCACTGCTGTTGCCATAAGATTCTCATTCTTGCACTCCATAGCCTTGCAGCTCAAATGTGGATATGTAGGTAACAGACATGTCCTGGTGCTGAATAGCAATTTCTTTCCTTAGGAAGGAGAAACTATATGTGGAGTGCAGGAAGCAGTGGGTTGCTTTGTTACGCTCCACAGTTCTGCAAATTTAAGCTTACCAGGAAGGCAGATTTAAACACATGCTACTTTTAACTTCATGTGACCAGTCAAAACACTTTTATTTATCATCAGAGACATAAATATAAGGCATGCTAACAAGGACAGGTAGAAATTGTCCTGTCAGGAAAATGTCATGGTGTTTTTTGTTCATCTGCAAAGAAGCAAAAGCTTTTTGCATAATACCCATATTATTTTCTGATTTAAGAATTATGGAAGTCCACTTGGGCCTGCAGATCTGTTTTGTGTTTCTACCAGAGCCATGGAGAGTAGAATTTGGGCTGTATATAGCACTTGTTCTTTGTTTCAATTACTTTATTATTAAATGATCTATAAGGGTAAAGATGCCAATTTTTATCAGCTTTTTCCCTTCTATGAAACACTAGAATAATAGTTAAGCATAGCATAAGTTCATGGTCTCAGGAGCCCTCTGGGACGAGATGGATGCCAGCAGAATGGCTGTGAGGTTCGGCATTTCTAGTAGACATTTGGAGCAGTTGATTACTTGACACTCATATTTACAGCCTGTGCAATTTGGCATGACAGGAACTTGGAAAGCTGAGTCTTATCCGCATGAATATGGACTTGGTGCTTTGAAACTTCCATGAAGGCAGTGTAAGAAGGGAAAATGTTGTGTCAGGGGCATCCCCAAACTCTGGTTAGTATTAAGAAGGCAGCACATTGTTGGTGCTGAACTGGTGTTGGACAGAGCAGGGTAGAAGAGTTCAATAAAGCTCCTACGTGCTAGTTGCATGTTTTGGAGCCCTTGACAGTATTATTCAGTGAATAAAGACTATCAAAATACAGAGCATCATAATGGTTACTGACATGTAGACAGGACACGGTAAAGTGCATTTTTAATGTTTGCACCTGGATGGGAGAACAGTAGTTTTGAAAAGAAGAAGCAAAAATGTAAAATGGAAAGGAAAAATCTCCCTTAGAAGAACCACTGCTACGCAGTCTTGTAGAAGTGAGGTAGTTTTGAACACCTTGGGTAGTTGTTTGATTCTGCTCCCAATAATTTCTGTATGATGAGATTTGAGGGTTATTGAAGGGTGAAATTTATAATTTTTATTTTTATTTTATTTAAAGTGCATAATTTGTTTAGAGCTGCATATTGACATGTTGTGGGAGGTGATTGTATTGTCATGGAATGAAGCATTCCCAAGGTTTGGAAGGAGAAGGTAGGAAAAGGTTAACTGCAAAGAAAACCAATTATTTTTGTGAGCAATCTCCTGGAAACTCCACCATTTAAGAAAATAAAGCAGATTTTCTTTGGTAATACATTATTATTAGATAGGTCTTGTATCAAAAATGTCTAGGTACTTTGCATCATCAGGTTTATTCTCTCTTGTTTGTAAATGCCAGACATATAACTTTTAGCCTTTTAATGTTGTCTACAATGTTATTTCACTAATTTAGGAAGTCTCCAGGGAAGTTAATGGAAGCAGCTTTTGTACCTGTGCACTTCAGAGCAGCAACCTGAAGCACAGCACAGGAGCGGTGTCTGCGTGATGATGCACACGCAGCCTGTACCATGTGCTCTCCTTGTGAAAGGGACTCAGCTGTCAGCAGAGCGTGGTTTAGAGGTCCTGGAGGTTTCTGGGCTGTACGCTAATGGACAGAAGTGATAGCTAATAAGCTCCATCTCGTGCTGCTGTGTTACACCATCTGGTCTGAGTGTTTATGAGCTTCACATTCCCCCAAAAAAGGCTACCTGTGAGCCAGAGTAAAAGTATCCACACTCCTAAAGCTTTAGCCTGTTGTCTCCTCCTGTATTCCCTCCCAAAAATACAGATTCCTGTTGTGCTGCATTGTGCTTTCTTTGGCTCGTTGTGGTCTAATGATGATGATGTTACTGTCTCCCAGAGAAAAACAGCGTGATGAGTGCTTCCCTGTGGCTGCCTGGACTTCAGCCTTCTCTTCTGCGCAGGGAGTATCTGCAGATTCTAAGGAAAGAAAAAGAAGCACTTAGTTTCAGGCCTCCTCAGGACAGTCTTTCTTGATTTGCCAATTGGAAATTTCTCTCTTTGGAATAATTGGGGTGAGGAAACTGCATTTTGAGGCTCATTTAAAACCTTATGGAGGGAATACTTTTCCTTCCCCTCATCAAATCAAAGTCCACAAGCAAAACTGAATGTACAAAGAGAGTTTTCCCCCAAGACTCGAGTGGGTGCTCCCTTACAGGATCTCAAATGTGTTACAAAACCTTGTAACCTGCTGGCACCATTCCTGTAGTGCTGCTTCCAACCTTACAGTGTGTACCATCATCTTAGTGAAAAAATGCCTTGTAGTATCAAAAGTAGCTTCATTCTCATCAGTAATTCTTTTGATTTTAAAAGTGAATATCAGACAAAGAGGAAAAATGAGAGAAAACTGCTGAGAAAGGAAATAAATGAGAGAAGGATCACAGCGCGTTTCCAATCCCCCGCTAACAAATCTCATCTAAGGAATAAAAAAACATTCTCTAGACATTACACAAGCTTAACAATCCATTTGTCGGTGTACAGATAAAAAAGGCAATCCTAATTCCCATTCTCTTCTCTGAATCACTGATTTTCCACGGTGTAAAATGCCAGGAATCATAGAAATAAAAATCATAAGGGGAGAGTAACCGTAAGAGAAACCAAGATATAGCAATCCTTACAGTAACCTGTACCTAATACTACTGGAATACCTACAGTAGAGGCTTAAGCTTTTGAGTTAATGTATTGCATACTCTGGCTTGGAGTTCTGCTTCTCTGAGCCTGAAATGATACCTGCAAAATGCTCTTGCTATATTAATACTGCCTCTTCCTGTAACATTTAAAAGTGTCCATGATCTGTTGTAAGGTAAAAAAAAAAAAAAAAAAAAAAAAAGATATGAACAAACATAAGGAATTTAGGGCTAAGCAAGTATTACAGAACATGGGAGCAAGCGAACAGCTCTGCATTTGTCCTGCAAGCCATTTTATTGTAGGTACTCTTGCAGTGTCTTTTACATCACTCTTGAAACAAAGAAGAACCATTTTATTTTCCAGGAGGAAAAAAAAAAAAAAAAAAGTCTAGTTTGCTTATGTTCATTTATAGAGCAGATACTGAAACAAAATAACATTTCTTCCTAGGGTTTCTCAATTATGTATCTGTCAGAAGATTTTGTGAAATAAAGAATTGTCAAGAAGTAGCTCAGCATGTTGATAACATTGCTGGGAATGTGGTTAAGCAGCAGGATGGGTGTATTGTAACTCATTTAGAACTTGAATTAGTTTTTCTTTTGAGAATTAGACTCAAATACTTTTGAACTTTGTTCTAAAGGCATTATATGTGAAATAAATTGTGGATGTGATTTAAAATCTAAGGTTCTTCTTTCAAAGCTTCAGTTTTATTGGAAGCTGCTCAAAAATCAGTTTCCTGCTGACTGCCACTCATTAGGAATGTTCCGCAAGTGGATGAAGCGTCTTTAGCTCAGATGGAAAAAACAGCATGAAAGGAATAAGGTAATGTTGAACACCACAGATTGATTCTTTCACCACCCCAAGCATCAGTTACACAATAAAACAGTGAGTACTGACAATTCCAGCTGCAGCCTGTCTGAGAGCAGAAAAGCAGCATCAGATTATGCTGCCCATGGTCCCTGGAAGTGGGGCAAATCTGTCTCTAAAACCAAAGTGCCAAAAACATCCTTCCTGCATGCCTGGCAGTGGAGAAGACTCTGTACCTCCCTTCTGCAAGCACTTTCCACTTTCTTAACACAGATGTGTGATACAAACTCTGCAGAGCTTTCCTTGCAAAGCAGATAAATGGGAGTGCTATATTTCATGATCAAACAGTCTTTAAAGTACTTTACTTAGTAAAGTGCCTTTCCTGGAATTTTTAGAATGCTTCCTAACATTAGGAGTAAAATAATAGAAATCAAATAATAAAGAACAATCAATCACCTTTGAAATCCTACAGATGTTCAAGGTCATTACACTTTCCTGTAGATGCCATCCCTGTGCATCATGAAGTATGTATGCATGGTATGCCCCCATGAACATGATGCTGCCTCTTGGACAAGTAGCCAGGCAATAGTGGTGCCTTGCTAGAATCTTTGCACTTGAAAAAAATATGTAGCCTTTTCATTTAGAAGGCTACCACAAAATGAAAAATTAATGTAGTCTTCTTAAACACTGAGAAAAAAATGCTGTAGATCATGAAATAGTCTGCAAAACTTCTGTTGACAAGGTTGGGTTTAGCTGAACTCGCTGAGATGAATCTATTCTTATTTTCATCTGATCTTTAAATTTATTTTAATTCTCCCACTGAATGGAGAATTCTTTATTCTCTGGATTTGCTACACTCTTTCTCACTTGATGAGACACAATTTACGATTACTTTTATTATACAGATGAAGATGCAATGGTCTAAAAGTGACCAAAATAAGAGAATAATATGGCCCAGTGTGCTTAAACTACATGATTTATGGGAGAGTTTTATTTAAGCTTTCTAGCTTTTCTCCATTATTGATGGTTTTGGATTTCATTGCTTACAGTTCTTATGGACAGCAACATAAGCAGCAGAATAATTGCCAGAAATGCTTAAGGCTCCCTCACTTCCAAATATTTTTAAATGATGAAAGCAGTTGGTGTTTAGAAGTGTGTGAAAACATGATTTCCTGTTCATTTTAAATTACAGAAAAAAAATAAATTCATGTGAGATTTTCTACATAGCCTAATTTAATAAAATATAGCCAAGTAGATTTTGTTATGTATAAAAGTTCTAGAAATTGAAATTCATATCACATAGTGAATAATCATTCACTGTTATATTCATTTCTTAATTCATTTGATTTATTAGTAGTTTCTTGTTTTCTTTTTCTGATTCCAAAAAATAGAAGTTCACTTGCACTTACACTGATTGACTTTAGAATTCTGTACCTCTTGCATTTGATCAAGGGGCTTGCGCAATTGTTTCAATATTGTTTGAAAGAGGTAAACAATACAGGTAAGCATTCATAACTAGAAATATAATTAACAATAAAAGTTCAGGAAAAAGTTTTATTTCTTCAGACATATTTCTATGGTCTGTGAAAGATGCATTCAGTTTTTTAAGGGATGAGAATTCTTGAAACCTGATCAAAAAGAATCTTCAAATATTTTTTAAAACATTTACATTTGATTAGATTTGAACATATTTTTTCCTTCCTTTCAAACACTTGCATAAAATTAATGATATTTACTAGCTTGACCTCTTTATTTCACCATCCATTGGTGTGAAGAAAAACAAAAAATATTTTAAGAAAAATAAAAAAAATTATATTTTTCTTCACACATTAAAAATAAAAATAAAAAAGCATAAGTTCTTATGCTGCTATATTCAAAACAATAGAACTTTTTAAAAAATAAAAATAAAAGTAGATCAGGACACTGGTAATCTGATCTTCTGGAATGTAATTTTGGTACAGACATTTAACCCACCTAGTAAAGAAATTAAAGAAGTTCATGGTTATGTCATTATTTCTAGTAGGAGTCAAAGGATCATATATTGACGTACATACATTGAATTCTTCTGTTTGGGTGGTGGATACATGATTTAATTTTAAATTTTGTCAATAATATCCTATTATTAATAGGATTATTAATCTCACTTCTGTGAGAGTTTTCAAATACTTTACTACAAATGTGTGTGCAAATACAGAAGGGTATGTGTTTAGTAGTAGCATAGTACAATGCAATTTCTTTTAAAAAAGAATAGTGGATTTTTGGCACACAAACCTTTTTTCCTAGCTTTTTTGAATCTGATGACTTTTTTTTATGCTCACAAATAAAAATAAACTCTCTTCCTTCAGCCCCACCGTGGTGGCCATTGTTCCTCTGAGTCAGTTGCCAGGTGTTTGCCTCAGCTAGACAGAGGGTTGTGCCACTAGTAAAGACATCAGCAGACAGGCTGTACATTTGAAATGGCTGCCTCTGAAAATTTTTATTACTCTAAACAAGATGGTCCGTGACAAGAGATGTTGGAGTTGGGGAGAAAAGGAGAGGGTGACATTGGACACCTCCATGCTATTTACTTCTTCCAGAAGCAACAGAAGCAACATATTTATTGCAGTAGGGCTGAGCATGCCTTCAGAGATATAAAAGCTTATTTAGCTAATTTTCTGCTTTGTATTTTATGCTTTGTTGGTAAGACTAACATAGGGGATGGGTCTGCTTACTGCAGGCTGTTTCTACAGCTCATGAATTCCTGGCACCCATCTGTATATCCTCCAGCTGCACTAGAGCTCAATGCAAAGCAAGCCATGTCTGCTTTGGCCAACTTCTCCATAGCATTGTTCCCGCTCTATAGTGAAGTATTACTTAGCCTTGGATTCACCCGTGTGATGAATATTCATTTGACAGATAATTATCGTCATCCCCAAACAGCTCCACTCGAACCAAACTTCTCACACCACCAGTCATTTCTGGCACTGTTCTGGCAGCATGAAGCTTATGGTTCCTCATGCTTTATTAATGCTCGGGTATCAGATGGGGTCAGATGACCATGACGAGGATTAAAAAACACTGCCTTTATACACTTGTGGATGTTTCAGGAAAAAGAAAAAGAGGCATCTGCCACTCATGTTTACACATGCTACCTTAAACTGCACACCAGACTGGGAGGAAAGAATGCAATGGGCAGAAACAAGGTGATGCTTTGCTGGAACTTGGTTCTCCGATTTAGAATGTGTATTGCAATCGAGTGTTCAGACATAATATTCCAATATTTTCAAGTTTTTCTCAATGATTATAGGTACTAAAAGAAAAGTCAGTCTTTAAATTGGCTATAGGAATGGATTGGTCTGGACTTTCAGTTGGTATAATTTTGGTCTTTCTTTTGTGTAATTATTACATTAAACTTTAAAAGTAGTTGCAGCAGCAGTGGCAAGAGATCAGTCAGAATCTGAAATGGTCAGACTTCAGTAATGTGTGCTTTGCAAGTGATGTATTTACTGACTTCGTGTCTTTGGCAATATGCAAGATAATTTTATGGTGTTTGTATCATTTTGAAAAAAAAAAATCTTCAAACTTGCTTAACAAGTCTGCCTGCTGTAATTTTAGCAAACTAGCCTAAGCAAGAAGGCAGGTCTGTAAAACAGAAAAACACTGATTTGTGAAGTTTTCTGGCCAGTATCTTAAATTTTTCTGTACCAGTACATCATCAGGTTGCTTTTCACTTGATGTTCTAATTTCTGTCATGGAGTCCACCCATTTGTTCCTTGCAGTTTGTGCATTGCCCATTTTCAAATGAAATAAACCAGAGAGATGAGGGAATATTTCATTGATGCGTGATGTACATACTCTTCTGAATGTACTTGTTGTTGAAAAGATGGTTCAGAGGAGTATCTTTTGTTAGCACGGAGAAAAAGGTTCTTTGTACTGTGCTTGCTTTCTTCATTACAGCACTGCAACTCCCTGTTCATCACTGGTGGTATTGAGTCTTCCTCCTGTTCAAAGCCACCAAGCCCAAGCCTTTTCTTCCTTCTTCTCCACTCCACTGTAAGTTCTGCCATTAAAGGGCATCTCATCCTAACTCATTGATCAGTTCTTCGTGTATTGACTGAAATAAGTCAGACTGCTTTGCAAGACCAGTACTGTCAGAGAGGATCTTGCTATGTTTTTAGAGAGAAGTGATTTAAGCTTCTACAAACAAATGTGTGGTGTTTTTTTCCTCATAGCCACTTCTTGATATACTGCTTGCAGCCTGCGCTAGTCGTCCTGCTTGGCTGTGCTGGTTGTTTCCTATTTGTGCTGTCACTGCCATATCTCATATCAGGCACAGTACAAGGTGGTGCAGCTTGGGAAATCATGAAGCAGCTGACAGGGAAATGAGACTGTACTGAATGGTAGATAACACCAAGAAAGGCAAAACCCAAATGGGACTTGTGCCCTATAGAGGGATGCTGTTACTCATGAAGACTGAACTCAGGAGGTTTGCATGAAACAAATTTATTAGGAAAAAGCAAAGGAAAAGGGCTTTAAGGTCTATTTAAACATAAAACTGTTAGATAACAGAAAGCTTTGTACAAAAGGATGTTTAAGCATTTCCTTTCTTGTTACAAGGCTAGGTAGTAGTTTGTGTTTTTTCCGATGCATTTATTTCTGTAAAACAGCTAAGGCTGAAGGGAAATAGGGACTAAATTCTGTAGGCTTTCACTTTAAGCCTCTCTATTCTGCAGATTTTGTCATAAAAGGAATGCTTGTTGTATGTCTGAGGTCAAAACTGTAATATTTATAATTACACATTTTTACTCTTCTTTTTGTTTGTTTTCCCCTCCTTTATATAGTAGGTATACACATGAGCTGTGCATTTCACAATATGAAACAGCAGCTGCTGCAATCCTTCCAGAGCAGCAAAAAGCAGAACTAAAGCAAAGCACGCTTCTAAAGAATGAAGCCAAACGAATCAAGACTCTGATCCTGCAGTGTTCTTCTGCGATCCCCTGTGTGGTTCAGAATCCCTCAGGTGCAGGATAGGGCCCTTTTCAAGTCAGAACACCTGTCTCTATGGGGCACATTAAAGCTAATGAAGTTTATCTAAAATGACTGCACATTTCCTTTTTTTTTTTTTTTTTTTACTTCCCTGTATACCTGTATATGGAAATGTCTTTGTGGTTCAATACACAATTGCTCTCATTTGTGCTTGAATCCGGTATTCCCTGGAGTCTCTATTTTGAGTGCTTTCTCCCTTCTGTGTCCCTTTTCTGATCATGGCTTAATTACATTTTAAATGCCTTCTGTGTTACTGTCTCCACCACCTCAATTAGTTCACCTCCAACTGTGTGAATTTTTTAATAAGGAGACACAAAGCGTTTCCAGCAGTACTGAACTTGAGCTTTGCTTATCTGCCTGTGGCAAGCCTACCTTCAGGGCATGGAAGACTTTCCAGGGCTGCTGTAGGCTAATCTGGTAGTGAGCTATCTCACTCTTGGTTTCGTTCACTTTCCCTGGGCTGACAGAGTACTGTCAGCTGCTGGGGAGGCTCCTACCTTCAGCTCTCCCAAGCTCATCAATCAGGCAGCAGCTTTGCAGAACCAGGAGCTGTGGTGCACAGACTTTGCTTCCCCCTGCTGAGCTGTGGGGCCCTGAGAGCAGAGCACAAGGGATGGAGGCCACTGGTGTGCATTTTGTGTTCCACCCAAAAGGGGTCAGTCTCAAAGGCAGATGCTGCTTTAGAAGCTCTGTCTATGCAGAACGCTAATACTGTGGGTTGTTCCTCCTGTACTTTTCGGCCCGTTAAGACCTAAACAAATAATTTCATTTTCTAATTTACATTTTTTTGGGGAGATTTGTCCAACAAGGTTGTTTAGTTACCAGCTTCTAGCTCTCCCATGTTAGGGAGCCAGCCTCCCAGCCATTCATAGACATCAGCAATACGAATGTGCCCATTTATTTGCTGATAACGGGGACTTTGTTTTACTCCTGGATAGGCAACATTATCTGCGATTTGCATTAGAAAGAGCAGGTGCTTACCTGCTCATTTTCAAAGGAGAGCAATCACATTTTAATGCTTACCTGTCAGTGGCTTGTTAGTTGCTAGGTATCAATTAGATAGATGGCTGTGTCTCTGTGAAAGGTAAAGATGCTATGTGGTTAAACCCCGGGCTGGTGTTTTCAAAGTCAGCGATTAGAATAACTGCTAAAACGAGCGTTATATGCCCAAATAAACCGTTTAGTATATCAAAACAATAGGAACTTATGTTAAGAAAGGGCAAGGGAATTGATGAGGTCTAGAGCTAGGAAAAATGCAGCCTAGTGCTCCTACCCCCATAAAAACACTGGAGGTATTTCTAAGTGCAGTGGCATTGTTCCCAAAGCTTGGATATGTTTTTGGTGACAGATGGCAGAGACTTGCAGCACTTCATCAAACTTTGTGAAAATGTACCAAGGTCTTTTGATTTGGTGTGCATTGAAATTCTTCTCATCCTTTATTCCCTTTGGCACAGTACAGGAATGATGGTACTTATTCGCTCTTTTGGAGCTCTACAAATCTTGAGGTGAAAAATGAGATGAAAACAGATCTTGGTATTCTAAACAAATATTCACAGAATCACAGAATCATCTAGGTTGGAAGAGACCGTCAAGATCACCTAGTCCAACCTCTGACCTAACACTAACCAGTCCTCCACTAAACCATATCACTGAGCTCTACATCTAAACGTCTTTTAAAGACCTCCAGGGATGGTGAGTGAACCACTTCCCTGGGCAGCCCATTCCAATGCCTAACAACCCTTTCAGTAAAGAAGTTCTTCCTAATATCCAAGCTAAACTTCCCCTGGTGCAACTTTAGCCCATTCCCCCTCGTCCTGTCACCAGGCACGTGGGAGAATCGACCAACCCCCACCTCACTACAGCCTCCTTTAAGGTACCTGTAGAGTGGGATAAGGTCGCCCCTGAGCCTCTTCTTCAGGCTGAACAAGCCCAGCTCTCTCAGCCGCTCCTTGTCGGACTTGTTCTCCAGACCACTCACCAGCTTTTTCACCCTTCTCTGGACTCTCTTGAGCACCTCGATGTCCTTCTTGTAGCGAGGGGCCCAAAACTGAACACAGTACTCGAGGTGCGGCCCCACCAGAGCCAAGTACAGGGGGACAATCACTTCCCTAGCCCTGCTGGCCACACTGCTTCTGATACAAGCCAGGATGCCGTTGGCCTTCTTGGCCACCTGAGCACGCTGCTGGCTCATATTCAGCCGACTGTCCACCATCACTCCCAGGTCCTTCTCTGCCAGGCAGCTCTCCAACCACTCATCTCCCAGCCTGTAGCTCTGCTTGGGGTTATTGCGCCCCAGGCGCAGGACCCAGCACTTGGCCGTGTTGAACTTCATACAGTTGGCCTCACCCCATCAGTCCAGCCTATCCAGATCCTCCTGCAGAATTAGAATCCCTCCTAATATACAGGGAATTGGGCATCTTGTAGTACCTATTTAAATAGCTTAACAGCATAAAGACAAATGCTATTGGAATAATTTTGGAAAATGTTATTGGAGGTACGCTGTTCCCTTCTGTAATCAATTTCTCCACTTTAACAACCCTGAATTTTGTAGATCCTGTGCTTAGGAGCTTTATTATGTTGGCATAAATGGCTGAGATTTTCATCTTTTCTTTGTAACCACGATGTGCATTTTAGGGTGAAATATGTTTTAAGAACAGTTTATTTAACTGAAATAGTAATGATGCTGGGTGATATTTAAGCTGGATTACCACAGTGTATTTTCTGGGCATGCACGCCTGCAATGACTGCACCATTTTCAGCTGGGATACCTTATTCCATCTTAATATGAGAATATGATTCATTTAAAGTTAAGTAACTTATTAATGGAATGTAGTGTAAAGAAATAATATCTGGAAATATTAGAAAAATCTTGGAGGGATATCTTGGGGAGGGATATGTGTTAAATAGTTGGAAAATGGTTTCTGTGATCATGCCTATTAAAATGAGATATGCAAAAACAATTATTTCCATTAAATTGTTTTAAACTGCAGCATAGCTGACCTTCACATCTGACTGCTGTTATTGAAATCCCTACGGTAAACTGAACGCTTGAAAAAAGAAGGGAGCAGAAATGGTCAGAATTTTTTTTGAAGGGATTTTAATCTCCCATTTCTTGATCACATGGAACATTTGATGACAAACCTCTCGAGGTTTTTGGGGAAAGTGGGGTTATTTGACTGACAATCTGTATCCCCAGTTGGCTAATCAAATGCAACGGATGTGCCAAGTTGTCTTTCATATGTTCTCATCGATGTCAGTTTGGCAGCCAGATGTAATTGGACTTGAATGGAAGTACTGAAGAGCTTGCATGCACGCTTTCTCCCTTTCCTGTTTCAGGATTAATCAGAAGAGTGTATTTGTTGGTCTAAATGTTCCTTAATTGTTTAATCTAAATTAAGGTATACATGTATACTGCATCCCTAGTAGATGTTCATGTGTTGAGATCATCTACACCACAAGTAAATTTTTCAAAGATCTGGAAAAAAGGGGGGAAAGTGCAAATGTGTGCACTTGTAATCCTAAATAGTTCAAAGTTTCACTGTCCTAAACTCTGAAGTAGGAAGTGTCTCACAGTTTGTGTTGATTTTTAGTGGAAAAGGTGATCACACGTTAAAAACTGTTATTGAATGTACAGGGAAATGGGATATTTTAACAGTGAAAAATGAATCAGTGTGGATTGGATTTTCAAAATCATGAAAAGAAGGTTGGATTTCTAGGTTTATTGTTAGAGCATAACCTGCTGTCTCTTGAAAACCTCACCTAGGAGATGGTTTTAAAATGCTTTGTTGTGCTCTGATACTCTTCATTGAAGGCACTGAGCAACCTGATCTAACTTGGCCTAGCTCTGAGAATGGGAACAGGCTGCCTAAAATCCTTTCAAGTTTAGTTATTTTAAGGTTGTACAATTCTATATTTAAATAGTTCTGTGTCAGTATTTATGTATATGTAATATTTCACACTCATGTGTATTTATATATATAAAGAGAAAGAAGTACAAAATTAGGTATATTTTTCTGCCAATCTTTGACATTCCACCAAAAAAAGGATGGATGAAAATTTCAAATTTTGTCACCATTTGACAGTCTTTTCAGCTGTGGGAGCTTGAGAGAGGAATTGGATGTACTTTCAGCTTACAGCACTTACGCTGCTGATTCCTAAGGTATGAAGGGGCTGGTTGGTAGCAAGTCCTCTGACCAGCACACTTGGTGATGCTGGAAGCTTGCGGGCTGGAGTTTGTCAAGCTTTTACCAATCTAATCAGAAAGAGACAAATATTTACATCTCTAAAGAGCTATGTAATACTTGTTTTGGTTTGTTACGTTTCTTGACTTCTCAAAAATCACGACAAATAGTTCACCTTTCAGAGCCAGCAAGTGTCTGTCAAGATTTACAAAGCTGTCCTGATGCTGTCTTTTCTCTCTCACTAGCAGCTTTTTCATTTCTGATCTGTTGGTAAATTCTCTGCCCTGAATTACCAGCAGATTCACAACAAGAAGGAAAGGATACATATGCTAATCCTGTCAGAGGGTTGTTGGTTTGGGTTAGGGCGATAGGAGCTATTGCTCCTCTGTTTCTCCTGTTCCTGTGGTGGCAGGACTGTGACAGCAGTGACCATCTCCTATTTTTTGTCTGCTGAATGCAGAGCCTGGGGAGAGCTTTACGCCTCACCCATTCCTTTCAAGCGATTCTGCCTCCAGATGCTTACTGTAATTGCAAATATTCAAATTGCAAATACTCTATTGCAAATACTGCAAATACTTCTTCCTAATTTTCAGGGTTTTTAAAGATTCAAGAGTTGGAATGTGAACTTTGTCAGTGGATGAAAGTCCTACAGAAGCCTGGCTCCCGTTTGTGTTGTTTCAGACCTGAAATAACTCTTAGGTGTGTTTGCTGGGTGACCCAGGGTGACACAAACCACCTTCCTCCACTCCAGCCTGCCTCTGGGCACTGTCAGACCTCTAACTTAAAAGGACAATGGGTGATAGATTCTCTTTTAAGCAAATTTTAAGTGACGGTAGACCTCCGTACCTTTTGGTGGAAGTCAAGGTGAGAAAGTTGTGCTGACCTGTGCCCACATACTGTCTTCTTTATGTGACCCACTGGCATCATAGACAATTTTTCTAGATTTACAGTAATGTAAATGAATTCAATTATGATGTGCTTTGTTTGTTTTTAATATATTGTCATCTAACACTTTCTAAGCCAATTAAAATTGTACAGATACCTGCAGTTTTATATTCAAAAAAAGCTTTGGTATTCACTCATGTCAATGGTTCTTCTAGAATTTTAAAAGAAAACAAATTCAATACTTTTAGAAACAAAACATGTATTTTAAAAATATTTTACAAACCAAAATAAAAACTGTTGGTAGAAATTAATTTCATATTTCCATCCTGAGTTCTATTAGTGTTGCAGGAAGCACGGCCGAAAGCACGACAGACACACAGTAGAGTCAGATCATGCTCCATTTTATTGCCCGAATAGCCTAACTTTTATAGAGAACTTAACAGGGGTGGACAGTGTTTCACACAAGATTATTGGTCAAAAGCACTCAGACAAACAACTGCAAGAAAACAACCCCACCTGCAAGAAAACAACCCCTTGTGTTTAGCAGTCACATAGACCTTGTCCTTGAAGCCAGCTACTGGTAACAATATTTTTCTGAATTCCTCAATTGGGCGATGTGGGAACGCTGTCATGGGAACTTCTCATAGTTGCCCTGGTAGCTTGGTTTGCTCAGCTACAGCAAGCCATGGGATTTTTGCTGTTTCAAGAAATCCCTCAACATATTAGAAAACAATACCTATCATGAAATCTCTAAGATTGATATTTGAATGAAAGTGATTCTGCTTTAAATGTAATTGTGTTCAGAAATTCCAGAAGTTTGTAGATATGTAGCAACAATCTGAGGATAATTTCACATTAAAAATTGGTAGTATACAATTTATACTCTGGTAAAAAAAAAATTGTCCGTCAATCTTCTCTTAAATGAGAAAGAGGCTTCCAAGCTGGAACCACTGCCTTATCTATGCCTGGTAAGTTATAAGTAGACAGGACTAAAGCTATCAGTACTCCACTGCTTCGCTTTCTGTTGTTAATCTTGAGGAAGAATATTAATTCATATGAAACTTTCAAAGAGAAACATTAGTATTTTTGTGGTTTTTTTTTTCTAGATTATTTGATTCATAGTTTTGCTGTACTTCATAAAAGTCTTTTTTCTTTTTTAGTAAAAAAATAAATAAATAAAACTACAGACTAAGACTATAACCAGCTTTAATTTTGAAAATTTAATGACAAGAAGAAAAGATCTATTATGAATTGCTTCCTTTAAACACATACACAAATGCCAGAACTTGTAAGTGACAAATGATTTTAGAACCAAGGAGACTTTTTAAAATTCTTGAAAGAAAATAGAAGTGCATCTCTTATAATGCACCGTTTGGAAACAACAGATCTTTTTTCTTGAAATTTTTTTCTTTTGTAATATAATTTTGCATATGGAAAATGAAATTGTAATTGAATGTATTGTAAGGCAACTTTTCCAAAATCTATTTCAACTCTAGATTACAAGAACGTCATTTATTCTCACAAATGATGCTGAGGTTCTTTCTTGTCTGTGATAATTAGATTTTTTCCCTCTTGCCTTTAATAGGGTAGAGTTAGTGTGGTCATTATTTGAGACTAAGTACGTTTCTTTTGTCAGAAATTTAGGTTAAATGCTAACTGCTGGCATTTGCTGTGGTTTTATAACTCCAAAATTCATTAAAGGAGATATATTTATGAGTGCCTGCAATAGAAATTCCTCTTTAACAGAGTCTGTGTAAAGGGAAGTATTTTACATCATAAAGCTGCACTTTAAGAACAGGGAAGGCATTAGCCAGCAATATTTAAGATGTATTTGAACTTGAAGGATTAAATTCCTGATCTATTGGAAAATGATAATGTTTCTTTCTAAATTAAACTGAGACCTACTGCATCCACATTGTATCTCTAGAAGCCTTATCTCTGACGTTTTGCTAGTTACTCTTGAAAACGCGATCTCCAGTGTTGTAGATTTCCAGTAGTCTACAAAAAGGATTTTCCTCTTCTTGGAAGAAAGGATGTTTGTCCATGTCTTCCTAAAATTAGGATGATTTCTATGCAAAATTTGAGAACTACGTTTCCTTATACATGTTGGATTTTAATAGTAATTTAGAATAAATAAATAAATCCACTCTGAGAACTCCAGGCACATTTTTAAAATTGGTGCAGTCTACTCCTGACAGTCTGCTTCTGCCCTATTTCTATGTTTGAAGAATTAGTTTGAAGAAGAGACTTCGAAGGGTGTTTGCCATGAGGCATGGCTTGGAACCTCATCCTCTGCTTCCTCTGGGGAAAGACCTGAGAAATAGTTTCTTTCCTTCTCGTAAATTTTACAAGCCTAAGGGTTTTGTGAAAGTGCAAACTTCTTCTGTAATCCCTTAGTTGCCTAATCTGCAAATTTCATGAAATTTCTCAGTGTTATAGCAGACTCTGATTCCCATTTTAATCCTTCCTTATTTGTTATTACTTTTATTTTTAATTTACTAGTATCTCTGGTGGTAACTGGAGATTAATATAAGAAAGTAAACCATAGAGATAAGGGAATCATAAAATCATAGAATGGCTCGGGTTGGAAGGGACCTTAAAGATCATTTAGTTCCAACTCCACTGCCATAGGCAAGGACGCCACCCACTAGATCAGGTTGCTCAGGGCCTCATCTACCCTGATCTTGGAATGTAAGGAAAAGTTGAAGTACAGTAAAAGAAAGCGTGCAATACTGTATCTTTGATATATGCATAAAAACGCAAATGATACCTTCTATGTGCAGATTACTTATGTGATTATTTTCTTCCTGAAATAAATGCAGCTGAATGTTTTGGACTGTGATAATAGTGTAGCAAGTGATAAGTGGTTTTAAAAACAAACAAACAAAAAAAAAAAAAAAAAAAACAGTGTAAAGTGCTTTTGCAAAATATTTGATTTTTTTACTTCTTCCTCAATGATTTTCATATGAAAGGTTGCTGAAGTTTAATGTCCTTAAATAATATTGTCCCTGGAAAAAAAGTAGTATGTTCTCAACATGGAAACAAGAAAAAATAATAATAAAATGAAACTTTTAATAAATCAAATGTGAATGCACAGAAAAAAAAAAAAAAAAAAAAAAGAAACATTCACTGAGTTATCTAGCAGGTTATGTCACATGAATGACTTTATAAAACAGACTTAAAATGTCTACACATTTACTTCTCAAGTCCAGTATACAGCCAGTAAACCGTAGTGCTGAGGTGAGAAATGAGAAATTTTCAGGGCTATTGAACACACTGAATTTAGTGGAGTGCTCAATAGCCCTCAAAATTTCTCATTTAGGAGGGTGCATATGTATTGCTTCAAAAACTGGACATTAATTTCTTTCCCCGTTTGATTTATTTTCTCCTCCCCTCTCCTCCTTCCTCCTCGTATCTATCTTTTGCCACGAGTAGCTGGCCTTAACTTCTTATTTTGAAGCATATGAAATGCACTTGCTGATTAAACTATTGGTGGTAGTTCAAAGTGTGAAATTCACCACGTAGTACTGGAAAATCCCATGCCATACAGCAACCTCAATTACTGCATGTTTGGGGTATTTTTTCCCCTGCATTCGTACTGTCACTCCTTCAGACATTAGCTTGGTAACTTCTGTGACTGTGATGCTATTTGTGTTAATGTATATTATTTGCCTGTGTGGAATTGCTTCCAATTTTGTTCAGATTATTCCCATAGGATCTGCTCCCTAGAGTGACATTCCTGCTATTCTCAAATAACCTCTAGTGTTAAAAAAAAAAAAAAAAAAAAAAAGGAAAAAAAAGGCAGACTGACATCAGATGACTATTGTATAATTAGTATATATAGGAGCTACTCAGGCTCCCCCCAAGTTAATGCACAAAATTTTCTTTATAGTTTTGCATTAGCAAACATAGAGCAATTTGTACATTTCGACATGGAGAACTGATTTTGTGTGCATTTGGGTGGGGAGATTTCTCAGAATAAGAAGAACCCTATACCAAGACTTAAGGATAAAATAAATTTCTGAATCAATGATATTCAAAGAGACTTTTAAAATATATAAATCCAAATGGCTTTATTAGGGTTCATATAAGGCATGCAATAGCAACTGGTCAAACTATTTCAGTTTATAATAATTGTCCATTTTTCTGTAAGTTCTTTCTCTAGTTAAACGGATAAATAAAATAAATATTTTAAATAGGTATTATTATTTGTCATTTTGTTATTTATACTAAATTACATTTTTCCATAAGGGAGTATGAAAATTTGAAAGGATTTGTGCTCATCTCTTTTTGAACAGTTGTTTTTTTTTTATTATTATTATCATTTTAAATATTTATTTATTAAAAAAATAATAATAAAAAAAAAAAACATAACTACTCCCCTAGTTAGTTTTTTTAAAATTAGCAATATTCTTGGCAAACAGAAACAATGTGGAAATTCCACAAGTCCTGCAAGTCCACTAAGGTCTGCAGAAATCCTCAACTGAAGAGCGGAGCCCCACGTTGTTGGTATGTGCGCCTGGCAGGTATGAAGGACAATGAGATTGTCCTGAATGTGCCCTGGGATAAATGCTTTGTATACGCATGAAAATGCAATTAAGTTGTTAACTCTACTGGTAGTTAAATTAATGCTGTAGTAATATCCCAAATAATGGGTGGGTGTATCTGGAGAGAGAAGGCAGAAGTTTTCAGTAGCTCTTGTTTGGTAGGAGCAGTGTTAGAGCTGGCTGCCTGTTCAGCTACACCATTCTTGTTTCAGCTTGAACTTCTTAAAGAAGAGAAAATGCACCGTTGTCCAATGAGGTCAAATTTCTCTTTAACTGCTCCTCTCTGAAGATTTTTTTTTTTCCCCAGGAAAACTAAGTTTTGTAAAAGTAGAAAAGTAGAAAGAAAGGGATCTGTAAATTGAAACGTTGACGAGTTTTTGTAATGCACCCAGCCTTCGTTCCATTTTCTGTTCATAAAATATTTGATATTTCTCTATGTTTTCTTTGTTTTCTTTTATATTTCTTTTAGTTTTTTATATCAACTTCTCTTAATGAGAGTAAGGGATAAAATACCTGCTTTTAATAGTTCAGCTACAATGGCTACAAAGCTCAAGAGTTTAATATTCTGATATGATCTTCCATATACATTCGTAACAGAAGCCTTTTTTTCCTCTTTCCACAGTTCATGCAAAAATTTGAATTTCATGTTAATGTTCCCTCATTTCTCTTGTGACTGTCTTTTTGGTAAGACTAAATCTATCATAAATCCACTTGAACTTTATCTCCTTGTGGAAATGTGTAGTATTTTAGGTAACAAGGTTAGATATGCTGGCTAAACCAGACACTCCTGGCACACTAAGTACTTTTCAGAAAATGCAGCCCATGGGAGTTACTACAAAGGCTTGTATACTCAAGGAATAGGTTATTAAGGCAGTATATTGAGTTGGACTGTGGTTGGCTATGAGTTGTAGCATAAAAAAGTCACTTTATTTTTCTCTGCCAAAAAAATAGCTGAATATTGAAAATGCTAGCTGCTACATTTTGAATTTACATACAGACTGAAGGGTAAATTCTGTGTTTCTTAAATATGTGTGATCTAATTAGCATTTGTGAGATTCACTGTGATGAATTTTCCCACTGGCATATGCAATTGCAAATGGCAAGACTGTAGACTGCAGGCTGCCTCTGGTGGACATCCATGGAGGGAAGTGCCTGCATCCTTGCTCCCTGAGGGCCTGGCATCAGCTGACATGGCTCATGAAGTTTCCAGAGTATTTGCAATTACAGGAAAGTTTCTTTGCTGCTGAAAATAAGTAAAAATTGGCTTTGAAGGGGAAGGGGGTTCAGAAAGTGCTTCATGTGTTGTTATTTAGTTGACAAGGAGAGACATAACCTGAGAAAGCTGCTTTGCTGTAGTGCTTCACAGAAATCTAAGTTTGAAAATGAAAATAAGACTGCTTTTTGAGAGAATTATATAAGTGTTAGGGAATTGTTCCAGTGGAGGTTATTTCTGAAGTATGGGCCTTGACCAAAATGTGAGTGAATACTAAGTCTGGTAATTAATTCTTTTGGTTCTTATTCAAGGAGGTTATAAATAAGTGTGTTTTTCAATATAAACAATTCTTGAGGTACATCAATAAACCATAATTCTTTGGGAATACTTTCCCTCCAGTTCTTATGAGAAGCACTGCAGACCTGCTGGTCTTCTTAAACACACTTGTCCAAATGCATTAGTCTAATTTACTTTCTTTGAATTTTGTATGACTTCAGCAGATAAATCTTTTTTTTTTTTTTTTTTTTTGATAATATACTTCTTTAAATGGCAGTATCTATTTATTCCTCCTTTTCACGTTATTTGCTAAAGTGTGTGCTGACCATCAGAATTTTCTGTTTGAGTGAACGATGTGGACGTGACCCCTGCATGTGACAAGCTGGTGCCAGCCACTGGCCAGCACGATTTAGAGGGCAGCATGTGGAGTGAAGCTCTTGTCACTTTTTTATAGTAGCTCAGCTCATTTAAGTGGAACTTTAAATCAGTTATTTTACAAGGGAGCATTCACTCACTTTTTGTTAATGGAAAGTGTTTGTGAACTAGTGGCATCCACAGCCTCCTTTTAAAAGAGCAATTCAGTCCTGTCAGGGTGGAACAGCATCAGCCTGTTTATGGGATTCACTCTTTATTGCGTTGATGCTAGGTGCTGGGTTAGTTGTCCAGCACCTTTGTTGGTTTTTATTTGGGTTATATACATGTCCTTTTCTGGATTTGGTCAAGAAAAATAAGAGTGACCACATATCATTTGGAACTGTACTTTGTATAAAGGTGGCTTTATTCATTTATGTTCTCAGAAGGAAAGCAAAATTTAGGAGTGTAATTCAGTTGCGATGGTTGTGTCCAGCATCAATATCTGCACTGTTCATGTCATAAAAAAGTTTGGTCCATGCTGTCTAATTAAACCAAGTGGAATTAGTTCATCATGTATATAATACATAATTAAAATGAGAGTTACAAATAAGTCATTATATGAACAATGCTGCATTTAGTTATATCCAGTAACTTGCTCTGAGATGCCCTCTGTGTATGTCTCCAATGCCCAATGAGCTTCAAAAATCTCAGAAAAGCAAGGCTTTTCTGGAGACTGAATGTTTTGTGTTTACTGTCCTAGCCACAGGGGAAGGAGAGTTTTCTCCAGAGGGTCTCAGTGGGGTTCAAATCTCTCTTGCAGGCATCTGGAGAGGATTGAGAACCAGCATCCAGCACAGAGTCTCATCCCAACTGCGCAGTTTGCATTTGCATCCCCAAGTTCTGCATTGAAACACTTCTTCCTTCCGCCAGGCAGCCCAGGGACAGTTTTGACAGGTCCCAGGCAGCATGAAGGAGGATGGCATTGGAGACATAGATCAAGAGATACTTGCTCAAGTGCCAGCTGTTCCCTCTAGTGCAGAAACTATGCAGCCACCTCCCAACATCTCACCTGCTTTCTCCTAGCCATCTCCATCAAACCTCAGAGCCCACCTCAAGGCATTTGAAAGACTTGGAGACAGAGCTAGTGAACGATTTTGCAGCTTCCCAAGTGGAGATCTGATATCAAGTCCTCCTCCTGTGAGCCTGGAGAAGAGATGAGGGTACCGTGGAGGGTGCCATGGCTGCCCTGGCGTGTGAGAGGAGCAGGAGCAGTGATGGTCAGTGCTGCTGTAATGGGCTGGTCCCTGCAGTAGCAACACCAGGGAGCCAGGATGATCTTCCAGGGCTCTTGCACAGGAAAGTGAGGCCATGGCCACTTCTTTCTATTTGCTGTCTACCTTTTCCCTGCTCTCTAGGAAACACATTGCAATTGCCCAAGCTCAAAGCCAGCCCATGTAGGCTCTTGCCACAACAGAGAACTTCAGGAATATTTATATGACAAAGAGATTTGGTTTACAGAGGTAGATGACTTGAAAACTGAGCCACTTCAGTCTGTTATATCTTAGCATTTGGTTTGTAGGTTTTGATCAATGCCTTCAAGAAAATACCAGGGCTTTTAGTTATTTCTGAGAGTAAGCTTAAAATTATAACCGATCCTTTCACTGGCTGGTAAGTGGATTAGTTTGGCAAATTGAGTCTTTAGTTAGGATGACAGTAGAAGCAAATATTTGTCCTCAGTCTCTCTCAATGACCCTTGTCTCTGATGTTTCTTCTCTAGAAATTGAAAGAATACTGTATATGTGTCTGATATTGTATTTAGTCTCTCAAGATGGCATCCCAGGTCTGATGTTCAATTAGGGAGTGCAGTTCTGTAATCCTTATTTAATTAGAACTCCTTGTCTGACTCCCTGGGAGTTGCATTGGTAATTGGATTCTCACAAGTGAGAATATGCAGAGGCCACCTCAAAGGAAAGTTATAATTTGCTAATGCGTCTTACTTACCTGTAGTTCTTCGAGAATGTTTCCTCTGCATATTCACATGGTTCCTGTCCACCTTCTGTTTGTCCTTGGATTGCCCTACAGTTGTGGTGTTTAATAAGAATAACAGAAGTATTGAGAACTGTACAACTCTCCCAAATCTCTGATCACTTGGTGTCATGAGATAGCACTTGTACAGTCCTAGTAGTCACGGCTCTTCTAGGAAGTTCCTGTAGTTCACCAGCACTGGAGAACCAAAACCCACTGGTGTGAATATGCAAGGGCAGCACTCTCAAAGAGCAAGTCAATGGTAAGTAGCCTTTCTTTGCTTTCTGTGATTAACCAAATATTTCTGTCATTATTTTGTAAATTCTATATTTGTAAATTATCTGTGCTTTCCTTATCATAAAATCCTGTTAGATAGCTTTCTGATTTGTGAGATTTAATTTTAAAACTGTTACCTTTCTGACAAAAAACAAAAATATCTGTATTTTTAAGGTTTTGATATTAACTCACTTCAGTTGTAAATTGATATGTTGCTATCGGTGTGTACACATTTGAATTACATATTTCTATCTGACAAAAACACAATTGCAGTACAGTATTATATACTTTAGAATGGCACTCTTAAAGAATTATGTTATCGTAGTAGATTAGATAGCAGAGTGAGTCATTGACCAAAAAAGGGTTCTAATGGTGTTAACAATATTAATTCTCAAAACAGATTCTCCTAAAGAACACCAAATGTACATTGTTTTTCACTTTTTTTTTTTTCTTTTTCCTAAACACTTCTGTGTTGTGTTTTTTTTTGTGTTTTTTTTTTCCAGACATGGAATTCTGTGAGACTCCCCATATTCTGTGCTCTGGCTACCAAACAGATTTACATGGTGTATCTGAGCACAGCTACCCACTAGAGGTGGGTTCAGATGTGGAAACTGAAACCGAAGGTGGAGCATCACCAGATCACGCCCTGAGGATGTGGATGAGGGGGGTGAAATCAGAGCACAGCTCCTGTTTGTCAAGCCGGGCAAACTCAGCATTGTCCCTGACTGACACTGACCACGAAAGGAAGTCTGATGGGGAGAATGGTAATAAAGAAATACATTGAATGTACTGATTAGAAGTAGTAATTCATTGAGACTTTCTTATTCTTCTTTCTTTTCATTTCTTTTCTTTTTTTTCTCTCCTTCCTCCTTAGGTTTATATATTATATGAAAGTTGAAAAGATTGTTTAGTATTTGGATTGTGTTTATAGTGTAGATGGAAAATAAGACAAAAAATGAGACCAAATTTCTGTTAAAATACATTATTCTAAAGAGCAATTACTTTCCTATTTTCTCTGTTTTTATGCAACAGGGAGATTATCACTTTATTTTAGTGGCCTATGCATTAGGTTCTAAATTAAGTCTTTGTGAGTATGTTTAAGTCACACGTTTTGTGTGCAATCCATCCTGCATGTGCTGGCTTCTGGTTGTAGCCTGAAGTTTCCAGTGTTAGGCTAAGCCCTTAGATGACTTAATCAACAGGGCTGGCTGAGCATATCTCTGTCAAATCTCTGTTCTATGTTCCTCTGGATATGGAGGGGGGATTCTTGGGTCAGCAGTACTTTTTGTTTTTTGTTTGTTTCAAGTATTCATTCTCTTTTGGGATTTTTTTGTTTATTTGTTTGCCTTATATTTTAGAAGGGCAAAATGTGTATTAAATTGAGTAACAAGGGGAAAAGAGTCAAATTATTTATCTCAATGCATCATAATCAATGAAAATCTGCTCTCAATGTTTCCTTAAGTGTAATAGTAAGAATACGTAAACAATTTTATCATCTTGGTATCGACAAGCTTAGCTCATCTCTCAATTTCTGTTTAACAGCTACATGTCAGAGTTGGACTTGATGATAAGGAACTGGACATAAGGATCCTTGTGGGTCCCTACCAACTCAGGATATTCTATGGTTCTGTGTAGTTAATGTAATTAACTAAGTAGTTAACAATGTTAATAGTTAAATGCAGTTAGATAAGTGTGGTTTGGTTTGTGTCTTTGTTTTTTACTGGTTAAGAGATCAGGGAAACAGTGAAAGTGGCAGGTAGCACTTCAATGTTGACAGTGATATATTATAGTGAATCTAAAGTAATAACATCAAAGAGTTTTCTCTTGAATGTCCCTTCTGCAGAATGTCCATTCTGTAGTTAAAATATGGGGTTTACATTTGTTAAATATGAACCTGGAAATATATTTAATATATATAATTTATATTATATATATAATTTCAATGAAATACTCATTTGAGGATTAAGTTTTCTGTGTTATCACATTGTATCATGTTGCAAGGACCAGTTAATCTTCAGATGGCATCCCCAATTTGCATGAAGATCAGCAGATGCCTGCCTTCTTGTAGCATCCTACTTCTGCAAAATTCTGTGTAGGAGTCATCCTCTGTAAAGTCTTGTTGTGTAGGGGGGTTTGTTTGTTTTATTTGTGTTTTCCTAAGGCATTTAATTTTTAGATGACAGTTGAAGGAATTGAATCTGGCCTGTCTAAAATCAGTTGGACTATGGAAATGGTTAAAGGGAATGTTATCTTAGAAAGGAATGTGCATGCTTTTGCTCTTCAGACTAAGAAATGCACGTGGCCATTTATTTTTCAAGTGGATGGGAATTTGACATAATGAATCAGGATTAAGCATACAACTAAGTTATGTATGTAATACAAGTTATGTATTTCATTGAATGCAATGGTGCAGCTGGGTATTCATGATGTTTTGCTAGCCATACAAGTTGCACTAAGTATGTCAATCTTGCTGTAGATGAAAATTATTGTAGGTAGTAAAGGAAATGCTTTTGTTACCTTCCTCATCCTGCATTGCAGGATCCATGGGTTAAGGGTTGTTAAGATGGAGACATAAGCATTAGGTTTCATCAGCAAAGAATGGAGTGGTTTCTTCTAAATGCTTTTCTTACAGAATGAATTTAATCACTTTAAACTCATTTCTTACATGACCTAGAATGGAACAGAGTAGTGTTTCTGCATGTAGATTTACTATTTGGTTCTTTGTAAGCTTTATAACAAGTTTTTAATTAAAATGATTCTGTGGGTTAGGTATTTGAATATAATATTTAACTAAGCAGTTGGGAGAGAAAAGTGAATGCAAAATTAAGTTGGAAGAGAGAGCTGTGACCACAAGCTTATTTGAAATCTTAGTTGTCTTGGGGCAGGATAAAAACGGAGTGGGCATCAGTGCTTCTTATGGAATTGAGTAATTATATTTATAGTCTTAAAAGTTAATGTGGATAAATTTGAAGACAGTGTTTCAAGCTATATTCATTTATATTGTGTAGACCTTCACAGGTAAGTTCACAGTCAAAAATTCTGATCCAGAGAGCAGTGTTTTCCGTCTGGGTTGGCACTCAGTAACAAAGCATTCCTTGAGCACAGACATTCTTAAATCTCTACTTAAATGAAGTAATAAATGACAAATCTTTCCCTTTTTATGCAGTCATTTGCGCAAAGTGCTTTAGCAGAAAGCCACAAGTGCTACATTTATCCCTGTCAGCTACTGCCATGAAAGTAGACTTTCTTTATGCCAACCAGCAACTTCTGTGGTGTGAAAATGGTTGAGCACATTAGAGCAGTTGCTGGAAACTCACAAAATGCTGGTTTGCATGATACTGTGCCATTGCTGTAAAAGTAGATGTTCAGAAATTCTGGCTTTAGAAAGGTTATCCAAATGGCATGTGAAGACAGTTAATTTGAAATGGAAGTAAAATTAATGAGGAAGATACAGTTGTTGCATTGTTTGAGAAAACTAATTGCTACTACTGTCTATATTTTGAAAAGGTCTGTTGATTTTTGCTGTTTTATTTTTTTTGCTCTGTGAGCACATGTCTGGTACAAATGCAGAATAGCTTCTCTGTGATGACGTTAGGGCAGCCAAATGTGTAGACTGGTAAAGCTGTTCTTGGGATTTTTTTTGCTTTACATTGATCCACAAATATACTTCCTCAAATTTTATTCTGTTAAGATATTCCTTGAGTTTTTCTTACTCATTCAAAGCTCTAGCAGATGTTACCCGACACAAGATATATCTGTACCTGCAGTACTGTTAAGAACGAAGATCATACTCACTTAAAAGGGACAAGGTGGACTCTTAAAAGGACTAAGCTGATCAGGATATAAGGAGGTAGCATGGACTAACCAAAATTCTTGTGTGGCTTGAGAGCTGAAAGTAGTAGAATAAGATAATTGAATGGTTATTTGCATAGATCTGTTCTATAGTGCTGTTACTACTGTGCAGACATAATTGGAAGATTGAATAAATAGAAATTCCAGACAAGACAAAAACTGATCTGCACTGCCTTGAGATTGTCTTTTTTCTTTTTTTAATCTACCTGAGGTCATCAAAGACAGATTTTTATTTTTATTTTTTTATTCCGGAGGTGCAGAATTCCAGTAAGTCTGTACTTACACCATTCTGGATGGACATACTTGTAGTTCTGCAGAGCAATTGTGTTCTAAAGAACAGGTGAACAGGCAAAGCACAACCCTTACTTCAAATCCTTGGTCTTTGTGAGACCAGTGGTTTGAGTGGGTGTAACTAGGAACTTTCACAGAATCACAGAATTTCTAGGTTGGAAGATCATCGAGTCCAACCTCTGACCTAACGCTAACAGTCCCCACTAAACCATATCCCTATAGCTATAAAAATGACCTGATGCATTTATTTTAAATCTTTTTCAAGCCCCGTGTGTCAGTAATCAAGGTATGTGCCTCCTCCATGTGCTGCCTATTACTCTGAGAATATATATTTCTAACGTAGAAAGGTGAACAATGACCAGGTTACTTAAAAATGTTATATGTGCTAAACTTGTACCCAAATCTAGTGGAAAAATTTAAGCATACTATACCAATAGCTAGTGCCATTAGGAGATTTCAGGTACTGGGTCAAACAATTCTCGTTTTTAGTCTTTGGCCTATATAGTTCATAGTGCCTTCTTATTCCAAGTAGCAAATAGAGGTTGTCACTTTTCTCTTGCATGTACTTTGATCATAATCAGTGTGCTTTATTATGTTTTCTGACTACTCAAATAAGAGAATTTATTTGAGGATTATTTTCCTTCATAGACATACTGACTTTTGTCATTATCACTGTTTAAACATATTCTGGTTGTTCTGAAAGCATTGAACAGATTGTGTGAAAAACCAACATTCCCATTTAAATTAGTGTTGTCAACGTTAATGGCAACTAATAATAGCCTATTAGTGCACAAACTGCCTGAGGCTTTGCCTGAGGCTAAGCAAAATATATATTAATGGCAAGTAATGAACGACCAATTTCATGGGGATCATTGCTTATCTCTGGTATAGTATAAATATTTATATTTTAACCAGAAAAGTGCTACTCTATGGTACGTGAATGTAAATTTTAGACAGAAATGCTTCAAAATAACAATATTAAAAACAGTTATTTTCTTCCATTGAAGAAGAGTACATTTACCCTCAATTCAATGAAACAAAGGTATCTGTCATTGCAGAATATCAGAACATTCAGTTCAGTGGTTTAGTCTGCCAGAATACTGAGCTGGCACATTTTTTTCTTTTTTTTTATTTCCTTTTTTTGGTGTACAAGGTATGGTCCAGGTGAGGACACAACCCTGATCTACAAAAAGGCTGGTCTTGGAACATACAGCTGAAACTACATGGTATGACATGGAACTGCATCCTTGTGAGCTGACAAGAAGACTCAAGTCCATTTTCTATCCTCTTCCCCACTGAATTGGCTATGCAGTTCTTGGGTTTTGCTTTACAGGATGTCTGTGCAGATGTAAAGCAGGGTGGTTTTTTTGGTTTTGTTTTTTACCACATGTCAGTTGAACTCTAGTAAGAAACTCAAGCCATTTCTCCAACACCACAATTTTTAACATATGTCAGGTTGTCAGATTGCTATAACGTGGTTGGTTTTGCTTACTCCTGAAACAGACTTAATGTGTTTATGCAAGTAGATAGACTTTCTCTCTCAAATAGAGAGAACCAGCAGCAGAGTGCTGGTTTCTCATGTAGCATGAAATGCACCCTCTGACTTCGAGTGTTCAGTTCCTGTGGCTGCATTATTTTATGACACCTTGACTTTCTCTATACTTGACGATAGCGTCTTTCAGATTTACAGGCTAGAAATTAAGGTGTTACTACATGCTGAAATATGACTAGATTGATCATGGGATATAGCTTTAGAGTACTTGAGGCCAGGGGATTATTATTTTTTTAATAACAAACTTGTCTTTTTAAAAACAAAGCAAGAAAAAAAAAATGTTTCCTTTTTCCCACAGAAATTATGGGGAAGGCTCTTTCTCAGCGTCAGTGTCCAGGATCAGATTCTAGTTGGTGTGATAAACTTTAATAATATCAATAATTTTAAACTGTTTAAATAATTTTAAACTGCAAAGACAAAATAAGATTAGCCATGTATAAGTGAAAGGGAAATGAGGAACTCTGACGATGAGGTATTTGCCCATGTTTACCCAGTGAATCAGTAAGTGTAAGATGGTCCCTAATTCTCAGTCCTGGGACTAAGTTTTGATTTGAAATATGCCACCTTAAATCGTGCACAGCTTCACTGGTGTCAATACAGATCAATTCTGATGAGATCAGAATTCATTTCCTCTATTCTAGCTGGATTAACACGCACTTTCCTTTACAAATCCATGCAAGGCTACAGATCAAAGCTGAGTTTAATGACATAGAAACATGTAAGATTAATATTGTGTAAGTCACCCAAGTATTTGTTTTATACCTTGGGAGCAGTGGCCCATTTAATAGAGCTTTTGTCTCTGCCTAAATCTTTGTGGGTCTTTCACTTTGATGGCTGGGTAGACACCTGACTTTTGGGCAAGTCACCTCAGCTCTTTGCACTTCATGCTCAGTATCATACTTGTGTCTGTTAAAGGGATAAGGATGCTCAATTAGTAAAAGAAATACTGGAATTGCTGCTGCAGTGTGAGAAGAGCAGCTCTGTGATAACTGTAGTTACTCAGACATGGGGAGGATTTAACTAAGGACAAGGTTCTGATTTAATTTATAGTGTGTGTCAATAGACCTACTGTGAATTCACACCTGTTTAAATTAAACCTGAATTTAGCTCTTCATAAAAGTCCTGTACTTTAATGCAAGAAATGGAGAGCATAGGGATTAATGTTGCCATTATTTACTGGTATTTTGTAAACAAGCCAGTCATTAGGCTGATCGCTCACCTTCTCATTTCTCCGGGAAATTACTACCAAGAGCTACATTATAATAACAATGCCTGTTCTGAGAAGAGCATGTGATTCTTTGTGCAGGAATTTTGCTTGTAATAACAAAGGCTGTCTGAAGTATTTCTAATAGCTACTGTCCTGTCACTCTCTATTTACAATGGTGCAATTAGGAAATGGAGTTACTAATTTGCAGGTAGAAGAGTCAGGTCAAATACGTGCATGTAGCCTTGAAAATATAAAGGTAAACATCAGTCTTAATCCCATTGTGTGTGTGTCATTTAATATTTTCCTTTCCACTCCTAGTGTGCTTTACTTTGCCTTTCTATTGTGGCAAGGATTGCCTGTAAAATCATGGCTGTAGATGACTGTTGGATCATTTTAGACACCTAATGGATTTGTGCAACCACAAAACTTGCACAAAATACAAAGCCCCATTGTGAAATTCCTTGCATTTTCAGAGTTTGCTGTAGCTTGTGAGGTATTTGATATATGATGCTTTTGGATGTTTGACAGAAACAGGCCAATGATCCTCCCCTAATGAAAGATTTCTTTTGCTTCTGTTGTGTTTTTTCTCTCTTAGTGTTTAAATAGTATTTATACTGCTTGCTTCTACTGTTGTTTCAAAGAAGCCTACTCAGTGTCAAAGGCAGTGCATGAATCTCTGCAGTAGCACAGCAATGCTTTTTGCAGTTTTGGAGTCAATATACTCCGACATTGCAACTCCTTTGCTGGACTTGTTAAGAGTGTAAGATGCTTTTGTTGACCTCAGAGTGGCTCCTCTGGAAATGTTCCTGTCTCAGAGGAAGTGTGTAAGTCATCTGAATTGTTTTGTATAATGTGAGGTGCTTCTGTAAGCACTGTCATGGAATTCTTGAGTTTGTGCCCCTGGTATTTAAGCCCGTTATGAAATTGCTTGTGTATTGAGACTTAGCTAATGATGAGTTGTTGTTTGTCAGTGTTGTGGGGAAAATTCTGCCTTTTAAAATGACTGTCTTCATTGCTTTCGCTGACTGACATGGGTATTACATCTGCCTATCTGTTGTTTTAATCTTTACGCATATGGTATTTTAAAGTCAGGACACAGTGTTGTTAAAACATTCCCTTTATTGTATTTGTCTTGTAAGCAAAATGAACTAATTTAAAGACAAATATCAAACAGTATTTAGTATTTTGCATTCAAGATAATGATTTTACATTAAAGATAATGAAACTATATATAGAACGTTGCAGGTGTATTTTTGATATTCTGTAATCCAGATGACCTTTGCCCACAGCATAGCAAAATGTAGCTGTGCATTTGCACAATATCGTGTAATCTTTTTATCCCTTCAGTTTTGTTTTCTTTCATTGGTAGCTCAAACCAGGGAGGGAGGGAAGCTTGAGGAGAGCAGTCAGGTCTAATTTTTTAATTTTTATCTCAGAGATTAATAACTTGGCTGTAGAGTTAAAAAAAAAAAAAAAAAAAAAAAAAAAACAACTTGGCTTTCCTCCTGTGTTACACAGAAGGGACAGTGAATGTGGCTTAAGGAGCCTGTAGCAATACAACTTATTGCTCCTTGTTTCTTTTAAATCTTTTTGACTTTCTCAGATGGAAATGAGAGTGCAGGGGAAGTACTTCCACGAATATATTACAATGCAGAATGATGTTGCTCTTTGGGAACCCAGTTATCTAGGCTGCCACCAAGGGAAGCTGGAAGGTGGGAGAGGCATCCTGCCTCTGCCTGCTGTCGGAGAGCTGCAGTGCAGAAGTGTGAGGATTTGACCCCTCCTTTAGGCACCCTGAGTGAGAACAAATACCAAATACTTCTGGTTTGGAACATCTAATGAATTGTACATGAGGACAGCTCTGGGCTGGGAACAGTGCCATTCTACACAATAGACACGTCTGTCCCAATGGTTTATTCATGTTGTTTTATTAATAAATTTATAATGTTTTATTTCTCATCTTTTTTGGTTAAAGTTTAAAATGTATTTGAAGATCAGAAGGCTGCTTTGCAGAAACAACCTGCAGTCATTTTATCTGTATTTCATTTGTAGTAAAATATTTATTACAGTTTAATGCTGGCACTTTCACTTTTGTGTACGTATTTGGAAATACAAGTAATTCTTGCTTATATGTCTTAACATGCAAGTGTTCCTTACGGTTGGAACCTGGTTTTCATCAAGGTTTAGGATGTTGTGCTGAAAGCTGCAAGTTGCATTAGTTCAAAACAAGGCTAACAAGAAAACTTGGGAACTCTGATCAGAGGAGATTATAGTTAAGGCTACTTAACTATATTCATCTATACAAGATGAATTTACTTCTATGTGTGTCTTTACACCCTCAACCAACAGGATACAGAGATATCTAGAGCTTCTATTTCCCCCAGCAAGATTCTTTTCAGCAATTTCACATTGTAATACCATCAGATAAAAGAAAGGGATCTAGCAAATGAGTACAGCATTGGTAGAAAAGTGGAATACTGACAAATTATCCTTTTAGAGTTTAGCAAGGTTTAATCTAAATAGAAATTTTTTTCTTGATAATAGGAGAACTTCTAAGAATTTATTATTTTGTCCTACCATAGATGACAAAGATTGCTTGTTCTTCCTATTCAACTTTTTTTTATTATTATATTTTTTCTCATTTAAGTCATTGTGTATTAAATTACATGGGAAACTCTTATCTTCAATTTTCAGATTTGCTAGTATTTCATCTCCTGTTGGTAAGTATGATGCAGATCGGCATAAATCTGTATTATTCAAAATCAAAAATATTAGCATATCTCATCTTACAAATGGGAATTATTAATAGCAGCAAATAGCTTTGGTCAGACCATCTAGAAGAAACATAGAAAATGGAAAAAGTGGATGCCTTCTGTGGTTGTAACCTCTACAGTCTTCTAAAAATGAAAGATAAAACAAACGTATTAGACTATTTTGTCTTTCTGCAGTAGAGAGTAAGATAAGAATGGGAAGCTGTATGTGAAAATACAGTTAGTTTATACAGAATAATGCAGATATGAATACTGCTTGTTTCAGCTTGCTTTTGTATGCAGCTCATATGAAATGAAATGTAGTATGGTAGATATTAATTTTGTTTTCTTCAAGTGTACCTAACTCTATTCCCCCATTTTTTATTTTGTAATATGAGCATAAGAGAAAGTGAATAATTAGCTCTTCTAGAACATAGGTCTAGGAGCACTAAATAACTCCTGCAGGCTGCTTCCTCTCCCTAACAGATGTTTTTGAGTAATATTTTAATTACATTCACATATTCTGATGACTAATTATATTGCCAGTGTTGTTTCTTTATCTTAAGTTTCTACTCCAAATGATTTGCAATGGAGATTTTACACAAGGCTTCCCAGTGCTGACAACGAATTGAGCAGCATGTCTGCATCTGATTGTTGAATAACTATTAAACAGGAGATGTAGTGAGAGCAGCCCTTTGGCAGCAGAAGCCAAACGTTTTAAAGTAGCTGTGTTCCTTCACCTTGGGTGGTTTCCAGAAAAGGAGCTGGGGGGAAGTGAGTGATCCTGAGGTTCTCATGTACTGCAATACCAAGTCTGCTAAAAGACCTGTATGCTGGAGGAGATGTCTGCAAGCGAGAATGGCTTAGGTCATTAGGACATCAGGTCAGAGTTGCTCAGCTTTATCCACTGGAAACCTTTATAAAAGCTACCAAAAGAATGTAAGAAACCCAAGGGACAAAAGTTCAGGCTGTTCCTAAGCTGTGTATAGTGTTTAGTGTGGTTCGTCTTCAGTATTATATGCCCTACGGTTATATCTCCTTTGGCATCATTAGAAAAGTAATCAAGAGAGCGTGATGTACTAGATCTAAAATAAGAGAAAATATCACTATTTTAGCAAAAGCCAAGTTAAAAGAGAGAAATGTTTGTATCTATTAAATGTCCTCCTATCCCCAAATGATAAGTACGTTATACAGATTTGAACACATGAATATCAATGATTGTGAATTTCTGTGACTCCAGCCACCGGGCTTTTTCTCTGTTTTTCTTTCACTGAAAATACCATACACTTTTAGTCTTGGTTGTCCAATAATACTGCAGAGTATGATTCTAGTTTCATGCAGCCGATGTAGTTTCATTTTAGGGATATATTTTGAAACAGATTAATATTATTGATGAATTGTTAATTTTCTTTTGGCTTTTGAATCCAGTCATCATGAGCATCACTGAATGTTGCTTTGGGCTTGTTTACAACGATTTAGTAAGCATGCCACTTGTTTTGAAGCTGGAATGAAATCACATTTGTAAATGGGTTTGAAATATTTTGTTGTGGTTTATCTTTATATTTTCCAAAATAGTGTTACACTTCCTGTTGTACACATACCACGGCCAAGGTAGAATGGCTACAACTATCTTTTTGTCTTTGCCTGTGGGGAAAAATATAATTGTGTCCTTCTTCCTCAAGCCTGTGTGGCTGCATGTTCAGTCAGCTCAATGGTTATCCCGACAGTCCTATTGATGATTGCATTGATCATTTTTCTTCTAGCCTGTGATTATGTCTCCATTCTAGCTTTATGATTTTTTATAGTTCACTTCCTCCTGAGCAGCAAATTCAGCTGTGTTTGGTTGCGTGCATATTTTGCTAGGACTATAATCGCCTGGATACAGATTTCGCTATAGTAGCTAATAACCTTCAGTACTTGAAAGCTCCTTCTTTTTATAACCTATCTTTTTTCCAATACATTTTGTGATTACTACACTGCAGTTCGATTTTTATTGGATCATTTTAGAGCATAATAATTCATTTCTGATCCCTAGTACATCTCATCCATGTCTAAAGTGATCCACATTATTTCAGTCACTTATTTTTGTTTACATCTTTCCTCTGCAGACAGTCTTCTGCATTTTGTCTCAAAATATCTTACTGGCTGGCATCACCATTTTACTCTTGTGATATCCAATTTCCTTATAATACAGAATCAAAATGCATTTTTGGTACTTTACCAGTCAACTCTAGCTGAATTTTTTGAGCTCTCTTGTAGGTAACTTATAAATTGGTTGGTGGCTAATACCATCAAAAAAGCTAAATCAGAAAGATCTGGAAAAAGAAGTAGGAAGACTGTTTTATGCTGAATGCTTAAAAAAATAACATCTATAAATACAATAAAACATGTATATGCACTTACATTAGAATTTAAGCAATATTAAATTTAAATAAAATTTAAATAAAGAGCCGCAATAAGTAAATAGTCCAAATCAACTGCTTTTTTGTTTATGTTGGTTTTATTTTGTTTTTATGTAAGTCTTTGTTGAATTATTTTTTCATTCCTAGCTTCTATAATAGGTTAGAAAGACTGATTATCTTCTGTTTGGTAGAAAGAAAGAAGAAAAAAACTATACCCCTTCACATTGCAGAAACTTGTGGTTTGAGTTAGGTTTCTCTGTCAGGCTTGGTAGGAATTATTGAGGTACTGAATCATGATCACATCTGTGGTAAGAAGCCTCTGTTAAGAAAAATGGCAGTTAATTGCTACTTTCAAATGGCTTCAGATCATTTTTTTTCCAATGCTGTAGGTCTGTGCAGTCATGAAACAAAACATAATTCCTGACTGTGAACTCAGGTAAATTGATCCAGGATCTAGACATCTGGCCAGGCTCAGGTTGTAGGTTCCCACTGGGGAAATGTGTGTTAGGAGTCAGAATGTGAAAACATGGAGAACCTGCAGCCGGAAGCCAGCAAGGCCAGTTCATGAAGCGGAGATGTTTGGCTGCTAGCTTTGCCAGCTCAGATCATGTTTTGATGATAGTCTTTGACAGCAGTTCCCTGTAGAAATCCCCATCACCAAAATCTACAGTCTCTTGTATTGTTATCCCTGTCATTGCTGTCCTTTCGCTATATAATGATGTAATTTGCGGTTTTCTATGCCCATAGGAAAAAAGTAGTAGTTGAATGCTCTTTGAAGAGTAGTTGGTTAGTTCAGATGTAGAGCAGAGCTGCCAAAAATACATGGCAGCAGCTTCTCATCCTTCTGCTTCACTCCTTCTCATGTTCCTTGCCTTTCTTAAAAGTTTTATGTCCTGTAAGGACAACACATTGCTGTGATGGTTTTGGTGAAGTCTATGATTAATAATATTCTCAAGCTTGAATCCTAACATAAGTACCAGTGTGCTAGTAAAGCTGAAAAAAAAAAAAAAAAAAAAAAAAAAAAAGCTGATGCAAGTCAAGAAGTGGGAAAATGAGGCGTTAAATTAGTTTTTAAAAAGTATGTATCAATTTTCTGAAGCAATCATCCCTGGAGAACTAGAGGACCTGCAGAGAGAGATCTCCTGAAGGTTTTGTCAAACTTTTCCTGCATGGCCTTCTAGGAAGAGAGTTTTGGGACTGGTCGTGTTGCTGGTTTTGGTAGGTGGCAAATACAGGTATTCTAGCTCAGTACATCCACCATTTGTATCAGCTTAAAAAGTTGGAGTCCTGGAAACATTTATACACCTGACAAACATGAGTGGTTGCACTGAAATCAATTGCTACTTGAAGGAAAAGGTAAGCAGATGAAAAGCTTATGCATCTCAGTTGATAGATTTGTTTGTTTGTTTGTTTGTTTCTTGACTTGCACAACTGTTACATCAAAATTTCAATTAATTGGAAAAGTGGGTGTTTCAAAAATCAGACTTGTTCAGATACTTCCCTTCTTCCCGTATCTGCATATATTGATCCTTGTGGAGATACAAGAAAAGCAAATATCCCAAATTGCAGCTGACTGGTTGATTGAACATTTGTTCCAGTTCATATGAAGAATAGTTATATTTGGAGGAGTTCTCTAGCTGAGTGAGGTCAAGCAGCCTGTGTGGTGTGTTGGTAATCAGATTTGGACCCTTCTTTAAATGCTTCCAAATGAGTGACTAAAACAGTAAGAAGATAAATTTACCTAGAAATTCTCTGCTACAAGTAAGTCTTTCTCACAGACTCACTATTCAGCTGATCACTTCTACAAATACTTTCTTTAGCTTTGCTTTAAGTGGAGATAGTGACCTGAAAACAGATGACAAATACTTCTGTGCATTTTTTTTCCTGATCAGTCATTTTATTTCCTTAAGGATAACAAGGAACAACCTTCTACTAATTTAACCTGATTGTTTTTTTAGTGCCTATCAAATGCAATGACATTTCTTAACTTCACGTCTTTGAATTAATTCCTGGACTTTCCTCTTGAATGTTGCTTGTTTCTGCAGATTTAGGGGAACATGGGAGATCGGTTAGTGACGTGTTTCTGGGTCACCTCAGTTTCATGATAAGCTGGTGTGACTGAAATTTATAGTCATCCTAAAAAAAAATAGAGTAGTAGTAGAATGCCCAGTCTCACTGAGCTGTCATTTTGGAGGCTGAAACATGACAAATTATAGCGATGAGAGAGCTATATTTACTTCCATTCTGCTGGATGGAATTTAAAGCATTTGGAAATACTGTATTTGTCCTCATAACACAGGATTTCCTCTTGTTTTTAGCTTGTACAGTATTACCTGGAAATGTTTACCTGTGTTCAGTATACACAATGAAGTTTATCAGTTAATGGAATAGTAGGAAAAAATACGAAAAGTACAAAATACTAATTATAATAGGATACTGTCATAGAGACAGGTCATGAGAAAAGGTTTTAGTTAGCAGTGATGACCTTATCATTTGGCAGTTCACTAATCTCCTAAACACTGCTTCCAGGCACCAATGTTTATTCCTTGTATTACAAGAATGCTAATAGATTCTAATCAAAATCAAGGCTTATTTGGCTTCATGTTACACAGACATAGTTAAAATATGAGACAGTCCTCTGAAGAACCCAAGCAGTATACATATATTGATTATTTTATCTCTGTTATCTTGCACAGGTTCATTCTGGGCCTCATATAATATGCATAAAGCTCCTAGATACAGGACATGGTTATTAACTGTGAACTTCATTATTATCCTTTCCTTATCTGTTACTAAGATTGTAGCAAGTCAGAATTTGCACAAAAGTTTAGTTTCTGTATAAGAAAACTTCTATTATGTAAAGGATAATTGATTTTTTTTAAGTTTTTATTTATTTTTTTTTATATCTTTGTTTCCCATGTAGTCTTTTGCAGCCTAGAAGCTATAGCAGTTAAAATGGAGAAGTGGAGCAGAGCTTTAAAAGTGATGTTTGTTCTTTTTATTGCCGTTGTCTGTGTTTAGAAATATTAATTACTGCAAATATTTAAATATAATACTTTGACTTTTGAAATTATTTTTTTTAATCATGGCATAGATAATTCAGATATTTCTTACAATACTATTATTTTAGTTGGCTGCTTCTTAATATCGGAATTGGGAAAAAAAATACATGTTGGGCATGCCACAGTATCTATATTAGGGATGTAGATCTCTATGAAAAATTATAGTGCAAGATGTCAGAAATGTGTGTTTTACCTGATATTTAAACTGAAGATATTATAAACATCATTGCTGACACAGAAGTAGATGCAGAAGACTTCGAAGATCCAGAAGGACAGACAGGAAATTGAATGGGATTCAGTGCTGGGGAGAGTAACCAAAAATAAAACATCAAATAGGATCTCATTTCAAAAGCTGTAATGCTGAAAGGGACCTTAAGGGGCAGTAAATGAAACAACTGGAGCCAACAAGTCAAGTGCTACCTTGGGCTGCCTGTGTATGTTGGTCTTGTCTGGGGTCTGTGAAATACAGCAGATGCTGCTAAGGCTCCTGTGAGCAGTCAGTGCTGAGCATTTCAACACCAGGTGTGTATTGAGGTGAAGAGCTTCTCAAAGGAGTGCAAAATATCATTACGTCTTCGGGACTTGTTAGTCATCTTTAACAGCACTGAACGTGTTGAGAATGGCCAAGTGACACAAAAGAAGGGGCAGTGATAACTCTGAAACAGGTATGGACTGAGAGGGAGGAGAATATTGAAGGTCACTAAGAGGCAAATGGTGTCAGGCGCACATAGAGTATGGTATGGAATAAATGGGAGAATGTATCTTTGCTAGCAGGCAAGGACCAGCAATGTGGTCTTGGTAACTGTAATCTGCAGGCTGAGATATTTAAATGAGAAATAAAATATAGCTTTAGAGTGATTTAGTCATTCAGCATGGGGATAATTTGCCAAGCAGAACACTTGGAGCCCTTAGGGACTGAATGTTTTTCAAAACATGCATAAGATAAACCTTGCATCATTAGGGCTAACGTGGGGGTCGCTATGTGAAACTGGTTCTGATGGTGAAAGTGATGAGATCGGATAGGCACATCAGCTCTTGCTTTGCCTCATGCTCTGTGAAGATATTGTTTTTACTGACTGTTACATTTTTCAAACATGTCTGTTTAGAGTAGTATGAAGCAATAAATGAGGTGGTGGAGGTTTTGTGGCTGCAGCTGTTTAAAACAAGCCAACACAATTGAGTATATATGATAAAGGACATGACAGGCATGTGATTCATTGATTGTAGTTCTTCATCAGTTTGTAGTCAAAGAAAATTACCTAATAGATCTTTCCATCTCTGACTTGTGTGATACTGTCTATAGTTCTAGCTGCTGCCCTATACATTTGGCAACTGAAAAAATTGTGTTAACCCAAAAATTAACACTAAGAAATTAATTTTCTATCAGCAAAGAAGGATAAAGGCCATTCAGTTTGTTGTTTACACATAAAGCTTATTGAATCTGAAGGCTGGTAGGATCCATTTGTAAAATGATAATGCCAAAACAGCAGAGAAGTACTTGCACAGTAGTCAGCTGTAAGGGAAGTGGAGTTCAGGCAGAATGCAAGTCAAGGTATTTGGGATATCCCAGGTAGACAAATGTTTATTACAGGTGTAAGTGAAGAAATCAAAGAAAAACAAATCTGATTGAATTGTACCAAGACCAAATCAAAATCTTCTTGCCATTATCCTACTGCATCGCTGCCCTCCCCTGATGAGGTACTAATCACAGTTTCCTTTTCTCATATCTGGCAGGCTCTGTCTCCTATTAAAATTTTCCATCTCCTCAAGCATGCTGGCTCTTCTAGCTCAGTTGGAGTTTGTAGTCTGGTCAATACAGGCAGATTTAATTTTTTTTTGTCCCCAGAGCTCTTGATTAAGAGTGGACACTGCTAATTAACCCACTTTGCATTTTGAGTGACTGATCCCCAGCATGTCTGTCAATGTGGTTTGTCTCACCTGTGATTACTTTTCACCTCCAGAACCAGGCTCTGCTCAATACTAGCTTTGGAAAAATCCAAATTGGGGATTTTGTAAATATCTTGGGCATTTCTCTGTTTCTTGCCAAACACTTGATACAGGCAGTGAACATTTTCTGTTATCCTGTCTGTCTTTACTTCAGAAATTTGGCACCAATCTCCCCATAACAAAAAACCTTGAACCTAAAACTAATGTGAAGAAATAGTTCTGCTCATCTAAGCCGTACAGAGTCTTTCATTAGAAGGAAACTAACAGTAATGTTTCTTATCCATGACCTGATATGTGACTAGTTTAATCGCAATGAAAAAAAAATTAAATCGCTGTGAAACAAATGTCGTAAATCAGGTGCTGTCAGTGCTAATTGAGAGCTAGAGGGACTGGACTGAAATGTGAGTATTAAACAGTACGTTAACTTTACAGCAACGGGTCAGTGTTTTAAATGAGTTTACACAAGCATTTGGAGTATGTAACTGGATACCTTCTTTTTATTATCCATCGCCCTCATAGGCAGCTTTTCTTTTGTCATAGCTGCATCCAGTGTGGCAGAGGAATGCGCCAAGGACATTTTGTTACCCAACGCAGGAGCGCTATACGTCGTGACTGCCCTATCAACGTTAAATCATATGAAACAATGACCCTTGGCCTAGAATTTTTTTAATGAGGTCCACAATTTGAGTCAGACGTCAGTCTGCTTTTGTCTGCGGAGCGCAGCGATCAGAGACGGGCAGTGCACGCCACAAGCTGGAAGCAGCAGCCTGCTGAGCAGCTCTGTCCAGCTCTGAGCTGGTGGCAGAGCCAATGGAGACTTGTTTGGAAACTAGCTTTACTTTCATTTGATTTCTGCCTTTTTCCTTGGGAGAAAACATTTGTTTGGCCTGGGGTTTTTACCCGAGGAATGCCTATGTGATTGAGCATGTAGTGAGTGAGCTGCCAAAATAGGAACCAAGGTGATCTTGCAGTTTTCTAGAAGTTACTTTCAGAGGCCGAGCACTTTGCTAACATCATTGTCCTTAGTGTGGTTGCCTTGTTATGAATTAGCTTAAATGTGCTACTAATAGATCATGGTGAAGGCACTCGTTCTGTGTAAATACATGACTAAACTAATTTATTATTGTTTTTGCTTGTATGCTAGGTAATCCGTACATTTTATGAATGAGAAGGTTTCAGTCCTGCTCTATAAATCCTAGTTGAGAGCAGAACTTGTTTCATCATGTTGTTAAAGCAAATACTGAAATCCATACTTAATTATCTTTATTCTTCATATAGACAAAGATCACAGAGGAGTGAATAGCAGGAGTGTGCATTATTGTGTAATTTATTATGCCATGAAATTAAACAAAATATGTTCCTGAAGAAGGTGGAGAAATGATCTTCTGTATTTGTGTGGAGATGTTCGTGCAGAGAGAAGAGGATCTGGAACAGAGGAAACTCATGTGTTCCTGTGTTCATCAGTTATAAGAAATGTTCATGTATAAATTAAGAGGTTCAAGCAAGAAAAATTTTACCACGTGTCATTACCTTTGTTAAACCTTAATCTTTACAGCAGTACTGAATATTGCTCACTGCCCAAAGGAACATTTTTGGTGTTGTTTACCTTTTCTTGTGAACAGTGCTGCCTTTCTGTATTCATGCTCTCTTTCAGTGATGATATTGATCATTATTCTATGAATAGCAAGTCTACTTGTCAACAAATTTCTAGTGTCAGAATTAAAAGTGTGTATGTACACGCATTACGTTTCAGGCACTGCTTGTCTTTTCTGTTCCTGCCCTCTCTCTCAGCATCCTTCATGTATTGAGTGTACAGAATAGGCTGTGGCAATGTGATGACAAGCCATTCAATATTTTAGTGTATTTTCATTGTTCAATATATAGAGTTGCCTTATTTATTACCACTATTCAGACCTTGTTCTTACAACAATATTAATTTCCTGTTGGCAATTCTGTGGTGCTTATCACTGTAGTATTCAAGTATTTCACAAATGCTAATGTATTTCTATTTGTAATGATACTGGGAAACGATGAGGGTATTACCTCCATTTTGTGGATGGTGAATTCACATACATGCAAATAAAAGTAAAAAAACAAACAAACAAACAAACAAAAAAAACAACTGCTAAACTTGAACATCTAATTAGAAATGCTCAACACTTGACTTTTTTTCAGAATATTTCAAGCACTAGTACAATATAATACTAAGAATTCATATTGAATTGTTACAGCTGGTTATGCTTATAAAATAATATCTTGTAAAAATAAGAAATTATTTTGTGGCATCGGTTTTTAAGCAGTTTCTAACATGTAGGTTCAATGTAAAGATTTACACTACTTGAGTTGAAGAACTATTGATAGCAGCAGCAAGCTGTCATCTCTTTGAAACCAACACTGAGAGGAAAAGAAATCGATATATTGTTTTTTTCCTCTTTCTTTGAAGCTTCTTTCCCTGGTCTGGTCCCAATCACTTTCTTCCAAAGCCTGAGCTTTACCCCAGGCTTTTTCTCCCACTTAATATTAATTTATTCTTTCTGGGCTTTGCATTCAGATTCTTGTCCTCTTACCATAGCAGTAATCAAGAGGTCTGATCTCACTATTGCTGCTAAATAATTCTCGTATTCTCCCACTTTATCTCCTTTTGCATTTGTCTACATAAAAATAAAAATAAAAAAATACCAAAGTTGCTTGTTTCTAACCATTTTCTTTCCCTGGTTTGGTTCCCATCCATCCCTGTCCAGATGGTTTCATCGCATCCCCTGTCTTCTGCAGGAGTTCACATCAGCTGCCTCAGCTGCCTGTCTTCTCCATCATGCTTAAGTATCATTTAGCTGAGGTCTTTAGAAGTGTAGGAGGAGGAAACCTCTGGCTCTCAGACTCGTTCCCCAGCGCTGTCGCCCTGGGCTGATGAATTCTCAGCCTCTCTACAATGTGGTTCCAGCACTTTCTGGTCACACAGAGGCCTCTGAGGGCTTCTGTGTGTTTGGTTTGGATGCAAGACTGACAGAAAGGCTAATGCTATGACAGTTTGCAAAGCTCTTGTTCTAACAACAGCTTAGGAGCCTTGGAACATAGTGGAGGAAAAGGATCCAGCAATATATGTAAAACACTTTGTCCCTAACACCGTTATCAGGGATGGATGGGTGAATCTGAATAACCTTCCCCACTTCCCTGAACACCCTGGGGTAGACACCTGGTGGGAGAGGTTAATTCTGAAAGACTGAAATTTAAGGCTGGGGGGGGGGGAACAAAAACAAATGTCATATTGCAATAAAGAATGTTTCAAGAAGGTTAGAATAAGAGCCTAATAAACCAGATTCCTAAAATTTTTCACTGGAAATAAAGCATTCAAAAACAATCCAAGATATTTTACATTCTGTAACATTAAATTTGTGGTCTGCACCATACCACCCTCAATAAGTAATTTATTCTGCAACCCTTTTGGCCCAAAACTTCCAGTTTAATCACTGTTACATGGGCCTCATTTGAGTGACATTTGTGATTGGATCAAAATGATGGACTCGTGCCCTGACATTTGTGCACACCTGGGCATATGCTGAATGCATACATATATCAGCTCATGAGTTTTGGCATTTCCAGTCATGGGATGTGACTACATGGGATCATCATGTAGGCAAAAGATAGGTATCTGTCTCTACACAATAATAGAGCCTTGATTTGTACAAAGATTTTATGCTTGTCCTGCTAAAAACGTTTTTCAAAGACAGTTAATGTTCTAAATGAAGTGTGAAGAAAGTTATGAAGGAAGACCCTGGAGTATTTTCTGGATTTCTTTTTTCCTGTTATAGGAGGATGGATTTAAATTTTCACTGTATATCAAATTTAAAAGAATATATTAATGTAAACCTTGTAAGTTTGATTCTTTTTTTTTTTTTGTCAGCAAATATTTAGAGTTGTCCGTTATAAAACTGAAACTTCTTTAGGATAGCTTTTTTTGTGATTTTTTTAGGGTTTCCTAAGACAACGTTTTCATTCCTACTGTTATATATGTGCAATTACCATGCCACTGTGGTGTTTCTCTGGAAAGTTAGCAAGCTTTTCTTTCTTTTCCCATTCTGCTTGCTTCAGCAATGGAAATGTGCTTGTGGATCACGGTCCCCGGCTGCTCAGATGTGTTTGTAGGAGCAGCTGGGCAGCGGCTCCCCTTGCGGGATTTACAGGTGGATGTTCCCTCTGGGAGTGATGCAGGTTTTGCTGGTTGGTGTTTTGTCCTCCTTGTCTGGTTTGGATTTGGAGGGATATGCTTGGTTAGGTCTGGAGTTAAGACTGTGCCATAGCAGTTGGGCAGTACTGCATTCAGAAGCTCATTTTGACTTGCTTTGTAAATTCTTGCATTAGTTGATGTAATTTCTGCATGCAGTACATAATAATTGATTGACAGCGTTAAGAATGTGTGTGTACATATAGATCTTGATTCAGTAAAAGACGTGATATGCAGCCTGAGGCATTTTTAATTTACAGGTAATGTAATTGTTGTTTGTCTATTTTCAGCTTCACAGTGGTTATTGTTTACCATAATTTCAATTTTAAATAACAGTCAGTGAACTAATGGTCATATTACAATGTATTTCATTAGTGTCTGCTACTTGAAATATTCTGCTAGCCTAAAAACATTCACCAAACAGTCACTTTGATTGCACACCAAGTAACTCAGCTGCTCTGCTGGAGCATTACATGAAATCCTGACTGGCATTTCCTTCCTTCTGAATTGGATATTATCCAAAGCGCACCAAAGAGATCTCTCTTCTTAATGAGTGTGGATAGCACACATGATCTAATTTTGGGATTATGAATCCTTCTTTTGCATTATCTTAATTTGTTTCAATATGCGTTTGATGGCTGGAGAAATACAGTATCCTGTAGAACCCATCTTATCATTTTTTGGGGGGGAAAAAAAAAAAGCAAGCAAACAGTTTATTCTTGGTGTAATCAAATGTCTATAGGTGTATGGAGGAGAGTGATATCAAATGAAAGAAAACAACTGTCTGTCTTTTAATTTGTATTTCCAAGACATCTGAACTTACCTGTAGTTCAGCTGCAGCCCGTTCTACCCTGCTCCTGTTCTGAAATTGTGATTCAGCTAAATGTTATCTTACCATGTGGTGTCACACTTAAGTTGCAAAGAACGCTATGTAGTAACCTGTTTTATCTACAGTGATGCCCTCAGAAAATATGCATTTAATGAATATCAATGTAATCATTCCCAAGGGTATTAATATTTTATACTGCTGGCTGTGCATCCTATAGAAAGCACCATTTTTGCTAATAATTTCTTTAAAGTTAATACTTCCATTAGCTTGAATTATTAATGAAAATAAACATGTGCTACCACTTAGTGACCAGACAAATTGCGAAAACATCTTTGATCTTCAGTTTTATTGGTTGTTATGCTCTTAGAAATTGAAAATCTTTCATTCACTATATTGTGTGGTTACTAAAAGCAACAAACTAATACCCTAATGAACAAATGCATACTCCTCCTGCATGTTTTAGCCTACATCCAAGGGGCTGACTTAGGATTCACAACAACTGTTCCACCATTATTTGGCATGCAGCTTTGGTTCCAGAAGGAAGAGCAGAGACCCACTGACATCTCTCCACCTTTGAAAAGAGGTCTGGGGGGGATTTATTCTCTTACTGGTTTGTTTTCTCCCCAGTCTCCAGGTTTCAGGAAGGAAGTCAACAGTCTTTGTATTTCTGTCTTCGGCCTTCCTTCAACCTGGAGGCTCTTTCCTTCCTCTCTTGCACACTTCATTTGAGAAAATAGAGGTTCTCCTATTTCACACCTCTGTTTTGCTGGTCTATGATTTTAAACTTTGTTTTGTGATATTTTCCTTCAACAGGAATGCAGTTCCTGAACACATGCCCAAAGTGAACTGTGGCGTCTTTGTATTCCTCTAGAATTCGGAATTGAAATTCATTGGCTATAATGCTTCCTTCCACCCAACCTGCTTTGCAGCTTTCTGACTTAACAGTTTCATGGTAGTGCTTAAATCTTTTCAGTTTATAATTTTTGCTATGTTTTCCAGACTGCTGAAATAATTTTTAAAAGGTGTCCTGTAAGAGGTTTTCAATATATAGTTCTCACAGAACTCCAGGGGCTTCAGATAATTTTGAGGTCTTCCTAAGGTTAGATGTGATGCATTAATAATATCAGGGAAGAACAGATGGGGCTACCACTGTGAGAAACACTCCATAGCCAATAACTTAGGCTCAGGCGAGGATCTCAGTGAAGTAGTAATTTATTCGCGATTGCAATGGCGGGTGCCCCACAAGCAGGAGAGAGCGCATCTACTAGTTCCAAAACACAGTTTATATACCTTTTGATGGCAGGACCCTTCCCTGTTTCCCCACTGAGCGGGTAATCCAGGTTCACAATCTATCTGATGCTTCACAAACAATGCATGGCCTTCAGTTGCCAGCCTGTTAAATTTCAAATTTCTTTTGACATTTTTACTGCTTGAAGTGGTAATGTTTCTTCACTTATCTGACTTGACTTGACACCGTGATTTTCACCTAATTGTCCTAAGGAGTCTGGTTGTCTGCATTTTACAAGGTCACCTGCTAAGCTTTCTTATCACTGTAAGCATATCTCAGTACCACATTCCCTCCTTCTAAACAATGTAACTCTGCAAAAACATTTCTATTGCCACACCACCAAGTCTATCTACACCACTTCTATTAATTTTATTAGTTAATGCCCTTGTAAAACTAACAGAAAAAGATCTATAAATACATGCAAAACTTCTTCCTCTGCATGAGGATTTTTCTCCCATGCCTTTTAAGTACAAGAGACACAGTATTCCAGTGGTTTAGTGATAGATTTGTAATCTGTTAGGATCCACTGGAGTTAGAAATGCTTGTCTTTCTAGTGCCTGCGGGGGAAAATGAGCACTTCTTGACTTGGAGGGCATCCTGGCTTCCAGCTGGGTAGATAAGAAGATACAGGACTTGAGACAGTCTGATGGTCTTCACCAAGAGCTATGCATTTTGATTATAAACCAAATTAACATATTTTAAAGTAGTTCAGCGAGATTAAATTAATAATTGAAAAGACTCTCATTAGATTCAAAACTGTTGAATAAGGTATGTGAATGTCCATATATTGGTGTTACTTTAATTAAGAAGTGGAAAATTCTTCCTGTATACACTTGGAAACTAACTTTAAATACTACTACTCTGTATTTGTGAATAGGAAAAACTTATGCACTCATGGAGAAGCTGCCTTTAGAATATGAGAAATTTTTCTCTTACTAAGTTGTCATTTAAAAAAATTGTTTTCACCAGACACGTAATTGTTTTCCCTTACAAGTTTCCAGTTTCCATCAGAAGTAGAGTACATTCATCATGCACAAACTATTCTGTTTGGTTAAGCTGTAGTTTAAATGTCTTTGTTATTTAAAAGCCAGCTTCAAATAATTGTAATAGTACCCTGAATGCTGTCTTTGTCTGAGGAGCTGTGCAAGCATTGTAATGAGTTACTGGAGTACACTTGTAGATGTATGTATGTGTACAAAAGTAAAATAGTTAGAAACTAGCATCATTAATTTTATACCAAAAATAACTTTAATAAAGTTCCCTACTTGGAGGTGGTACATTTTCAAAGTTGTAATGTGATCTTTAAAATAAGAATTAACAAAGTTTGGCAGCAATTTTTTTGCAGTGATCCACTCAAATCTTGTAGGTGACCCACAGATTACAGTTTCCACGTGTTGCTGCCTCATACTGATAACGCAGGTATGTGGGAGCAGCCCAACACTGCACTGGGTGCTGTGGTTAGCTCCTGAGCCATGCAGCCGCGTATGCCTACCCTCCCTGCAGCAGAGAGATGCTTTTCAGTGCCATGCTAGAGTGAGTGGCCACACTGCATGAATGACAGTGAAGATGTGTTGTGGGCACATGGCAGAGGGAGCAGGGTTATTTTTGATGCCCCAAATTTTTAATACTCAAATGGTTAAGTAGATGCAATCTATAATTGTGGAAAGAGGTTGCTATGAGACACTAGTATGAAGAGCATGGAGCTTTTGGAAGCCCACCTTAAAGGAAACTAGTGCTGCTGCTGCTGCTGAAAATGTTGTAGGAAACAAGACACTCTCTTATGCTGTGCACTTTTGATCCTAGATGAGCTATTAAAGTGATCCACTCTTTTTTCATTTATGAAGTGTAATATATTTTTGTTCCACCCAGCATTCACCAAACAACGTTGCTCAGCCATCAAACATTGCTCAAGCAGTGGCTTCTCTGAGCTGACACCTGTCTGAAGTTTCACAATCATACTTAGAGATGCTGCCAAGAAGACATATGGTATGAACTTGGTTCTCACAGAACATCTTCCCAAATGAATGAAAGGTCGGGACATGAGAGGAAGACTTTGTTGCATTAGAAATACATTACCTTAATTTTGCTGTTATGCAGTTCTAAAGTGAATTGGTTAATAAGGGATCTTGGCGTTTAAGTGCTCGTAATTAGCCATCTGGGCTCCCTACCAGAAAACCACAGTTGGCACTAATGGGTGCCCTAGATGGCAGTGTCAGCCCCAGTCCAGGCGTGAGTGGGGAGCAGGGAGGATTCGCTGTGTGCGTGCGGAGGTGCTCAGCCAGGGGCACAGCTGTGGCTCCATGGCTGCCAGCCGGATCTAGCCCCTAAGCACTGCAGGCTTTTCAAACAAGTCTGCAAAACTGGGGTTTAATTACAGCATATTAATAGGAATGATAGCTGCAACTTTTAGTCTTTGTTTAAGAGAGAAGTCTTAAGTTCCTTCCCTGCATTTGGCACAAAACAGAGCCCATTTCAGACTAAAAATGTGTTGTTTTGTATTTAGGGAATGTAGGAAAAATGGCTGAATCATAGCATTACCAATTTCATGTGTTTTATTACTATTGCAGATTTTTTTTTCCCTAATCTGCTCCTGGCTGTTTGCCCAGGATGACAAAAATACGTAGTGAGATGATTAAATAAAGAGAAATCATCTTCCTTTAAAATGCATTTTTATGAAACCATTTCTACTGAAGGGTCCCTGGCTTACCAGCTCACACACGCTCACGCTGCGATTGACTTCAGCGGGTGTTCTGCTGATGTAAAACACTTACAGGATGAGGCCACCTATTTCCATCTGTATTTGCATAGTGAATGGAATAGCAAGGAGGGCTCAGGAGGAAAGGGAAAAGAAAAGGTACAACTTCACATAGTAATTAATTGTGGTTCCAATTCTATCAGCCTTTATTCTGCAGATAGTCTGTGGTTCAATTAAATTCATTTTTTTTTTTTCCTTTGGTAAACATCATGAAGTTGAATAATCAAATACATACATATGTGCCAGCTGACTTTGATGCTTTTTCTTCAACTTTCATTCTTAAATACATTTTCAATTACTGTGACATGATTAGTTCTTAGGTGTTTGCAGACTTCTGACTGACACCACTGGGTGGCAGTGGTTTGGGGTGGGAAGGATGCTCTTGCATTTCCCTGAGGCTGTTCTTTCGTTGCTCAAATGCAGTTACACCATAGATAAAGCTGACTGCTCCAATCCTGCAGTCTCCTTGATGCTAGCCCAGTGCCCCCATTTTACACAAAAAATAATCAGTGTTTTTTCTAGCTTGATTCTCCATGCAGCACCCTGAACCCATTTGTAATGCAACACAGCGGGGCCAGGACCAGCGTAGTAAGCAGAGAGGGGAAGCAAGAATTATGGCTTCCCTGAGTCGCTTTTGCATAAATTGCCAGGTGGCTAAACCTTCACTATTAAGATGGGTGAATGGTGTAAGAAAAAGCAGTGTCACCAACTTCTCTTATTCACGTTAAATTAATTTACAGCATCCAACTTGTTTGCAGGCTTATTAATTGTCATGTGATAGCTGATAGCAAATTGAAGACCTGCTGATGGATCCTGAAAAGTTGGCAGGTATTAAATAAACAAAAAAAAATAGAGTTGTAGCAACATGTACTGACAAAGTTGCATTTGGAAGGCATAGTAGATTTTGTTTTCAACACAGTTTGATTTGCATTTAATTGTTTTGTTGAATATTTCAATTTATTTTTATTCTAGCACAGCTAATAAAATTGTAAGCACTTGCAGGAAGATTTGACTCACCTAATAGATCCTCAAGGTGTAAAACGTTACAGGCTCAGTTTTGCAGCATTAGTCCTGACTGCACGTTGCCTGTGCAGGCAGCTCTGTTCTCAGCAAGACGTGGGTTCACTTGGGGCATCTGAAGCTCATGCAGCACTTTCAGGCTTGACTGTGTTCTTTACTAGTAAGTTGCATACAATGAAGTTTCTTTTTTAAATACAGTTTACCCTAACAAAGCTTACTCTTCACACTACCATGTTACCATTTTTAAGATCAGCTTATTACTTTGGCTTTCCTTTGTTTTTTTTTGAGAGGTGAACCGTGGAGGAATCTAGCCCTATCTTTGGCTTTTGATGCAAGTCGGGCTTTGCCCCTGTAAGTTCAACATTTGTCATAATTATTTGCATTAAGGTTATTTTTCACAATTGAAACAGAAAGGAAGGGATCAACCTAACTTTTTTTTTTTTTTTTTTTTTTGTCTTATATTCAACAGTTATGTTAGTTGATGCACTCTGCCTTTCTCCTCCCTACAACCACATTAGGGCCGAAGGTTTGGAAGTGGCTACTGGAGACGGAGTGCAGAGTTCCAGCTCCCTGGTACTGCTCAGATAGTGTATGGACACTTTCTGTAGTTGGCTGTCATAGCCTCACTGGCACTTACTGCGCACACATACATTTTAGTTTTGCTTGATAATTCCTCTCTGATGTCTTGTTCCAGATTCTGGCCTTTATTTTTGCAAGCAAGATAAGCTCGCATAAAGTTTTATACATCTGAAATCAACAGTGCTGCTTTCAGTGTTTGACAGGACATGGGTAACATCCATGGAACTAAGTTCTGGCCATAGTTTATACAATATTTGTCCCACTAAAATCTCCCAAGTCAAAGAAACTTTTATTTTTTCTTCATAGTGAACAGAGCCATGCAAGTGCACCTGACTGACTCGGGAAGAGATGCTATGTAATATAAATAAGTCTTGGGAAGGTGGGAACTGTCTCTGCTACTGCCATGAGAGATCTTTGAGATTAACTATTATGAGGCCTCTATTCTGATGTGTTTTTTTAAACGGTCAGTTGGGGAAAGCAGATATGACCGTGTTTGGAGCACTGCCAGCTTTTCCCTTACCTCTGCGGATCATGGCAGCTCCAGAACATGAAACCATCTCACATTTGTCTTGTACATAGGTACCTCATATGCAATTTTATGCTATGGCTAAGCAAATCATATTAATAACAGGAAAGTTACCTCAAACCTTATTAATACAGAAATTGGGAAAAAATGCATATTAAATTCAAAAGTCAGTCTAAAATGTCAGACAAGGATTTTTTGTGATATTTACTGATGCAAGCTTTATTTCATGACTAGGTAAAGTGATAGAAAGGGTAATTAAAGGTACAGCTGTAAAAACATCATGACTAACATCTTAAGAGGAAAATTGGTGTTTCAAGATGGAAAATATTACCCATCTAATCTGATTTACCATTGTTAATCTATTAGGTATATGGGTTGTCAGGCTGCTCTGAGCCCTTATGTCAAAATGCTAACCTAATTTCTTAAAGATTTGCATTGTTAGGAAATGGTAGACTTGAGCAAGATAATGAGAAGAGTTAAATTGCCTCGGTGGTATTAATTGAATGTGATTTGCTACAAAATCTAGCCTTCTAAGATAATAAAAATTTTCTAAAGAGCCAGAGCAAGATCTTGTTGTGTTTTTTTGTTGTTTCTGTTTTGTTTTGTTTTGTTTTAAATTCAATATATACATTTAACTCCTCCTGCATAGGATCTTTTTCCTTATTCCATCAGTTCTTGTATAGTTGAGCATACATATTTCATGTTTTTGAGTTGTATTTTTCTTCTGATATAAGAAGATTGTAATGTACAGAAGCGAAGAACATAGTTTTCTTTTCCAAATGCAAATCTACTTTAAACAACATAAGCAAGAAAAAATAACTTGAGTAATCAAAGAAAAGGAAATGCTGTACTCTGTAAAGTATCAATTGGAAAAATAAGTAGAGGTGCTTTAGGGCGTAAAACAACATCCAGCAAGGTCTGTTGTTTATGAAGAGGAAGGAGTTGAAGAGAATTTCTAACAAAGACAGTGAAGAAAAATTGATAGCCTCCAACTATCCCCAGTTACTCTGAAACTTGGTTCAATATTAAAATTGTACTTCTCCCATTGTCAGATTTAAGTGTATGTAATGACCACTGCTGGCTCTGGTTTCCTTTGGGAAAGAAGCTGCATCAACACTTGTGTTTACTGATCTATGTTACAAATCAATATTTCAGTAACCATAAGCACAATACAATTTTAGCTTTCAAAAAAAGAGAAATTTTCAAAATGAGTCGTGATTTTAAAATTCAAATAAATAAAAGAGCAGTAACTTAAATTGACAAAAAGTGAGAAATTAAGTTCAAATGCTAAATCTATACCTATTTGTCCCGATAAAAAAATTCTCTCCTATAAAATGTGGTAGATTCAGATATGAGTTACAAAGGCATTCATTATAGAATGTCACCCTTAAATGTAATTAATTTCTGTCATTCTGTTTCACTTGTATGAATGCTTAAGTTGCTATTTATTTTCAAATTTATTTTCCCTATTGATTTCTCACAACCATAACTACCATTTTTTTGTGTCATTATATATTATATGAAATGTTGCCTCTCATCTCACATTCAATCTTTTCTCCCTCCAAACCTGGGGGAACCACACACCTTTTAGAATGCTCCTGATGTTCTGCTGCAGCCTTAGATTTTTCTTCCTGAACTCTCATAAAGTTGTGGGGCTTTTTTTCCTGGTTGATTGATGGGGCTCTGAATTTCATGAAGATTGCATTTCATATTTTCTGCTGTTGTTGCCAAATCCTCTTACTAAAAATCAGAGTAAGAATGAAAGTTTTTTTTTTTTCAAGAATTTAATTATCCCATGCATATAATGCATAAGTTTCTATACTGTTATTTTATAGATGGTATGGGTGTATGTGTATCTAGTACATATATGTACGATATATCTATACAAAATTTAAAATTAGCCTTTGGCTGAGAAATGACTTTAGTCCTTTCCTTTTCCAGCAGCATGGTATATAATTTGTATTGTTCCCTGCCTTAGTCTAGTGTTTCTACACCTCTCTTCTACTGGTACTTTCTAGAACTGTCTGTATGTTTCTCTGTGTGGAGGAATCAGGCCCATTAATTTGCTTTTCTAGCAAGTACCTAGTAATACACAACAAATTGTGTAACAGACAACTAGAGAACAGGCTACTTGCAAATTAAGTTTTTTTGTTTGTTTGTTTGTTTTCTATGAAATATGTCTGTATTTCTGTAAATGAACATTCACAGCCTATAATACATGTTTTATTGTGTTAGATGGCAAGCGGATTGAAATAACTTCCCTATGGTATGATATTACTGGAAACATTATTGGGGTAAAGGTTATATCATGTTTAAGAGGAAAGCTTTGATAAGCATGAGCTGAGCTGGGATGTGTTTGTTACTTGAGAGAGGAAACAGCTGATGTGAAAGCCAGTACACACCAGAGGAGGAATGCAGAAGAGTCAGTGATGTTGTCACTCTGTGTATGCACAAAGGTCTCACTCAGGTGTTCAGGTGGGAGCCCAATTTCTTTATCTCATCATTGGAGTGAGATGGAGCTACAAAATTTGAAGTCTTAAGTGTCATTGGGAAGAATGTACCTAGGGAATCAGTGTCCTTTTTCGTTGTTAAAAGGCTAAATTTAGATAAATTTGACTCAGTCTGAACTGCTTGTGTTTTTTTCATAGTTTTTTTGTTTGTTTGTTTGTTGTTGTTGTTTGCTTTTTTTTCAACTGTAGGTCTTCACTTGCTAATGTGTATTTTTGTCCCTGTAATGATGACTTTGCAGCGACCATCCTCATTGGGCATTATATTAATTGCACAAGTGTCCTCGGGTTTTCTCCTCGCTTTCACCTCATCAGCTGCAGAGACAATAAAAGGCTACTGACAGCTTCTTAGGATGAAAACTAAGAGGCACACTCAACTCTCAGTGTCCCAGGTACAACCTAAAGCCAAACTTACCTGTGGCGTTAAAAGCATCTCCCTTGGAGATGCATCCAGGAAAGCTGATCGCTCTGGCTGCTAACAGCTGAGCAACTTTCACTGATGTTCCATGTGAGTGGTGTATCTACCCTTTTGTTACCTATTTCATCCATCTTTGTTCTTTCTTCTTCTTTCTTTGTTCTTTCTTCTTCTACCAAAGCCATCTTCATTCCATCTTTTACTACCAAAGCTGGTACTATACAAATTCTTCCTATGCCTTCTCCATTTGCTCCAGCAGTTTTTATTTTCCCTCCAACATCTATGTCATTTTGTGTATTTATTAATTATTGTATCATAAGCCTTGTTTACAGGTCGTACTATTTCCTAGTAGTTCGGTAGAATGACCGAGTGAGCCATGTTTTTTCCCGTATTGTCTATCTCTCCTTTATATGCATCATGATTTGTAGTCCTTAAAATTTATCAGTAAACCGCAACTGAAGTATATCTATTAAGATGTAACTTCAGACTTGTGACACATCTTTTCTAAATTAAACATGGCAATTCTTCTTCCACCAGGGCTTGACCCTTTCTTTTAACTATATTTTCTTTTCCTGTCCTTCGTTCGAAGCATGATCAGAACAAGTTCTTTAGGTTATGGTCCATTTGTGAGACTTATCCCTTGCAGAATTTGCTTTTATTCTGTGGCATACAATACTGTTAAGTTATATTTAGTTACTCTGAATAAAATTGGCATAAGCTAACTTTTATTATATGCAAATATTTTTCTAACATATAAATTCTATCTGCATGACTGTAATAACAGATTGGTTTGGGTTGTTTATACCAAATACTGGTATTGAAGGGATTTAGCTTTTCTGATTTTTTTTTTTTCTGACAAATAACCATATAGGACAATAGTTATTTGAGCTGTAATAATGCTTAGAATTTTACTAAGTAGAACATTAAGAAATATCAACAATTAAAGCAGTATTTTTAAAACAACATGAAATTAACAACATGTAGCTAATTGTATGTTACTTATATTTTTGTTCAAGAGGATATGTCTATGTTTTTGAAGTAAAACAGAATTAAAAATTAAACCTCAGCTAAGTATTTTCTGAATGTATTTGCTCTATAAATGCTGTTAGCATGGTTAAGGAATCAGTCAGGACAAACATCACATCCAAGTGATTGTATTTTCACTGATCTACAGAAGCCAGGTAGAATCCTTCAGGCTGTCCTATAATGTGAATGTTAGTTGGAAAAGGGTGGATTCGTTGGAATTGGATAAGGTATCTGTTAACATTTAGTTGTCTGGCTTTTGTTATGCTTTCAAGTTGTGAGCTGCTGAAGAACTGGAGTTGTGAAATATATTTCAGAGATCACAGAATCACAGAATCACAGAATTTCTAGGTTGGAAGAGACCTCAAGATCCTCGAGTCCAACCTCACAGCTAACAGTCCCCACTAAACCATATCCCTAAGCTCTACATCTAAACGTCTTTTAAAGACTTCCAGGGATGGTGACTCCACCACTTCCCTGGGCAGCCCATTCCAATGCCTAACAACCCTTTCAGTAAAGAAGTTCTTCCTAACATCTAACCTAAAACTCCCCTGGCGCAACTTAAGCCCATTCCCCCTCGTCCTGTCACCAGGCACGTGGGAGAACAGGCCAACCCCCACCTCACTACAGCCTCCTTTAAGGTATCTGTCAAGAGCAATAAGGTCGCCCCTGAGCCTCCTCTTCTCCAGGCTGAACAAGCCCAGCTCCCTCAGCCGCTCCTCGTAGGACTTGTTCTCCAGGCCCCTCACCAGCTTTGTCGCCCTTCTTTGGACTTGCTCAAGCACCTCGATGTCCTTCTTGTAGCGAGGGGCCCAAAACTGAACACAGTACTCGAGGTGCAGCCTCACCAGAGCCGAGTACAGTGGGACGATCACCTCCCTAGCCCTGCTGGTCACACTGTTTCTGATACAAGCCAGGATGCCGTTGGCCTTTTTGGCCACCTGAGCACACTGCTGGCTCATATTCAGCCGACTGTCCACCATCACTCCCAGGTCCTTCTCTGCCAGGCAGCTCTCCAACCACTGATGTGGTAGTTAGCAAGAATAAATGAGCATTTTCAGGAGCTGTGCTTGTATAGCATCTGTAATTTTGTTGAAAAAGCACATGTTTAAAAGAGAGAAAGCAAATTAAGTCAGATATTTTTAGAGTAACTGTTTTGGAAGTGGCTTGCTGCTTAAACAAAAGTAAGAAGCAATGTGGTTTTCAGTTGATCCAGGTCAACTGTATGAAGTTAAAAACAAGGTTAAAAACAAGGTAGACAGAAGTTTTGAGCTTCATCACTACTTTGTTATTATCACTGTTGAAGTTGTCTGAGGGTGCTTTCCTGTGTAAATCCTGCAGTATACTGGCTTTTATTATAAGGGTAGTATAGGAGATTATCTATTCAGCCAGAATTTGGTTGGTTTGTTTGTTTTCATGCTTTTTTTTTAATCCTACTTACAAGATAAGTCTGTTCTTTTTTTTTTTTTTTAAAAGGTTGAAAAACAGGTGCTCTAGTCAAGCTTTGTCTCTTGATTTTATTTCTGTCCTATAACTGTGTGTTTCGTACTTAGTTTCAGCCCAGTCCATTAATAATTCAGAATGAATATGCACTTGTTTGGAGTATGTGAATAAATGAAATTGCTTTTACATTACCCTAATTATTGGTGCCTTAAATTTGACAAGCCTATCTCTGCAAAAATGTACATGTTCGATTCCTTGTTGCTGAGGTGAGAGGAAAATGTTATCAACCTCTTTATATCCAGCTGAGGCCAGGTGTTGTTCATTAACATGTAAATAGTGTAATTAGTGCCAGTTATGATTTAAAAAGAAACGTTAAAATCTAAGAGAATACAGTTGTGCCACCCATACTTTTTTGGTGAGTTTTACTACTTTAGCTTCTTTTTTTAGGCATCTGTTACCACTTTCAGGCTTGATTACTATAGGGTTTAAGCTGATGTTTGCTTCCAAATACTCAGATGTTTGGAGAGAAGAGACTGGATGAACAGGAACTCAGGTCAGATTGCATTTAATCACCTTGTGTGACTCAGGTCTGTGTGTTGTATATCTAAAGGACATGAGGCATGCTCCAAAACTCACTGATCACAGGGAAACTGGGGTCCTCTCTTCTGCAGTCGATAATATGCGTATACATATTCATCATTTAGGGAATTAGATTACTGTGGTGAGATTATTTAGAAGCCTGATAAGTCTTCTGATAAGTCCATTTTAGTCTTCAAAACAAAGCTTCACTAGATTTATTCATTGACAATGCACTTCATGCTAAGGCTGTCCTGTCAGTTTGCAATACCTTGGTTTTGTCCTGTTAATTTGGTATGCACATGTTTGAGCTTAAGACAAGTTAATATTGATTTTATCCTGATTAGCGTTCTTAAACCATACAGGACTCTGCTTGGACGACATCACAGAAACCTCTGCAATGGTCGTGGTGTCCCTCATAGGTCCTCCAGGAACCTTCTTCCCTTGCCAGGGAGCTCTTCCCTGCCCAGCAGTAGTTGGGGTTAAGGTGTAAGCACATTGTGTAGCATGCTGCCTAAACATTGCATGCAAGGTGTTTGCCAAATTGTGCACAAACTGCTGAAGGAAGATACTTTTTATCAGGTACCACTTCTCAGAGAAAAAACAGTATGTAAGAGCAAGCACTGACACATGCAGTTGTGAGCAGCCAGATGCCACTTCTGGGCAGTGGTGCTCCAGTGTTGTCCCACCTGTTTCTACAGCTTCAGAATCTTTAACCTCTTCAGCTGCTGTTGATCTCACATGTCAGGTCTCACTTTCTACTTGTGGCAGGAAGTTCTGCTACTTCTTCAGGTACGTGCTCTCAAGAACTCATTTCAAGTATCTGAAATCTTGGAGTTTCTTCATTTTAATACCCCATGAGGCAAAAGACAGTGGATTCTGACTAAAACAGATGAGGGTACTTGCTGTGATGTTTGAGTTTATACATGTTTGCGGCAGGAATACAAATAAGATATGCATCTTCGATAAGAGTTGTATTCTCAATAGTATTGTGATGTGTCATTTAATATTGACATCAGTCTTATGTCTGTTTCATACTGTGATCCCTTATAGGAAAGAAATGCGATAAGTAGTTGAATAGTAGTACAGTTTATTTCATATTAATATTTAATCTGATATCAAAAGCACTTAAAGGATCTGGGGATGTGAGTCTTCTATTAGAAATGCCTTCTTTGTTGCACTGAGCAATTACCATCCAAGTAAATGAAACCAAGAAGTTTTTTCTAGTATCACTAAGTTTTGAATATTGTTCTGTTGGGAAAGCTTTGATTTGCTAGTTTCTGTTTTTAAGGGTTGTTTCTTCAGAATCAATCAAAAAGTAACTTCCTTGATGTTAAACACAAGGGTGCAAATTAAGACTAATAAACTGATTTGAGGTGAGTCAGAGGAGTAATGATAAAAAAGAATGCTTTGGGGAGCATTCTGCAACTCTTAGCTGTGGAAGAACTGTACAACTTCCTAAAGAAAATAACCAAATCAATGGAACATCAATTATTAATGTTCTGTATTGCCAGAAAGCTGGGAAGGCTAAAAGAAAATCAGTATGCTTCTCCAAGCCCAGAGAATGATATAGGTAGAGTATGCCCAAGATTCTTCTAAAATTTGGACCAGTCTGGAAGCAGAGCCTTCCCCATCTTTGCCTGCTCCCCTAATAACATGTGGAGGCGACACTCATGATGATGTGAGGATTTTGGCTTTCTTCTCAAGTAAAATAGTGTTCATCTCAGTTGTGCAAAAGCATGAGATGGTTCTCTTTGGTTCTCAAAGAGCTTCCAGGGAAATGGATAAATGGGTTTGAGAATATCTTATAATTTAGATTTGCCACGTTTTTACTGGGTCTTTTTTCGTTATTTCTGAACAGTTGGGTCAAAAATACTGTTTGCATTACTGCATTCCATGTTGCATTGATTTAAGCTATCAAAATGTTGGGTTTGACCACTTTGGCAGCATCTCAGGCCCACACCTTGCAGTCTTTTAGTACAGAGGCAAGCTGCCTTAGATTTTGCTAAGCAGCACTATTGCCACTAGCTATAGTTTGTTCACAAATCAGTTACTTGGTGATCTCCAGGGGCAGAAAAAGCAGGTATTAATGCTTGAAGCAGTCTCCCCAGTGCTATTGGCCTCTCCCATATTATACCAGCAGCTGAATGGTACCATGTATTGGTGTATTGGAATAGGTACTTCATTGCCCATTATAGATTGCTGCATGTTGTGCAGCATCTGCATGTGCCACTTTTTTTTTTTTTTTCTTTTTCAGTTTCTAGGAATTTTCTCTCAAAGGCTTCCAAATCACCTTTACTAAAGTCACAAAGTTGTTCAAATATTTTAAACTGAGAACCAGTCTGAAAGAAACCAGGTGCTCATTCTTAAATGGACTTATCACAGTTTCCTTGGTGTTCTGCTATCTAAATTCTTAGATGTATGTGTTCATGCTATACAGAACATTACTTTCACTGTTAGGAGGGAAGTAATGCTCCAATGCTAACTGCAGGCCATACAATTTAGACATGCTGTTCTTGAGTACCACTATGAAAATCAGTGAGGTGATTCCATTTGAGTCCATCTGAGAATCTTTTTCTTCAGTTCTTATGCAGACAGATGGTCTTCCGTATAGCTGGAGCAGTGTTTCATGCTAGTATCTTAGTTCTCTGGAATTTAAAGGAGGTAGTTTTTATGTTTTCAGTTGTCTTTTAATGAGTTTCATTGTGTTGAGCAGCACCCTGGGTGAGTTGATGATGTGGGGACTTTATATACTATTTTTTTCAGTAATACTTAGCAGCAGCACTTTAAATGTCTAGTGCTGTTATTGATTTGCACTCCATTATTTTTAAATATTGATAAGAAATTATTCTTTTACTTAATGCGTAATTTCTGTCACCTTGTTTTGGGTGTGGAAAGGACTGATCTGTTAACTACAGGTGCAATATTTGCAGATAAAATCCTTCAGATGTAGAATTAAAAGTAATTAGCTGTTGTCACAGTACTAATTATTGCACATACAATATCAGCAGGGCTATAATCTATCTGTCCAATATGCGTTCTACTCAAATTGCATTAATCATAACTTGCTTAAATGTTAGCAAATGACTCTACAAAGTGCTCACAGTAGTGATTCTTACAGTTTAGAAATAATGAAGATGTAAATCACTTCTACGCATCATTGCCATAATATTCATGATAGGATATGAAACTGCTGCATCCACTTTTATACTAATATTCAAGGTAGTTATTCTTTGTGATGGCAGCATGGTATAATACTTCAGTTTATTTCCAACTGTGCAGAGCCACCTTGTAGCCAACTGCATTAGTGAATTTCGAGTTACCCTTTCAAACTAGTCATGAAAGTCAATACTGTGTGAGTGTACTTTAAATTCATGGTAACATAGAATTTATCTTATGAAATTGTACATGTTGAGTATAATAGCTTTCCTTTTTTAGTGTAAATATTAGGTTTTCACTTAGTGCAAATTGTTGTCATTTACTCACTTCAGCAGAGGTGTGCAATTTTGTATGACAGTGTATTGCTTCAGGACCTGATTTTGCATAAGCTTGTTTATATTATGCAATTTGCTTGATTCTTGTTCTGCTTTCCTTTGGCTCAATTGTGTATTCCTTTGCACATTAGCAATAGCAGCTGCAACATTTTGTGATAGGCTCAAAAGCAAACATACCTGCGAGCTTTAATATCTGGGAAGTTAAGCATAATTTATTGAGGAGAGCACCAGCTCAAAGCCTCTATCCATATCTTTCCCAATGGAAAAGTGCTGTAAAACCTTTTTCTTGTTGTGCACATTTCACTTGAGAAGCCTCTGAGTATCACAGCCATGATCAACCTGAGCAGCCGCACCAGCAGTTGAGTCATGGTACCCGTGGGGGCAAGAGAGGAAGCATGAAACTGAGCTTTGCTTATCTCCTGTGCTTTATTACTCCTTCAAACACAATTTGTATGTTAAATTACCAATCTATGCTCTAATTCCCACACAGAATTTAGTAAATATTCAGAAAATGGATACTCTTCTAAAATGAATTAGAGTGGGAATATTTATGTGAATTTTTCAATTTCTTCTAATATAAACTTACTACTGGGTTTGACAATTGTTGCAGGCTGTAAATTTCAGTTGTTTCTTTGGAGAGTGGCAGTACTTAGAAGGCTTGAGACCATCCTTGAGTTTTGTTTATTACAAGGTTATCAACCATTTGAAGGCTATTGTCATTCCTGAGACTCTCGGGAGAAGGAGATTTAAAAAGTGTTTTTATAAACAAAATAAATAAAAGTGAGACAGAGTAATAATGAGGAGCTGCATTTGTCAGCTGCTTTGTGAAGTGTGCCATTCTTGCTGCTATGATAATGGAGCAAATTAATACGTCCTGTCAGGACCACATGACAGGAACACAGAAAAGCTGTGAAGTGACTGTACACAGTGGAATAAAGGAAATCCACTTTGATCTACCATTTTTGATGTTTTATAATTGCACTTATTATCAGGTCCTTTACTCTCTTCTCATTTGACACAAGATCCATTATCAGTGACAGCGTGAGTGTGAACATGGACTCCATTTGAAAAACTACTTAAGATGATGTAATGGGGAAAAAGCTTTTTGTTCCTAACTGTTGAAAAAAAAAATAATAATTTATGTTAGTGCTATCAGCTAGTATCTTCCCAGAAATGCTCCCTTTTATGTGTAATATTGTTTATATACTGCATTTGAGTGCAGCCTGTTTAATTAGTTCCCTAATGAATTATTGGATAACAAAATGGAACTTGCATCATTCGCTTTTATGCTTTTGTTCAGCTACAAACTAAGGCAGGTCACCGTGCCCAGCCTGAACTAGACACCATTTTCTTTCGTGCTGCATTTGAATAGAAACCATTTAATTTTTTTGAAAATGCTCTCTATTGAAATTTTCAAACAAAGGGCTAAAGTGCTCTCCTTTTAGCTTTCCATGCTGTCTCTTATCTTTCCTGTATGAGATTAGAGGGAGCACTGGTTGACAAAGAGGCAGATTACCAGGTATCTGACTTTTATTGGGCTCTGTAGTAGATTAGCCTGTCTTTATAGCATCAGCGGTGTGTGGATACATTTAGAATTCATGGAGTCTTTCTCTTACATATGAAGAAAAACTGGTAAATTAGTTTTTCACTGTTCTAAATGGATGTGAAATTACACACTCCAAGTTTTCCTCAATTTCCACTGAAATCAACAAGAAGCTCCTGTTGGCTATCTTAAGGCTACGTTTCATTTGTGTTGGTTTTGGTAGGTAAAGACATGACAAGAGGAAGAGCTGGTGACCTTCTCAGATGGGCAGGCATGAGAACAGCTTCATCTCACCATAGAAGTCCTCTCTGCTTGCAACTCCGGCTGCTGCTTCTGAAAGAGAAGACTTCTACTGTGACTTAAGGCTCGCCTCAAAGGGTTGCCTGTATTTCTATGGCAGAGTTTTAAAATCAAAAATCAGATTTCCTTGCAAATGTGCTGAAACCCAAACATTTCAGGAAATGTGTCAATTCCAGTGACACTTCCCCAAAGAAGAGTTCTCTGTTTCGAAGTGAAATTCCTCATCAGAGCACGAGGTTCACAGAGGCAAGGCACTTGTCAAGGTACTCACCTGGAAAGTCAAATAATGGGGAAAAAGATGATTGAGAATGATATCCCAGCACCTGGTATGCAATTAGTCATCTGTCTTTCTCATTCTCTCTCCTGATCTCTTTGGAGCTACTTCAGGGCATATAAATAATCAAATATTTATTGGACCAGCGAGACAGACGCTGACTTGCTCTGTAGCGCAGTGGCCGGGGAATCAGTCATGTTATATGACTGATACAAGTTCAAATCCTTCTGCTAACTAAATTTTAAGGATGCGGTCTGGCGCGTCTCAGCAGTAGGTGTCTGATATGGATTGGATGCAAGTCCCATTTCTGTGTCAGGCAGAGCAAATAAAGCTGAGCCTCCCATGCTTAGATGAAACCCGTAAGAATGGGATTTCTAGCTTTGTGAGGCTGAGCGCTTCCATTCTTTTCTACCCCTAAGTATTATCTGCAGTGCCTGGTTATGCCTATATGCATTGGAGTCTTCTGGTGAGCAATACTGTCAAGTCGAGGGAAGCTGTCACCTTGCATTCGCTATTGCCAAGCCTAATAAGACTTGGGACTTCCATAGTGCATTCTTATGTTCAAAGTGTTACAGGGATATTAAATCAAATTCTCCTCTCAGCTGAAGTGCATCCTCATTCATTGCTAAGTTTTGCTTGACAATAAGAACTCAGGACAGAAAATCAAGAGCTTCGTTGTGCCAGTGGAAGCACCAGGAGAGACAGGGGGAGAACGACGGTGTTGCTATGCCCAGCAAGAGTGCACTTTGCAGTTTGCTTGTGTTCAGCTGCCTTATGTGAAAGCAAAATAAGGCACTGTCTCACTTCATCGGTGTGTCTCACTTTTGGGAAGGGAGCATCTCAGAGAGTTGGCTGTGCCCCAGGGACAAGAGCTTGTCCCTGTTTGTGGCGCCTCGTGTGCTTGTACTCGCTGTATACTCTACAGAGCAGCTGAGTGCGGTTCTGCTCTGCCTGCAGTTTGTGGTGTAGCTGAGTGCAGAATTTTCTTGTCATTCACAGAGTCTGTGCCAGAAATCTTCCAGGTGATTTTATGTATTCAGTGATTTAATGGACAAAATTTAACATCAGCCATTCAAGGATTCTCTGCTAATTCAATCTAATAGAACAGATTCTTCTTTGACTAAAGCCTTAAGGGGTCTCATCTAAATTAAAAGACAGGAAGTTTGTGGCTGTTGTTATGGGGTCTGTTTGTTTGTTTTTTTTTTAGTGGTGGTGTTTCTTGTTGCTTTTTTGTTTTGTTTCATTTTCAGGGTAGCAGAGTCATTTTGAAAGCAGCAGAAAGTAGTTTTGTACAGGTAAAACACAGTAATTTCAGTGCTGCCTTTATGGCATGTTAAATGGAGCTAATACTTCACAGTGAAAGGTAAGGAAAGCAAACATACACAGTGCTGCCACACTCAGAGATCATCTGGGAGGAGGTGAATCACTGATCAGTAAATGGATAAACTTCCCAAGCCTTTTTACTTTGTATTAACATTGGAGTCTGATCAATAAATGTGAACTACAGGTTTGGTCATTTAGTTCAGACTCATGAAATAAAAGTTGTTTTTGCATTAGCTGTGTTGTCACATGTAGCATATAGCAATGTTTTTAGTGTACATGATAGCAATATAATCATATTTGTGCTATCAGTTTGCAAGGATAAGGTGAATTTTGGCTTCACAGAAAAAAATGGTCCCAGCCAATGGTTTTCTGTCTTCACAGCCTGTTTGGCACCAGTGCTGTTCCTTTGCAGAAAGCAGGGCCAGGATGGGTGCTGGCACATGCAGTGCAGAACTGAACTGGTGACAGATCTTTGCCCTTCCCTCTCCCTTTTGCAGTTTAACCGAAAGGACAGAATTAGGGCTTTGGAGATCACTAAAGGCTGTAAACTAGCCTTGGAGTGTCTCTGCAAGCCATCTGGTGTTCCCTCCTACAACAGGCAAAATTTTCATCCCAAGGATCTCAATTTGGACTGTGAAGTACTATACAGATGTCTTATCCTATATCTCTGTACTCAGTACTTCTTTCTTCATTTGGAACCGATTTACTGACATGTTTACTCGTACATTTTTCAGCAGGGTAATTTTTCCTGCAATAGGGTATGCTTTATTTTCATGGATATACGGTGTGTTGCTTTATTGTCAGTGCGAGATTGTAGAAACTAGACAGGAGGAGGAGGAAGAAAACTGCATCTGACTGGTTCTTGCTTTTTCTTGCAGTTTTCTTCATTATTTCTACTTCGTAAGTGTGTGGAATTCCACAGAGTTCAATTTCAGCAAAATGCTACAACTCTGCTCTACTAATTACGTTTAAAAGGTCATTTTGAAATTGCATAAGCTGAAACTGCCTTCTGATCTTCACCCTCTGATCTGTCCACCCTCCTTAGCAAAAGGGAACTATAGCATGGTATTGCTAAGTCCTTCCTCTGCCCCCGTGATACATTTGCTTGTTTGCATTCAGCCTGCATATTCTGTAACAGGGAAAGGCAGGTGGACAGAGCACACTGGAAATGTATGAAAAGAACTATTTGTTCTATCCTAGTTTCCTTAGTTATCCTGTTATTCAGTACTGGGAGATGAGTTTGTCATAGAGTACTTTGTTACATGGTTATTGCATCATTGGGGTATGAGTGCAGTATTCCCATTGGTACCATTCACAAAATCTGAGCTAGGTTCTTTACAGCATTTGCTAAGAGTCATCTATTTCAGAAGGCTGCAAGTAAGCATCAAAATCAGAATTGAAACATCAGGATGGGGAACAGATCAAGGCTGGAATTGCTTCTCTGTTCTGGACAATAAATCCTATAGAAGTGGTTTCATAGGTTCCTTATGTATGGTGAATTTCAAAGTGCTACTGTAAGTGTCAATACCTAACTCACTCTGAGATCTACAAATCAAGTATTGCATCCCTAGGTTTTGCATTATTGGTGGTAGAAGACTTAAGACTGTTCTTTTTCAGCCATGAGAATGGATTGCCTTAAACTTTTTTCATCAGTTGGCTGAGTAAATGACATACTCTTCTTGTTTTCCCCAAATGTCTTTTGACTAGAACAGGGTTGACCTGATCAGATAGGAAGAAAAATCACCAATGGCTGGAATTTGGTTCTTGTTCTCTGTCTGGCATGGGAAGCGAGCAGTAAGTGCAGTTTTGCTCCATGTTGTTATATTAAGGTCTATGAAATAAAATCCTTCAAGGTGATAAAAAGTTAGCCTTGTAAAGAAACTGAGCAAATATCAGTCTAAATTTTATTCTTTCCATTGTAATTTGAATTCAGTGGATTTTTTTTTTTGTATGCACAAAGGGTACGTATATATAATATACACATAAAACTGCTTCCTCTTTATACTTACACTTTATACTTAGGTTTGTGTGTATATTGCCTGCTTAATCTGTGTGGATGAATAATTGTCTGTATAAAATGTATAAATTCATAAAATACTCACAACCTCTTCATCTCAGTGATAGCTTGTAGCAACAAGTTCCTAGGTTAAATGTTTAAAAAAAAAAAAAGAGTATTTCCTTTTATCAGTTTTAAATGTCTCCTAACAGTTTCATTTAGTTATCCACCTTATTTTATTTATGAGTGTGAATAATTGGTTACCTATTGAGTTCTAATTGTTTTGTTTCTCCATCATTTGCACCTTGCTTGTCTCTAAACTACACAGTCAGTTTAGTGTTTCCTGACATAGTGGGTTTTCCACATCATTAATCCAGTCACCTGTTTGTAAAATCCCTTCTATTTTTACCAGGGTGTTCTGAAAAAAAGTGTCAAGAACAGAACAACACACTCTGCCTCATGTATATGTAATGATTTAGCATCATTTGCCTTTTTATTTTCTGTCCAATTTTCTTTCATTTCCGTGCTGTTACATTCTATTAGTAAAGCTGTAAACAGCAAAGAGGTTTTCACTGAGCTGCTCACAGACATAACGCAGGTCCATTTTCTGAGTACGTGGAGTTATTGTAGACCTCAGCAATCAGTTTGAGGTACGTTGCATTTGTCAGTGTAAATTTTCATCTGTTGATGCATGGTCCATTCTCAGACCTCTCCTGGCCTTCCTGATATTTATAGATTTAAAAAGTTGTGCCAATCTATCCTGTAGTTGTTTGGTAGTCATACCTTTCTGAATCACAAATGCAATAGCCCCATTCGTGGAATAGAGTCGTGCGGTGCTCCACGGCTGGGGGTTTGAAGTGGCAAATTTCCTTTTTCTAAATATATATGAGATATATATTTAGATAAAAAATGGATATGCCCTATCAGAGTTAGGCTGTTAGCTTCTCTGGTTACAGCTAGCAAACCCAAGGCACAATAGCATAATTGAAATCAATGGAGTTAATCCCATGTTGTGCTGTTGTAACTGAGAAAAGAGATGGGTCCTCAATTTACCCCTAAATCTTTCAAATAAAGCCATCTGCTCAAAAGTTTGGTCAGAACAGGTTTTAGGCCATCATCATGGCAATAAAAGGAAAATGAATGATTCTGTGAGGAATACAGCTTTTTGTACATAAAAATGAAGCAACCTTGAAAATCTATTGACTTTCCAGTAGGTTAATATTTTCTACTAGGTGGCTATAGCCTATAAAAGTCAAGCCTGAAAACAGATGAACGCAAGTTCTTCTAAGTTGCTATAAATTGCTGAAATTTTCCTGAATACTTACCAAATGCATAACATGATAAAGTCTGGTATTTGACCTTTGAGGTCTAAGTTTAATGGGAATCCATAAACATACCAGCTCAGTTTATGGAGCCACTGTTTCGTAGGCACCCTGTTCCAAATTTTATACCGGAGATGTGCTTATTAGTAAGACAGTGAAAACTCTGAAAATCTATTCCTTGGATGGTGGTTTTTCCCTCAACTTTGTAAGTGTCAAAACGTGAGAAATACCAACTTCTTTTCAACGTTGAGGAGTTTAAATGCCTTCAGAAAATTGCTATCAATGTCAGATGGCCAAAACCATAAGCGGTGGAATTCTCCAGAAAGCCCCCAACCTCTTGAACTCCATTTCAGCAGAACGAGGAGGCACAGCCCTGCTCTGTGAGTTGTTGGTTCTGGTTTCACTTCCAGGGATATTTCGCCTTTTCAAAAAGTTATCTTTGTAAAGCTATTTGAGGCTCTAACTCTTAGAAATACTGAAATATGTAGGAATTTGGCATGGGATTCAGAACTGAAAGAAAAATAATAGTTGTTTTTCTTTCAAGAATCTGAATTTCTGCTAAGTTAGTGGGCTTGTTTTTCTTTGATTGTAAGCACTGTAACTTTCAGTGGAAGTATAATTATTGTTGTATTTTAGGATTATTATTATAAAAGCAGCTTTGCGTGGTCTGGAAAGCAAATACAAATCGCTAATAATGAATACTGAACAATTTTGAGTCAATTTTAAAACCCATAAGTAAAGACTTACTGCAGTGAGCTTTCAAACTCTGCATCATGGAAAGAGAAAATTCTTCTGTAGCCCCGGATTTGGAAAAGATGCAGAAAACTTTTTCCCTTATCACCAACTTCTGCACTGTTAGCCCTCAAAACATTAACTATTTTTTAACTAATAACAAGTGTCTTGAAAACTCTTTGCGTCTTTAATAAATGTGTTCCTCTTTGGTATTCTGTTTTGTTTAGGTTTCAATTATTTAATTACAGATCCTGATATGAAACTAATCATGCATGCATCCATATGAAGCTGGCATACTGACAGGATAAAATCATTAAACAGTCATTACTATAAACTGACGTCGGCCTGTAATTTTTGCAGTTAACGGGGGAGTTGATGCTTGGTGAACAATCCAATTAAAACTGGAAACAAAAGACTTAAAATGTCAGCCAAATTGCTTTTTAATAGTCAATGCAGCCGTCACAAAACATAAACATTAAAGTCCCTGTAGTAGCATAAAGCTTCATGGTGAAACAATTCTAGAAAATGAATAATAATTACAGCATCCTGAGAATTCTCTTAATAGATGTGTACTCATTAAAATACTTTGTTGGTTAGATTCATATGAAAAAGTATGTTACCCTTGATACTTCTTTATGCTTTTGTTTTGAAGGTTTTATTCGATATTTTATAGGTGTAATTTCTAGTAATATTAAAAAATGTGTGTCTTATTTACAAAGAGTTTAAAGAACTGCATATAGAGAAGCTTTGAATGAAAAGCACCTTAGTAATGTGTCGAGGTTAACCAAGAAAATGGCCACAGAGAACTTTTATAACCTATTAATGCAGTAAATAATGTCATCTTTATTAATTTTGAATTGCACCAGATTTCCTTTTGAAGTTGAGCACGAGTAATGGGAGAAGCTTGTCAAAGCTCATTTCCTGAAGTTGTCTGTCTAAATTAATTTATATGGAAGTGGCCTGAATGGTACTTGATGGACGCTCACCTCAGATCTTCCAAGGTGTTTAAGAGCGCGGAGTAGTGTTAAAAGTCCTAAACCATTCTGGAGAAGTAGGGCACAGCCTCTGCTTCAGTGGAGTGGTGTCACCCTGTTGGTGTTTCTGAAAAACTATGTGCTTACTTGCAAAAGCCTAAACAGAGACATTAGAGAGACTGACTTGAAAGCTGTGGTTTTGTGCCTGGGCCACTACATTCATTTTCAGGCATTACATTCACTGTTTGTGTGTTGTGATTTGGTCTTTCCCTACAGGAGTTTTTCTTTTCTTTAAAAAAATAATCGATTTGTTGTTTACCATCAGTTACACGTGTAACATTGTCTTTCCTCCAAGCAAGCTTAGTACTATAGGAGAAGTGTCAACATTCCTAAATAAAATGTTAGCAAACATCAATGGCAGGAATAGATCTTTTTGTAAAAGTAATTCTTTTATTTGTGGATTAAGCTGAGAGGGACAGGACTTTGCTAGCTACCTCTAGGGATAAAAGGCAGAAGTAGTCAGTCAGGTCATTCTGCACTGAAGTATATTCTTTAACTAATTTATTGTAATCTGTATGCCATGTAAAATCATTAGGTGAGTGACAAATACCTTTCTGTTGTGCTACCTGGCAATTACATGCAGCTTCCTTCTTAAATGTACTTCCTTCCACATACTTCTAAGGATAACTAAGAAGACATCGATAACTATCCTACAGCTAAGGTTTTCATGTTTCCTGTATTTAAAAAAAAAAAAAAAATGTTTCTCTTAATTGGAACAATAGTTAAGAATTAAAAGGAACATTTAAAATTATTCCATGTTTAAAAAAAATTCTTCCTCTTCAGTCATGAAACTTCAAAGGAGCATATATATATTCTAAAACTATAATTTGTCTTAACTCTTTTTTAAGAAATCTGTCAACTGATCATTGACAGACATTATATGTGAAGGAGAATAAGAGTGAAACTGAAGGAAATAGCCCTCTGCTCTGACCACCAGGGAACTGGTAATGTTGTTGACCAAAATATGTCCTACTACAATTTGTATATTAGTTGCAAATTATTTTATCGATTATACTGCTCATAGGGTAGGATGGGAGGAGCCACATGTACTTGCAATAAAAATAAAAATCTGCCATCAGTATCCCTTATCTGATTATAAGCACACATATTTGATGCTTGTAAATTCTTCAACTATGTTTAAAACTAACCTCTACAAAGACAAAGTCTCTTCTTACCTTCAGGAAGAGTAATGGATCATATTCCTAATTTATCTGACTAGTTTGAATGTGTATGGATGTATTCAGGAAGAGAGATAAAAGCATTTATTTATAAAAATATTACTGAATATTATTTTGATGAAGTTTAATTTAAGATATATATGCACATTGGCATATAAAGCCACAGTTACATTAAGCATATTTGCATACTATAGATACATTTGACAGCTCTTTCCCGCACACACAGGTTGCTATATAACAACAGTTATATTTTTTTTTAATACTCCCAATAGTCATATAACAGTCACTGAAAATATTTGTGAAGATGTTCATATCAAGCAATTTGGTGTCAGTGTGAAATCCATAACAAAAACATATGGGGGTACTGTTTTATTGGATAGAACAAGACAAGTTCATTTTCTTATATAAGCTATAAGCGTTCTTCAGAATATTATGAATGTGGAAACTAATCAGTATCTCTCCCAATGCTCCCTTATTAATATATTTCTAAAAGGATTGTCTTTAAAATGAAGTAAATACGTGGGGATAGAAGCACAGTTACTGAGTGAGCCAGAAAAGCTTCAAGCCTCTATGTCTGAACGTGTTGTTGATAATAAAAACAGATTGAGTATTTTCAATTATGCTCTACAAAATAATGTCAGGAGACATGCTGGGTATCTGGATTTGATGCAGTAATCTGGAGTGCAGGGCATCAGGTGTCTCATGGCCTTTGTATATCGAGGTGGAAGAAGCTGAAGCTGGGATTTGTCCATGAATCCAGAATCTTCAGACACTTCAGGCTTTAGGAGGCAAGTAGTCAAATAGGAGTCCTCACCTTGGGCAGCCCTGTATGATGAGCTCAAATGGTGCAGGGACTTGTACATTTTTGGGGCCTGTAATGTGGCTTGACCACAAGCAGTCAAGTTTCCTGAAAACGCTGCAAAGTAGCAGAAACACATATGGAGCAGGTAAGAGGTAGTTGGGCAAGGTTATCATCTCTTGTGGGGAGGTTGATAACAAAGTGGCTTAATCCATCTGTATTTGTGATACTTCCACTGAACTACTGGGCTAAATACATTGTGTATTCAGTATGATTTATATTCCCTAATTCCATTACCCATAGATCCCTTTTAAAAAGCCCTCACAGCTAATGAATTTAAGGACACAAAGGCCAAAGCTTGAATATATATCACTGCCAAAACCATCAATAACTGGGGAAACATTAATTTTTACAGCCATGGTTGCTTGCAGCCTATTTTACCAATCATAAACTGCTCTTTAATCAAAATCTGTTCACCTCTAAGGTCATCAAAATTTGCTGCTAGGCTACTTGTAATTGTCTGGCTTTTGTAAACTTGGATGATAGGCTTACTGTGTAAGCTGTAATCTCCTTCACTTTGTTCAGAGTTTTAGGATAGTGATTGTACTGTCCCCCGTGAGTTGCCACTGACAGAAGATACAACTCGGGATATTGACTGAACCCACCACTTTTAAGTAAAGGCAGGAATTATGCATTCTCCTGAAATACCACCTTTAATCTGGCTGGGAGCTGTCAGTCTGCACTGCTATGAACACTGTGATGTTAATTGTACCAGTAGCTGCTTCATCTGCCAAAAAAAAAACACGGGAAGCCCTAGCTAGTTTTTTAGGTTGTTCTCTTGGTTGGTCTCCATCTAATTGCAGCGCGTCACTTCTCCCTCCATGTTTTTCCCTTGACCTCTGTGACTCCCTCACCAATGGGCCTCTTGTGTCAGAACTCGTAGTAGTGATTTAAAAGAAATCCTGTCTGAACTGGACGTTGATTTGAGGGACTCTGATGGATCCATTCTAGTGCGCTTTTGTTCTACCTGCAGTGGAGGAGATGAAGGGACCGAGTAAGAGATTTTCATTCCTAGCTTGTCATATTAATTGATGTATACGTGAGCATTTCACATAAATGTGATAATGTTTTTCACATAAATATTACACAGAGTACGCTGGTATTTATAGATATATATGAAGTACTAGAGAGCAAGGCTGTAATTCAAGCAATTCAGCAGAATAAAAGCACCTCAGGAGCTCTGGTTGTATGCATCCCTTTGGCAATGTTTTTTTTTGTGTGTGTGTTTGTTTTATGCTTTTTATGAACACACATAAGCATGATTATATTGTCAGGTGCTTCTGCATGAAAACATTTAAAACTTGCATATTATCCACAGTACACAGTGTTATAACATGGAGCTCATTGCAGGTTACAAACTACAGAATTGAGAAGGCATCTTACAGTGTAGTGTTTATGTCCAAAATTATTCTACTTCAGCAGTCAGACTCCCAAGTTAAAACACTGAGTGATGGAGTTAATTAAGGAGGAGTAGTGCTGTTAGAGCCCTGATGGTCTACTGATATAAGTGCCTCTAAGTGAGGGAAAGTTTGTCAGGAAAGGTAATGCCTTTTATTGCACCAGCTGATACAGCTGGGAAAAAAAAAAAAAAAAAAAAAAAAAAAGATTGTTTTGGGCCCACAGACCCTTCTTTTTGGTTTGAGTACATTAACAATTGTTAATCAGAAAAAAAAAAAAACAACTCTTCACACACACCTAAAAAAAAAAATGTATCAGTCTTATTTTTATTTCTAGAATTTTACACAGTAAAAATTGACAAGCTAAGCATATGGTAGACAAAAAACACAGATGCCAGAATCTTTTGAATCTTGAAAGGCAGAATACTATTAAATGAGTCCTATCAGCAAAGTTAGGAAGGGCTGCCATGTGATAGTTCCCTAGTGATAAATCACTGCCTTTCCTTCCCTAATGAGTTCAAACCTCCATTCTCCTTCATCTTTCTGCAGCTATGCAAAGAGTTTGTTTGCAGAAACACTTCTGAGGAAGCTGGTTTTTATTTTCCAAAACACTGTGAAGTGTCCAGTATTTTTTTTCCTGCTTTTTTCATGTTACTAATTGATGTCTTACCAGAAAAGGAGCCCAGCAGCATTACCATCCTGATGTGCAACAGCAATTGCCCAATTACAGAACTTCTGCTAATGAGAATTCTTTACACTTTCTTTTGCTACAAGTTTTAAGTTAGTGATATTAAATATCAATAGTATATGCAGATAAGAAAGTAATTTATACTGTTTGACTTGCAAAGATTTCCTAGTAAACTTTAAGTAATGCAGCATCTGTTTATTTGAAATAGTCCAAAAATGAAAATTAAAATAATGGGAAAATATTAGGCTTATATTGATCTTCCTAAATACATATGGACTTCAGAAAGAATTTTAGGTGAATATACCACTGTTTTCACAAGAGAGTATATTAAACAGAATTAAAGAAACAGGAAATACTTATTCTGTAAGGCAAAAAATTTTTAAATAGAGATCTGCTGCTAATACTCCCAGCTTTTCTTTCTACTCTGCAGTTCAAAACCAGTTAATTGTGTTTTCATAATGTTTGCTAGAATTACGTTAATTATGAGTGTTTATAAAATATAGCCACTTCAGTCTTACAGGAGAAGTTTTGACTATTGTATTCATGTAAAAATAGAAGAAGATGTGCTGCAAGTAGTTCATAAGAAGTCCTTTTCTTCCTCATAGCCTATATACAGTTGTGGTTGGTTGTTTGTGTTTTTTTTTGCTGTATAGTTAAACCATACATCATTCAATGTAAATGTTACTTGCATGTGTAAAGTGTTGAATTGCCATTGTATTTCATTTCTAAATATGGCTCAACTTGAATATCCTGAAGAAAAACAGCAGAAGTGAATTAGCATTAGGAAACTGTTAGAATTCTTATTTTATCTTTTTATGTGTGTGTTAAAATGATCCACAAATGATAAGCTGGAAGCTGTTGATGTGTGTTGTATACTGTAAGGGATTCAAGTGAATTGAACATATGTAGTACTAAGAACATTAAGGAAACATTTAATGGGATCCACATGAACATATTGGACTGAGTGTTTAAGTATTGTAAAGTTGTTTGATATCATAAAATGTAACTCCAGCTGTATTTTATGCTCATTTATGCTGTTCAACATACATGGTCTAAGACCTCCACTAATTTCTCCTTGGAAGTGAAGGGGCTGTTCAGATTATCCATATTGCTTAATTGTTCCCTCCTTCCATCAGGCTGTCCAGCACCATCCCAGCCAGCTCACCCAGGCAAACTGGCTTTGGTGGGGGTGAGTTCAGGGCTCGTGGGTGCAAGGCAGCAGCCTGTGGTGGGCAGGAGGGCTGGTCTCTGAAGGTCTCTACATCTCTCTTCCTTCGTATGTGAACTTTGAGTCCGTGTGACCTTTAGTTTGCAAGCATTCATTGAATTGTAATTTTATTTTGCACAAAACCACATGGTTTGTAGAATTCTTCAGGGATGTTTGATATTTTATGTTCTGGAAGATTTACTCTGCAGAAGACTGAGGACAAAAAAAATTATATGTAGCAAAACTATAATATAATGGTAAATTGGTATTAAAGGTACTGGTTGGATACTTTCATATCCTAGTGGTCTGACAAAGCGCTAGAAGCAAAGCATTTTACACGTAAGGTAAGCCAGCTAAATACTGAGCTATGTCAGAAAGAGCAAGTGCAAAACAGATTACTGAATGGAACAGAAATGTATACATCAACAGAACAGTCCCATACACAATTATTTTTCATATTTACCTTTTTTCAAAATAGGTCAAAATAAAAATAAAAGGAATTAAAAGACAGACAACAACTAATTATGGCTTGGAAAGGTCATTGGGGCATACATAGAAAAAGAATAAAGATGTAGTCTCATAAAATCAAATTGAGAATGGAAGGAAAGGGTGTAAAGATCAATAAGTGTATTAACATGTAGCAGAGCCAGCACTCTGCAACAGTGGACCTGCATCTAATTCTTAGTTTGTCTGCCCAAACCTAGTGCATAAATCTCATTGGAAATTTGATTTTTTTTTAATTCTGTGCCTTTTAGCTGTAGTCTTAAGCATTAAGATACTTTGTCTTCCCTGCACTGAATGTCTTCAGTGCCCGTCTATGTAAATTGTGCACAATGCTTTTGGCTTGATCCTTCTCCTCTTGGTTTGTAACTGAGTAGTAGTATGCCCATAGAATAGGAACCTAAATGAAAAATCTCCGAACACGTGCTGCTATTTAGTTCATTAAATAATAGCTTGCAAGCTAATTCGTACTCAGATGAGACAAGTCTGGGAGAAAAAAAAAAAAAAAAAAAAAAAAACAAACATACCAATAAGTAATGAATTTAGGAACTGAAAAAATTAAAATATCTCAAAAACACTATAGGTTAGATGCAAACCTTTTAAGGTTCATTACTTTTTAATATATTCTCTCTGATACACTTCACTTAGTACTGATGCAGGCTGTTGTAGTCTTGTCAGTGAATGATAAAACAGTTCAATTACCCTTTCTTTGTGGATCTGGAAAGTATACTAAAGTGTGCTTCAGAACTGCTAGGAGAAAGGTTTAGCAAAAGTTCTGGTTTATTGTCAAAAATAATTTTATTGGGAGCTAACTAGTTGATAAAGCTTCTTACTTCATTTTTGTCAGGCGATAAAGCAATTCTGCTGCATCTTTATGAAGGTATTTTAGCATGACTCTTAAGCTGAGAAGTTAATGCTCATGTTGTCCACTGGTTTGTGCCTCCAATAGCTCTTGAAGAGAATGGCAGCACTCAACCAAACGTCGCCGAGGAGGGGAAGTTTCCAAGTCAGTGACCTTTGTGCTCGCTAAGAAGCGGGTGTCTAGGAGAAAAGAAAGATCTGAATAGTTGTGTTCCCTGAAGGAAAAAGCAAGAGCAGAACTTGACAGCTGAAAAGGGGCTGTTCAGGTCTGCACCCCATAGCTGGAGGTAACAAGCAGTATTCCACTGCCATGGGGCAGCCTGTGTTCAGTATTGACCAAGGGCCTTCCAAAAGAATGAGGCAGAACCAAAGACGAACAAACATTTAGGACAAAACTAGAACTTCCCCTTTCAAGCTTCAAAGAAAGGAGAGCAAGTAGAAACCCTACAAATGAGCAGAATTACCAGAAATGTTTTCCTCTTTTGTAGCTAGCACCAATACAGCATTGTCTCCTTTGGGGTGAGTGCCTCGTGTTTGTGAGATGTCTCGGAAGAAAAAAAGATGAACAAATTAACACTGTTACCAAAGAATGAAATAAAACCCCTAGAAAAAGGAATTGAAAAGAAGTTTAAGTGGAGTTTATGGAGTGGATGGGGAATGTGCGAGTTAAAGCAGATCTGGTATACAATAAAGAAGTGCAAAGAAAGCAGAAATGTCCTATTTATTTATTCAGGAAGCATTAACATTGTGTGCTCTGTGGAGATGGGAGAACTCTAAAAACAATCAACTTTTAGCGGAATGAATTTAGACGTTTTCTAAACTGCTCCTCCTGACTGAAAAAAAAAAAAAAAAAAAAAAAAAGGAGGGGAGGGGGTGAGGTCTAAATGTAAGTGCGGGTGAGGACAGTGACTCTTCCACATGAGAAGACCAACAGTGAGGCCCAGGAGCATTTCTTCTGGCTTTGCATGTTGCTCAGCCAAGAAGCTGATCTGTAGCAAATTATTGTAAATGTAAACTCTGAGCTGAAATCTTGTTAGTAGCTACAATTTTAGATTAATGGAAACTCCTAAAATGTCAATAAACACTTTGAAAATAAATAATGTTATATTTGCATAATATGCATAAACTTTTTTGTCTAAAATTTTTTTTAAAATCTGAACGTTGTAAGCAGCTGTTCCAAGTAAAAGCAGGTGTTGTCCTGGGTAGGTAGTGTCATGCTGCAATAGGGTAAAAATTCACAGCTAAGTTATCTTCTGTAGCACTCCTGTGCACTTCAGAAAATTGGAAATTTTAGACAAATTTGTGTAATTATTTTCTTCTTTTCTTACTTTTTTGGTATTTGAATGATTTTGCATGAAGTTATTTTACAGCCTACTGTTCACTCGGAGCCCCAAAGAATCATGAGCATGCAGATTTAGATACAATGATGTTTTATATCCCAAGCAACATTTTTTTGTGGTATAAAAATAAAGTTAATGGGACGTAGACTTAGTTTCGAGCAAAATAAAAATAAGTTTGATAAATTAGAAAGTCTGTAAGAACTAATTGGATACTCAGGCCAGATTCCCAGCTTGATGACTTTACTACACTTCGTTGAAGTAAAGGGCTGATGCAGAAGACCTGTTTTTAAATCACCAAAATACCTCAGAATGTGATGTGAAGTTTTCTGCAATGCCAAGAGCTGCAGGAAGGGGTGACAAGTGTGATAATTAAAAAGGAATCCCCCATGAAATCTGGTGCATTAAAGTATTGTGAGAAATAGCACTGAGAGATACAAGGTACCCTACTGACCAGAAATGCTTCATGGTTCACAAAGCAGAACCAGTCTATCACATGGAACAAACTAGACTATTTGTCAGATAATTGCATGCTATTGACAGGATAGGGACGGTAAAAGGAGAAGAAAGGAACTCAAGAGGTGCGTTGCCATACAGATCCTATAGATTTTCCCATATACCTAGAGAAGCAGCTGCCTTGGTTGCTCAACATTTACCGCAGAGCTTTTGAAGTACCTTGCAGTGCCTGACTGTGTTACTGGCAAAGATCAGTAATTTTCTAACTGATGGGACAGTGGTACAACCATTAAAATGGTTTGTCATGCAAATGATTGGATGTGTAGTAATCCTGCATATCTTCTGTAGAGTGCATTTAAGACTGATACCGCTAAGAGAAAGTCACTGATCACATACTAGAGGATGCTGGACATCAAATAATATGTCCAAAATTTTGGTAGATTTCCCTTCTAAAATAGCAGGATATAGGATTTACTGAGATTAATTATTATATGAAAGTGCCTTAGCAGATTATTTCAAAGCTCTGGACTGTTGACTCCAGTGATTTAATTTACTGAGATCTCCAGTTTTCTAATATTCTTCGAAATGCTTTTCTGGTATATGCAAACTACTATTGCAGTGTAAACCTTAATGCAACTGTAAGAATGCTGCCTTGATAAAAGATCAATGAAATTAAAAGGATTAAGCTTGGGCCAAATCCGTGACTGCTTTGCTTACTGCAGCACAGAGGAGCTTATGTGGAGCACTAAACAACCTTGTTGCTCCAATTGGGGCTGTCACTGAGAAAAAAAAGTGCTTGCTTTTTTTTTTTTATTTCTTTTTTTTTTTCTTTTTCCTGCCAGCCATTCCAAGAAGGGAAAGGGCACACTTTCATCTTTCACCTTGAAGACAAACTATGTCATAATTTGAAGAAAGCACATGTTGTAATGGAAGGCAGCAGTAGTTCCTTGCAGGGAATTTTTTCAGGTTCATCAGAGCTCTGCTCCAGCTGGTTTTGTGCAAATGCAACTGGATGTCAGCTGAGGGGACAGGGAGAGCGAGGGTGAGTTTAGGAACGGGATGAAGACATACTAAGCTGGAGGAAATTAGCTGGAGGAGTTTCAGGTTAATAGCTTCGCAGCTCACCCAATCCAGCAGTAATGTTTATCAGCATCTTCTTTGCAAATTATTTGTTATTGTTCATTTAGAAAGGGATTTCTTGCCTCTATTCTCCATAGGTGCATCTCATGTTGCACTGAGAGGTCTTGGATGCTCTTGTGGGAAATGAACATGGTTTCATTGTACCTTCCAGGCTCTGCTGCACAGTAGAGTACATCTTCTGTATTTGCATGGGGCAGGACCATTGGTGCCCCCTATGCACTACTCATCACGTACCCGTCACCCATCCCAGCCTCTCCTGCGGCTGGAGCTCGTGGCCAGCCCACATGCTGCCATAAGCCCTTTTCTCCAGGTATCTGGATCATTCAGGTAGTCTTTCAGAGAGCCTTTTCCCAGCACTCAGTTAACAAATGCAGTACCACAGTAGTAGAAATGCATTGATCTTATTTTATGGAAGGTATTTATTAGGCAGTAGGAATTAATTAAGTTATATTCTTTCTTGATTTTAAGTGAGAGGATAGTTCTTGTACCATGTCTATTTCTTTTGCAACTCTTCTTAAATGAGACTTATACCTGATGAAATTAGTTGGTATCTGTGCAGCAATTCAATGTCAACTTGATTTATTTGTTCTTTACCCTCCTCCCCAAAAAATCCTATGACAAATTAAGTGAAGGTTATATCTTCTACTTTTTGTTGTTGTTGTTGTTATTGTTGCTCTAACTTCAGTGCCAGAGGGTACATCTGTGTCTAATATTCATCATTTCAGTAAAGTATTACACCCTGAATTATTTCACACCGCACCAACATTTTACAGACACACGAGTTAATAACATGATCAGTTGCACAATGCTCTAATCCCATCAAATGCTATATCATCCTCGTGCTCTCCCTGTCCTTTCAAAACAATAAGCCTCTGGGTCTCCCTCCTGTGTCGTTTCAGACATGCCAGGGAGCCCACACAACCAGTTCACGTTCAGACCCCTGCCGCCGCCGCCGCCGCCACCGCATGCGTGCACCTGCACCAGGAAACCGCCGCCAGCAGCCGACACACTCCAGAGGAGGTCGATGACGACTCGCAGCCAGCCCAGCCCTGCTGCCCCCACTCCCCCCACCAGTACACAAGATTCAGTGCATCTCCATAACAGCTGGGTCTTGAACAGCAACATACCGCTGGAAACCAGGTATGGACCAACCTGCTCTATACAGGTTAAAAAACGTTAAAAAAGAAGGGTTGGAGGCCTGATGTTGGTGTGTGAAGATGGTGGGGAATGCAAGGTCATCATTTGGGACATGCCAAAGCATTTAGATTTGAGGCATGTAGTATAGCCATGCAAGATCGTTCTTAATTGATTCATCTAGATTGTCAATGCTTGTAAAAGCATGTGTTTTGCAAAGTTTGGGAAGAGATTGATTTCCTTAATGTGCATAGGTTATATAAGTATGTTAGATGTGTGTGCAGCGAAGATTTGTACTCCTGTACTTGTATGACCATCCCACATTCTCCCAGGGACGTTTTGTAATCAACAAACAGAAGGTTTGTTTAGTTGGTATATTCTGACACTCCTGGAGTAGGTCAGTGTTCTGGACTTGGCTTCCTGTTGATAAGAAACAATGTAATAAAAATAATACTAAGAAAATACTTAATAATACTAAAATAATATTTCCCTCAAGGCATATTTAAACATTTTATTGCACATGTACATAAAGAACATCATTTGATGACCATTTGATCATAGAGGAGTGATACAGGTCCAAGACATGTGTGGAGCATGAAGAGCCTTACATTTAGGAACTAGGGAGGAAGGGTTCAACTGCAGGATCAGCAATAATTTACACTAATACTCTGTTCTGAAAAATAATGGAAAGCAAATACATTATGTATTCAGCAAACCTGTGATTCGGTACCCAAAATTCTACCTGCAGAGATACATGAACACCTTCCTCTGAGTCTTTGACCATAAGCTTTTTCATTCCTGTGAAGTATTAGCTAATTTGATGGCTTTTAACTACTGCTGTGTTTGCTGACTTTATCCCTAAAACAAGCCCTTGAACAACCTTCTTCCTCTTTATTGTGAACAGAGTTTGGACTAGGGTTTCCTTTAGGTTTTAGCACTGTCAAACATAGGAAGTGCATAACTGTCTGTTAACATGGTGGTTGGTGACATGCAGATGAATGTCTGACATTCAAGTAATCTGAACTAGAGAACGTAAGGCAATATGCATAGAAGCGTTTTGTTGTTAATGCACACATGTCCAATGGCCATTTATCACAATTAATCACTGTGACCTTTTTTTTTTTCCTTTATAGGGAGTTTGTTTTTATTTTATTACATAATTTAATTTTAATGTACGTCTTTAAACACTTACCTGCTGCTAATTAGAAGTGTCAAATTAAGTGTTTTTTCTCTGATAGGCTGTTAAGTTGAGATTCAAGAATAAGCTGATTCATTTTGCAATAAAACTTTCTTTATTTGTCCTAAGGACAAATCACAAAAAGAATGAAGGAGGATGGAAACTTTTTCCCCAAAAGTGAACATGAACAAAATTTTAGTTCAGCTAGTTCCTCATCTCACTGTGTTTACTCAAAATAAAATCAGAGAGACAAACTGAACGTAATTTTGCAAATACTTGTATTACATTCATTCTTAACTACATTTGTCCAGATTTCAGAACAGAAATTTGTCATTTAAAGTTGAGTCAAAGGAGAACACATTTACCTTATTTACACTGAGGAGTTAAGGACGAAAAGAACAAAAATCAGATAACAGAATAATGGTGAAATAATATACATTGAAAATAATAAAAAGTACAAATTTAAAATGCAAATACTCAATAAGTATAATTGAAATTCTATTTCTTATTAAATGTACTTGAAAAAAAATCAATATTCAATAGATGGTTGGAATCAGAGCTTCTGTTTACATAATCTTTATAAAGATATATGTCTGCCATTCATGATGTCACAAGCTTATCTATCTATACTGTCTGCTACACAGAAGACTGCTCGTTAAGCGTTCTGTACCCACTAAGTACCTTTTGATTGTCTTCAGTCAACGCTGAAATAGATCTTATTTAGCCCTTCTGCATCTCTATTCATTATTTTCTCTTCAAACCTCCTTGCTGGGAAAAATACTTTGCAATTTTAAGTGTTCACTTCTGTGTTTTTTTGTTTTTGTTTTTGGTTTGTTTGTTTGTTTGTTTTCTGTTTTCTTTGTTATTATTTTTACAGATTTTAAACTTCTCATAAAGTACATTTTCTAGTGTAATATCTGTATATCTACTTGCTTCTGTAATGTATATAATTGGATACTAATGAAAGGGCTGTGCAGTGGATTAGTTTTTCAGACTGGAAACCATACTAGGGGCAACCCTTTGGCAATTCACTAACTGGGAATTTTCCATGTTCCTAACCTTCAGTGGTTGTTTCAGCTGATTTCATGCACCCTCCAGCAGCTCGCTGCAGCCTCCCCTGAAGCTGGCTGAAAGGCTGCATAATCTGAAAGTAGAATCTGCAAGACTGTTCCCAAGATGTACCTGCAGTATATGTGGAGACAAGTGATACAGCAGGGGAACTTTGTAATAAAGGACATCTGTGATCACCACTTCTCAGAAGTCTCTAGTACATGGCATATCCTTAGAGAAAAAGAAGGGCTCGCTGTTTGTTTTTTCTGCCTTTAACAGGGAGTGATTCAGCCAGAATTGAACAAATACTTTGGTCTAATACGTGGATTCTCTTGCCTTCCTCCTGCATTAATGTTTAGCTGTCCATTAAAAACAATCCTGCAAAATAAAGGGAAGCATGTCAATGGCAGCTGTATTTCTGTGCTAAATCTTTAATAGTACAAAATCTACCTAATATGTGCATACTAATATGTCTAAGCAGAATTTTTTGTTGTTGTTGTTTTTTAATTTGGCACATTTGCAATCAAAAAGACGATTTAGAGACAGTAATTTATTCCCTACTGTAATAACTGGACAAAAATCAGAATGCACATGTTCAGCTTTTCTATCCAACCGTATCTCCTGTTAATCCACAAACAGCACATGTGTTTGCATGGTTTAGCTCCAGCCACGTAGTATGAGACACTTTCCAGGCAGGCACAGATTCCCTAGAACTAATCATGTGACTGTAAATCCTGTTCACCCTAGATAATGAGAAGTGAAGCAAGTTTATGAGGCTGCTCGTGAAGATAATGCATCATATTTATATAACAGAAAAATCTGTAGTTCTGAAAATGTTTAACATACTCTGATTAGAGATGTATTTGTGCACAATTGGTTTTTGAAACCTATATTAGGTGAAAGGGGCTGTAGTAAAGACGTTTAATGAGGTCCGTGTTCTAAGAGTTTTTTTGTAGAGTAAAACCTGGTCATATTTTAATTGAAAAGGGCAAATTAGGAGCTCAGTTTCATCTAGAGGTGTTATATGCATGGACCGATCCACAATCCAGTCATGTCAGGACTCGACTTTCTGGCCCAGCTGTTCACTGAGGACACTGACTTGGAAAGTGGCAATGGCTTGTTCGAGTTCACACAAGCCTTTGGTAAAGCCACACCCAGTCTTGAGCTCTATCATTGCCAAGGCCAGTTCTCGGCCTGGTGGTGCTTCTGATTGTAAGCAGCCTAAATGAACACAGGAATTAGGAACACCTTAAAACTTCAGAATACTAGTCATAGAGTACATGTAGCTCTAGAAATTGGAGAAAAGCTGGATCTGCAGGAGATGTCCCAGCCCACACTGCCGGCTGACCATGCTGCAGCCTTGGGCACTGCAACGTGCCCGTAAATGCAGATGCAGGCTCCATCTGTATGCATGCACGCCGTTTTGAAAACTACTTACTCATTATTAAAATGACTTACGAGAATGTAGCAATTTTATTGTGTCACACAGAAAACTCATTCGTAAGTGTGGCCGGAAAAAGACTGCAAGGATCTCTCGCACTACATGAAAACACAGGAAACATCAATTCTCTGTTTTAGGATAATGCTATTGGGTTCTTACATAAATTGACTTTTTTCTACGCCCCCAGAATAGAGTACTTGCCACCTATTGCCTATTCTCTCCATTTCCACTAAAATAATTGTTTTTTTCAGGTTTCATAGATACTTTGCTCTAATGTTTCAAATCTTATGATTTACAGTGTAATACATTGTCATTATCTGTGACAGCCCCATCTGAACGTAGCTTACTGCATTTTATGCAGTATGTATTAAATCCTGACAATTCAAAGGAGTGTTTTTCATTTTCTCCATGCCCTTTTAGTTGACTCAGTGTTTGTTTCCATATATCTTGCATTTTTGCATTTGTCTGTTCTGGTGCTTGCTATTTTTTTTTTGTTGTTTGTTTGTTTTCACTTAAATCTAATTCCCAAATCAGGAAAAATAAATGTAACATCAAATATGGATTATTATCTGGCATTACTCCTGATGCTCCTTACTGTATGTTACACTCCACTTGTAGATAAACCATTGGATGTGCTTATTTTGAGGAAAGTTACATTTTGCATTTAGATCACCCAGCCATTAGATCTTTTATTTTTTCTGTCTAAATACCAAAATTTCCCTCATGTTGATTTTATGTCAATACATTCAATTTTAGTCCTGTTTTGTGCTTCAGTGTTTTACATATTTGCTTGTTCCTTCCTTTTTTAAATCAAATTTCTTTCTAGTTCCCCTAACCCATTTAGCAGTGTTGGCAGTAAGGTTAATGCTGTGCTGAATGGACTGAAATCTCCCTTCAATGCACTGGTGATGAGCCAAATACTGTGAAGAAGACAGCTTAATTTAAGCAATCTTATCACCATGGTAATAGCTCCTCTAAAGGGACAGTAAGGTACCAGACCATGAACCTGAGATTCAATTATCATTAATTTATATAAAACTTTAAAGTACTAAAATACTAGATTAATAGGAGAAGCATTTGGGGTTCAAGGCAGTTGTGATTTTTAGTTACTCTTCAGCAATATTTCAGAGCCCTAAAGTTTGATTATGTCTTTAAATGCTTAAAGACTTAGACAGTTTTGGAGTTAAAAAGTGTATTTAGCTTCTCATATAGATGAGGTCCTTCAGTTTTGTATTATATAGTTATTTAAGGTGCCTAATTAAGACTCTGGGTTTCTGTTTTCCTAAAAATATCATCTTGATAATGATACTTTTTAGAACCAGGAAGATCTTAACAACTATCACTTAGCAAGAGACACATTCAGTAGTATGGTTTTCCCTTGTTCTTTTTTAATCAAGCTCATAATTATTTGTGCCCTTCAAAATTAATATTGATAGGCTTTCAAACTACAAAAACCTGTGCATATTGACTCTCCATTTAAGCTGAAGTAGTGCGAAAAGCAGAAATAATTACAGAAAATACATACATATATAAATGTGCACACACAAAAGCAGGTAAGAATGAGCTCTTGAAGATTTGTTCTTTCTCCTTGCTCTCTTATTTGAGCAACCTGTGAATTTAGCCCTCAATGCAGAGATACAGAAAGCACTTTTATGCCTTCCTTTTTTTTTTTCCCAGTTCAAGGTTTCCATAGCAAACAGAATGGCTTTTATAGCTCCTGAGGCACACAGGTGTTGATGATCATAAACCACCAAGCAGGGAAACAATTACTATTACAGCAATGCAATTCATTAGGAACTTGTTTGTGAATGGAGACTTTTCCTGAGTTAAATAACCACTCTTGTGGTTATTCCAAAAACATAAATGCAGGGGGAGCTTCATTTATGATCTTTTCTTCCAACAGACTTCTTCAGTATTTTTTGTTTTGACATTTCTCTTGTATTTTGTCATTTTCTACCTAATTAAACAATAAATCTATCCTGTAGAGAAGCTGATCATATTAAAAAACAAGCTTGTGGCAAGGGGTTTAAATCCAGTCCAAGTCCCATGTGTTTCCACTATACAGAGAAAAAAAAAAAAAAAAAAAAAGACTTCTGAACTGTAAAAGATGAATTGGAAATGTTAAATATGACAATGAACTTAAAATAAAAGCTGTAAATATGACCTTAACTTTAATAATGCAGGAAAGATACCATCCTACATGGAAATAAAAATGTAAACATTTGTCAGCTACAATGAATTACAATTTTAATGTTGGCAGCTATGGTACTTGAGGGTCCTTCTTTTGAATAATTTGAGATCCAGTCACTTTGGCCGATGAGGCGACTTAAATTGTTTGTGTATTCTCCTGTTACTTTTCTTTGGGAAAAGCTCTGGTTTGTCTTTCTCTGGAACAGTGTGGTAGGATTTGTATGTATAAATGTTTTTGTACATATAAATGTCTTTGTGCTGCCATATTAGAGTAACCTGGGTCATCATGCTGCAGATAGTCTTCACTCATTATTTTGAATAACAGAATAGTATAGAAAGTAATAAATAAAAGTAAAGATGTGTTGATATTTTATGGCCAGCAATAAGCAAGCAGGCCTGTTAGCTTTCTGTGAAGAACATTATTTTCATTTACAGAAACTGAAAGAGAATGAGTATAAATTTGGAAAGAGAAAAATAATTACATATTAATAGGTCTAGGCTGATTTGGAAAACAGAGACTATAGTAGTAGAAAGGGTCATAGATCTGCAGAGTACCTTATCTTTTTATTTTTAAGATAAGTATGTTATCTTGTATCTCAATAATGTTATTGCCTGAAAATGTGTATCTATTCCCTGGATAGCTATTTCTAGGAAATCTGTTTTGGATGACTGGATAGAATTTTCCATAGGAAATATGCTCCTGTCATCCAGTAAAATTTGTTGAGTGAGTGGCATTTGTCGCTTTACACTTTGGCATTTGACAATATGTATGGGAGTGCAGGTATTTAGAAATAGACTCAAATTCTGGTAATAAATTCAGTTGGAATATGCATGAATACCCACAGGAGGAAATTCGTGGCAAAGAGAACTACGGGCAACTCTGTCTACTTTAGTTATCTCATTTTCATTTCTCTGTTTTAAGCCATGCTTCTAACCAGAGAATACAAGCAAAAAAATCACAATATTAGTAATTTTTCTTTCGTTTTTATGGTTTTACGGTATTCTGCAAATACTACACACTATTCTTTATAGAAATTATGTAAATATTATTGTAAGTGCGATTTTGATTTTCCAAGTCACAAATTAATATACTACTGAAAATGCAGATTAAACCACGAGCTCCCTTATTCCTTCCTTACCCCACTAACATCTGTGTATTTAGATCAGTTTCACTCAGAGGTCACTTGATTTGTAGTGAAAAGGGAAGTCCTAAGCCACAGAAAAGCATTTTTTAAAAATACTTGATTAATATAGCAGAGTCAAAGTGTATCATACTAATAAAGCACATACTGATCTATACAAGAGTAATTGCTGCCTTCAGCGTGGTAGTTTTTATCTTCTTTTTGTTAAACAATCAATGAAACCAGAAGACAATTGTACTTTTGACAACTGTTCCATATTAGAAGCTGTTCTTGATTGATCTTGGCACCATTCTGTATTTATATAATTATATAAATATAATATAATATTATACATTTCCAGATTTCTGCCAGGAACCTTAGTCACCTGATTGGCAGACTTAGCTTGCCTACAGCAACGACAGACAAGTGAATCGACATCATGTCACTGTTGTTGCACTGTACTGAAGCACTAAGTAAGGGATATAGGTTCTCTTACATCCTTTCACATCCAGAGTCATGAGGCTAGGTTTTCAAACACTATGTAAAATAACTAAGAATGAATACAGGGAAGCAGCTCTATGTGAATGATTTAAAAGACAAGTCCTGCTTAAAAGAGGAAATTTTAACAAAGCGGTTGTATTCCAAAATACAATGCCCTGGTGGGATTTAAATGTGTTTCAATTATACACATAAAAATAGAATGATAAGTTAGATAATTATTGTTCGTGGCAATTTCCCTCTTCTTTCACACTTGTACTTTGTTTTTCCTATGGTTCTTGTACGCAGAAAGATAAAACAGGGCATAGCATTGCACCAGATAAAATTATGGGTTAGATTTTAACTATTAAGTCATGTCTTATAATTTCCATACAGTTTTTCTGGGTAGATTTTAAAGAAGACAGTATGGTTCATATATCTTCTTTTGCTAAATAGGTGTGTTGTTTTCCCTTAGCATAACTGCCTTGTTTTTATGCCAAATGGTTTGCTGAGGATGGGAGATAAAGGAATCGTTTATAAACAGATGTTTATTATCTTAAATTATCTGATTACTATCTGATTATTATCTAAGTTTAGATGTTCATGTGTTTTTTGTGTTTTTTTTTTTTCTCCCTCTCCCATTTCTTGTATGTAATAGAATAGATAAAAAATCAGTAAAGAGCAGGTTTCTGCTTCTTGCCAGTGTCACAGGAAGTATTAACTGTTTTAGAAGAGTCAGCTAACAGTGGGCTTGTTTGATGTTTACCAAAGTAGGACAACTATTTCAGTTCCAAATCCCTTTTGGCTTTCATCTTTACGTATTTTCTGGATTTCACAAAAATCAGAGTTGTTCCTATGTTTCAACTGCTATGCCTCTGAAAAAATCCTTTTGCACTTCTTTTGACATCTAAATCAAATTTTATTTCAATTGCCTACTTAAGCATTGGTATAGAGATACAGTTAAATATATATAAACACACAGTTACAGAACTGTTTGAAAAGACGTTGAAAAATTTACATGATCAAACTGGAGGCTTCTTAGCTTTCCTATCACTTAGCTAAGTAGTAATTTATTATGCTTTAGTAACTATTTCTTTAATGTGATACAGGTACAAATGTGTATCTACTTGGTTTACCCAGGAGAAATGCAGACTAGTTTTTTGGTATTGCAAGATTTCTGGCATTTGTGTTTTTGCTAACTCCTGCAGTGGATTACTTTTCAAATCCTCTTTTGTTCTTCATTTTTCCTCTTACAAATCTGTAACTTTTCATGAAAATGAAGGTTGTAGGTACAAATCAAAGTGGATTTCTAGGCCTACAGGTGCCAGGCACAGGGCAAATACATAGAACTTAGAGAAGCAGTATCAAGCCCTCGACAAAGCTGAGGGACATTACTACAGTATTGGGATGTCAAAATATTTTCTTGGAATTTAATTAAGAAATTCTGTGTGGGGTTAATCTAGTTTCTGTAATTGAATTATTTATTTAAGTAAAATTGTTGGGGATGCTGCTTCATGTGTAGTTTTTACAGGACTTGCATTACTACTCCAAAGAAGAAGCCAGAAGTATGTAACAAAACATCCAGATAGAGAAGGGTGTAAAGAAAGAAATGAACTCCCCTTCTCTCACCTTCTCCTAGCTGAGAATTCATCATTTTTCTATGAGTTTCACTCTTGGAGTTATATACCATTCCTCTTATTGCTGAAAAAGAGCACTTAGATGAGCCCCATGAAACTTCATCTTTACAGAAAGCAAGCTATTCTGTGATCAGCGGGACTAAGAGGTCTGATTTCATGCCTTATGTCACCTGAACTACCCAGCAGCTCCTTTCCTTGGTCCCTATCTCTCTACTGGGCATCTCAACGTAGCAGATTTACACCTCGCTATTGATTAGTCGATGCCTCTTCTGCACAAGGGGCTGGATGGCTGCTGTAGTGTCTTAGGGAGCATGACCCAAGTTTGCAAGTAGCTCATTAAGGTTTTGGTTCCAGATCAAGTTGCTGAATTTTATGAGTCTGGGAGAGTCTTTTCCTTTCTGTCAGCTTTGCTTTTGAAAGAGTTCAAAGTTTGGAATTTTTGTCAAGATGAACAAATGGACAGATAGGTAGATAGACATTGTGGCTACTTTTTAAAAGAATGAATATTTTCCAACTGTGTTTTTTAGATGGTGAAATTATTACTGAGCCTTGAATATTTTTATGTCTTGGAATTATCAGTGTAATAAGTGACTTTATTTCGTGGACAGATGCTTTGCAGATTATGTCTTGTACTTCTCTTTTTAAAAGAATATTGTCTTCATCTTTTTGAATGGCTTTGATGGTTTTTGGAATATTTTATAACTTCCCCCTCTTAAAATGAATAGTCTTACCAATTGTTCTTAAAAATTCTATGATTTTTTTTTGTATTTCAATTTAAAAAAAAAAAAAAGCCTTAGCTTTTCTCATAGATCGAGTATTAAAGCACATACCAGTCACATATAAACTTTTGAACTGCGATTTTTATTATTTTCCTCTTTAGAGAGCCTGATTCTATAGAATTGATAGCAACAGTTTAGCTTGTCCTAATGCCCTTTGGGAACAGTGTTGTGCTTAAGACAGATGAGTAGTCGTCTGTGTTTATGAGAACATAGTTGTAGTCTAGCTTTGGAAATTTGTCTTTATGCCACTAGTGTTTTTCAAATTCTATAGAAATATCTTTGGGTACTCAATATACTCTCCCCTAGAAAAAAATGAAATGCATAAACAGTTGTGATTTTTAACATTTTCTCAACATTATTTCACTGGTAGCTCACTTTCAGTGTAGCATTGCACCATAATCTTAGTTTCATTAGAACAAGTTAGAGCAGTGTAAATTCTCCTCTGTGTCAGCATAGTCATCTATCTACAAGGGTATGAGCTGGATCCAGCTTGTTTGTACTCTTCTGCTATTAAAGTCCATCTGCACCCTAGTACTTTACCATCAGGCTATGAAGCCACATTTATAAATCCTTGTGCAAGAGAATGAAAATATTCCTGGCTATTGATTGCAAGTCTATTAGAGCCCTAATAATAACTTGATAACTTTCAGTTCAGCATTTCCTTGCCTTTACTTTCATACCTTTCAGCTATGCACCATGAAGGACAATCAATGCTGCCAATATCAGACCATATTGCAGTAATTTCCAAAAAACTTAAAGGAAAAATTATCAAACAAGTAGGGTTTCTACATTATGTCTTCAGAAAGCAATTAAAGAACTATTGACTGGTTAATATATGATTTTTTTAATCTGTATGTATGTGCGTTTGTGTATGTATATATGTATATATATGCACAGTATAATGATACGTTTTTTACTTTATATGATGAGTCTGCTCGGTCAAATATCAGTAGGAATTTTGCTGTGATATTATTTTCTACTGAACGTCTAAGTGACTACAAATTTCATAACTGCTGACTAAAAAGACCTCATGTACTTTCAAAAGTCTTCGTGTGTGACAATGAAGCATTGAAACCAAAATAGCCAACTGTGTTCTGATGGCCTGATAGGAGTGAAACAGAATTATGCAGTCCTGTAGACAGTTAGGGTATTTCATTGGAGTTTATTATGTTCCTGTATTTGAATTTAGCATTTTTGAACTCAAATGGTTATAGGTAACATTACTTTGTTCAGAGCATTGCCATCTATTAAATAAGGGTCATAATACATGTATCTACAGCTATAGAAAAAGGAGAGGAAATTACAATGAGCCTAATATCACTGCAGGGTGCTGTACTCAGTCAAGTGCAGTCGTCCTCTTTTTTTGGCTGAATGCTGATTCCTTGTGCAAGAAGTATGAAGCAGGAATAACTGGTATACTCACCACAGCTAAGGCAAAATTTCCTTCTTGTTGTTCATCAGAACAATCCTGCTATGTAGGCACTGTGAACAGCAAGCTTACCACTGTTCTCATTTACTTTCTTTTTTATGCAACTGCCCGAATAAAAGGCCTTTTGAAAGATAAAACTGCCCTGTAATACTTTTTTATTTTCTATAGTCTGCCATTTTGGAGAACCGCAACCTTTCTTTTAAAATCTTCTAATGGAAATACATAATATGATACTCATTACACCTTTTTGGCAATTACCTTTCCAGGAACATGTGTTTACAATATTCTTAAAGTCAAATGTCACAGTGTAATCACGTTTCATACTCTTGAGTGTTTGATCCATTCCACCATGAATGCAGCGGAGAAATTCGACCAGCGTGCATTGATTGATCCACATATATTTCCTGGCAGTCCCAGCACACGTGGCATGGTGGTGCTTACCCAGGACCACAGAGCAACTCCACGTTCCTCTGCTGATGGAAGAATGGGGACGTGGGTTGTACAGGAACCAGCAGCAGCAGTCCCAGATGCTCTTACTCATCCTGGAGCTCACAAGAACGGGGCTCAGCTCAAAGCACCTGACCTGCAAATGGGTCGCTGTTTTGCAACAGCATCTTGCTTCCACAGCAAAGAGCTGGCAAGCTCCAGGGAGCCGAATTCTGTTCTCTAGGAAATGCCTTTCTGAGTCAGAGCTACTTGGTTAAACACAAAGGCTGGGGAGATTCAGGCGGAAACAATACTCCAGTGCCAGCTCTATGGCCAGGGCAGTCCTTGTTCTTGCCAGCTGTGTAGAGCCTCTGTCCCTTCACTTCTCACCTCTGACCTCATGGGTTGAGGCAGAGAAGTGAGCTAACAGGCTCCCAGAGAGGCTTAGATCTAGATGACAGGAGATCTAGATGCACATCTGTCAGAAAAGAGCATGCTCAAGAAGTTTGACCACATACATAAAAGAAAGAGGGGCCAAAAAATACTGGTTTTTGAAATATTTGGTGTGATCAGTCCTGGATGTGTCCCTTTCTGCCACAATTTCTGAGCACACAATGTCGTAAATTATTGTTTAAAGTTAAATATTTTTCCCTAATCCTCTTGGGGAGCACTTGTCAGTCCTAAAAACCGTCCATCTTCCTACAGTTAACTATTCTGTGTTTCTGCACCAGTGCCTGTACTGCAAGGCACGTTCTGTGCCTTATTTTTGTGCTAATGGAGGTGTTCGCTATTTTTTCTTGAAGTGAATCAGTTTTCCAGCCCATGTTGAAATAGCTCCCCAAATGAATTCTTTCTTAGTATGATGAGAGTCACCATAGTAAACAAAAATATTTGAAGAAAAACTGTTTGCAAAACAGCTCAATTAAGAATACTGAAGAAGTTGTACTTGCCTATACAGTAACTAAAATCCTTCAAATTTAGCTTTAATTTTCTAGTAAGTAGTCTCTTTTTTTGTGTGTGTCCTCCTGGTGAGACGAACACCCCTGGCTGTGTTTGTGGGCAGGGTGAGTGCTGCTGGCCAAAGTCCCCCCATCGCTCACAGCGCTGATGAGGTGCACAGGGCTGCGGGTCCTGGAAGAGCCCTGGGCATGGTGCTGCCCAAAGCCCCATCCTCCATGCTGCTTGGACATCCTGTAAGGGATGTTAAGATGCGTTTGTGTTGTTTCACTGAAAAGTTACTGGAAACCTTGCAGTGGTTAAAAAGTTATACTTCTAGGACAGAAGATGTTCAAATATACCTTTTCCTGTCGTTTATATTTTCCATACACTGCATGCAATATTTATTGTGCAATGCTTAATAGTTCCTTTCACTTCTTACAGTGCAAACTGGTTTTTACAATGTGGTTCTTTGTCTTCTTTTTGTAGGCATTTCCTATTTAAACATGGATCGGGGTCTTCAGCTATCTTCAGTGCAGCCAGTCAGAACTATCCTTTAACATCCAATACTGTTTACTCTCCACCTCCTAGGCCTCTTCCTAGAAGTACCTTTTCTAGACCTGCCTTCACTTTTAACAAACCTTACAGGTGTTGCAACTGGAAGTGCACTGCTTTGAGTGCTACTGCCATTACAGTTACGCTGGCGTTGTTGCTAGCCTATGTTATCGGTAAGCCTCTGTTTCTTTTCTATGCTGAATTATTCATTACCTTTTCTGCTCTGTTGTCATGCTTGCTTTTACACTAACACACATTGTGATTTACTAGTGGTGTTTGGCAGTGGGTCCTTGGTAAATTCTGGCAAGTAAAATGCTATGTTGGCCAGAGGTTGAATACAATGTGGAGCTCTCATTAACTTTCTAATGTGTTAACCTCACTACTGTCTACTAGAGAAAGAAATATTATTCAAGATGACATGTTTATACTAGCAGAGGATTCCTACTGATTTTAATTGCTGTGATATTTTTCTTAAATTAAACAGCTGATTTTCATATCAAGGCTTACAACATTGTTGCTCTTAAATAATTATGCTGAAAAAATATCAGTAACTCTAAGTTGTCTTTTGTTAGGTTACCTTATTTCATTTCTTCAATCTGGTCACAGTTTAAATCTTTCCTGTTTTCCCTTTAATACGTATTTCATTGAATAGACTTGCAACTAGCTCTGAAATTAAGGCATTTTAAGCCACATTTTCTGTGATATATTTTGCTGTCCCTATATTGAATTTATGTTTCAGAAAAATGTTACATAAATTGAAGTGCACTAACTTAATTTCAAGCTCATTTTTGGTAAGTAAATTTGCAATTTTGTTATCACAATAGGTTGCCAGCATTTATCACAGTAGGTAGAAACTCCTTACTTTTCTTTTTTTTGGTAGATATATTGAAGGTGGGCTTGGAGTCACTGTGATTAAAACTGTATGTGGGAGAGCAAATCTTTTTGACTTACTATATGGGATTTTGGCTGAACATTAATTGTTGCACATTTTCTATATGAATTGAAAATATTATGGAACATTAATTTTGTTGAATCTTAGAGTGTGACTGTGGCTTCTGTACACATGAAAATCTAATGACTTTTTGCTAATGTGATGCATTTTTTCACACACACGCTCTGTTGATTTAGTTGCCAATTTTCATATGAGCAGGAGCCAGAGTATCTCTCCAACATCTTATAACTTGGGTAGGAATAACTCTGGGCTTGCATGGAAGGTCATACTCGGTAAAACTAGTATAGAGATGCTGAGATATACCTCCAAACAGAAAAGCAACCATTGGGTTTCTGTATTCCCTGAATAAACATTTTTATGATTAAAATTATGAAAATTCCAGTCACTTATATTTCCTAGTGTACTTTTTGTCCCGTAGTGACAAAGTTCTTGTTATTCTCAGTGAGATGCTCATCAGGAGTTGTTTTTTTTTCCTGACATCGTGATCTAATGCAGATGGGAAAACAGATTTGATGAAAGCAGATCTAGTGTATTATTATTTGATAGCACCTAAGGATCTAGTAAGCTACATTAATTGCAGATTTACATAACAGCTGGTGAGCATATGCCCTCAGTTAGGACTGGCTGTATAATTTTTGCAGCCTCATCTGTTTGCTACATATATATCCCACCCACGCCATTTCAATTTTATCTGGATGAAGCATTGCCTGCTTAGATTTCAGTCTGCCACTGAAAAAATTCTAACTTTTTGAGATGTTCTGCTGTATGTCATCAGCCTGAGAAAGCTGCAAGTGCTCCATATCACTAATTTAAAAAGCTCTGTATGAACTTCTTGTAGACACATCTGTATTTCTCGTAACTTGGTAACATAAAGGTGTAACACGTTTTCTTGATTTAGGCAGAACTAAGAAAAATTAATGTACTTTTGAATTTTATAAATTATTGATAGTTCTAGTGTTTCGGGTTTTTTAATAGCATAATCTAAATCTTGGAACCAGAAATTCTAATTTAAAAGATTTTCTAAGATGCAGTTATTTGCCCTTATTTGCCTCAGAAATTATTCAGTTTACTAAGTTTTTCTGCAAATGCATGTATTAGCTAGCTTCTCGCGAATTAACTATCTGCTGTCCATTTCTGATTGGTGAAATACTTAATTGTGTTCATGGTCCATTCCTATGAGTCAGGTACCTTAATTCTTTCAGTTTTGTTAGGTATGAAGAACAGCGTATAAACTATTTTCTAAGTTTGGTATCTCTTTAGGGTTTCATATTTTGTATATTTTTCCATGTCCAGAATTTAAATGTGGATGTTCAAAATGGGAGTAACTGAATATACGAAATCAAACTGTATGTAATACTGAGGTTAAAATTCACTCCAGCAATTACTTTGCTCACCATGGGTCTGACCCCTCATGGGTCTGGGTCTGACCCCTCATTCCTCCCTCCAGGAGTGCTTCCTTAATGGCAAAGGGAGTTAGGTCTGAGCAATACTACAGACTTGGGTCTAAGTTGTAAAACAGAACTCATAATAATCCCAGGGGCAGACTTACCTGCGATCAACTCCATCATTGTTACTGGAAGAATAAGGGAGAGTTTGTAAAGGCAGATTTGTTTTCAACATTATATTTTATGTTATAGTCTGCATTAAACAATAATGGTCTGTGATTTTTGGCCAATTGAACACAGATCAAAATTTAAGATTTTTCTTCCCCTTATCTGGTAACTTACATGCACTTTCTAAAATATCTTGCACTGCTGTTAGATGCAACAGATATTGCTACTGTCAAAAATAAATCCAGATCTCAGCCTCAAGTTAGACCATTCACAAAGTCCTGGAAATCCAGTCCTTATTCCAGATCAAAAATTTGCAAGTAGTCTTGTATTTGTGTTGAACTGAGACCTGCACCAAAGTGCTCCAAGCTGTGATTTCTTTTCAGTCAAGAGGTGAAGTATCAAAATATTTTTTGTTCTTTTATTTTTTAGCCTTTCCCTATTATCAGCAAGACTCAGTAGAGAAGCTTTTACTCGAGAACACATACTTCTGTATTTTCTCTCCTTTGAAGTACTAGTCAGTTAAAAAAAAAATAAAAATCTGTTTCCATTTTTGCTCTATAATCAGCATGTTTATTATTTGCTACTTGCTGAAATGAATCTGACTACTACATGAACAGTAAGGAAATTATAGAACTTCACAAATGCTTGTATAACAGCTGATTTATTGAAAATCTGTAGTCATAATATTTAGTTTATCAAGTAAAACACATTTTCACTTCAGTAAGAGTAATTTCTGTGAATAGGTTTTAGAGTCATAGTAGTTACTACAAGAAATGCTCATTTTATAGTTCATATGCTTGGTCTCCTCACCATAAATGTCTTGAATTATCTTCTATTGAATAAAAGCATATATGCCTTTATATTTCTTTTACACTTTCATATATGTTGACAACTTTAATGCATTCATGCCAATCTGAGGCCCATTGCTCAACTTTTCTCACAAAGAGGTCAGTAAGTCAGGTGAGAGCTGTCCCAGCAGGACACTGATGCTGGGGCACATCCTTGGTGTGTCCAAGCACTGTGGCAGCTTCACCTGTGGCTCCCAGGAGACCATCCAGGGCTTTCTGAAGCCAGCAGAGCACTGGATTAAGGCAGAGTGAAATTGCCACTGGAGTGAAAGACTGACTAGGGGAAACAAGTTATCTACTCATGCAATGGAAATGTGGAATGGGCACAGTTTGCCCGCTAGCACTCGTTGTGTCCGGAGGGCATACGAGCTATGTGTGTTTTAAAGATTTATGCAAATCTGCAAATGAATGCTCATATTGGGAAAAAAAATCTGACTACTATAGGGAAAATTATTGAAATACATAAGTATTTCATATTCATATTACAAACTGCCTTAAAGGTTTTCTATTTTTGATTGTAAAACAGAAGCAGATAAATTCTGGCTGTTTGTTGATATGTATTTTTCTGGCATGATGCGTTTCAAAGGACTGAGATGGATACATGTCCCTAGTCTAGGCTCAGATATATTTATGGAGATGAAACCTTGCAAAAGGGCAGTGTGGAAACAAAAAGTGGAATTTCTTTAACAGTACTGCAAACTACTTTTGAAATAGCGTTCAAATCTGGTAAGTAAAATGAGGACTAGCAAACTGTAAGCTATAGTCAAGTCTATAATGTAGATTCCTAATTATCCCACAAAATATGAGACCATATCTGTTTGATTCAATGCAGTCAATACTTCTGTCTCTCTGTTCATCTATTGGTCTGTGTTAATATAAACAGTATAAAATAGTTTACCATTGTGGAGTGGTGTACTAAATATTCTCTTTTCTTTAATCTCACTGTAATAAAAGCCTAGGAAGGTATCAATAATTAAAGAAGAAATTCAACCAAAATTTAAGAGTTTACAAGGCAAATACAGGAGATAAAATAAGAAATACAATATTTTTCTGCAGTTTTCATACCATGACATTTTCTTTCAAAAAAAAAAAACAAAAAAAAACATGATGTTTGATGATATGACTGCTCATCTAGTCAGTCATTTTTTGCTCATTATTAAGTAGGATTTTTCTCCATGATAGCTTCCCTTTTTATCAGCTGCTGATTTGGGCTTGCAAATCACTGGTCGTATTGATTAAAGGTGCTGAACTCCCATGGTTCTTACTGATTTCAGCGGGAGATGCAAATGTTCTGTGCCTCTGAAAATCGGATGACATGTTCTTAGGTGTAACCATGCCTGACTATGAAATGACTATTTTATACACAAATGAGTTCTCAAGTACGAAAATGAAGTTGTCACTATTCTTTGTGATATTATCTCTATTTCTGGGTATGCACTGGAGATGGGTGTTGGGTCTTAAGTTATATTCATAAAGAGGGTAAAGAAATTAAAACCTCACTGCTGTTTGCCATTGTGACCTACCATTTCTTGAACTGTCCAAGGCAGAAGAGTGATGGCTTCAGCACTGGGAAAGGCTAGGCCAAACTTAGGGGGTGTATATATCTCACAGCATAGATTTATAATATCAGTTACATAGCTTTAAAATGCTGATTTCACACTGAAGAGTATCATGTTATGGTACACATTGCTAAATGGTTCAGGCCTAAGTAAAAGCTATGACACAGATGTGCAACTCTGTAACACTGTTGAGCTAGTCACTGAGATTGCTGTCGGTGAGACAAGTCCATCAGGCTTTCACAGCTGGAAACAATGGCCTCTGTTCTCTGGGAGCCTGGGTCCCTCTGATGAGCTTGATATTGTCACAGGTCTTTAAGTATGCTGAGGAGGAAGTCTGACAGCATTGTACTGTTGTCTGAGATTAGGTTTTGTTTGTTCCTAAGGCTAACGGATGGTTTAGCAATGAAAAGTGAAACCAGGCTGGTCATTATATGTCTGAGTAGGAGGACTGCAGGAGTGGGGGATGATTATTTTTGCTCTCAGGTATAAAAATATCTTGTGCGTAAAGAGAAGACTGCTTGAGATAGAGGAGATAGCTTGAGCAGAGACAGGTATAGCAACTATGTGGAAAAATCCTTACCTTATGAAAGGATATGTAGATGGTCCAGAATAATGTAGTGCCTCAATACGAATAAAACAAATAAAAATAAAACAAGGTTTCTTATGCTGAATTAAATGTTAACAGTCTCAAATTTTCAGATTTGCTTAGAGCAGAATGATGCTAGCATTTTATTTACAAAATGAACTTGCAAGAGAACTCCCCTTTTGTAGGTCAAGATCAGAACCTCAATTCTGACTCTTAGTTGTATTCACGTATTTTTATACCTATCCACCTTTATAGTGCCAAGCTGCAACTGAAGAACTTTGTGCACCATGGGCTTCATGCCATTTATAAGTTGAACCTGCTAGCAGCTAGAGAAAATAAATATTTCTCTGGCACTTCATCAGAGCAGGTGCAGAAAGAGTAGTCAGCTGCTGAGATAGTTTGTACTACAGCTCTTCTGCGGGGTAGGCTTCAGGGGGATGATCTACTGAGATTTTCCAAAATAACTTGAAACAGCACAGAAAGCTAAACAGAAGTCTTTAGTAGAGGTCAGCAGTTTGGAGAGAGTTCACATTTGTAGGATTTTTGTCCTCTGAAGTTTGTCTTGGGGGTTGATAAGTACTTACTGCACAGGACTTTTCTAACATCTCCTCACTACTGAGAGTCTGTTTTGCACTGGAGCCAAGCCTCTTACTCATATTCTGCCAAACGTGTAGCACAGGAGTTGACAAGCTGTGCTTACACAGAAGGTAGATAAGAATAAATTAAATTAGATCATTGGCTTAGTAGCAGATGGCAGGTTAATCCAGTTTACAAAGTGAGTTCTGAAGAAAAATAAATGCTTATAAATTTGTGAATATTTACTTGAGTATGTGGTGGAGTTGCAGGGACTGAGTTACTTTATCTGGAAGCGTCATTTGTTTTATTTAGATTATGAACAAAATAAGCAACATGCTCATTTACTTCAGAGGTAAAGCCCCAAGCTTTGGTTCCAAACAGAGCCCAAGTGGTTCCAATTACAGCAGCAACATGAATTAACCAGAAACTGCCTCTGGACAGAGAAAATCCCTTAGACAGCATAAAGCCATATTAGCCTTTCTTGTCTTTGTTCTATGAAGGAAAATTATAGGTAGGGTGGAAGATACAGGTCTTTAATTTATATTCTTCTGCAAGAGATCTGTTTTATACCTAATAATTACTTTTTACCTAAGAAGCATAATACATTAGCCAAGAAAAGCTCTGCACTGCAGGTAGAGTCTTCTGTATTTGAGATCGGCCATTTCAAGCTGCCCTGAGCAGCTCAGCCTTGCAGCTAGCTGACTGAGGGAGAAGCTTAGTTTCATCCTGTTCATGTGGTATCCTCCATTCTCTTTAGCTCCACTGAATACAGACTCTTACACATTTAGCATCTAGACTAACATTCATAATGCATGCAGTAAACAAAAAAGTATATGTCCAGTCTTATGTTACAATTTCATCTGAAACCTTGAATTAAACAGGACTATCCAATAAAACACAGGTAAGGTGGCATCCATTGTATAAGCTCTATCTCCAAACATTATGTAAAGAGGGTCAGATTTTGCCTTCAGATATATTTTCCTGCCTCCAAATCACCTCAGTCAGTGCAGTGTATAACTCTGCTTGTGGCAGAATGCAACTCATAAATACCAAGGGGATCAAGTCACAGCAGAGGGGTGAATATGCTGGAGGTTCAAGCAACCAGGAAAGGATATCTTTTCAGATGAGATTTGCAGTAAGATGGAAGAATCAAGGAAACAGAAGTCAAGTGGGATGTTCAAGAATGCCAGGTAAAGAAGTGTGGTCACTACAAGCAGTGACAGTGTTGGCACTCGAGTTTCCAGACGAGAGGCTTGTGTTAGGTCCGGATGAGGGGACGTTATAGTTTGATTCTCCTGGTGACTCACTGAAGCCCTTCCTAGCTTTAAGTAGGAAATTTGCAGTTGTGAAGCATACTGATGCTGCCAACAAGCTGGTTAAACTTACCTCCTTAACTTAAACTTACCTCCACTTACCTCCTAGTCTTTGGTTTTGCTTGAAACTGTAGCAGTTCACCAGTGGTTTTAGGCACCCCACCAGCAGCTGAGGTATTTTAGGTGATGCACAACACAGTGTATCTGATGCTAGGATTTTTCTGGAATGCCAGGTAGCCACAGTCAAAGTAATTGTTGCTTTTTCTGTAGTATCAGTATCTTCATCATACCTTGAGGGCTGGTTTTGGTTTTTATGGGAGACTGAGCTGCATCTAGTAATGCATCTTTAGTTGTAAAGATGGATTTTGATGTTCTTAGCAACCAACCCTCAAAAACACTGTGGTTATATTCTATTTATATAATCATCAGTCCAGAAGACTCAACTTTGAAGAAAGGAGTGATACCTCGATCAGAAACCAAATCTCAGATGGAGGTCTGGTGTCATCTTCTAATTGGTCTAGGGAGTAGGGTCTTGTACCTGTGTGCTACACATGGGAACTAGAGCTGAGCATCTTACAGATGGATTTATGCTGTGGTAAATAATGTGGTGGCCCACTGTTCAATTCCACAGCTCTATCTGTGCCCCTTTGTGTGAAGGGAAAACAGCAAAAGCCAGAAATGTACTAGAAAAATCAGAAAGAATGACTCAAAAGAAATCTTTTGAGGTTTTAATGGAATTCAGTACATGCCTACTTACTTCTTAACAGATTTGGGGGAGAGAGAGAGAGGTTTGAAAATTTTATTTAATCTTATTTGGAGAACTATCTATATATTTAAAATATGATGTATGTATGTATGTTGTAGGAAACAGAGGCTTTGTATAAGTAATATTTACCTTATATAAAAGAAAAGTATCACAGAAAAAGAAGAGGCAAGCTAAGGCCTCTGTGTCTGCTAAATAAAAATGTATCACTCCCTGTAGTTAACTTCTGAAAAAGGTAATTCTAAGAATTAATGGCTTTACTGTGGTACCTGGTCTTTTTACTGCTAGAGTGATACTTGGATCCAAAGGTAATTTGTCAAGAGCTACAGTCTGCATACATACCAACTTGATAGCTAATGTAATGAAAGTCAGATTTATTTTAACGTTGCAAGATGACCAGGTTTCTGCAGTGGTAGTAGTCATTTAGTTTAATTCAGGTAGATCTTACTTTCACAGCCATGTGCTGTGTTGTTCAAATACTCGGTCTTGAACACAATTTAATGTGAATCTGGACTACCAATATCACATGTAATCTCCCGCAGACTGGAAGTCAAGAGTCCAAGGCTGGCAGAGACCACCATCTCCGCAATGTGTGTTTCTCGGGGAGAAAACAGTCTGTCAAACATGCATACAAACAGCTTTGCTAGCTTGCCAAGCTTTGGCACAAGCTATAAAAACAAAAGCACTTCCCCTGCCTGAAGGGAAGGAAAAGCTCTTCGAATTGGTACGAATGGATGACAAAATGCATAGTGTATGTAATCTGGAAAAGACATACAGTAAGGAAAAATGTACATTACATATTCGGTCCTTGCTTCAGTGATGTACCCTCTGCAGCACATGCAAATACTGTTTCAGGAAATGAATAATAGTGATAATGGAAATAACATAAGAAAGCAGCTAGACTATGCTCATGATTGTAAAACCACTAAAAGCTTATTTATGTTATGTTTTGCACCTGGTGTTGATCTGTTTCAAGAGCTCATATAATTATTTGCATTAGTATAAAGAAACGTACACTCATTAGTTATCAGTCCCATTGCACTTTGTTCCTTTCTGTTGTTATTAACTCTTTAAATCATAACAATGCCCAGAAGCTCAAGCCAGGAGCAAGAGCTGCCTGCTCTAGAGATGTCAAGGCATACAGATTTTTTTTGTACCTTCTGTAAGGAGAAGTAATCTGTCTTGCATTAATAAGCTTGACTATCAGAGCTTAGGTCTTCGTGATTTGGCTGCAAGGCCGTTTTCAAATTATAAGCACAGTCCCTTGATGGTTTCAAGTCCATGGTTTCAAGTCCAACAATCCAACAAATGTCCTGCTTGGGAAGTCTCCACTAGCACTGTAGTAAGCCTCTAGCATCTTTTCTGAGGAGTGGGAATTTACAGCCCCGTGGTGCTTCCAGACCCGGTGCTGGGGTAGTGCTAAATAAAAATATAAATGTGGCACAAATTCTGACAGTGTCGCCTCACTAATGCAATAGAAATGCTGTAATTTGCTTGATTTGGATCATGTATCTATGCTGGGTGATCCAGGAGTGCACAGATCTGAAAATAATGATTGTAGATTGACAGCTTTGCATTCCTGTAGGAGTTTGGCAAGGCCTTGCAGGAACCCATTGAAGGCATGCTTTTTTGCATTATAATTTAGGTTTTAAGTGTGTAAGCAAGACTTGGGAGCAAACATAGAAAATAGATAATGAACTCTAGGTTTCCTATTTATATCAAGTTTTTGTTTGTTTGTTTGTTTGTTTGTTTTTTCTTAAAATAGTAAAAAGGAAAAGAATTTACTTTCTCAATGCAAGATCTCATTCTAGATCCCACTTACTTCTTTTGAAGGTTCTTACTTCTCTGAGGTTCATACCCAATTCAGGAAGAGCAGATTAATTGCCTTTGAGGCTCCCACTGTGGGCAGATCCTACTCAGTGCAAAATTCTGTGTGTGGCTAAAGAGTCTGTTACTCAATTTTTGCTCTTTTTTATGATGATTTCAGCTCCTCTGTGGGGAGTATCCTCAATCAATATTTTAGTGGGTCATCAGTCCTCCCTGCTGAGTTACTTCTTTGCTAAGGCAATGTCTTCCTTGGAAGAATAAGCCTTCCTCTAGAATGTCTAATTGTCTAGAATGATTGCAGTACTATCACAGTATGCTTAAAATAAGATCCTCTGTTCCTGTCTTTCTCCTACAAGGTGTGGATGCCTCAAATTACAAAGAACAGAAAGGCAAGCAGAAAAAGTGAATGGCTATATAGCCAAAATAAATGTCGACAGCCCTCATGTACAGAGATAAATTTGTAAAAAATTAATTTAATAGATTTCCCAATGTATACATAAATAAAAATTATATTTTCAATAACATGTTACAAACTAATTGCATATATTTTAGATCTGAAGCCAGGTGTTTTGTTTTTCTTTGTTTTTTTTTAATCTGCAATGAAATTCTAGGGCAAATCTATGAAGTCAGTGTTTTTAGTAATGTTCAAACTGATCTAAATGATAACATTTGGGAATGCAGTGGGCACAATTTCACTTAGAACTGGGTTAGAAAGGTGAAAATTTTACATGGTGGCTGTACTTTAATCCAACAAACTCTGAGCTCCGTGACAGCTGAAAATTGAGGGAGGTTGATGTAGCATTAGAATCTGTCACACAATATTTAAGGCAGTCAACTGTTATCCTTTTAATTGCAAGTATTTCCATTAATTGCTGTAGAAATTCATCACCATGACCTGGCTGAGCTCCAAAAGAAAGTGTGGAAACTAATTAAACATTGAGTTTTAAGGTAAAATAGTAAATTGCTCATTAGAATGCTTGAAATTCTGATTTATTGCTAACAGAACTAAATAATACTTGACTTTGCAGAAACTGGGTCATAGCATTTTTCCTTAGTGTAACTGAAGGTGCTGTAGCTTAGACATCAATTAATTGGTCTTCATTTTTTGCAGCAGTACACTTGTTTGGTTTAACCTGGCAACTACAGCCTGTTGAAGGGCAGCTGTACGAAAATGGAGTTAGCAAAGGAAATAGAGGAACAGAGTCCATGGATACTACTTACTCACCAATCGGAGGAAAAGTTTCTGATAAAACAGAAAAAAAAGGTATGTGTGAAGAAGCAGACAGACAAAGTAGGAATATTTAAACATTTCTACAGTTCAGATTCTGTATTTGCTAAAGTTTGGCAGTATTTCTATTTTCTCTAGAAAAAAAAAAAAATGAAAATAGGTATGAAAATCCCATATCCAGACTGTGTCGTTTAGCAGAAGTCTCACTGAAATAAGCAACCGGCCCAAGCCATTAAGGAGGTAATGTTCAATAGCAAAATGACTGCGTTTCCTGTGTGAGAGAAGAGAGATCAGAGAGCTGCCTCTTGTCTTAAGACAGGAGAGATGAGAGCATATTTGCCATGTCCCCTGGTTGTGCTAAGGGCTCGTTGCTGTGCCTGTCTTGCAGACCAGAGTCACTCTTAGCAAAGTGAAAATCTTCTTGCTGACAGGTCAGAATATGCAGAAGGGCAGAAATCCTAATGCTTTTAAATGCATCCAGTTCTTGAAGGCGTAAGCTAAAATACAGCATCCTGTCACATCCTGCTATAACCAGTCATACTGAATCAGCTTGCAGGAACCACCTGGGGTTTCAGAAAATGTCTGAGCCAGTCTGGCAGTGGGGGACAGCCCACAGCACCTCTCCCTGTAGCCCTGTGCCTGCTTCAGGAATCATCTCAGGAATGAGTAAAGCACCTCAGCTTACTGGTGGCAGAAAATGGCTTTGGTGAAATGGTGAATAGTATTCTGCTGTTTTAGTTGATGAACCAGCTGTTCTGAAGTGGCAGAGACATGCCAGAGCTGGCAAAGGAAAGGAGTGGAGTGTGCAGCCAGCAGCGTGAAACAGAGCAGGGCCGCCAAGAGGACTCAAAACTCCTTTCTCTCAAGTCCCATTGTTCAATGCTGTTAACTCACCTACACCAATACTAGCTAGAAGACCTTATACCTATTTCCCGTTGACCACCACATAACACCACGATGATTTTTGACCCTAAAAAGCAGATAGCCATCCCATTTCTTTTTATGATACTCTGAAAAAGTGGATAAATCAAATAGATTAGATCAGAGAAAGGTGAACGGGAATAGAACGTGAACTCTACTCTTCCAGCTGTTAGGAGCAAGGTAAAATTTTACTGAGTTCTGCAATGATGGGAGATTTCCAGAGTTTTCAACTTTTGTATCAGAGCAGTGATGATTCTGTGTCTGCCAGGTAAGAGCTATGACTCTAAATATGAGACAAGGTGGGACATGGTTGTACCAGTCCCTCCAGAAGGAAAATTGCATCTCAGTCAATAGTCTTACAAATCAATGTGGCACAGCTGGATAGAGATCATATTAGATAAATGAGCAATAGAAATATATGTGGGGAGGCAATGATATTGTTATCCATTATTTCTTCTCTTAGAATGGATTGATAGTGAATTACAGTAAATGTTTTACACACTTTTGTATTTCTGTCCTGGTGCACCATGGAAAATGTCTAAGCTATCTCAAGTAGTTCTTCTAAGCTGCATTAAATCATTTTGTCAATATATTACAGATTTAATAAAAGCTCATCCAAAGCATTCGGCTTCCAAAGGAGGCAGTACAGGAAAAACATCAAAACATGATCCTAAAAATTAGATTTTTGAGAACAGAGAAGAGCATATGTGAGTCAATAGAGAACTCAGTGTAGCAGGTAAAAACCTCCACCACCAACAACAACAGAAAAAAACAGTTCCCTCACCCCAAGCAATCCTAATGTCATGCGTAGCCACGATTCCCCCAAAGCACTAAAGCAAGGAGAGCTGTGACACCAGAGCTCCTTCACTGAAGGCTTATCTAACAGTTTCAGAGATCAGTCTTAAATATAGCTAGCCTGTTTTCTGACTTGTCATCTTCCACCTTCTGGGGTATGCTAATCCAGGGTATGCTAATAAGAATTATACACTTCAGAAAACACAAGAAAAGCAATGTGGACTTAGGACCAGGCATCGGTATGTGCATCATCTGGATCTGACTAACTTCTGCTGTCTCTCTCCCTCCCTCCCTTATTTCCTTGCTTCCTTCCCATCCCTTTTAATATACGTAAGTCATTCTTCCCCCAGTGTTGGTACCAAATATTCCATGTTAATGTGCTGGGAAGGAGGACTTCAGCAGCGTACCATGAAAAGTTGATACTTTGCCTATAAACTTGAAGCCTCTAATGTGATTTCACAGGGATACTGTCAGATATTATGACCTCCCATTTTCCCAACTCTATGCAGCAGCACGAGACACTTTGCCAGACTTTGAAAGCATATATTTTAACTAATCTTTTAATGGAAATCAAGTTTATAAACCAGCAAGTCAGATTTCTTTAAGAAGTCATTTTATGACACAGTGACCCATGGCTATGAGTTAACATTTTAATATGTAGCAATGTGATTAAAAACTCAGACATCCTATTGATGCTGGTATTACCAGGGGAGTACACAGAGATTGATTGTTTCAGGATCAGTAATAATCAGCATATGGGTACTTCCTTGTGAAGATAATTGGCACCATGCTGTTCAGAGTTTTACTTTCTTGAAGCCAAAAGAAACCTGTGATTAGGAATCCATCTTCTGTTTTAGAACTGCAGAGAAAGTGTGCTTAGAAAGAATGGGGAGAAATTAATACCAGTTGATAAGACTGGGAGCTGTACTAGGAATTGAATGTAGGTAATTAAATAAGACTTTGTCATAGGAAAAACGTTGTAAGAAAGATGTTTTTTGAGCAAGTGCAGAAATTGTATTGCAGCACTGTAATTTTAAATGCTTATCTATGACTTTTCTAAGAAAGAGTAAGAAAAATATATGAGATAGTCTGTGAATAGCATATCCTCAGATGACTTACCTGTATGGCCAAATAACTGCTTCATTCAATTAAGCAAAGAAACAGAGCTAAATTATTTTTTTCTATAAAGGAGTCACAATGGCTCACTGAATATGAAATCATGCACTTCAGACACAGTGCTTACAGTCAGCTTTTCATGCTGTATGGTTGCCTGAAAAAAATAGTATTTGAAAGGCAGGGGTGCTGCGAGTACTACTTTCAGTAGATAATATGTGTTTTTTCATGTCAGCATTGTGAACAGCAGCATGCACTTCTTTCAGATATAATGAGATAATAGGAAATCTAAGTATATGTATGCTTTTTTAAGATTACATGAAATTATTACTAAAACAACATTTTCATCCCAATGTAGAAATACTTCTCACAGATACGTTGTTTTGAGCCTAGCAACAGTAACGTGCTATTCAGCATAATCTGATAACACCAATTAGTGAAAATACTTCCTCAAAGGACACGTATGCCACAACTAAAGTCCTGATGCTTGTTCTTTTCAAATAAGAACCAGGTCTTCTCACTTCAACAAACTCAAAAGCAGTTAGTGCATTTTAAAGGACGTTGAACACAGACCAATAATTCCATTAACTTCCAAAATGATACCGTATCCTTGACTTTTTACTTATTGCTCTACCGTCTTGTAATTGAATCACATTAATTACCGTGTGTCAATATCATCAAAAAGTTCCTTAGTGTTTTACTTAACCTGGGGTAATTGCTTGCAATGAATCATTAAGATTTAATATCTCTGGAGTACTGGAAATAGGGGGAAAGGTTTTTAAATTTATGTCAGCCAACAGGATCTGATGCGTGTCATGGGGTGGGAGGGATCCACTTTCTTTGCCCAACTACATTAGAAGTTTAAATTTCTACTCAAAACTCCACATGCAGGACTTGATTCTCAAAGAAAATTGGACAAAAGTAGTCTCACCTTGAACATTGCTAAAGCAGGGATTTGGAAATATTTAGTTTATGTACTAAGGTTCAAGGTGGCTTTTTAGAGTTCTGTGCTCTAAAAACGTATGCTTTTATGTGGTAAGGTGTTAAAAGTCAGCTCCTGGTTCTTGCTGTAGCTTTGTTACTGGTGACACAAAGCAGCTGTAAAGCTGGAAGATCCAGTACCCTGAGAATTGCTCCGGCCTTCTAAACGAAATCTGTATTCATTAAGAATGCTAAGTACTCCCTACACTAGTTAAAGCCAATGAAGGATCCCACTGAGCATCTCTGTTATTATGTTTAGGAAAAATCTGACCCTAGCTTTGCTACTGCTGCAAAGGCAATTTATAAAATTTCTTGGGCATTATGTTGCATTAGATATTTTTATGCATTATAGTGAAAGGTAAGGCTCCAGTCACTTTGACTGCTCCTCTTTATCTTTCACCACAATATTGGAATGAAATGACACATAAATGGCTATGGCTGCTGAATTCAATCTTCTTCTCTTGGTTCCTCCTCCTTTGTAGCATGCTCTCCTTCTTTTTTTCTAGTTGAGAGAAAGTTTGCAAATGGGCTTGAGGGTTTTGCAGAACTTAGGGTGGAATTACCTCAGACGTTAGCAGGATTGGGTCTGTGGCTTGCAGCATGTCAGGATGCTGATCACAGGCAGGCATTAAAATAGATAAAGATGGTGATACATGCCAGCAAAGCAAGCCAGCTCTGATTTAGTTTGGCAATGGCTTTTTTGCACGTTGCACTTCCCTTTCTATTTCAGCTTTCTCATAGGCATGGTTGAAGTTACATGCTGTAGATGTCTGCAGATGTATTGTTAGGCACTGCAAAACGCTGACAGTTTTCTCTTTAGATTGCCTCTCCCTATCCTTATGCCCCCGTTAGGCTTTTATGCAGAAAGTCCAAGCAAAAACAGATGTTCTTTATTTCTCTAGGACTATATTTTCATTGCCATAATATGAATGTTGGAAATGGTGATTAATAGAAATCCAGGCATGGACATGGGCTCTGACCTACCAGGTCTGATGGATTTTCTGTCTTCACCGGTGTCAATTTGTGTAGCTTATGCAATGCCTGCTCAGTGGTGGCTGGGGACCTGTGCCAGAGGAAGTTGTCCCGCTGTGCATTCTCCGCACTCGCAGTCGAATGGGGTTTGTTTCAACAGCTGATAGGTGTAGATGTAAAGCCTGTGGTTTCCACAGCAGAACCAATACATTTTTGCAGTCAGGAAAGCATTCCAAGATTTCCGGGGAAAAAAAAAAAAGCTCTGTGACATCTATTTTGGTAAATATTGCACGCCACCTGTATTTTTCAATTAGTTGAATAAAAAAATACAATGATTTTGGTGAAATCTCCTCAGTTTAGAGGCTATTTATTATACATGACCCAGTATCTTTGCCAACTGTGAATATGCAACTGATTGTTTCCTTTGTTTCTGGACAATTAGTGTTTCAGAAGGGACGGACCATAGACACAGGAGAAGTTGAGATCGGAGCACAAGTTATGCAAATGATCCCGCCCGGTTTATTCTGGCGCTTTCAGATCACCATACATCACCCCATGTACCTGAAATTCAACATTTCACTGGCGAAGGATTCTCTGCTGGGAATTTATGGCAGAAGAAACATTCCACCTACTCACACTCAGGTAATTAGTAATAATGCTAATTACATCATGCTTTACAGTTTCAAACAGCAGTGGCTGCTAATGTTCACAATACACTTTTAAAGCAGGGAGGAAGGAAGGAACTGGCTGTAACCACAGAAAGCAGTCTGTTTATCCTGTTCTTATACTGAAGTCTAGCTACACCCCCAAACCATGCCCTCCCCAATGGAGAGGCAGTGTTGTACCAGCAAGATCAGCCATTCTGCCCACTGCCACATGGCTGTGGGAGACAGGACTGCTGCACACTGTTTTTTGGGGGGCAGTGGGGTGAAATACTAGATCATTTGAAAATTCTTTAGTCTTTCTAGGACTTCATCAAAACAACCAGACTACAGCAATCAGTATAAAGAGATAATAGGAAAAAAAAATGTTAGTTTCTCATACAAAGATTATTTCAGACCATTTACTGATGGGGATATTGCAGGAGAAAACCTAGCTAGGCATTAAGAATATGCAGTATTGCTGGTTACATTCAACCTTTTTTTTTTTTTTTTTTTGCTTGCTGTGTTTGGCATATGAAGCTATCATTTCAATGGATTAAAATGCTGTCTTTATAGCAGGATCACAGCATAACATATGTGATAAACTTGTATACAGAATCGTGGAAAGATTGTTTAGAAGGGACCTGTGGAGGTCATCTAGTCTAATCTCAACAATGATTTACTGAAGGTTTGATCTTAGAAATAAGTGATTCTAGCCGTCATTGGCTTTGAGTGGGTCTTCAGTCAAGCTGAACTTGAGCTTTACTGAAAATCAGTCTGGAGAATGTCAGGGGGAAAAAAAAGAAAAGAAAAAAAAAAAAGAGAGAGAGAAATATGTACATTTCTTTCAGAAAAGTTTACGTCTTTTATGATGCTTTCAAATTAACTGTTCTTGAAGTTGTTGGCATCAGCTTGATTAGGTATTAATTGTTTCCATGTCACAAAGTAGCCACTTAATCGCATTAATAAAATTAAATATAAATAAAAGGCGTAAGAAGGTTTTGATATGTGATAGGGATACTAAGGAACAAACACTGAAAATTCTGGTATGAAACAATAGCTTATTTAATCTGGTTTTGTCATTTGAGATGAGTCACTGCATAAAGCAAGGCACTACAGCTTGGGAATTCTGTAATTATTCCCATTAAAGAGATATAACGTTGAAGTACCCCTGCTGCATTTAGTGAAGCAAGCCTGAATTTACCCTGCCATAGCAAAAAGCAAGTTTTGATGCCAGATTTCTGACCTACCATAATGCTTTCTATATGGAATAAAGAACTGAAGCTACATGGACTAGGTTATATGCAACTGCTGTCCATGTTGATGCATTCTTAGTCAGACAGGCAATTCTTCTCAAGATTTCAGTTGCTTTTTGCTGTTTGAATGAGACATGCAGAGTAGAGTCCATAAAAATTTACTAGGTGGTTAATTGTTGCTCATTATTATTTCAGTTTGATTTTGTAAAATTGATGGATGGAAAGCAGTTAATTAAACAGGAGCCAAAAAACTCAGAGGAGCCACAGCAAGCTCCCAGGAATCTGATCTTAACTTCACTGCAAGAGACGGGCTTCATCGAGTACATGGATCAAGGAGCTTGGCATATGGCATTTTACAACGATGGAAAGAAAATGGAGCAAGTGTTCGTACTAACCACAGCGATTGGTAAGAACAATTACAGTAAAACTGTTACTCTGATTACTGCATTGGAAAGCTGCATTTGGAAAGATATTATCAATGTTGATTACAATGTCTCTTAAATATTCTCTTAAATATTTTTTATTTCAGTTTAGTTTAATTAACCTCAGTGGAGTAACTTCATGTTTATGCCAATATTAGGCAAATAGCAACATTCATATATTAAAGATGGGTGTTAGCAAGTTAATTAGGTGTGAAGTTGTCATGTGTTTTAAAATCTTTATGTGATAGTTTAAATGCTTGAGTAATTTCTGGTGTTATTTCGCTCAAAACAAAAGAGAATATGTCTGCCCTCTCTATTTACACAGGAACCATAAATCCTACAAAAATTAACCATGCTTTTGGTTCATATTTCAGTATTTTAATCAGTTAGAAAATCTAAAAGGCTGCTTTTGTGGGTTTGGTTGTTGTTGTTTGATGGGTATTTGCTGTTATTTTATAAACTTGTTCAACTGCACCATTCTGTTTGGAACTCAGAAGGCAAATACAGGGGATGCTGCTCTGGTGGGATATCAATTCCCTCAATTCCCTTTCGCCTCGTTAATAAATAAAACTGGACAAATGTTTGCAACTCTAGGTATTGTTGCAGAGAAGTGCTCATGCATAGGGTTTGGAATTTCATTTCAGGTGTTCTGTTTATGACAGTCTTGGTTTGCTGCAAGACTTTAACCACTTTGCCCTTTAGTTAACCTGTTCTGCCATATGTTTAGCAAGATGTCTTTACTAGTAATGGACATGCCATCTGCTCTTGAGAACAATTGAATGCTATTTTTACTTGGTGGTAAAACACCTTGCAGAGCAGGACAGTGATTCAAATACCAACATTGGTGCAAGATTTGCAGGAAAAATATTTTAAAATGAGGTAGAATTGCAATTAGAATATTTTGTTTAAAAGTTCATATTTGCTTTGTGTAGAAAAGTAAATCTTTTACAAGTGGGAGAAATACCATTATTCATTGTCCTGTGAGAAAATAATATTCAAGCAATTTATGGAGCATCTTCACAGATGTTCTATGAGGAGCATAAAACCTGGCCAAATTCCAGTCCAGACCAGAATCCAAAGATCTGACCCCTTGTTTGTTTCTACTGTAACAGCAGATTTTTTTTCTACTGTAGCAATATTTATACAAGGAGTATAAACAGTATTTCATCATTAAGTAGCACACCATCTTAAAAATATATATTATAAATTCAATTGAATGTTTCAGTTAGGTTCCTGTTAAATTTGGTGAAGAAGAAGGTGTTTATCCCTTCTCTGGCCAATACAGAACAAGCAGAACAAGCTGGGTCTTACGGGGGGAAGCAGTGAGGGCCACAGGGCAGGCAGGAATCCTTATGTTTAATTTGAGAAATGTCCATGGGAAGACATATTGAGCAAAAAGAGGTTTCATACTGCAACAATCTACTGCTGGTGGATTTGAAAATACTGCTAGCTATTGTGTTTTCATGGCCTGTATATTTTCTTATACTTTTCTTTGCATAATCATTCTTGTTTTTATCTTGGGGGGGGTGGGGGTGGGGGAACACTACAAACATTTAAAAACAAAAACTAAATCATTTTCTGATCCTTGAGCAATGCTCATTACCCCAGACTTTGGGGTGTGTCTAGGGCTGGAGTTGTATTTTATTTCCCTGCTGACAAAGGAATCAACCAGGAACACAGACTGAAGCAGTCAGCATATAGCAAAAGCTTGCATGCCTCTGCTGTATGTCGTTGTGGGCTGTGTGATGAGCACCTCATGAGCACCTCTTAGGTAGTCCATTCAGTTGCTGGATGTCAGTGGCATACTAGTTTGATTTTGCTGACCTGTTAACTAAACCTCTGATGACACTTTCCCTGATGGGGGGTTATTTGCCTGCAAAATCTAACATATCTAGAGTATTTTCATAGCCTGAATAAAGGCTGTCCCAAACTGGACATTGCATCCGGGGGAATTGTTCAAACCATTAATTCTCCATTTCAAGTCAGTGTAGGGATCATTTATCATGTGATTCTAGAAAACTGAGAAGACAGGCAAGTGTACACATAGAACAAGAGAAGAGCTGATAATGAACAGTAATATGTGAAAGTTAATAATGAGCAGCATATCTGTGAAAAAACTTACTTCTGGAAAAAAAAAAAAAAAAAAAAAGATTATTTGACCTTGAAACAAACATCCACGTCTAGGTTGTAAATATCTGATGAACAGATACATATCAAAAGCCTGTTCTTTGGTATAAACTGATAGTCTGAAAGGAAATGAATGTTTTTAAGTATCAGTAGAGGTTTTCAAGAGGAACCGATCCTTATCTGTCCAAGTGCCCATAAATAAGATTAAAATAAACTTACTTCAGTTATTCATATTAGTTGTAGGATAAGCTTATAATCCATCCTTGGAAAAGTTTGACTTTAAAAGTATATCAGATTTGATTAGATTAAATAGTCCAGTGGTATGCACTTCCCTGAGAAAAGTTTTTCCTCACAAATCACTTGCCACGGACAAGGATCTGGGTTTTCTATTTTTCCCCAAAATTTTTATTTTGTGGAAAATGAGCTGTTTCCCATCTTCAGATAGGCAAAGGTACTTGTACATGCCTATTTGTGCTTATGCCCATAAAATAGGCTGCTCAGTTCCCACTGCTCTTCAGCCCTGATCCCACCCTGCAAAGAACCTGCTGGTGCTGTGGCATCTTCAGTCCTAGTGCTGCCATGGCATTGACCTACTCTGCATGGGAGCATCCCAAAATTGAATTTACTTCACATTTTTTACATGAATTCCACCTAAATCAGTGAATCCACTGAATTCCTGAAGGAATTACACATGTAGATTTAGAACAGCTAACGAATATACAGACATGAGCTGGCCCTGCAACATGTAAGGTTAAGTGGTTTGCTATCCAAAGCTGTATGATGAAACATGCATAAGTTTAAGATCACAATCGAAGGTGTTCTTTTTTTCTTCAAATTTTGTTCTTAGGCCATTATTGCATTGAGTTTCATCACTTTATGAAAGACTTCTTTTCATCTTATTTTACAGAAGTGGAAATCCTACCCTCCCCCAAAGAATTAAATTCACATGGTTCAAACAAATACCATGGAAGACAATTTACTCTATAAATAGGTTTCCAACGAATTGCTTCAACAATAAAAGGAAGTGTTTAAGGTGGACATTTCTCAGCAAATACTTTGGTTCTTGTAGTGCTTTTAATGGTGGTAAATTTTACATGAACACTTACTTTAAAAGCTTTCTGGTGTAATATAAATGATGCACTTGTTATCTCAAAGCTGTCAAGACAAAATCTAATATTTGTAAGCTGCTTGAACACGAATTTTGTTTTATTCTCCCTATGAATGGAAATGGGCCTTTTTCTGCTTCCACATCTATTTGTATGTTGAGATGTGTCCTGCAGAGCAGGGTGAAGATGCCATTCATTTCAAATTCAACAAATTTGTGTTTTTCTTTGTGCACAACTCTCTGAATAAATAGAAGTTCTGGATGACTGCTCTACTAATTGCAATGGGAATGGAGAATGCATCTCAGGGCACTGCCACTGTTTCCCAGGATTCCTTGGTCCCGACTGTGCAAAAGGTAATCTCATATCAGCTAACCTAATGTACAGGACTGGGTTCAAGATTATGATATGTGACTGCTGGGCTTACAAAGATTCAAAGTGATTAATAGAGATTAAATTCCTTCTTCCAGGCAGATGGCAGATACAAGTGCAGGCATAGAAAGATTTTTATGCTGTACTTAGTTAAGATGCCTCGACCACTTCTCTCTCCCTGACTTTCAGAATCAAGAGACTTCTCCATCCCTCTTTGCACCCATTTTGTGATTTTAAAATATTTTTTAATAAGAGTGTCAGTTGAGTGTAGTGTTTACAGCTACTTAAAAGTGACAATCTGTTTCGCTTCAGAATACATCACATCTCAGTAAATGTCAGTAATATGATTTAAATTGGAAAGGGTTAGAAAAGAAAACTAAAGCAACTTAGAGACTAGCAAAAACTAGAGAAACTAGAAGCTAGACTTTTTTTTTTTTTCCTAGAGAAAACTAGAGTTTCTCTAATGAAAACTAGTGTTTTTTCGAGAGAAAACTGGAGTTTTCTAGCATTTGGGCCAAAATCTTGCTAAAAAGATTATAAGCGAGCTTAATTTTATTAATATTGTCCATCATCCACTGAATATTATATATGGAGGTTCTCATTCTTTTCTGTTGTTTCCTCAGATTTAGGGTTGTCTATATTTTAAGATTGATAAGCTCAGAAATTGGTACTGGATTGTAAAACTAAGCTTCTGCATCACTAGGTTAGATCAGTAATGGCTAAAACTTCAGTAGTGATAGGTCTGCTTAGAAAAAGAAAAGGGCAGTGTCTTGCTTCAGGTCCCAAGGAACAATATTAATGTTACAGAAAATGATAAGTAGGCATCACTGTGCAAACTCTCTCCAAAGACCTGTCAAGGAGAGAAATTTTTGTCTTCCAAGATGTCCCATTTCAGGTCAAAATTAAGGTATGTTAATAAAGCAGGTTGAAGACACTAGGATGCCTGTATTACTGTTGTGCTATCTGGTTCAAAGATTTCAGCCTGTCACAACCTTCAAGTGAAGGATTGGGAGGGCTGGAGTGGAAAAATGATTTTACAGAATGATAAATGCAATAAATGTTGATCTACATAAGTATGTAAGTACATTAAAAAGGTCAATTTACCTTCTTCAGATTCTTGTCCAGTGCTCTGCAGTGGAAATGGAGAATATGAAAAAGGTCACTGTGTGTGTCGAAACGGGTGGAAAGGACCAGAGTGCGATGTTCCCGAAGAACAGTGTATTGATCCAACCTGCTTTGGCCATGGCACCTGTATCATGGGAGTCTGCATCTGTGTGCCTGGGTACAAAGGAGAGATCTGTGAGGAAGGTTTGTGAAGTTTCCCTCTTTATGGTTAGGGGGGGTGGGGGAAGGGGGTTGGATTTTAGCCTTTAATCTCCTAACCTTTTTTAAGGTAGTTAGGAGCTCACATGGGTGTGAGAAACTTACTGTGAAGCAATACTGCTTTTCAAGCACCTTTTAAAGCTTCCTGGAAAGGAATGTTAAGATAGAAACCATTCAAAGATAAAGGCATTCAGATCTCAGTGACAGTCAGTGGGAGTTGATCACATAATTTCCGAGATTCACATTTTTATTCTAAAAGATTAGAAGTATTTAACATTGGCTAATAAGAATATCTAGTAGTATCAGTAGGGCAGTCCTTTGAAATGCTGAGTTTCTTGTGCAGTCTTTCAGTTTCCTCCCTCTGCTGAATCTCAATGGCAAGAGCCAGGAGGAATTTTTTGCCTTTCAGCATGCAGTGGCTTCTCAGTCCTCCAAGGAAAAGTTTATCAGCATGCAAGGATTCCCTTTCTGGGGGCAGGTTGTGAGACCATCCTGATTCTTCCCTGCTTTTCTTCTCTCAGACCCCAGACATGTTTTTTCAGGAAGAGTGGCTGGCATCACCAGGTCCGTGGTGCCAGAAACCTCAGTCATTTAAGTGTGCACCATCAAAGACTCTCACTTGGCCAAAAGCTAATGGTAAGACAGTCAGAAGATCATCTAAACAAAATAAGATCTAGGATTTCTCTGAAGTAATCAGCAGAGCGTAATCATCCCTTCCCTTTCTTCATTCTGTTGCATCTTAGATTTTTCTGTGAAGAATGTACGGACTATATGAAGCCACGAGAGCAGCAAACAGTTTCAATTTCACAGAGCATGCTGTGTAATTCTGTTGTCATATGTCATTTTTACTGTGAGCCTATATTCGGGGTACTAAACCACCGTCCTTTAAAGCTTGGCTAATAAAAAGTGGGAAATTACAAGAACAAGTAATTGTACTTCAGCTGCTTATAATACCAATGCGTCTCTGCCCTCATCTACAGAAAGAAACAGTTGTTATTTGGCTGCTAGCATTTCTGAGGTAGCTCATCAGCTACAGCTTTCTTCCCCTGTGCATAGGCTCGGAAAGCAGAGCAGTTCTTCATGCTTGCCCTGATTTGATGATTTTTCAGTAGTCCCCTTAGCCTGAAGCTAGTGCCAGCATATATTGTGCTTTGTGCTATATAGGTTTTAGGTAATTCTTCTGAGTAGCACACAAAGGAAGCTCTTATGTGGCCTGAATTCTCTAATCAGAAAAATGCCCAGGATGGATTTGGTGGATTTGACATATCTGATATGTTTCTTAAAGGGAGGATCAAGAGAATGTTTCTTACATTCTCAGCTGTTGGTAGTTTCAGAAATGGACAAAAACAAGAAAACCCAAATGAGAAAAAGCAAGTAATACACAGATTTCCTCACTGAGGCCATGATACTTGAACAAGCCTGGAGCTGGTGAGAAGCTGACTGCCATTTACAGTTACTTTGCTTGTTGGGATAACGTGGTCCTGCAAAATGGTTGAAAAAATAATTGAGATAAATGTACTCGGACAGCTATTGAAGCTAAGAGCATGAAAACGATTTTTTTTATGGTATTTAAACTTTAAAAAAATAAGTGGAATCATAGAAATGAAACAACCCTGTACAGAGGATTTTTATTGTAATAGTGTGTGCAATGACACAAATGCTCAGTTTACTGTATTGTGCAATGTAACCTGTACACTACTGGAAGCAATTCTGTCAGGGATTGGAATTACATTATTGTGTGATTATACATATATATATGTATATATGTATATATATACATACAATATATGTGTAATCATACACACATATTGTGTATAATTAATATTATAGCCATACATGTATTAACACAGCAGACAGTAACAGATGCACTATCCAGGGAACACCAGTAGCTATAGGCATTCGCTGCTATGGGCATGCTTTGAATTCATCCTGTCAGATTATCATTTGTAAAAGAAGTGTTGCTTTTTAACCTGTTTGTGGAGTCACTCAGTTTTCAAAAGATCGACAAAATCAAGAGCTGTCTTTCAGGATAAGAGGAAATTGCCAAGTATTTTGTCCTGTGCTTAGCAAGATATACTTTGTCCAGAAACACTGATTCCTCTTTTTCAGACTTACCTTATTGCTCTTTACAGATACCTTAAAGGAGGCTGTAGTGAGGTGGGGGTTGGCCTGTTCTCCCACGTGCCTGGTGACAGGGTGAGGGGGAACGGGCTAAAGTTGCGCCAGGGGAGTTTTAGGTTAGATGTTAGGAAGAACTTCTTTACTGAAAGGGTTGTTAGGCACTGGAACAGGCTGCCCATGGAGGTGGTGGAGTCACCATCCCTGGAAGTCTTCAAAAGACGTTTAGATGTAGAGCTTAGGGATATGGTTTAGTGGGGACTGTTAGTGTTAGGTTAGAGGTTGGACTCGATGATCTTGAGGTCTCTTCCAACCTAGAAATTCTGTGATTCTGTGATTCTGTGATTGTGCTGTGCACAAGCCTGGTAGGCTGAAAAAGATAGAAAATAAATCTTGAAATAAAATCTTGAACTGGTGGCATAGCAGCTCAAAGATAAAGCATCTCTTCTTTATTCTTAGATCAAAATGTGCTGTAAACTGGATGCTCTTAATTTCTAAGTCTGAAGTATTTAGTCTTCTGTTGCTGAAACAGAACATCTCTTCATTTGTGTAACACAGAACACCATTTCTTAAGTTTACAATTTAATTACTAACACAGTACTTGGGCTAATACTTAAAAAAAATTCATACAAGAACTTCCAAAGTGCATTTTTAACACTAGTTTGAAGCATGATCTAACACGAATAGGCTTTTGGCTAATTGTTTTGCATACTCAAACACCCCACAAATTACTCTCCAGCTCTGCAGTCTTACTGAAGCCCCCAGAGAAGGCAGGCTGTGTTCTCCTCAAAGTCTGTCTTGTTAAAGAAATGCTGGATCTTGATGAAGGAATATACTGATTATGCAGGACTAACCATCTGATTTAAATTCTTCTACAGAGCTCCTGAATTTTTCACTAAGAAGAGTTTAATCCAAATTGAGAATAAATTTAGCTCTTTGTCTGTTTGCAAATTGTTCATCAGTACGTTACGACTTTTATGAATCTGTTCATTATCTGCAATTGCCCAGCACATACTTGTTATGAGTGTATGAGATTTCTTTACAGTGAGTATTCAGAGACTCACGATTCAGGGCTTAGTGGATGACCTTTTTTTTTTGTATCAGGTTCCCAGCTGTAGTGATAGTTTTGCAGAGAAACATGAAAGAATAAATCTTTTCCCAGATGTGAATAAAACATAAAGCACAAATAACTGAATGGAAACACAATGCACAGTTGTAGAAATTTAATTGTTAATTGCTCCAGTTCTTTCCCAGCTCTGTTACTGAAACACAAACTTCCCTAAGAGCAATAGACCTGTCCAGGGAATCTGCTTTTTAACAGTTAGACAATATCCAAGATAAGTATAATCATATGATCTCCACCAGTCTATGCATTTGCTTTTTGTCTTGTTTTTAGCTTATAATTTTGCAGAGATGTTAGCATGGACTGTTTTTCCATGTGCATTTGTTAACATCATTTCAGTTGGAGTATTTGCACAAAAATCACCAAATTGATCTGAATCCCTGATGCTGTATGTCACTAGGAAACCCCTGTAAGGGTGCAAACTTAATGCTCTAAACTGTGTATTCACTGCTTTCCAGAGGACTGCTTGGATCCAATGTGCTCGGGCCACGGTGTCTGTGTTCAAGGGGAATGCCACTGCTCCGCGGGCTGGGGCGGTGTGAACTGCGAGACGTCGCTGCCAGTCTGCCAGGAGCAGTGCTCAGGGCACGGCACCTTCCTCCTGGATGCAGGACTCTGCAGCTGTGAGCCACAGTGGACGGGTTCAGACTGCTCAACAGGTATGCTGGAGATTTTCCTTTTTCAATAAAGCCTATCAAAAGCTTAGGCTTTCTGTTTGGCTTGTGAAAGTAGTTATTATTGCTGTGCTGGTGTTAATTTGAAAAACAACATAGGGATGAAGCAGGGGTGCTATGGCATCACAGTCCCCTTTATTTGGAGATATACCTATCGGTTTGGCAGCAGCTGTTTTCTGTTGACAAGGATAAAATGGCTTTTTCTTTGCAACAAGAATGCTGACTGCCTGATGTGTGACAGCAAGAACGGTAGTCCTGCAAGTGTGCAAGTAGCTCCTAGCTTCGACTGGAAGCAGGATTTTCTCATGAGATGGATCATTCATTGAGGGAACCCACAACTCTGAGAGAGACTGAGAGGATATAAAAAAAATCCAGTGACTCATGAGTAAGAAACCTCTGTCAAAAATATTTAAACAGGAATGGCCAACCATTCTCTCATGCTGAGACAAAAAATCTGTTCTTTCTTAGAGGACCATCAAAGTTTAATCCCACTGAATTTGATTAAGAGTTGAAATGGATTTTTTATGTGCTTTGTACATTTACATTTCGTTTTCTTGAAATGAGTGCACTCAGGACATTTTACTCTGTAATAGAGCATATCATTACTAAAGTACATACTACTTTTTTTTTTCTTCTGAAGCTCACAAAATGAGAATCTCAGATGATGAGTAACACATCCGTGTACAAAGTAGATCCAAGTGACAGATTTGCTGAATACTGTGAAATACAACTAGTGGTCCAAGTCACCAGTTTTTCTTAGAAATCATCATTCAAAGGAACACTTGTACCAGTATAAATTTCCTTTTAGATATTTAAAATCCATAATTATAATCACCTCATGCCAACATTTTAAGCAACAAAATACTGACCTGCTGATAATTTTGAGTGTTTATTACAAAGACCCTGCATTCGTTCCCTACAAAGACCCTGCATTCGTTCCCTACTCCAAAATTAAAACCTGTAATTTCAGTCTGATACTGTTAGATATGGTACTGCTTTAATAAGAACTGACTTTGTACTGGCTTTCAGCAGAACCTCACTTACTTGCATTTTTATCATGTATTTTATTATTTGTTAAAAATATTCCCTAAAGGACAGTAGTACAGTAGTACTTCCATTGATGAAGCAAATAATTAGGAAAGGTGCTAGCAATTTACTAGTTGTTTTTCCCTTAAAAAATATGGAAATTAATTCTGTTCTAGTATGAAGTTACTGTAGCTCAAAGAGAGCTGTTAAACTCCAACAGTTCAGTCAAGTCAGCTGCATGGGGCAATTAGATACTAAGTAAGGGAACAAAGAAAATAAATGTGATAAAGAAACTTTTATCTTGTGTGCTGGGATCACAGTTCTCATGTTTGTCTTACTTTCGAAGCTGTTTTGATGAAGTCTTTGAAGAAAAATTACTTCTTTTTCCTTACCTGCACCAACCAATGGAGAAAATACCCCTCTGCATGCATACTGTCTTCTGTGTTATCAGAGAAGGGGGGTTTCGTGACCACGGGCAGGCATGCTCATGTCTCTCATACTATCTTGTTCATCAGTTCCCTCACACAGTTTTAGTTTATTCCTAGTTTAGGCGTCCTATGGCAACTCACACAACAAGCCCTGGGGTGGGCATGTTCACGTGGGGATCACAGCCTACCAGGGCTTCTGGAGTCAGGAGCACCTGGGGAGCACAGAGCCCCTCTTGGGGACACACAGCTACCTCTGCACCTCCACGGGCAGCCCTAGTGACCATGGGGTGTCAGTCCAGGAGGTGCAGAGCAGGGCAGCCTCACATGGCCAGTTCAGACAGCCATTGCTGTATGCTCTCAAGGAGCTCCGGTCATGGTGTCCACCCAGCAGAAAGCGTCCTCTGTGTACCCTGTGCCCACAGGAGCCAATGCAGCTGTCCAGACAGAGCTCCTGAGGGGACAGGTGGCCATCTAGGCCTCGGGTCACGGCATGCCTGACTTTTCTGTCAGTGTCTGAGGGCAGCAGTGAGCACACCTGGAGGAGGTGCACCCTGGCACAATAGCTGCTCAGCCTCGTGGCAGAGCTCCATGCAGAGGCGAGTTGTTTCAAGTGTGTCATGGAACCTGAGAAGATGAGCTGGTGGAGTTGTACTCTGCTGTCCCTGGGACAGGGTGTCACCTAGTCATGACACACGACACAGAGGGTCCCCTGCCCTCTCGCCAACAGGCAGAAGGCAGTGACTGAAGAGTTGGTGGGAAATGGAGACAGATTTGTGTTCAGAGCAACAGGCCTAACCCCTCCCGGCCTGCCTCACCATCCCAGGTACCCCTGTAAAATGTACCCCTGTGGTCAGTCAAACAGTGATGCAGATGATGATCTGTGTTGGAGGCATCAAAGAATGTTTGGTCGGCCTAACCCTCACATCACAACCACTTCTGTTGAGATAAAAAAGGTGAGTTACTGTCATCAGTGACACTTCTGAGGGAAGCAGAGGGCCTGATATGCCAACCAGACCCACCTTGTATAGGGAATTTTGCTGCCTCCTCGGAACCCTGATAAAAAAATCTTAGAAGAAAACTTGCTAGCCTGGTACTGCCCCTACGTTCTTACCCATTATTTTTTCATCTAGGCAGTGATGAAGCTGGGACAAGAAGTCAGAGGGTGATCAAAAGAGACTTCAGGGCAAAGTAATATAGTAGGATGAAAGACTGATAGTACGTTATTTTAATCTCATCAGCAAATCAGAATAGTCAACTTACTACTTACTGTCTGTGGGTCTTTGTTGCTTTATTTATAGACTGTCATCCAAAATCCCTTGATGTTAATGAGTCATTTCCTTTTGAGGGAAATAGGAGTATGCTTCAGAAAGACAAAATCAAGCTTGTGAATACTGACTGTTCATTGTCAGGTAGAAGAGGGAAACTGGCAAATTGAAGATTTGCCAGTTTCATCAACGAACTGAAGAAAACCAGCATCATCAACGAACTGAAGAAAAAAACTCATCCTCTGTTCTCAGATCTGTGACAGAGCTGATGCCTCTGACATCCTGTCCTGTATTCATTTCTCTGGACTCTTCAGCCAAAGTAGGCCAGTTTCTGTCCTCCAGGACATTTGTCATCATTCCACTGAATCCATTTATACTGCTGAAGCAACCTAATTATGATCAGGAAAAGAATACTGGCAGTTCTTAGTCACAAAAACATTCATCCTAAAATGATTATATGTAGATGGTATATATTTAGCATATCTATTTTTGGTTAAGCTCTCTAGCAAGATCGGTGGTAATTTTACAAAGGGTAAAAATGGATCAGCAGCCTCTTCCTTCGGTATCTTGCAAAGCATAAAACCTCTTTAAAACTGAAGTACTTTGAAAAATGTTGTAATTGTTGTAAATTGATATGTGCAGAGTGGAGTAATTTAAAAATCATTAGAAGTATGCATTTTTTAAAGTGAAGTGCTTCAAAAAGAAATGAAGGCATAATACAGTGTGTTAATATAGTTCAAGACATCTCAAATTGATTTCAAAATTAAACATCAAAAACTGCAACTTGAAAAAATAATTAGGTAAAACCATTTCATCGCAATCAGAAAACTCTTCAGGTTTAGGAAATTGCAAATTATGGGTGTCAGTCATTCTGATTTGCCAAGGACAAGGGTATTCACTACAAACAACTCACAGTAGTGAAAGTATCCTTGAAATTTCTTCCATATGTGATGTAACCTATGCTACATTTTCTCTCGACTGTTTCTGTAGACTTTTCCATGTTGGCACTTTTACTCCCTATTTATGACAAATCTCAAGAACTTTTAAATTACGCTATAACCATCCTTTGTTGTTGTGTTCTGAAGAAATGATGGACTTACTTGATTTCATCTATCTGTCCTCTTTCTTTAATTTGTGAGGAGCTTTGATTATTACTGCTCAGCTAATTAAAAGGATGATTGAAGTTTCTCCTGATGTATGTTGTTTGACATTGTAGAAAGACTCTTCTTACTACTGTATATTTCATTTAAAACAAAAAAAGCGATGTGTGACTAGTTTGATTTGTATCTCCTGTAGAGTTGCAAGAGTTTGCAAAAAGATGTCTGGTGAGCAAGATTTCTATTAAAAACTTAGTAGTTAGTGATTGGAATGTCTAATATGTGTTACTAGAGAATTTAAAACATGAGAAATTTAAGGGAGTGAAGAAGCACTCCAATAAAAATTAATTCTCCTACATGTTGAAATCAGCCCAGTGGGAACCAGAAAGACCTGATGTAGTCATGTATTGATTTAAGAAATAGGATAAGTCAAGGGTATGAGAGATACAGTGAGGAAGCCTGGGTTGTTTTTCAAATTATTGCTGCTTATTTTGCAGATATGCCAGAAATAATGGCTCTTTCCTTCCCTTTTCCCTCTTGAAAATTAAGATCCTTAATCTATTGCTATCTGCACCTTGTGCAGCAATTACTGGAAATGTTCCTCATTCAAATGTAAACATAATTTACTTAAATCAAGTTTGTGAATCCTGGTCTGTCCACAAGCAGGTATTATTTATTCCCCTGGGTGGCATCCCCAGACCTAAGTCTGGATTCTCCTATCCCAGGAGCTCTTCCCTTATCCAGGACCAAGGTATGTGAACAGTTGTGGCAATAACAAGGGCCCTGTCTGTCCTCCCCCTTAGGTAGTTGGCATAGCTTTTCCTCTCTGTGTTTAACATAGCAACTATATAGGGAGTCCATTGTGCACAAGAAATTTCAACCTCAGTATGTTTTGTGCTAGGCTTAATCCAGTAGATCTGTTTTGAGGGTAACACTGATTAGCAGCTATAGACAACTTTGTAAGGATCTTGTGGACTGTGAAACTAGAGAGATTGAAACAAGGCTGTATAATCTTAGGTGTTCATCTAGTAGGAAAACATGGAAAATATGTGGGATTTTAGTAGCAGTTCAAGTGCCAAAGTGTTTTAAGCATATCCAGATTGAGGTAAACTGAGCAAAAATTTTGGATTTAGACACTTAAAGTTGTAGTTAGGTGCCTGCATCCTTTTGTGCATCGCATATTTATCACCTACATGGTAGTCCATCTAATACAAAAATCTATTTTGTAGTAAAACAACTGACAGGATATCATATGGGAAGGACTTATGAGAACACTCTATGCAAGCGAATATCAAAATGGAGATTATGAATATGAAAGAATCATGCTCCACAAAAACTTTTATAAAGTAAGGAAGTTGTAGGAAGCTTCTGCTGGTGCTGTAGATGCTATAGCGGAGGGAAAATAAAAAGGCCTAGGTGGACAAGAGAGCACTATCTCTTACAAAATCTTCAACTTTTGATTTGCTAAGCTAAGTCCAGTGATTAAACTGACAAGTTTACCCATGCCACTAGCATTGAAAGACAGGAGCTCGTAGGAGGAGACAGCTTCTCTTCCTCACAGCTGGAAAAGCACAGATGGGATTTACTAGAGCGAGAGCACAAAAAAGCACTAGGGCAGCTAGAGTTTTTGTCCTTCAGTGAATTTCAGAACGTTTATTATGCAAAATGTGTTGCATAGGTCCCTGAAAAGCAGGTATTTAAAATGTTTTTTTATTGTCATGGTAAGAGTTCTACAAAAATAGATGCTGCATTTCAATACACTTATCCAGCAGACTTTCTGTAAGTTTAATTTACCTTTGAAAATAAGAAATTGCTATTGATAGAAGTCAAAATTATGGAAACCTTCTTTTCTCCTGCATATTGCATTTTTAAGCTTTTTGATTGCGTAGATTGTTGCAAGGTTAATATATGTAGATGTTTAAGGAATTCCTGGTCTCTGCCCTCTTTAAGCAAGGATTTTTACTTAAATGTTTAGGCTCAAGTAACACTTTTTAAATAAAATTAGGCTTGCTGTAATTATGCAAGACCCTTTTAGGGCTCTAAACTCCTTTTAGGAGTTTTTTTAGCAAAAACTCCTTGTGTATTGTAGCTGCAGCATACCTTCAGGCACGTTGCTCTTCAATTTAGGAAGCTCTGGCAATTTTACAAACAGATTATTAAAATGTTATCTGTGACCTTGTGATCCAAAATCATTTTGTGATGGACAGCAGAAAGCAGATTGTTCACAGGACACATTTTATTTTCAGCTCCATCTCTGGTCATCCGTGCTCCTCACTACCAAACAGCCGGGCTGTGCACCTGGCAGCTGTGCTGAGCAAGGAGCAGCAGTGGAGGGGCCACTTCCCTTGGAGCTCCTCATGCCTGGGGATGACGGGGCTGCCTCAGCAAAGCTGTGTTTGCATGGACAAGGAGGAAAGTGGGAGAAGTGATGAGTTAGTGAAAAATACGTACAGCACAGAGGGGAGAGCTAAATAATGAAAGCCACTCTTACAGTTCTTAATATCTACAAAGCACTACTGCAGTTGTGCCAGGGATGCTGAGTAGGAAGGCAGCTCTCCCTTAAGATCCACGGTTACGTGCACAGTGTGCTGCTTCTTCCTGGTGCTGGAAAAATGCAAGTCATGAGCTGCATCTTCACTTTAGCAGCAACAAAGCAGAACAGCAGCTGCCAGATGCATGTTGCTATTTCTGTTTGTGCTGCTGACACAGAGGAAGTTACAGTTTATTTGCTGGAAGCTGCTTCATCTCTGCACTCATCTTCACAAACACAGCAATGAACATAGAATTGTCTCCTCTTTGCCCATGTAACTAGGGTTGATAGTAAGTTGTTGAGCACTGTATGACTTGTGCTAATTGAGGCTGTGTTCACAGCTTCTGTTGGAAGGACTTGGTACATTTGGCTATTGAATATGCCCAAGAAATTCTTCATTTGTGCTAAAAATAAAGGAGGCAATTCCAGCCTCTTCAGCTGATTTTTATTTGTGATTGTGAAACTGAGGTGCTGCTCAGAAGCTGGTAATGGCCTTTGATTTTTCCTCTTAATCTTTTACTGTGGTACAAATTGTTTGTTGGGAACACAATATTCCTAAGAGTTGTTTTACTCAATCTATTATTTCTGTCTGTTGATAAAATCTGGCTCTTCACTGAAAAAAAAAAAAAAAAAAAAAGTTGTGAAAACGAATGCATGGCCTTTTGAAAACACCCATCCTGACATGTTGATTTCAGTTCTTCAAACCATTGTCCCCTTTCCTTCATGGGGCCAGCTCTGTGTCTGGTTTGGTCAACAAGGGCATCTGTGCTGCTTTTGGGCTGCCATTGCCTTTACACAGGTGTATCAGGATAGATGTTTCTGCAATATATTGAGAAATAGGATCAGTGCCGAACTTTTTGGAGGTATTATAAGTAAAATATATCTTCGTTGCTGAAGTCAGTAGATACACCTACCATAAAGAACACATGGCCTGGGTGAGGCAAGCACTCACTGGGGCGATTTTGTGAATTGACTCGTATTCCAAGGTCAGCCAGTAAGCCAGTGAATTAAAGATGGTGCCTTCTCTTTGCAAACAGTGCTTAAATAAATCATTACTACTTCACTGAATATTACTAATCAAATTTACTATTAAGTAATTGTGGAAACTTTATGCAATGAGCAGAGACACATTTTGTGTTAATACTTCTGTGCATCACGAAAGACCTGGTGCTTATATAAAGATGTACCCTGATCCACTCGGGCAATCTTATGAACCTTTGCTGAAATTAGCTGTCTCAAAATCTGTATTTTCATTTGGTGCTGTGCCTGTGAAGAAGCTTTATTAAATGTACCTACTGAGCCATCTCTTTGCTCATTTCCTTTTTCCCTACAAAACCATTTGGTTGCTCTCCATATTTCTCATTGTTATCGTATATTGCCTTGTGCCCATCCCGTTTCTTATCAGTCCTTCACTTACGCTACAGGTTTCCCATTTCCCTATACAACTGCTTTATGGCCCAAGGAACTGGGGATTGCATTTTCCTCTGTGAGTGGACACAAAGGCAAAGCTTTCATAGCCTTCATCTCATTCATTATTGCTCAGGATAGATCGTTCTGGACTGCTTTTTCTTACTAGTCTCCTAGTGTCAAGGTGACATGGTGAGGCATTTCCTTTTGTGGTTCTCAGTATGTTGCAAAGGATCTCAGAGCTTATTAGTCAGCGTATGATTCTCCTGTGACAACTGTAATTTTGCTGCTTTACAACATGCACAAGTTGAAGTCAAATAGTGGAGACAAATTATAAAACAGGACTAAAATTGACAAGGAAACATTTACTTGGGAAACAGGGTATTAAAAAAAAAAAAAGAGCGCTGGTCAGAGTACTGTGTGGTTCTCCTCACCCTTGTGTCAGTCTAATCTGCCTTGCTATTAGGTTGCACTTCTCTTCATTTATTTTAAACATTTCCCACAAAGGCTTTATCTGACCTACCAACCTGTATCATCTCTAAGGAGGAGACAGGTTCTGCAGCTTAAGTCCCCTTTGTGTCAAGCACAGCGTAATTGTATTCTGCTTTATGCCAATACTACGGCTGGGTAAATAGAGATATACCCAGTGGCAAATGAGTAATTCTTTTCAGTAGTATCAATTTGAAGAGCTTTAGCTCCCTGAAATGAAATATCTGTTAGTGTGTTTACCATTACCAGTCCAGATTCATAAGATTGTATTGATTAGATTTTTGCACTGTAAAAATACCATTTTTAACCACAGTGAAATCAATAAAGGGTGAGGTTTTTTATGTATACAAATTGGATTTGGATCAGGAAGAAAATATTCTTCATCAGATGAAAAATAAAGCTGAAAAAAAAGAAGTGTGATAAAAGATCCAAGAAAGGGAAAAAGTTTTTCTGCTGTTTCCCCCCTGCCTCTGCTGTAACTGCCTCTTGGACCTTTCTATCTGCTCGCTGATTACTTTTCACAGAAGTAAATTTTCAAGCACATTGAGGATCCCCAGTGTGGAAAAGACACTTTCAGAATAGGTATAATATTATCAGAAGTTATATTACGTGGCTTTTTTTAATCAAATTACATTCATATATTTGGAAGTACACAATAATGCTAATGATGACATTCATACTCGAAGCCAGAATCGCTATTTATAGAGTACTTAATGCATTACACCCAAGTTCAGTGAGATGATGGTAGGATTATTTCTGGAAAGCAATTAAAACCAGCACTAGATTGATGGCAAAACATTGTGAGTAACAAACAGCAAGGGTATGGCATTTTAGTTCCACTGGTTTAATTTTGTGTGTTGTGGACTGTGCTACGAAGATAAGAAGGGGAGTTGGATATCTGTGAAGCAGCATACCAAAAAGGTTCACTGCATAAAATGTGCAGTGAAAAGATTTAAAATGAAACAATGTGTGGAGAAGTTTAACCTTTGGTAGAAATATGTGAATGTTGTGTGTTAATGTGTTAATAAAACTACCGGCAAGACATATTTTTGCTATTTTGAACTTGATCTGGATTTTCAGAATCACAGAATCACAGAATTTCTAGGTTGGAAGAGACCTCAAGATCATCGAGTCCAACCTCTAACCTAACACTAACAGTCCCCACTAAACCATATCCCTAAGCTCTACATCTAAACGTCTTTTAAAGACTTCCAGGGATGGTAACTCCACCACTTCCCTGGGCAGCCTGTTCCAATGCCTAACAACCCTTTCGGTAAAGAAGTTCTTCCTAACATCTAACCTAAAACTCCCCTGGCGCAACTTTACCCATTCCCCCTCATCCTGTCACCAGGCACGTGGGAGAACAGACCAACCACCACCTCACTACAGCCTCCTTTAAGGTATCTGTAAAGAGCAATAAGGTCGCCCCTGAGCCTCCTTTTCTCCAGGCTCAACAAGCCCAGCTCCCTCAGCCACTCCTCGTAGGACTTGTTCTCCAGGCCCCTCACCAGCTTCGTCGCCCTTCTCTGGACCCGCTCAAGCACCTCGATGTCCTTCTTGTAGCGAGGGGCCCAAAACTGAACACAGTACTCAAGGTGCGGCCTCACCAGAGCCGAGTACAGGGGGACAATCACTTCCCTAGCCCTGCTGGCCACACTGCTTCTGATACAAGCCAGGATGCCGTTGGCCTTCTTGGCCACCTGAGCACGCTGCTGGCTCATATTCAGCCGACTGTCCACCATCACTCCCAGGTCCTTCTCTGCCAGGCAGCTCTCCAACCACTCATCTCCCAGCCTGTAGCTCTGCTTGGGGTTATTGCACCCCAGGTGCAGGACCCGGCACCTGGCCTTGTTGAACTTCATGCAGTTGACCTCAGCCCATCGGTGCAGCCTATCCAGATCCTCCTGCAGAGTCTTCCTACCCTCGAGCAGATCGACACACGCACCTAGCTTAGTGTCATCTGCAAACTTACTGAGGGTGCACTCAATGCCCTCGTCCAGATCATCGATAAAGATATTAAAAAGGACCGGCCCCAGCACCAAGCCCTGGGGAACACCACTAGTGACTGGCCTCCAACTGGACTTGACTCCATTTACCACAACTCTTTGGGCCTGGCTATCCAGCCAGTTTCCAACCCAATGAAGCGTGCGCCAGTCCAAGCCTAGGGCAGCCAGTTTCTTGAGGAGAATGTTGTGGGAGATGGTGTCAGAAGCCTTGCTGAAGTCAAGGTAGACCACATCCACAGCCTTTCCCTCATCCGCCCAGCATGTCACTTTGTCATAGAAGGAGATCAGGTTCATCAAGCAGGATCTGCCTTTCATAAACCCATGCTGACTGGGCCTGATCGCCTGCTTGCCCTGCAAGTGCTGTGTGATGACTCTCAAGAGAATCTGCTCCATGAGCTTCCCTGGCACTGAGGTCAAACTGACAGGCCTGTAGTTTCCCGGGTCAGTCCTCCGGCTCTTCTTGTAGATGGGCATCACGTTTGTTAGCCGCCAGTCAACTGGGACCTCCCCCGATAGCCAGGACTGCTGATAAATGATGGATAGAATTATGAATAGTTTCCATAAACTATTAAACTATAAACTATTTCAGATACAGATGTCGCAAGATGGGTAAGGTGAATCTGAATCTTTGTGCCTTTTACTGGGATGGGCACATGTCCAACTTAGTCCAAGAGCAGAACCCTTGGAAATGGTTGTGGAAATACTTTTGGAGGTGTGTGTGAAAAGAAATTCCGTGCAATAGTTTTAGTGTTCATATAATTAATATTAATGTGTAGCTTTGAAGTCACTCAAATAAAATAAATCCAAAATGCACAAATTGCTGGGATATTATGATAATATGATAATTATTATGATATTATGGTAATAATATCCCAGCCATTATTAAAAATTAAATTAAAAATTAAATTAAAAATATTAACCTTTAATATTTAATTCCATTATCAGATGTAAGCATATGATCCATGGAGAAAAGGACAAGAAGTATTGCAGCAAAAAAGTGAAATTTAGGTAGAGAAAATATTTGTCAGGGCAGTCTGGTGATGGTATGGATTACTCGGTGCTGTTGTAGGTCCTCTGTTGCTGGGAGCTTTTTAAGGGATGCCAGTTATAATTGAATTTGGAAAAAGTATGGGCTAGAGATTATCACATGAAGTCCTTTGCAGCACTATCATCTTTAAATTTACGTTAAAGTAGGTAAACTGTGCTGTGTGCATAGATACAAGTCAGGACTGTGCATGTTAGTTTAGTATTCTGACAACAGAGGCTATTTTTTTGTTACATCATTCAGTGTCATTTGTCCATCATTCAGTGATGACCTGTCACACTGATTTTTTTCGATTTTACCAAATTTCACACAAGTTCCTGTGGAGTGTTGAACAGTAGTGTGAAGGACAGGGAGAACATGTAGCAGAAATTGCTCAGGAATGCACATTTGATGCCTCCTGCACACAGAAACCCCATTGCTGTTTGCTGGAGGAAGCACCTTCTGTGCCATGAAAATAGCATGTTTTCTTATCACAGGTTTGTAAAACTTGGTATCCACATTAAACGTCTGTACTGCACTCCGCCAGGTAACCAGTGAGGACAGCTTTCCATTAGGTTTCACTGGAAAAAAATAGCTTGAGTGCCTCTAAAACTTTCAAAACTTGAAATTTTGGGACTTTTTAATGGTGTAAAATTTTATATTAATAAAATCAGTTGCTGAAAATGAAAGCTGGAACAGAGTTGTCTCCAGGACACAGTAGGAAGGTAATTTAAAAAGCTCAGGAACATTGTTGAAATTATCATGCAAGCTTATTAAATGCAATGTATATTTAAATTGAAAAAACTTTCTTTATTAGGTCTGGATAGGTGATTTTTGCTGCCTCCAGCAGTTAAGCATATTGGGTGAAAGTCATGTTAGATTAATTTCTAATCTTTATGGAAATCCACTTATTAAAAAATGGACAGCAAGGTTATGAATATGATACTTAAGGGTTTAGACAGAACTCACCATTGAATGTGAAAAAAAAGTAAAATGAAAGTGTTTTCATATTTTTTGACCCTTTTGGTTTACATATATTTTTGTACTCATAGCAGGATTTTCTGAGTTATTCCTGAAATGTGTTGAATTAACATTAAAATCTTCCCTTATCATTGCAAATTATAAAATATTTAGCTTTAATTTCCCTTTTCATATCACATAAGTAGAAACTTATTATAAAACACATTTAAAAGAACTCATTGTTGACTTACATAATTAAAATGATGAGTGTGGAGTGAATTTTTAATGCTTTTTCGATTAGCTCAGGAATGATCAACATATTTGTCTCACTCTCAAGAATATGTACAAATAATGCTTCACAGCTCGTATTTGCCTTCTTCCAAGAAAATTAATGAACGTTCAGAATTAGGAACATGTCAGTAAGGATTCCAGACTGCTCGAGTTGAAAATTTTTTAAGTGTCTTATTCATTAATTGATTTAAGTCTGAGGAATCTGAATTTTAGATTTGATAAGGACTATATTTCATGAAAGTCTATAAGAAACGGCAGGGGTTGGCTGAGGCTAGCTACCAGCAATTTGCCAGCATGTTGCTCGCAGTCAATCTGCACAGGTGACATTTATTTAAATAAGGAAATTAACTTTCCAGCTCTACACTTAGAGAACCTGGGTTTGATTGCCAAGTGTGCAGGTACAAAAACTGAAACGTGGCCCTTAATTAGTGTGAATTAGGGTGACTCTGTTGGTTTCATGGGAGCAGAGAAAATTCACAGCTATGGCAGAGCTGGTCTCCAGGCCACAGAGCAGCCTCCAGCCCTCTGCAAGCGCTCAAGAGCTGCCTGGAGCTCAGGCAGGCATCAGGCAGGAGTATGTCCCACTAACTGTGGTAAAGAGCAGGAGAGAAGAGAGAAGGCTTTTACACAAGTCCACAAACCTGACCACCAATTGAGGGACTTGTGAATTATGCACTGCACCATGCACTGTGAGAACAATTGATCTAAAAGCCTAAGTAAAGGCTTGCAATACAACATGCCCCAGAGTCCCCTTTACTAATCCAAATTGTAATCTCTTGTCATTTGCCTCCTTCATTACCCTAAATACCTCCCCCTTGCTCTTGTCCTTTGCAGTCTTGTCTGGGGGCATAGCTGTGGCTCTCAGCAGGGCAGTCCCCATTCAAGCTAGGATCTGCACATCTTCCCTTCCCCTACCTGTGCTGCTCCTCTGATCCCTCAGTGGGTTGATTCAGCTCAGCAAGCTGTCAGGTATTAACCCATAAAAATAAAGTGAATAATTATCTGCTAGTACGATGATATGAATCAGCTCACCACAGTTTCAGATAATAAGTTCCAGACAGAGCCCACGGAGCCAGGAGATGGGTGGAGAGGAAGGGGAGTGCAATAACTGTTTCCAGCAGAGGTAAAATCTTTGAGTGGCTCAGCTGCTGCACCTACCCATAGCTCAAAGCCATTGCCTTGCTGATCTGACTCCTTGCTGAGCACCCACTGCATTTTGGGGTGCTTCTGAATCCTATAGGGCCAGCTGCTACGCAAAGAGGAAGATGCTCCAATAAGCAGAGCAGTTGCATGATGTCTGATGTCTTATTGTGTGATTTCAATGCTGTCTGAATTTTTACCTCATCAGCTTGTGTTGAAGCCATTTACCTAATTCAAGTTGTTGTTTTATTTCCTACATGGTAAATATCCTCTCAGTGTCTCATTGTGTCTAGTTTGCTAGATATTTTCAGATATTTTTGTACTTGCTTATCTACAGGAGGAACTAAGGGATTCTTTAATTCTTTTGCATTTAAAAACAGAACAACTTGAATTAATAACGCCTTTTTAAAAAAAAAAAATCTCAGTTATTTGTATCAGTTGTGAATTAAAGCTGTTTGTACTACCATGGCACAAATAGAATAATGTTAGGCTTGGTTTCCTTGCTTTGCTTGAGAAGTCTGGGGAGAATCTGGGATTTGCTTGGCAGAAGACAGCATTATCACAGTAAACATCACAGTAAAACCTTGTATTAAATCATTTAAAATTGGCCTCGGTGACCATAAAGAATGAGTGGGCTGAGCAGCTGGATGACTAGGGCCACTGAGAAAAGTGTCTGTTCCAAACTAAGAAACTAAACACTTCTTTTTCTTTTCTTTTTTTTTTTTCTTTTTTTTTTTTTTTTTTTCTAATCTGGTGCTTACGGTATGTACTGAGTGGTCTAGGTTGCTCTTTGAAGAGAGAGGAAGTCTTTTATCTCCACTTTATTAATCTAATTGAATTCATGGGCTTAAGTAGTGTGTAAACATTGTATTCCTTGTTTGATGTAGATAAATTAGTCTGAAAACATGGGGAAAACAATGGAAAAGTGTAAAGAAAATGTAAAGTCCATTTCCTTGGATTATAAAATGGAAATGTGCTCAAGGTCTACATCCCCATTGTAGGGATGTGCCTTCATCTCCTCCTGCTGCCATTTCTTTGGTTCCTTTGGATGATGCAGACCAGACTGCTGGGTAGGCAGACAGAGGGAAGGCAGGGTGCATGCCAGGTACAGGAAAGTGTTCAGGATTTTCCGCAGCTGGTTCTTTGATTTATATACAGTTAGAGAAGTGGAGGTAGCTGCTTGAGCTGCTGACAAGATCACTTAGTTGCTCCGGTTCAACCTTTCCAGCCTACACTGCCATGAATACACGTGTGTGTGCTGATGCCTAGAGTGTTCCCTGGAGTTTTGACATTGGTTGAACTAAGCCAGTCCCACAACCGCACAACACTAGTAGGCAGTCAATCCAGAAGGGTCAAAAAAAAAAAAAAATCACTATTCCATTTATCCTGGTATAGTATAAGCCACAGAACATTTCTTAAAATCCTCTTAACAATCTATGCCACTTAGAGTAAAATACTAAAAGCTATAATTATAATGAACTACAGGGAGATGAGGAGAGATCAAAGGCATCCCTCTAGCAGTCTATATCCGTGATGCAGCTGGTAATTTGTTAGATTTAATTCTCAGGAGTTTGCCTCTGCCCTGGGCTGTAAAGGTAAGTCAAAGTAATGCCAGTGGTCCTCTGCCAGGCTGGCCAAGGGGCATGGATTGAGGGGCAGATGTTTCTGTGATCCCAAATCTCATGGGATCGGTTTATTTCCTGATCCTAGGACCAAGAAGTGTTTGACTGAATTTAATGCCAAGGAAGTACCAAAGCAAGTCCTCCTCTGCAGTCCTTTGCCCTCTGAGCACACTCCCAGCTTTCCAAGGACCAAACAAGTAACAACATAAAAAATCAAGCCAAATTATGCAGCAAGGGATAAGAAATCCTGCCCGGTACCTGAGGGCACGTGGCCCAAGACAAGAAGGATTAGATTAATACATGATCAGCAGGTAGCAATCAAGTCTTTCTAGAGTGTAATTCCCCAGCCTCAGCAGAGATTTTTTGTTTGAGGCATCTTTGTAGTGGAGTGTAGCAGAGCAGTCTCTTTCCTTGTCTTACATACGAAAGGGCATATAATTTACTCTTTTGTGGGAATAGCAACAGATAATTGTGTTTATCTGGCACTCCCATATAAGTCAGGACCCTGTCTGAATAGTAAAATCAATTATTTTTATGTAGTTGATTATGACTTTCTCAGGCACACTACTTTGCAATTGCTTTCATTGTATTTTATCTCAGGTTCTTTACCACGTCTGGAGCTTCTGAAAGTGATTTTGAGTTTGACCCCACTCTGCCAGTTTGTCCCTCACAAATCTTTCAATTGCACTCCATGCATCACTCAGACTGCTAACAAAAAGAGGGCCCAGGACCTGACTCGAGATAGAGCCCAGGCACATCTGCGCTGTCATGGTGTGGTTCAGTTTCTGTGCTGCTTTCCTCTTTATGTTGAAATGATAAAAATTGATCAGATTTCAATTTCAACTTTAAAAACTTGGCTTGGTATGTTCAGTGACAGCATTTGTCACTACAAATGCTTTTAAGAATGTTTATATACAATAGTTCCAGGATATAAATGATCATTGTTTAAGATCTGTCAAGGGAAAAATCTTTCCACAACTAAATATGTAACACTGACATTTGAAATCAGAGCAGACACAGTTATTTGGCTCACACTTGTACTATCAGCTGCTCTGCGAGAGGAAGAAGGAGGAAACGTTTCTGTGGCAGGTTAATTGCAGAATAACAAGCAAATTCTGTCTCCTGACACAAATTATTCTACATAAATTCAAACTGCACAGAACTCTTTTATAATGAAGCCATTCTTTTTGCAGAACAACATTAGTCTAAGTGGAAGTAGAATTGCAATTGGCATATAGTGATGTATTGAAACAATTCAGGACTTTTTTTCCACTTCGCTGTAAGCACTGTTCTGCTCTGCCCAGGTAGGGGAATTGCTCATAGCACAGTGCAGGAGGTGCTCCTGGCTCCCTGCAACAGCCTCTCGGCCTTCCTAGCAGGTGTCTTGTGACAGTCAGGAAGGAGAAAAAAGACAAAAAAGACCTTGAAAGTTGTCTCAGAACTAGGCAGAACTGTGGGTGGCCTGCAAGTCGTGATGCTGTACGCTGCCATGGTCATGGGTGCTGGCACCTTCCTGGTGGCTCTTTCTACTGAAAGAGAACTCCATTTTACCACCATTACAGACATTTGAATATCTCAAAGACTGTTTTGCTTTTATGTATTTAGCAGGCCACTCATCCTACTGGTGGTGTTTGAGTTTATAAGAGATTTCAGAAATGAGCCAGTGGGCCCTGGGAATGTGCCACTGATGGTCCGTTTGAGACCTCCCATGTGCAAAACTATCATTTGCAGTCCCCAGCCCAAGCAAATAAATGACCTGACAAGTAACTGCTAAAGAAGGATACAGCCAGATTGTGTAAATTCTCTACCAGGTGACAAAATCCCCTGTTTGATCCAGCTAATGATTGGTGTTAATATAGAAGTGATTATATTTCGTGTCAGTGCAAAGCGTATTTGCAGTATGAAATTGCTTGTTTCACATTACGTATTTTGTAATCCTCTGCAGAGCTGTGTACCCTGGACTGTGGCAGCCATGGGGTCTGCTCAAGAGGGATATGCCAGTGTGAAGAGGGCTGGGTAGGACCCACCTGCGAGGAGCGCACTTGCCACTCGCACTGTGCTGAGCACGGCCAGTGCAAAGACGGGAAGTGTGAGTGCAGTCCTGGATGGGAAGGGGACCACTGCACCATCGGTAAGGGTTTCCTTTAACCTCTAGAAATAAATTTAATAAAGCCTTAACCAGTTATACAACGATCTGAAAGAGCCACCAGTGTGGTTTAAGTCACATTCTGGAAAAACAGAGAGCCAGAGTCGGGAACAGAGTGGCAAATCAGTGGAGCATTCTATTAAGAGGAATTAACATTGAAGAATTAATAATATTTTTTTTAAAAGCACACAAAGTGTTTAACATATCACTGGGTTGTGCTCATATAGGAACCGTGAGTCGTGGGTGAAAAAGGGAAAAATGTGTAAGAAATAGAAGGTGTGAGGGGATGAAGCTGTTATTCAGCTTAAGTAAGTCTTGCATTAAATCTTTTGCCTTCATGTCTGAGGATTTACATATTTTACGTATTACTAGAGGTGGTTTTTCTATAGCTGGCTTCTAACAATACTCCTAATAAGGTAAAACTTTCAAATCTTTTCAAAAGTCATTTCTCTACTGCACAAATGTAATAGTTATATTTCTAAAGAAATGCAACAGTTGTTTTGTAGTGTTGTTTTTTTTTCAAAAATCTAACAGTGTTTCTCTCTAAAGTGACCCACAGCAATATTATTTGTTAATATTTTAATTGCTTATATGCATAGGGTATATAATTTTCAGAAATATGCAGCGTAAGCTTTTAGGCTTGCTTCTTGAATAAAGTAGATTGTTTAACAATCTACTTCCCTGGGACAGGCTCCCCAGGGAAGTGGTCACTGCACCGAGCCTGTCTGAATTTAAGAAGAGATTGGACTGTGCACTTAGTCACATGGTCTGAACTTTTGGGTAGACCTGTGCAGTGTCAAGAGTTGGACTTGATGATCCTTAAGGGTCCCTTCCAACTCAGGATATTCTATGATTCTATGATTCTATGATTCTAATTTTTATCATTTTAAGATAAATAATAATTAAGATAATTAATTTGCCATTCAGGCTCTAGAATTAACAAAATCATATTTTCTAAATCTGGATTTAGATCTGTGAAGAAGAAATGGCATAATTTTGTAGAGGTTGTGTAGAGCAGATCCAGAAAGAACAAATCTATAATAAGAGAAAAAGAGCTCTGTGTCCCCGTTACTCACATTGTAGACTCTGCCATGAGGGGCCCAAGCTGTCCTCTGCATGCTTGTCATCAAATGGAGAATGATCACATTGCACGCAGTGTGTTTTGATCACAGTAGTAGGAATAGGTATGACTGCAGTACAAGGGAGACATTTTATGTCTAACCAACAGGTGGCAAGCCATAAGCAAACGGTTTCTGTATTTTCATTTTGATACAGAAGTTCAATCCATCTCAGTTTTGTTCTTTTCTTTTTTAAGCTCACTACTTAGATGCTGTTCGAGGTAAGTTTTTCATATCAGCATTGCAAAAGAATAATGAAAAGCTACAAAAGTATTGGGAATGGAGTGTTTTATCTGTTTTGTCCAAGCTTCTGTACCATTAACTTGCCAAAATAGATCAACTGTTTGTTCATGGAGATATATGTATATACAGAGAGAGATTTACACAAAAATGTGCAGTTTTTAACAAATAAAGTGTTCAACTCATTTGCAAAGTATAAGCACACATATTTGAAATATAAGCATATTTCATGTGGCCATCTGATTGTAGGTAAATCAGGTTTTTGCTCTTACTTGCCATTCCAAAGTAATGACAGAGCTGAGGACTTGCTAGAAAAAAATGTCTTGATCCTGTCTTCTGTGAGAAGAAAAAAATATATATTTTTTGTCAGTTGTGTTTGAAGTTTCTTTAGATAGAGGACAAATCCCATCCTTTCTCCCAGCTCCACAAAAGAGGCAAATAATAGGGTTTTATGGTATATCTGGTGGTTGCTGACCTCATGCTGTTTTTAAAGCAGTGAGTTCCAGTGTGACAAAATGATGCCACCTGTCTCCAGCTCCTCCTAGCAGGAGTCTCAGACTCTCCTCTCTCCTTTTTTGCAGATGTGGTAGATAAACTGTTCAGATGATGTGTCTAGTGTGAAGTTGCTGGGAAATGTGCTACATTCTGGTGTTTAAGCTGCAACCCACCAGATCACTTGTAAATATTCTCTGACTCTCTGGTCAGCTTCTTCCAAGTCCTGTTGGAGCATCTCTGACGCCTTTTCTTTCTTCCTCAAAACAAATTCCCCCTGGTAACACTTAAGTGTCAATATTCACTCTCAAGTACAGGAGAGCATTTGAGTCCTGTAAATCCATGCTACCAAAGAGAGAAGAGAACACTTAGGAGGGATGCTGCTTGCATTGTTAAGATGGGCTTTATCCATTGTCCTTTGGCTCCATTTGTGATATGGTGAGGATTTGACAAATGTCTGTGTTGGCACTAATCTATGAAAGCAGGCCATGAGTGTACACATCCAAGAGACAACTCTTCAGTCACTGTTACAGGCAAGAGATCTAGCTGAAAACGTCCAAACTACAATTAATTAATAGTTTAAAGGCATACAATCCAGGGGATGCTGCAGTCGCTGCTCTAGTTTTGATCTAGAACCAAAACCACTGAAGGGCAAGCATTTGTCATATTTGAATCGTCTGTAATGCGAAGGAGGTAGAAATGGACTTTGAAAGGAAATGCTCCCTTATTTTCCTTCTGTAGGAAGAGTTACTGCATTGTAGAATGAATCTAATTGCCTTTTTCTCGTTCATCTCAATCTTTATGGTGAGAATAAAAAGATCACCTCCACTCCCTGCAGTGTATAGGTTTATGTTCCAAAATGCCACTTTGTCATTTAAATAATATTTTCCATGTATACCTTTGATAGCAACATTGAGTATAGTGCGTGTATATACATTCTCTTGTGTTATACATCTTTCCATACACAGAGAAAGGGATGGATACAGGGATGGGCTGTTAAGTAATTTCTTACACATGTACATACTTTTTTTCATGTGCACATGCTAAAAAAATGCTCATTTCTCAATGAGAAGTGATTTCAGGGCAAGCAAAAAGAGCGAGCAGGATGGGGATTTTTCCATATTTAGGTAAGAGTATGAATGGCTTGCAAAGGATCTGTGTTGCTGTTGTTGGAAGGCAGCAAGTGTAATACTACATTAAAGAGTGTTACTGAATAATTACAACTTTAAAAGAAGAGAAGAAAATGAAAAGAAAACTCCTCCATGGTGAAGGAGATTTTTTTGTTTGTTTTTGCTTTTTGCTTTTTGCTTTTTTTACTTCTAGATGGCTGCCCAGGTCTCTGTTATGGAAATGGCAGGTGCACTCTTGATCAGAATGGATGGCACTGTGTTTGTCAAGTGGGCTGGAGTGGCTCAGGATGTAACGTTGTCATGGAAATGGTGTGTGGAGATAACCTGGACAATGATGGAGGTATGATACATAATTCATGTCTCTGTTTAATTGTCACATCCTCAATTCCCACCTGAATCTATAGTTTTGGTGTATGTTTTCCTTTCTATCACAGACTGCCAATGTTGTGTTTGTTTACACAAGACAGTTGCTCCACTGACTTGATCTGAACCAGTGCAGTGAGGGAATATACCTGTGTGTTAGGTGTTCTTCAAGGCAGAATATATGTATATGCCACACCCATCATTCTAGCACTTGAATGTTTTCTGGGGAAAAAAAAATAAATAATAAAATAAATAATAATTAAAAAACACCCCTTTTAACAAGTCATTTCTTTCACCTCCTTTCCACTATACCCACTATACCTCATGTACAGGGATATCCAATGGATAGGCAAATGAAAAACACACTATCTTAATAGTCCATGCCTGTCAAAATGCATCCGCAATTCACTCTTATGTTAATATAAGTGAATGTATTTGCAAACATAAAGCATACATTCAGAGATTATTTTTGTTATTGTTAATCTGTTTCTTAATGTTACCTTTGAGACACAGCACAGTTCTTGCAATTATCCAGACCTATATTTGAATGACTGATGAATAAGCTAATGCAGAAGGTAATGCATAAGTAATTTTTTGAAAGTACTATAAAGAGAGCCCTGTGCTAAAATAATCACTCACTCTTTTCCACCAATTGAACCAGGTCATTTGCTGCTAGGTGCTCCCTACCTCTGATCTCTGTAGCCTTGATTCATTTCAGAGCTGTGTAAATTTTAGGATTAGTGAGAAAAACACATTTCTTTCATGATTAGTTTTTGCCTCATTTCCAGCAGTTCATTCTAGTACATTCTAATGTGTTTTTTCAGGATAAACATCCAGTCTTTACTTCAAACTTTCCAGTGGCAGAAAAGTCACAATATTCCTCATTGGCTGTTTTCAGATTAAGTATTCTTCCAATCTTTTTTAGGAACACTTGATTTACTGGACAGTCAAGAAGGGCTATTGCTTTCCTATCCTTTACTTGTTACCATCCTTCACAGCGGGCTTGCCCCCTTTCCTAAAGCTATGCAGGTTTCTCATTCAGTGTATAAATGCATCTGCCCCAAACATGCTTATGTTTTTTTTTCCTTAGACTGTATACTGGAATGTGTTGAAATGTAGTCTATTTTACTGTGTCACGCTTACAGACCATCTCAGTGTCTTGGGTGAGGTCTCATGGCCCAACATCATGTCAAAAGTTAATACGATTGTCTATTTTCATCTAGGTCATTGATAAACTAGGCTTGATTGAGGGCCAAGAGCTGAGGTCACTATGGGACCTCAATAGAAACACTCTGACTCAGTGATGATTCCTCATTTACAGATATATTTTGAGACCTTCTGATTTTGTTTCCTGTGGGCTCTAATACCACACTGTCCTTTGGCAAAGGCATCCTCTTTTCTGAATCCCATTCAAAATTGCCTTATTTCTCCCTCATCCTTCCTTTTTCACCTTATTTCCAAGGCCGCTGACAGCCATGTCTCTGCCCACTCTCCCGGCTCCTCTATGCCGCTGTGTATCCCTTTCACACAAGGTCCCACAGCTGGGATCACTGCCCCCCACCTGCTTTCCCATCTGTCTCGTGCTGTCCCCTGCTGTCCAAGACACTGACTCACTTGCATACGTTCTTAAACCTGCCCACAAAAATTCTGTTTTCGCTTTAATGTGTGTAAACCATTTTCTGATACACTCTGTGAACTGGCTGTATATAAACAGCTCTGTATTGTGATTTTCTATGCTTTACATGTATATTCTGCAGTAACGGTGAGTTACTGAAAGAGCTGGCAGTCTTAACTCTAAATCTCCTTGAATTTGTCAGTTTAAGGCAGACTTAACATCATTTCACTGCAGGTTTTTAAAGTAATTTTCTTTTTCTTTTTTAATGGCAACATAACGTACTAGGACAGCTCTGTTGACATTACAATTAGAGATAAGTGCAGAGAGAAATATTTAATTAATCTGACAACTACAGATGGGCTAAATGTAATTAAGTTTCCTTTGCAATCAATTTTATATAAGAAAAAGAAATTATATCTACATATTAAAACCACTTCTCTTTATATATGAAGTTCATAAGACCTGATTTGGCATAAGTGTAAATTAGAAAAATTCCCCTAAAGTCATTGAAGTTACACCAGTTTTAAGTTAATGTGAAATCAGAAGCTGATTCCTAGTGTTTCAGAGTTTGTATACACATATAAAAACAGAAATTAGGAAGGAGACATGACATTGTCTGTTAAGCCCTACTTGCTGGGAGGTTGTGCCTTAGACTAGGAGAATATTACGGGGGCATAACGAGTTCCCATCCATCAAGCTCCATAACTCATTTAGACTTATAAAGATGAAAGCTATTACGTTTTTGCCTGCAGTTGTGGTGAGCTGAGAGCATGCACTTTAGCTGAGTTTCCAAAACTCCGCTGACAGGTAGTCGCTGCTGAAGCTGTTACCATGTGATCAGTCAGTCAGCAGCATGTAGCCTGAAAGGTCATGCTCCAGACCTAATTTAGTGCCACCTACAGTCCATCTCGTGGTATTCTTACCTAGGAAAGGTCTTATTTATTCCAATTATGTTTAAATCAACCTTTTGTGTATCAGTCCTTAAGAGATGTTTTTCTTTTGGAGGAAGTCATAACCAAAGAACAAAGTTGTGGTAGTATTGAATAAATATAACTTCAAACAAACTCAACTTCCAGGAGTTAGGCAGCATGATAATTTTCTGTAGCTTCCAGTTGATTTATTAATATGCTACTTTCAGAGACTGGAACCCTAAAATTTTTACTATGTAAAAATACATTCAAATACATGGTAGAAAAAATGTGTAACTTTAATATAGAAATACAGAAGAATACTTGTTCTAGCAGTTCCAACTGCAGGGATCAACTAGTGTAATTTATTTAGCATGAGGAAGTGTTAGCATTACTGTGTGGTCTGTAGCAACAGCACAAAAGCTTTGGGAAGGAGGAAGCTTTGATTTCTTCTTTCAAGGACTGCTGCACTACTATAAACATCAGCCACAAGCATATTTACGGTCCCAGCTCTGCAGACGCTGAAGCACTGAGTTATCCATGGTGGTGAGGTTAAACACATGCAGAAACACTTTCCTGAGCAGGGAGAGAGAGCACTGTTTCTTTCAGAGCCCTGTTAGTATGCACAGTACTTGTGCCCTGACTGTACCAGAGCTGTCTTTGCCATTCCCTCTCAATAACTCTCTGTTAGCTTTTTCCTTCTTACAGACTTAAGGGCATGTTTACCTGCTCAAATATCACTACAAATATCATTGGAAAGGTCTTAGCATTAGAACAGATGTACGACGACATGGCTTGTACTTGCTCTTGTGGAGTACATCTGCAGTCTGTTAGCAGGGTGATGTCCATTAAATAATGCCATGATGTTGAGCAGATGTCCTTTGCAGTGAGGTATGCCTTTCCCTTGCCATGGCTTTCCTCAGTTTTGCAGGATTCCCCATTTCTTATTCTCAGTCTTTCATTGTCATGACTGACATGATTTCATTTTCAGTTTATAAGATGAGCGTTCAGCTCATTTAAGCAGCTCGTTTTCTCCTGTCCTGCCATTATTTAGACTCTCTTTGGAAGCTTCAGTAGCTGCAGGAGACTTCTTGGAAATGCTTTGCTGAGCTCTGTGCACATGAGCATCCATGTCCCATGGCTGCAGAGGCTAAGCACTGGGACATGCAGGGTGCTCAGCACCAGCATGCAGCTGAGCTCACTGCCCTTTCAACCCCCCTGCAGCTACTCTTCCTACATTGTTCTTGCGTGTACGGGTTGTTGTCTTAAGGTCAAAGGTGCAGCCTGTCATTCCCTTTAATTTCTTTGGTACTGGTCTCTGTTTTAAGTTTGCTTGGATCACTTTTCATCTTCTTTTTCTTTCATGAATCAATATTGACTTTTTTTAAGGAAAATACTATTTACTGCAGGCTTTGAATTCCCTTCCAAATATCCCTTCAGTCACTTCAGACAGTTATTGCAGCTTTCTCCAGGCTTTTCCATGCACAAGAAAACATATGATTCAGCATAGCCTTGGTAGATAGCCAGCGCTGCTAAAATATTGATGTATTCCTGACCTATCCATTGGTATTTTAATAACCCATTCATCACAGGGATATTGAGTCCATATATAAGTAATATGCTATTATTACACAATATAAATAATACTGATGGGAATGGTTTTCATTGTTGCTGAGCAGCGAGGGCTCCCCAGGGATGCCTAGTTTCTGAAAATCATACCTTGATATATTTGTAGTCTCCTGTGTATGGAAGGCCAAACACCACCGTTGCCCATTGAACAAAAAACTCTGTGCAGCCTTTCCACAGACCCAATGGTGGGTTTGTACTTACACAACACCAGCATTCTCTGCTAACAGCTTCACTGTTTGGTGCATGCTATGTATTACGGCTAAAATTTGAGAAGCTGCTTGGATTAATGCATACAAATAAGCAGTAGAGTCTCATCAATGTTGCTGTTGCTTAGTCTCTTCCAAAGTTCCTCTTTGATTCAGTTTGCTCAGATTCCTAGCAACCCTAATTGGGCTTAACTGAGCCTGCAGTGAAACAAGTTGGCACAGGCATTGTTTAATGCTTATTTGAAAACTGTAAAAGCAAGCAAGCAAATATAAGTTGAAGACTCCTGTGGATTTTATTTTTTTTCAGAAATCACAGCAGTGTTCAGCAATTGACTGTGTGAGTGTAACTACTGAAAAGCCCAAATCCCTCAAGAGTTCAGAGTTCTGGTATCAAGTGTTTTATGTTGTCCTGCATAAGGAGCTCAGAGAACAAAATCTGCTTACCGAAGGGAGAAACTTACAGCTCATTTTGCTTTCTGTGCAAATGTTCTAGATATTCATTCTCACAGCTTCATCCCTACCTTGCATTAATTGGGATCTGTATGGAGAGGTACAGCACTGACACGGGCACTGCTGGGTCGCTCTGAAGCAGTGAAAGCGAAAGGCATTGGTATTATTAATACTAAATACAATATATTGCTTGGGGATGGTCCTAATTATGATGTGAGTGAGCATGTGTGTTTCTTAGTAACATATGTTTGTGAATATGTCTGCATACATGTATATGCAAGTAAAGCATAAGCATATAAGCTGCTACTGCTTGTAGCGTTCTGGTTTTGGTGTTAACCAGAGAACTTCAAACCTACTGTAGTTAACAGTAGGTTAGTTAGCAGTGCCTTCTCCACATGTGACAAATCCTGAAGAGGTGAGAACTGTGTTCTTTGAACTTTACAGCAGAAAAATGGCAATTTTAAATATTACTCCTATGTATGTTTTGCTTGACAGCATTTGATGATAGGGGTAGTTTATTAAATGAAGTAACCCAGTAATGTGGGAGGTAGAGTTCAATTGAATTTATCATTTCCTGATCCAGTCAATAAAGCTTCTCAGTGGTTTAGTAGAAAAGAAGCTGTGGCGAAAAGTTGCTGCAGGCTGCACTGGTGAGCTGGGGGAGGTAATGCTGCTGCAGCGGGAACTGCTTTGTTCTTTGCTTCCTTCTCGGTGATCTCCCTGGTGCCTCTCCAATGTCCTCGTGGTGTTCCACCACCTAGAAAACCTCTACCAACTGTGATCACCAACCTGTTTTCAGCAGTGTGTTACTGTGACATTCCCTGTATTTGCAGCCCTGAATTGCAAGTGATTCAAGGGTAGATGAGCAGACTAGGAAGGCCAGGATTTGAGAAGTAGATGACATAGAGATATTCATACCAGGCCACAAATATTTGACTTGTTCTTGTTCCATGGTCTTTCTCTTAGTTAGCGATATGGTTTAGTGGAGCTTAGCAATATGGTTTAGTGGAGGACTTGTTAGTGTTAGGTCAGAGGTTAGACTAGGTGATCTTGGAGGTCTCTTCCGACCTAGGTGATTCAGTGACTCTGTGATTTACCCAAATCTGGTAAGCAAATAGTTAGGCTCTTGGAGAGTAACCAAGGAAGAAGCGGATCCATAGAACTCCATACAGTTCATTTCATCATATTTGTATCTTCTTCCCACCACATTAAATATCAAAAAAACCTGTGTAACCAAGAAAGTTTATATTGTTTGTTGAACAACATTGTGTGATTACATTGACACAAATTCCTGACACGGTAAATAATAATATAATTCTTAATTGAAAGTTTCCCAAAAGGATCTCTTCACTAGCAAGGAATGGGAAAATCTTGTCCTAACACTGCTACAGCAGTGTGGGGAGGAGTGCTGTGACTGAAAAGAGAGCAGCTTGTTTTGGCATGCTCTGCCCTCTCTTTGAAGTTTTTTAAATTATTTAAGAGTTCTATGAAGTGCTTTTTATCATCAAGTTGGTCTTTCTGGATTTGATTTTAGCAGTAATATTAAAAATATTTTGATTGTCTAGTTTACTGTAAAAAAAAAAAAAAAAGAAAGGTCTGTCATTACCTCTTACTTACAGAACAAGGTACCTGTTAAGTTGTGAAACTGTAACACTTGCTGTCCCATGAATTTGAAATTTGTCTCACCAAAATCTGAATCACTTTATTATATAATCACTGTGAAGGTCCCTGACTGCCTTTTATATAAAATATATTTTAAAAACACTAATAACAAACCTAAGTTATTTACACCCCTGTTATGCATTTTAGCCTACACCTATGCTGTGATGCACTGTTTGTAATTGTCAGTAAAAACTTCAGCATGCAGGCTCCCCTGCTGTATGAATTACAGTTTTTGCTATTTGTAGTGGTTTGTCCATACTCTTTACTGTTGTCTCCTGAGATTTAATAGAAACCCTTCTGTTTTCTTAACACACTGAGCTTTTAATAGTTTGTTCCTGATATGAAAACTTAACTAAAAGAAAATGTGACCATTGGTTGAGAATTGAAAATAAGGCATTTGTAGCATTTTCAAGTGAATGAGTTCGATTATAGACAAGAGCTTATAAACAAGATATTTTTTTTTTTCTGGGTTATTCTACTGGATTAAAAATCTCATTTTAAATATGATTGGCTTGTTGGAAATGGTATCCTCACATATACTTACTAACATGATTTGTGTTGTCATAAACTGCCTTCATATGTAACTTGTGATTCTGTACCAGTTTGTTTACCAAGTTTCTTTTAACGGGCATCATGCTGAATTACGGTAGTAAACAGCCCAATAATAGCTAAAGAAAACATTTATAAGAGGCAGGAATATCTGATTTAGGAAATACTCTGCAAGTGGAGGCTTTAACTTGTATATCTTCACTTTTCTGTGTTACTCAATCCAAATAAGACAAGCTATGTATGTGCAAAGGCTGGAACAAGATGCCCTCAATAATTTGTATTGGAATAGTTCTGTTCCAAAATCTCAGAACAGTTCACGTGCATGTGTTCAACGTGAAATGTTTGTTTGGAGGGGTTAGTTTTTTTTTAATTCCTCTAAGTTAAAACAAGGCTTCAATGAGCCTAACGTGGAACAAACAATTTATTTTGGATTAAAGGTTCCACATTGCCCCCAAAGTAGGTATTTTATTATTTTACTTCAGCAAAGTGTGAAAAATATTTTTCAGTTTCACATGACCTGTTTTCTTTTTCTAAATTCTGTTTGATTGTTTGGAGAAAAAGCTAAAGTTGTGCTATTGTGACAATTCTAGTTAAAAATTCTTAAATAGCTGCAGTACATAAATTCATGGTGCTGTTAAGACAAATACCACCCTGGGTTACTCAGAAAGGCTTCTAGGACTTCACACCCTCACTAGAGGGAAACACCCTTTCATAGCCCTGAGAGCCTGGTGAGGAAGATGACAACAGGTGCAAGTAATTGAAGCCAAAATAACTCCATTAGCAGAATCTGTATGAGTTTGTAAGATAGTCATTTTGCAACAAAAAGATGAAAATAGAGCCTGGCTGGAAAATGGAAAACTACTTCCCCTTTGCCTGGTTTCTTTATGTATACAGCATGTATGCAGAGTGCTTGTTGCCGAGCATGTAAGCTGTTGACCAATGCAAAAGACAATGAGGATTCCATTAGAGGAAGCTATTGTAAAGTATTTAATTGTCATTTCAATATCTATTTCTCTTCTAAGGAAATCTTCAGATTCTAATACTTATGTGAATTTTCACTTTTGCTTCTTACATAAATGAGAGAATCAGGTCAGCTCAGTTCCCACATCTAATAGCTTGTTGACAAGGAAAAAATTAATCAGAGTAGCTACAGCAGAATAAATTACTCCAAAATAGCTTCCTCACGGATGCTGTTATTCTGGAATAAGTATGTCTTTTTCACGATTATTACTTATTCTGCCCAACCAATGTTTTTCAAATTTCCCAGGTAGACAGCAGTCAGCTTTTTAGAAATTAGTTCCTTCCAGAAAATACCTGGGCTCCTTGAAGAAGGCTTGTCACTGCTGCAGCCATTTACCAGCAGAGATCTGTCCTGAGTGGTTACATCTAACCCCTCAGAGCCTCCATGGGAATCTTCATCAGTACAGAGTAAAAGCAAAGGATTTTATTTCCTTCATCATCTTTTCAAGTCTGGTAGAAATATTTAATATTTACAGAGTTGGAGAACATGGTAGTAATTTGATGTTTTTCAGTTCACTTGTTAAGAATATTGTGTCTCATTCCTTCGACAAAAAAAAAAAAAAAAAAAAAAAAAAAGAGAAACAAAGAGAAACAATAAGAAGACTTTATTTTTGCTTGCTTTTGAGGTTTCAACCCCCAAAAAAACTTTTTTTTTCACTTTTTTTTTTTTTTTTTTTTTTTTTTTTCCTGTCAGAACACAATGCAAGCCCCCTGGCTTCGTATTGCTAACTCCTCCATCTGCTTCTTGTATGGCTTTGTTTAGACAGGAGGTCCCTTATTGTTTCAGCTTACTGATTTCATGCAGATTTCAATAGCATTTTAGGTTTTCTTGAATATAAATTGACTATTACACTCAAAGTCAATGCACTCAACATTGCCCTGTGAAGCTCTTCTCCCAGTGCTGGCATATGCCTGTGTCTTCCAGGACTGGGGGAATGCAGAAGCACTGACCTGTAGCTATGCCAGCTTTGCTAGACCTGAAGTGCTCAGATTATTGCTGTTAGCTATCTACAGTTGCTTTGGCTCATCATTACACAAACTAGCCTGATCTATCTGATTTCCCAGCTGCAATAGGATGGATCTGTTAATATTTTTTGTGTAGCCAAACAATCACCTTGTTCAAGGTCAGGCAAGGATTTTCAGATTCCAGGAAAGCCCATTCCATTATACTTGTTTGTTCAGATGAAGGGCTTTTTCTTTCCTTTCGAAGTGAATATTTTATGCTGTTATTTACTGAGTACTCACACAGTGCAGCGTGCTCTGTTGAGAAAAGAGCAGAGCTGTCTGAGGGTTGGTCTTGCACCCGTTAAAGTCAATGACAAAGCTACAGCAGCTTTGATAATGCAGTTTGCCCTGAGGAGGTAGGGTTTTATAGACACAAAGTGTTGGTATGAACAGAGCAGGAAAAGTCAAAGTTTGAAGTGAAAATGTCTGACAGTATGTTGATGCTGTAGCATTCCAGTTTTAACACAAGGGAAATCCATACAGTGATATGATGACTCCACATTCATACAGACTGACCTTGTTAAAAATACAAAGAAGAGATGTCTTTTTTTGAAGGTTAAAAAATATGATGCCTTAATCTTGCTGTATATGCATTGCTGTGCTTGTCAGTCTAAGGAAGTTAGCAACTGGTAAATCATAAAATGGATATTTAAGGAGATACTTGGGCATTTCAACGTACCTTTTTAAGTCTGACTGTTTCTGGTAGAGTATGTAATTTAGGCAATTTGGACATCTAAGCTGCCAGTAGATGGAATTAAATGCCGATAGTCCAATTTTAAAATTTATTTAGGTGCTTAATTTAGATTTACTTCAGTGCTTCACTGTTCAAATCACAAATCACAAGATTTGGATGTTTAAGTAAATTACATTCACCCCCAAACAGAGCTGTAAGTTTGTCCCTGAAGAAATGTAGATTTTTGAAAAATCAATTATTTCTCCTGTTTTTCATGCTTGAAGAATGGAGGGAGGAGAAATAGGCTTGTTTTCATTTCTCATATTTGCTTTCCTTGGGCAAACATCCATGGAGAAGACTGTACCTGTCAGGTCACTGGGACACAGCCTGCATCAGGGTGGGGGTTTGTTTATCACCAACCGCAAAAGGACTATAGTCATGATTCTGCCTTTTTGGATCATTCTAGTATCATGACCAATAAATGAAAATAAACATCTTAAAGCACATATAAAACTATTGCAGTTCTTAAATAAAAGTCAGAAAACTGCAACAAAGATCTTTTTATTATAATTATTACTACAGTAAGGATGCTTATGAGACTTGGATAACATTTCAGATTGTGTTATTGCAGACTGGTTAGTGAATATTCTTCACAGGTATGAATAGACAGTAGGGATAGTGAAGGTCTGTTAGAGAGATCAGCTGCACAGGGTGGGTCGTGCACTTGGTGGACTAACAAGTGTGTAGTGCAGTCCTGCTCTTCCACAGTCACTTAGTTCAGAGCTTCTGTTTTGTCATTGTTCTGTGGGGACATTATGAGGTGATACAGTGTTAAAGACTAGAGAGAAACACCCACCCGGAATTAAGCATGTATGTAAATCACAGAATCACACAGAATCACAGAATTTCTAGGTTGGAAGAGACCTCAAGATCATCGAGTCCAACCTCTGACCTAACACTAACAAGTCCTCCACTAAACCATATCCCTAAGCTCTACATCTAAACGTCTTTCAAATACCTCCAGGGATGGTGACTGCACCACTTCCCTGGGCAGCCCATTCCAATGCCTCACAACCCTTTCGGTAAAGAAGTTCTTCCTAACATCCAACCTAAAACTCCCCTGGTGCAACTTAAGCCCATTCCCCCTCATCCTGTCACCAGGCACGTGGGAGAACAGACCAACCCCCAACCCCGCTACAGCTTCCTTTAAGGTCCCTGTAGAGTGGGATAAGATCGCCCCTGAGCCTCCTCTTCTCCAGGCTGAACAAGCCCAGCTCTCTCAGCCGCTCCTCGTAGGACTTGTTCTCCAGACCCCTCACCAGCTTGGTTGCCCTTCTTTGGACCTCGCTCAAGCACCTCGATGTCCTTCTTGTAGCGAGGGGCCCAAAACTGAACACAGTACTCGAGGTGCAGCCTCACCAGAGCCGAGTACAGGGGGACAATCACCTCCCTAGACCTGCTGGCCACACTGCTTCTGATACAAGCCAGGATGCCGTTGGCCTTCTTGGCCACCTGAGCACGCTGCTGGCTCATATTCAGCCGACTGTCCACCATCACTCCCAGGTCCTTCTCTGCCTGGCAGCTTTCCAACCACTCATCTCCCAGCCTGTAGCTCTGCTTGGGGTTGTTGTGCCCCAGGTGCAGGACCCGGCACTTGGCCTTGTTGAACTTCATGCAGTTGACCTCAGCCCATTGGTCCAGCCTATCCAGATCCTCCTGCAGAGCCTTCCTACTCTCGAGCAGATCGACACATGCACCTAGCTTAGTGTCATCTGCAAACTTACTGAGGGTGCACTCGATGCCCTCATCCAGATCATCAATAAAGATATTAAAGAGGACTGGCCCCAGTACCGAGCCCTGGGGGATGCCACTAGTGACCTGCCTCCAACTGGATTTGACTCCATTCACCACAACTCTTTGGGCCCAGCTACCCAGCCAGTTTCTAACCCAATAAAGCGTATGCCAGTCCAAGCCTAGGGCAGCCAGTTTCTTGAGGAGAATGTTGTGGGAAACGGTGTCAAAAACCTTGCTGAAGTCAAGGTAGACCACATCCACAGCCTTTCCCTCATCCGCCCAGCATGTCACTTTGTCATAGAAGGAGATCAGGTTCATCAAGCAGGATCTGCCTTCCATAAACCCATGCTGACTGGGCCTGATCGCCTGCTTGCCCTGTAAGTGCTGCGTGATGACACTCAAGATAATCTGCTCCATGAGCTTCCCTGGCACTGAGGTCAAACTGACAGGCCTATAGTTCCCCGGGTCTGCCCTCCAGCCCTTCTTGTAGATGGGCGTCACGCTAGCTGCCAGTCAACTGGGACCTCCCCCAATAGCCAGGACTGCTGATAAATGATGGATAGGGGCTTGGCCAGCTCCTCTGCCAGTTCTCTCAGTACCCTCGGGTGGATCCCATCTGGCCCCATCGACTTGCGCACATCCAAGTGCCGTAGCAGGTCGCCAACCATTTCCTCATGGATAGTGAAGGCCACATATTGCTCCCCATCCTCTTCCACCAGCTCAGGGTACTGGGTATCTAGAGAACAACCGGTATTGCCGCTAAAGACCGAGGCAAAGAAGGCATTAAGCACCTCAGCCTTTTCCTCATCTTTTGTAACATGGTTTCCCCCCACATCCAGTAAAGGATGGAGATTCTCCTTAGTCCTTCTTTTTGTGTTGATGTATTTGTAAAAAGATTTTTTGTTGTCTTTAACATGCTTTAAATGCTTTATTGAATTTGAATGTGTCATAATCAGTGTGCCTTCCAATTGATTAAATACCTCCTGTGCTTTCCAATAGCAAACACTGTGCTTTGTTCTCAGAATCACTCAATTTCCTGAAGTTTCTATTCTCTCTGTTTTAGATGGCTTGACAGACTGTGTAGACCCTGACTGTTGTCAGCAAAACAATTGTTATGCAAGTCCTCTCTGCCAGGGTTCACCTGATCCCCTTGACCTTATACAACACAGCCAACCGCCTTTCTCTCAGCATCCTCCAAGGCTCTTTTATGATCGAATCAGATTCCTTATTGGGAAGGAAAGCACTCATGTGATCCCAGGAGATGTCTCATTTGAGAGCAGGTAAGGTTTGTTCTAGACATAAAAGCAATGAAATATTGAAGTCAACTACTGAGAGTCTTACATATTGTATTCCCATTATCACCCAACTAGTTTATAAAAGTGTCACAGTAACAAACACTACTACTAATTATCAAGACTTTGACTGCTGTGGAAGGTAATCCATCTTGTACTTGAAAAATAAGTGGGGGGAAGTTCAGGTATTCATGCTTTAGATGTGTGTAAGGGCAGGAAGCAGAAAGATGAGTTGGATTCATACATGCTGTATTTAGTCACCTTTCTGCCCAACAGAGTTTATGTTATTTAACATGTTATTTACATATAATCTAGTAATCTAATTAACAAACTTTTTTAAAAACTGTAGATGGATTGAACAGTGTGAAGTTTACCATTTTGTGCTGCAAGTTATTCTTAAACTGTCATGCAAACAGTAGTGTGTGATTTTTGAGCATGCAATTGGCTTGCACTTTAACAGGAAAAGACTGCGCAATAGGAAAGGGGCATTCACTTGCTTGGAAACCTGGAAATACGTATTTTCTTGAACATTTGAAATATAGGGACATATAAGTTTTTATGCTGTAGTTCACCTGGGAAGCTATAACTTACATGCTGACAAAGAGATCTACAAATCATCCACATCACCTAACTATTACCCTGCCAACTAGGCCTATACATTAGATAAACCATGTTCCAGTAATAAGGGCATAAGATTTTTTTTTTCACAGCACAGTAGATAGCACTTAGGTTGCAACCCCAACTTCATTCCATAGCTGCACACAAATTCAGTGCACTCTGTCTTTGTAACTTATTCATTTTTAATAAAGTAAATATGTAAACAGTCTTTATTGATCTAAAATACCTAACCATTTAATCACTATTAAAAATGGAACAAGATATTATGAATACATAGGGCAATAGGGCATGAAAATGAACTACATTGTCAGGTGGGTACAAAAGCACCCACCTGACAATGCTGGGTCTCTCGGAGTGTACATCGCTAATGGAAAATGGTGCCATTGCACCTAGTACAAGATCCTTGGTTGGCTGTACACACTGCACAGCAGACTGCAGTTTAAAATACTAGTCACCAGTGGAAGATTTCCCTCATCAAAATGCCTTCCGGTGAGGTGTTTTCTCAAAGGAGGTGAGCACTCAAGTCACCTGTACAGTGTTCTGTGACACTGCGAATGTTAGCAGCCAGATTGCAAGTGCATCAGCGTGCTTTTATAGATATAAGGAACTGATCTTTTAAAGCTATCATTGATGGGATTTAACTTGGATTCAAAAGCTTTTTCTGAGTATTTTGTTTCTTTACCCTTATGTCCGGCATGCTTTTGGAGAACCAAGAACATTGAAGGCTTGGGTGTGAGCAGCAGCCCATCTTCACCATGGTTTGATACTTCAGACTTTATAATACAAAGGAATACAATTTGTAGTTGGGTTGGTGCATTGTTTGCACCCCAGATATTATTTCCTCCTACAGTAAAGAAATCAGTTGGTTTGCTGAAAAGATCTTAGTGATTCAAATGGGGCTGTCTGTATCTTCAGAATGAGGACAGTGCCTTAAGACTCGCACTGTGCCATGTCTCCTGGGCTTTGTCAACAGTAATCTGCAATGTACTGGGCACCCTAAGGAGTTCATCGGTCCACACTTTGCTTGATCCTCAAGCCTTCCAGGCTGTTGAAAAATTGCTCATCCATAAGTCAAACATTATTAAAAACTGCCAGGATTTTCCTTAAGGATGACAGAATAGCAGAGTCTCAGGAGGCAATGCTTAGCTGCGCTGTCTCTGTTCAGAAATCTTACCCTGACATAGTCAATCTGGCTGTCATCTAGTGTCTGTTCATCTCCTGGGATTTAAGATTATTGAAAAAAAAAAAAAAAAAAAACATAGGAAGAAAACAGTTACTACAGTAAATACATCAGAAATCTGTGATCCCGCTGACCTGGTAAAGACCAAAGAATGCTTGGGTTTTTTAATCTCCTTTTGGCTACTGCTGAAGAAGTCATCTCCATGCAGATAATATTAACTCTTGGCTGCCTGCAATGCCACTTATTTTATAACACTGGTGATTCAGCAAGAAGCACTGGAAGGATCAGATGAAATAGTAGCATTCATTTATTTTGGAGCATTGGCATCCATTCCCACTGGTGCTCAATTTACAGAATTTTGCAAAGCTCCTTTGTAAGTCTCTGAGATCATTAGGAGGATTAAAGAAGAAACATCTATCTGATGTATTCAGTCTTCTGACTCAAATGACATTGTGCAGTGTTTTACTGTAGTGTATGTCAGTGGAACTCCAATATGGGTGATGTTTGCATGAAGCTCACTGTAGATAAAGCCAATTTGATATTGAATGGCTTTGGGAAAGCTATCAAAAAAAAACATAGAAGATTATCTTTGTACTTCAGGCAGACCATGTTTGGTCTCTGCCGTATCCTGGCAATTTCAACATCACCTCACATACTGGAATTAGTTGTTCTGACAACTGCTGGGATATCTATCCTTTTGCATTTGCATCTTAGACTTTAGATTAGATATAATTTTTAAACACTTGGCTTCTACAACATAGTCAGTGTGTTAGCTCAATGCATAGACCAAAATTAATGTTAAGGAACTGAATGTTTTCAAAATATATTTTACTTCTTTTTTATGTCAAAACCGTCATTTGTACAGGGTTTTTGACTTGCTCCCAACCTAAACAGTAACATGCTTAAAGGCAGATTAGACAAATTCTGAATAAATGGAAATGTACTTGCTTACATCAGGAATGATTTTGACCCACTGCATGTAGCACGATGTAGCGGATTAAAATGTTTTTATCAACTTTCCTTCTCAGGAAGGTTTTCAGCTTGTTTCTTTGCCGAGTGTTTTTAATGCATGCTGCTGGCAAGCTATTTGACTCACTGCAAATTGCCTACAAAAGGGGTCCAGTGCATGGTACTGAATTAATTACCCTTCAAAGGCTGCTTACAGCAACATTGTCAGCAGGAAGAAATGAATGTACCTTACTAGCCTTTAGCTTAATTTCTCTGATTGAAGGTTTTAATCAGAAATGTAATACAATAAATGACATCTCCTGGTAAGGTGACACTTGCGAATTCACAAGTTGCTTGACAGAGTTCCACATCTGAACCTAATGTCTCAGCTGGAGGTGCTCAGAGAATATTAGACACAAAAAAGTCAGCACACAAAACAAAAGCAGAAAAATAACAAATAAGAAGTAGTAGAGCAAGACAGGATGGTGGCAGAATAATAAAATGCTTTACAAGCAGTGAAAGAATGCATCTAGAATTTTAAACTCCTATTTATTTTTAAATTAGAGATGTCAAACTGCCTGATGGCAGAGATCAGACATTCACAGAGCTGAGCTCCTCAGTTACATGTGGAATGACCCATGAAATGTTTATAGAGAAATCCTACTTTTTTTAGGCCACCTGCAATCCAGAGGAATTTCTGCTTTCTCTCAAAAAGCTGACTGCTCCCTCTAGATCTGCAGGCTTAGTACAACGTACCAAGGGACTTGAAACATTTTTAATAAATTTGAAAACACCAAGGCAATTTATAAGGGACATGTTCCTTCCCAGATGCACTAAATTGGAAAAGACATTTTTGCACTCACTATAAAGTTAAAACATTTGGGCAGCCTTAGTCCAAGATTATGCAATCTTTGCAAGTTAAGTGACTGTTGGGCAGAAAGCATGAGCTGTTATCACACATGAGAAATAAAAGCAGGCCAGTCACAAGTGTGTAGAGTAAGTTCTAGAGGCTGAGAATAAAAAGAGGAAAAAACAACACATCAAATATAATGATCTTTAGAGGTTTCTCTGTTAAAATTAAGAAAAGCAGTGAGCAGTAGCAAAGGTCTAAGGCTCATCTAGAAAAAGGGTGAATGCTGAAGCAAGGAAACTGTGAAATGAGTTAAAAGTGACATCACTGCAGGGAAAGGGCTCTAAAAGTTCTAGTAAGAAAAGGAATGAAGTGAAGTCTTCTGCAAGTAGCGAAGCTGCAGGGGCTCTGCAAACCAGTGTGCCTCCCTTCAGAGCCTGGCTGTCCACTCTGTGAGCTGTCAGGGCAGTGGGAAAGGAGAGGTAGCCTGCTGCAACCTGGGGGTGGTTTGTTACTTCCCAGAGCCCTTGGTATTAGCGCCAGACATAAAGTAACCAAAAAAGGTTTTAATACCTGCAGTAAATGCAAAAAATAAAAGTAATTCTGATCAAATGCCTTGTTGGAGACTTAGTAGGTGCTAGTAATTCAAGAAGAGGCCAAAGAGTAAAGACCCTTCGACTTGAGTGGGTAGTAAAAAGACAGTAAATAATGAGGACAAATGTAGCAACACACAGGAAGGCTTGGAACATTTGAAATCTAAATGATTGGAAAGACAGTTCTATATAGATAAATGTAGAATAATGAGGTTTATGAGTCTTTATCACATGTTGTAAATATGTGTGGCTTGTAAAATATGACGAATAAAAAAAAGAGAAAGTTGAAAAATAAGTCTCTTAATATTATTTATGAATAACAAGAAGTGAATAAGTAGAGGAAAGAGACTATGTATGAAATAATGAAGACTTTGATGAGTTGTTATCACACGAATCCGTGTGCTTGATAAAATATGAGGAAGGAGTAGAGTCAGAAGATGTTTTTTTGTGGAAGAATCAGTGAATGAACAAACAGGAGTTCTAGAATAATATACTAAATAATGATGACTCTTAGGGCTCTCTCAGACCAATATGCTTTTTAAACAAATGGAGTGCACTAATTAAAGGGATTAGAAAGGGAAAGGCAGGTCTACTGATGGCAGAAGCATGAGAAAAAAATAGAAATCAGTAGTTTCTATTCTAATAAATCAAGGAGTAATTGAACCTGGCTGTTCTATTTCAGTGAGTCTTGTGAGTCTGTTGAGATGCACAAGAGCTTGATTGCCTCCACTGGAGCAGCAAGTTTTGCCCACAAAGAAAGCCACAACCAACTTAGTTAGTGTAGAAGATGAAAAGGTGGTACATCGGAGCTCTGTTTTGCATACTTGTGTTCATGCAGCTTCTCCCATTCCTCTGGGAATTCTCAGCACCTTTGCTGATATCCTGGGAGCACAGAATTCCTACTAGCGACTGTGGTGAATGGTGTACTCACAAATGGGTTAATTTTTACTTGTTACATTTTGTCACAGTCAGTTGTGTTTGGTGATATCATAGTGATAAATTAATGTTCTGTCAAATGGTTCTGGATCTTAGGAAACAATTCAAAACTTTCAGAAATTTATGGTCTCCAACTTGCGTACATGATTTCGTGATCAGTTAGTCTCTCAAGGGATATTTCTTACGTTTACATACAGACTCTTAAATAATTTTCATTTGATGAGCTGTTTTTTCTTTAGGATACATATTCACTTCACAAAGGTAGGGTGTGTCTATTGAGGTCTAATGTGAACTTTCAACTTGAGGGGACAACATAACAATGTTTAAATGTGTTGTCTATAGTAATTAATAACAGTTGCTGCTATAGGCATCCTAATGTTTTTGACCCTACACACCTTAACGTTATCAAAAGGCTTCTGACTACATTGCTCACTTCAGCATTTGAAACCATATTTCCAGGAAATATGTACTATTGTATCATTAGTTCCCAAAACCTGAATCCTTGCAGGCAGAAGAGGTGTACTAATGTAGAGTACCTGAGGGCAGGGGGCAAAAATGCTGAAAGGTATTTTAGTGGAATGTAGCTGTGTAAGTAAGCTGTTAGAAAATCTCCCTAGGTCCTAATCTGCACCATTAGAGTATTTCACTTATTATTCTTCATCCTTGGTGAGATTTGTCTCCTTTATGTTTCAGTCTTCAAATACATAAAAGGCCAAAGCTGCAAAAGAGAGAGAAACTTCTTCACCACGTCCATTCTAGGGTGAAAGTAACAGTTTTGAAGGACAACAGTTCAGATTTAGATTGGACGGTCTGAAGAAGTTACCATGAGTAAAGCACTCACACAAAAGCATTGGAATGGGTTATTTGGAGAGGATATAGAGTTAGACAAACATCTGTCTGGAGTAATGTAGGTATAGCTGATCTTACTGAGGCAAAGGAATGGACAAGATAAACGCCTGTACTTCCTTTCAGTTCTTGTTTTCTATGATTCTGTCAGCCTTCAATTGGACCCACTTAGTAATGCGTTCACTTTCCTGCCTCTTGATTTTGATGTATTCTGTTGCACTGCCATGTTCCAACCTCTATACTAGAATGGAAAGATTTTTATGCTGGAAAGAGTGTACAAATCCGATGTGTCCTAGAGGAAATTTAAAAGGACACAACCTGTGATGAAGGATTCAGAAAATATGCTATGCCTGTTTAGGCGCTCTTTAGATTTACCTACATAACTTTCTGAAGTTCAGCAAAGACCATGTGTCTCACTGCTGCCTTATCACATTAGTTCAGCTTTTTTTCTAACAGACAGCAATGCCCTATTCTTAGCAGCAAAGAATGAGGTTTCGTTCTCTTCTTTCACAAATCATCACCACTAGAGCTGCAGCAAGCTAAATCATGCTATCAGTGAAACCTTTGCATTGGTATTCAATGGCAGAACAAATGGTGTCCTGAATATGGCTGGAAATGGAAATATATTCTTGATACACCACTGATTCATAGGACAGCCTGTGTGTCTTCTTCATGAGATAATGGTTTTCCAAATCAATCTTTTGGGCTTGTTTGAATTTTCTTTCAAAATCAAGTCATGATGAAATCACAGTAGTTCTGTCTGTTTGGGAATGTGTAGCACCAATTTTGAAGTCAGTACTCTTCTCATCCTCCTGATGTCCTCATGTTGCCCTTTCTGTTACAGCCGTGCATGTGTCATTCGAGGCCAGGTGCTAGCAATAGATGGAACACCTTTGGTTGGAGTGAATGTCAGTTTCCTACACCACAATGAGTATGGATACACCATCAGTCGACAAGATGGAAGGTGAGATGTTTTTGTCACTATGTAACATTTTTATAGTTAGGGCCATGTACCACCACATGTGCATGAGCCAAATTCTCATGGAGATCACTGTTCATAGTGTGGACTCAGGATGGCAACTGACCCTCTGCTCTGGGAGCACACTTATTTAGAGCTTGGTGTGGTAAAGGAACTAATGAAGAAAGGGAAAAGAGAAAAAAATGTACAGCAACAAGATTAGTGACATTCAAACACCTGGAGTCAAATTCTGACAGTACTGCTGTACCAGCACTTCCTTGACATTTTCAGTAGTTGAGTTTTCCCTGTCTTTCCTTTTTTTTTTCTGTCTTCAGATGTAAATCTTGCAAGTAGTTTATTGAGGTGTCAACAAAGTTAACTACTTTAGCTGATCACCTGAGCCACACAAGTAAAAGTGGGAACAGACTCCTCCCAGAGCCAGAATGGTTAAATTGCTGCTCTGCAGCTAGTCCTGCACAATTCTGTCTTCCTTTGTCTTCCCCAACCTTGCAGGACTGAGATGAGTTCTCAGAAAGATAAGTTCCTGTATGTTCTATACTGCACTCCAGGGTTCATCATCCATTGCCAGTAGGGTCATGATTTGTTCCTGAACTTCAGTTGGATTAAACTGCTAAAAGCTACATAAGACTTCATCTCTCTTGGCTGTGTTGTGAATGACAAGAAGTCAGAAGCTATCTTCCAGCAGGGAAAGAGTATAATTTGTCACTATTTCTACAGGCTTTTTTTGTTGTTGTTGTTTATTTGTTTGCATTAGTAAGTTTATAATCATAAAGAGCATGCATATTTATTTTACCTTAGTTTCTTGACTTTCAAATCGCACTACTGAAAGTTAATAATTACCATTTCCTATTTACTCTAGTTTGGAAATAGTTGTTGCATTAAAATATGCTACCTGTATTTTGCTGTGAATATAATCGGTATCATTTGGGAAATGTAATGAAATATGCATAATTAGGTCTGACTTCTTATCACAGATTGTTACCATCAAAAGTCTCCATAATAGATGCATTCAGTAATACAGACGGTGAAGTATCTATTTACATATTATCTTCTGTTGTTTGACTGTGGATGTCAGAAGCTCAGAAAATTGAGACCATGTATATTTTGCCTTCTGTGTCTCACTGCTTTGCAGCCCATATTTGCCGAAGGTTCTTCATGGTAGCTCCCAGATCACCTGCCTTACTTACAAGAGGTGATTCAGTGCTCACTGCAATTAATCGGCGTCTTTCCCAAAATCTTCATATCCTGCACAGAGGGGTCACCTGCTCAGTGTACTCAAGCTTTTTCTCCTGCAACTTCTAGAAAAAGGAAAAGAATATGTCAAGAAAGAAAAGTCCTACCAGGATGTTAGACTTATCCTGTCTATTGTACCTTCATAAACATCCCTTTCTTGGCCAGGAATTTTTTGTATAATCCAAAGTGACTGGGTCCACACTTCTTTTGTTACAGATGACTTGTTAATATCAATTCTGGTTGATAAATAGAGGAGAGAAGGGAAAAATAACAGTGAAGTGCTATACCTTGCTATTGATGCATACAGGGAGAAAGCACAGAGAGGTAAATCTTCTTCACTGAATACTAAGGGGACATCAGGAAGATATACTTGAATGATTTTACATGGTAAATTAAGGGCCATAATGAGCAATATAAAGTTTTTGTTTGTGATGCCCTGAAAGTAGTAGAAATGGGATAAAATGAGAACAAAGCATTTTGTTTTGTCTTTTCCAGTTTTGACCTTGTGGCTGTTGGAGGCATCTCTGTCACTCTAGTTTTTGACAGATCTCCTTTCATATCTGAAAAAAGGACACTTTGGTTGCCTTGGAATAGATTTATCATTGTTGACAAAGTTGTGATGCAAAGAACGGAGTCAGACATACCATCTTGTGACATCAGTAGTTTTATCAGTCCAAATCCAATTGTACTTCCTTCACCCTTGACAGCATTTGGAGGATCCTGCCCAGAAAGAGGAACCGTTATTCCAGAGCTACAGGTAATGAAATTACTTTCAAATGAACAATTTTATTGTTTGCTGAACAAGTTCTAGACAACGTTAAAGGTTACCGTTAATTGACTTAATTAATGAAAACTACATATTTATTTGGTAATGGTGACAAAATATCTCTAGCATGGAAACATTTGGTTATAATGCAAGTAACAATGAATTTTGACACTGAAAGTCAAACAAATCCATTTATGTTAAATTTGCCCCCCATTATTCATATCCCCAAATTATTCATATCATTGTGATATCATTAGAGTTTTGCCCATCATTTCTGCCCAAGGCATGTAGACTTCTATTCGATATTTGTGAACACAAAAACACATAGACACCAAATGTACACATGCTAAAAAATTAACCGAAATCAGTGGTTACAATTTGAATTCAAAATTTGCAGTCTCAGACTTTAAAACTAAATTGTAGAGACGGTGTATGTTGAGTATTCACTGTAGACTTGCTATATCCCTTTGTCTTCCCTTTGTTCCTAGAAAGTTCTGAAAGCGCTGCTGTGAAAAAGATGGTAGCAAATAGTGAGCAATTAACTCCTGTGATGTTACTCACTTATCACAATGACACCAATGTAGATCTCTTTAGTACTGTTATGCAAGATGTTTTTCACTTTCTTTACATTTTGTTAATATTTTAAGATATGTTATACCTTACCTCAAAATAGAAGGAGGAGGTGGGGAATCCTACCATGATTTATTATTGAAATCATGATTCATTTATAGTGATGCACAAAACCATTCCTAAGTTAAAGATAAACAGTGCAACTTCACCATACATCTGTGTGAGACATGACCCAATATCCTATGAAGACTCCAAGGGATTTTTCCTCCATTCACATCTAGTTCTTTGCAACAGCATCTCCAGCTATATGTTAGCTGCTTGTCTTTACTACTTTCTACACACTAACACAAAGCAATTTGAACATGATCTTTTGGATTGTATATATTTAAATGTCTTTTTTTTTTTTTTCTTGAGACTCCCTTGAGTGTTTAGAACCACTTTGTAATTAACTTTGCATTTAACTGGTCTTTTATTTGGGACTTAAAAGAGGTTATCTAAGTGGTATGCACAACACAATACAACTACACCTGTTTCAGATCGTGTGAGTCCCCACAGTTTTTTGTATGTTGTTTGAACACTTAGAGTTCAAGCAATAAGACCTCTTTTGATTTCTCTTTTAATTGCACTAAGCAAGTATGGAGAGTATTTTTAGGCTAGCTACAGATATGAATATTTCCATCCTTGTTACTTTTTTCTCTTCCAAGTGTTGAAGAAAACAATGAAGGGTCTCTCTGTAAGAGACTTCTGATTGAACTCTGTGATGTTTAAACATCTGTGTATGTGTAAAAACATTATCATGGTTCAGCCAGCTGATGGCCACAGGGTTGCTTCACAGAACATACTAAGTGGCACTAAGAATGTTAGTTAAGAATAACTGATGTGCATCAGTAAGAAAAAAAAAAATGGGTTACATTCCTTCACATGAGGTTGTCTTGTTTTTGTTTTTTGTTTGTTTGTTTGAAAATGGAGGTACCCAAAGATGCAGTCTACTCAGAGAGAAATTGATCCCAGTCCTTTTTTTGGCATTGGAGGGTCCTTAGAGTGTCAGCTTGTATTGTACAGTACTGGGAAAAGAATGAAAAATAACCCAGAATAATAGGAGAAGGAGACGCATTAACGTGTATTAATGCATGAATATTTCTTCCTGCTTTTCTGTTAAAAATAAGAAGAGATGTCAAATGCATGACAGAGGGGGCAGCTGGGATGTCAGCAGGAAAGAAGGGGAACACTGCAAATCAGGAACAATAAAGGGAGCAGGATTTCCCTGGCAACACTACATTTCATATGTTGAAAGGACAAGTGCTGGCAGGCCTCCAGCTGTACTGCAGCAATCCTATGACAGTGATACTGTTGCAGTATGTAAATAAGAGTGTTTGGAAAGTGAAAAAAAATATAGTTAAACAAGAACTATAGCAAAATGGGAATACAAACAAAAGAGTTTGTGTTTTTCCAAGCTTGACTAATGTAACATTGTGACAGGTTGGCTTGTTATTACTGAAATACACTAAAATCATTAACCTTATTAAGGTTTTTAGTGGCTTTTGAGTGACTGTGCTGGTATTCTCCAAGAAGCCACTCTCTTCTCCTGTCTGTTCCATATCAGTCATCCCCATAAAAGCTCATTTCCCTCAAGATCACAAGAGCTAGCTCCCTTTTTGTAGCTCCGAGGTCCATCATTCAAAAGGTCAAGGCCAAGCTTCTCTTTTTCCCACACAAGTTCACAGTCTTGCAGTGCCTCTCATTGCTGGGGGCTTAACTTCATTGCAGCCAGGAACTGATACTACCCCACCATGGGCCGAGCCATGCCAGCTTGAATCCAAGTGATTCAGACAATGGCACTGACAGCAGTGCTGCGGGATGTGAACTCCGTTGCACACCCTGGGCACTCACCTGTTAGCGAGACAACGACACCCGTGCTGCTTCATCTTCTCTGCTATGTGTCACCAGTTATCTTATTAGGTTTCCAATGCTGTGCCTTCTTAGGCCATGCCCCCTCTGGCTGGAGTTTAGCCTTACTGCCAGCACTTCTGTGCAGAAACTGCTTTAGCAGGAAGGTTTGTTTTCTTTCTTAGCTCTCCCCAGGTTAGAGTTATTGCCTCCAAAGCAGGGTAGTGTCTTCAAATCAAAAAGTAACGTATGAAGTGTGTGCATATTTAAAATATATATATATAATTGTTTTTGATTGTATTTGGGTTTACAACACTCATCAAGTAAACCAAATAATAAAATGTAATGCTCATAGAGATCATTATGAGCTTTAATGCTTATATGACCACAGAGGTAGTATTTGTTCCTCAGCAGATAAACATAAAGAATTAGAGGAAGAGGTTCTTTATCAGAATAGATGGACTGCCATCCAGTAAGTTTTCATTGTTGTCCATTTTGTAATATGCCTGGCTACTGCATTGCTCAAATAAACACAAGAGATCATCACTGTAAGTGGTACTGTGTTCACATCATGATTGTGAAAACTAAAGCAAGCATCCGTTGTTATTACAAATAAACATAATTGTACTTTTTTCCTGGCTATAGATATAATAATGTTTTCATGTTGTTGTTTGTTTTCCCAAGGTGGTCCAGGAGGAAATCCCAATCCCTTCAAGTTTTGTGAAGCTGAGTTATCTGAGCAGTCGAACACCAGGATATAAAACTTTGCTGCGCATCATTCTGACACACGCAACCATCCCTTCTGGAATGACAAAAGTACATCTGATAGTTGCTGTTGAAGGACGTCTGCTTCAGAAATGGTTTCCTGCTGCAGCCAATTTGGTATACACATTTGCCTGGAATAAGACAGATATATATGGACAGAAGGTGTCTGGTCTGGCAGAGGCTATGGGTACGTAGAATTACCTTAATATAAGCAGAAGCGCTAACATGCACTAAGCCAGGAAAATAGAGCTTATAAATTTTGTTACCATACTTGCATTGTTTTTACATCAAATGCCTCTTTAGCTTAGTTGACCCATGTGATATCCTAGGAACATTTATTTTCTTGTTCCTCTGATGTCATCTTTCCAATTTAATCAATTTGAAAATCCCTGTTTCCTTCTGAGAATGGTTATGTACTAATGGCATTATATTCAGCTGTCTTTGTTTTGAATGTTACTTTGAATATGACCTTTGGTGTGTCATTGCTTCTGTCATTTTTTAGCTGTGACATTTAAAATGTCATTTCCACTTAGGGTTTACAAAATTCTAACTTTGAGGCACACTTTCTTTCTCCATTTCATATCCCTAACAGTTAGGACTTCTTGATTTGTTGTTTAAAAGTATTTCTGAGAAAAATACCACGTTTCATCATCTATTTTACCAAGCAGCACAAACAGCAATTTTGAGAATTGCAACAGAAAAGTTGTCAGTGAAAATACAATTTAGCCAGCCATTGTTGTCATGAATTTCATTATTTAGTTTCTAAAAGACATGCTATTTCTTTTAATTGATTCTGGGGTTATATTCCTTAATGGACTAATTTTACAAATACTTTCTATCAAGGTTATTTATTTTATCAGTGGAGCTTAGTACTGTGAATAAGCCTTATTCACTTCTGTAGAAGTTCTGACTTGCTTTTTAAGTCAGAAGGATTATAGCAAGAAGCATTGGCAGGATCAGGCTGTAAAATAAGAATAGCAAGGGCTACATGAAGCCAACCTTCCTCACAAGGAATACATAGCCAGAAGCTGCATTAAGGACCTGTTGTGTCATCCTTGCAGTTAGTGTGCCTACAAATTGGCCAGTGCAAAGACAAAGGTGCCATCCAGGCTGTGCTAGCTCTGGCAGCTCCCAGCACATCTGCACTTGCCTGTTATCATGTGCTCCCAGACAGGTAGTCTGTGAAGCATCTGTGCGTAGAGGAGATGGGAGAAACAAGGACAATAGCACTTTCTTTCCTACCTAGAGAATCGTGTAGAATTAACCATTGTTGTCAGCAAAGGATAATGTTAGAATCAAAAATAGAGAGTATGATTTACATCATGAGTTGTACACAGGAATATACCAGAAAACAAGGAGCTTATTTTAGGGCTGTGGTCTCACAGCCTATTTAAACAGACAGAAGTGCAGGCTGCTGCCAGAGGGGATGTTCCTGTGTTCCCTCCTTCTCCCATGGGCCACCATTCACATACATTTGATCATGAAATGAGCCAGATCAGGAACAAATTCAGCTAAAAACTGAAGCAACCAGAAAATAATTGATAAATTTTCAGCTTCTTTAGTTTCCTGATCTGCTTTGAATGCTAGTGGAGCAGCATGGGTCTTCTCATTTCAGCTGTAGCTCACACGTTACAATTGGCCTAAAGAGATCAAATTCACCTTTAGCATGAGGCATTCTGAGTTGCTGCATTATCCCAGCTGCCTCCGATCTACCACATCCAGCTCACATCTGCAGAAGTGTGGACAGCTTTACAAAGGGGACAGTAGGTGCTGGCACTGACACAGCGCTCTGGACCCCTGGGTTTGGCATGTGGCAGGGAACAGGAGCATCCTTTTCAGCTCATCTCATGGAACTTCATTGTTCGGGGGCAAATCTATCCCTAGCCGTTTACAGAAACAGCTTCCTGCTTGTACTTTGCAGTGATGGAAGGTATTAAATGAGTTGTTGCCTTCACATACACATATTTCTGCAAATCCAGAACAAAAGCAAAACTCCAGCATGCCTTTTGGGCACCCAGGACCAGCAATGTTACAGGAGGCACTTGCAGCTTTCTTTGTCTCATTTACACAAGCCCTGCATTCAGGCTCTGTCAACACATGTTAACGCTAACATGTTTGAGATGGAAAAGTTAGGTACACCAGCTCCCTCTCCATCATTTAAGAGTCTTCTTATGATCATCAGGTCTAATACATGCCTAGAATTTAAAACAACTCAAATCAAATACATAACATCTTCTAAATGAAACTGTAGTTATAGTAGACTGTAGATGTTTGTAGATTCCCAAATTAGAAGCAGATGAGTTATATGTTTAAATATGAATAAAGCTTATACAATGGTGCTGGGTAACTACTTTTTAATTGTTTAATTGCTGTTGTGTTTTTTGTTTTTTGTTTTTTGCTTTTGCTTAATTTAGTTTAACCATGCTTCTTGCAAAATTGAAACAAAAATCATTATATTTTAAGTGCATTTTTAGAATGCTTTGTTAGATTCTAATAAAGGTTTAATTTGACACTGTAGTACTCAGGGACCTTTATCTGCATCCATTATATAAATTTTGTCAAAATAATTTTCTCTTCCAGTATATTACCAATATTTAATAATGCATTCTGTTCAAATTTCATTTTAATTAAATTAAATTGCAGCAGGTTGAAGTCGTGGAACTCAGGAATACAACTGTCTGCCTCTGGTTTTATAACTCCTATAAACATCTTTACTCTTCTTCAGGATTGTTGATAGAAATGATCATGTAACCAGTTATAGAAAAGGAGACTTTGAGCATATTTCAACACAAAAAGGGTTTTGTTTAAATTTGTATAGAAAATGTTAGCTGGTGTTTATCTATTCTAGAAGTCTAACACACCACCATTTTCTTTTCTCAAAGGAACAGCAGAAATGATAAAGTAGCAATTTTTTGTTCTAAGTAAAAAAAAGGTCACGTGAATGTTGCCATAAAATCTTCATGGTATAGTTTGCATGCTCTTGTAAACTAACATAGGAAAAGGAGAGATTTCAATAGAAACCTCAGTAAATACTCCTGTATAACTCCCTACATGCTCAATCTTTCTCCTGAAAGTCCTTGAATTCCCCACAGCAGGAGGAAGTGGAATGCAAGGATTTACCCTTCCGGATGTAAATATAAACTCTTGAGAAGAATAGTCTTAGGTCTTCTCAGTTTATTATTCTACTTATTACTTTAGCTGAGTTCCTTATATTCATTGTTCAGAGTAAGATGCTGATAAGTACAAATACTTTAGAAGTTGAAGTAGAGGTCACTGTCATGTTTAATCATGTCTTTTATTTTTAACCTCTATTTTGGAAGAGCAGCAGGAGAAACAGCAACAGCCCTTAAACCATGATATGCTGGCTCTAGTAACAGATTATTCTTGATTCTTCTAAAAAATTTTGTGAAAAGTGTAGATTGTTGGCTGTTAACGTCCAAAGAGTTAACAGTTTTCCTTCATGCAGTGAAATCTCAGTCAACTAAAAAAAAAGAGCAATAAATGAATTTAACCAGAAAGTAACACCCCACAATGAGGTTAAGTGGAGATTGTCAGTTCACTTACAAAATCAGAGTGTTTTTGCAAACCTTCTAGACACAAACTATTTATTTTTCAAGTAGCACTGTAGTTGCTTGGCTGACTCTATAATTGTTACACTTCACCTTGACTATTTTGCATGCAAAACAATTGATAGGAAATTTTCATGGATGGCAGACAAGTGCCTCCCTTTAGATGGTTTGGGATATCCAGTGATAAAATTACTCAAAAGTTCCTTTTTGAAGCCTAAATTGCCAGAAGGAAATTTTCAGTGTGCAGAATAGATTTTGTTCTTAAATATAAGTATGCATAGAAACATATTTGTAAATATGAAGTGAATGTTTGTCTAAGTGTCGCTTACTGATGGGAAGGGACAAAAAGGCAGCCACTAACCGTGAGCACGGAAGAAAGAACTTTTAAGAAAGGGGACTGTAATCTGTAGAGGGTATTTGGCAGCTATAGGCAAGGAATAGCAGGCACTTTACAGTGTTAGTTACAGTGCTGGTAAGTGTGCCACTGCGGATCCATTGGCACAGATTCTCAGTTGGTGAAAATTGTTATGCCTCCCTTGACCTAAATATCAGTATGGTACCTTACAGCAGCTGAAGGTCTGTCCTGTGGGTCTGTAATGGTTCACTTAGCAAGGCTGAGTGACACTGTATTATAGCTCTTTACTCTTCTCAAGTACATACATCTGACACAGGATTGAGCGTGTTAAGTGCATGAATGGAGTAAAGATGCTAACGTGTAGGTGAGCATGAGGTTGCTTTGTAGGAAAAATCAGCCCTTTATTTTCTCCCTGCATTAACACCTAGAAAATAGCATGTTCAGTTACTGAACCTTGATGGCTCATCCCAGCACAGGAGGTCAGTGGCTGTTCTGGAGGAGGCTCCATGCCCGCAGCAGGGAACTCAGACAAGGGAGTCACCTTGAAAGGTTGCAGATTTTAGACAAAATTGCCCCTGTAAGTGAAAAATTGAACAGAGCATGCAGACTGAAACCTGTAAGTTTTAAATGTACAGTATGTACAGTACTTGAGATATGATTGTTATAAGTCAAAGTTTAGCTCCAAAAGCAGGTTCTTTCTGCTGAATTGATGAAGCAGCTCTGCTAAGTAAAACTGATGTAAGGAACAGCTTTCAGTTTCGCATAGAAGATTTATCTTAAAAACAAAAATGCTCCATACTATAGAGCTGGTCAAAATATTTTGATTGAATCTAGTAGCAGAATTTTGATGATATTAAAACTATTTGTGGTTCAGGTAAAATATACCTATAATTGCTAGGTAGAAAAAATAAGATGAAAATATTGAAAATGTCAGAAAAGAGTGTTTCTTAAAATATTTTTGTATTTCTTCTTAAAATATTTTTGAAGGCATTTTTATTTTGGAAAGGCTAAAATGTGTTAATATTTCCTAGATCAAACTTCTGGGATCTGATGTCAAAACATAACTTTCAGTTTGGCAATCCACTTCTGCCCAACTACAGTCCTTATAATTACAGCTTGATCTTTAGGTTAAAGATTGCTACATTTCAAAAATATCCAGTGTATGAGAATTCAATATCAATATGCTCACACTTAGAAAAAAAGAAAGCCAGATTGTTTTAACCTGGATTTTGTTTTTCTGTTTAGGCTACTGCTCAGACAATTCACAGAAATACAATAAACTATCAAGTCAGAAGTCATTAGAGGAGATTTATGTTCTTAAGACAATCTGTAACTGATAACACAAAGTTCTCTGCTTTGAAACTGTAGTAACCATAGCTGTCATAACATACTAATCCCTTAAACTCTGTTTAAAAATTCCATTTGACAGTAGCAATCAGGCAGAGGTAAATTAATGACATCATTACTTGAAAGGTGAATATCAAAACCTAGAATGAAAATTACTTAGTAGTTCACAGAGAAAAAACTAAACTGATAGATCTTTAATTATTTGGTTACAGTGTCCGTGGGTTATGAATATGAAACATGTCCTGATTTTATTCTGTGGGAGAAAAGAACAGTAACCCTTCAAGGCTTTGAAATGGATGCTTCAAATCTGGGAGGCTGGTCAATAAACAAACACCATGTATTAAATCCACAAAGTGGTAAGTCCTTCCTTTATTAACTGGCCACACAGAAGAATAATACAAATTTTAAAGGAATTAATTGTTCAGATTTTCAGTATTACTATTTCTAACATTTAATCCTCTTTGAATCTGCACCATCCTTTATTCAGAAATGAACTGTAAATGCCATCTGAAAGCCTGTTTTTAATGTTCTGGCTCCCAGGTATTAAACACTAATATCCCTAACTGTTGTGATTATGAGCACAGTTTAGTCATTTGGGTGGGAAAAGGGCATGCTCATTTAGGTTTGTTTTCACACTGCTTGTATGGAAGTACTACATTTTAGGTCAGTTTATGGTGTGTTATATTCTCAGTGAAGTGCCTACATTCCTAATTCATCCTATGACTAACCTTGATTAGTAGCAGCGTTGGTGGTCACAGCTCTAGGGAGACAAAACATGCATGGAAATGGAACAGCTGAGTAAGAGGTGGCACTTCTAAAACCACCTTGCCAGTCTGCTGAGCAGAAGCTTTCGTTGCTGCCCACTTTTCAGAGAAGCTCAGTTACTCTTTGGGATAAGCAATCCATTCAAATCCAATCAAAGCATTAGGAAAAAAAAAATGGAAATGCTTTTTATGTCACATCATTAACGCTGTATACAGATTCTTCAAGCATGGAGACTTGAATCTGTTTTTTCATTGCTTTTATTTTATTCCTGGTTTGTTTGTGGTGCGTTTTTTTTTTCTTCCCCTAACTTCTTTAATCAGGAATAAAGTCTTAGTGAGATTAAACTATTAAAACAATACTTATAAATGAAGCTAACTAAAAAAAAAGTATGATTTTGCAGATAAATAACTCACTTTGCTTGGGAGACTTGGGGTCAGATTTCAGATCACAGAAATCATTTTAGTGCTGGATTCAGTGAAGTTCTCTCAATTTTCTTCTACTGGGAGTCTGTCCACTGAAATCTGTTTCCATCTACAAACTTCTGTAATGAAGATTCATGTACAGATGTATGTCTGCCAGGTTTTTACAAGTTCTGTTGTTGAATGCACAACTACAGTATAAATATTCCAAATACAAAAGGTCAGATTTAGTTTGTAAATTATCTGGATTTCTGTTTTGATTTAAAATAGTTTGACATTTTAAATAGCAGTTCTTTCATGCCCTGTCTTACTGGTTTGTATAGATTGTCTCTTTTAAATGCCAGCTATTGACATTTAACACAAAGAGAAATCTGACCTCAGTCAGCTCAGCCCCCAGCTGTGTGCCCTATAGCCTCCTCTTTAGTGCCAATTTACCACTTACATAGTTTATTTTCAAGACTAAATTGCTGGCACTAAGTCCAGTTTATATATAGTTTATATAACTATCTGCTAACTGCAGTGGTTACTACTATCATTCACCATATAGGCACTAGCATGTTCTCAGACTCTGTAAAACAGACAATTACAACGCAAGTGAGGCTAAACCACTGCCTTCCAGAGCACGGGGTGTATGGTGACAAATTGCTTGCTGGCCCATCACAGCTGTGTGGCACAGCCTCTCAGGAAATCTGGCAAGCAGTGACCGCAGTGCCTCCTCCGAAATCTGCAGCCTGTGCCCTCTCCCCCACCCCAACAGCGAGAATGGTAAATGTACAGCCTCTCATACACACTCCTCTTCCTCTCGTGTTCTCAGTGCGCTGGGCACTGTCAGGGCTGAAATCGGAGGGAAGGGGTTTGGATCTTCATCCATTATGCACAGAGATGCAGCTAGGCAGGGTGTAAGCACATGCTTAGTTTGCAGTCAGCGAGTCTCCTTTGTGCACAGGTTGCGTATGAGGGCATCTCCAGCAAGGAACACAAAGCCCAGGCAGAGCAGTGCTTTGCCTATTTCTCATGACCATAATAGGCTTTATTACGCATAATCAAGCACACCTCACTCAGCCATATATGAATTAGAAAAGCAGTTAGGAACAGACAAACAATGACTATCATAGCTAGGATACACCTAACAGAGCAGCCTGCAGGCCCATAGTAAAGCAGCAAAACTAAATAGTCAACTTTATCACCAAAAAAAGATAAAAATAACTAGTGCACTTTTGATCTTGAAACTAGTGAACTGCTTGTTGATTTCGGATAAATAAACCATACTTATAATGAGGAGGATATGATTCAAACGTAGAATTATACAATTCAGACTTATCTCCATACAACTGTGAGTGAAATGAAAAGCATGAGGAGCCTTCTCAAGTATGAATATATTCAGATTTTTATTTTTAATTAAAGCATTTCTCTGTACATATGGAGAGCTGCACTTCTGAGAAGCATAAAATTTATCCAGTTTTGAAACACTGTCACTGGATTAACTACAGAAATAGCATTGGACAATAACATAAATGTCTTTCTAAAAATTCTCTGTTGCAAATTGCAATTTTGTTTTCAGACTAAAACCACTTTGCTTCCTGAGTTAACTAGTCCTGAAGAACTTATATTTAACCTCAGCCACTAAGCCTTGCTTCCAGTAGCTCTGCTGATGTGTGCGCTGTTCCTGCTCAGAGACGAGGTGGCTACGCTTATCTCCCTTTCCATAAAAGCTATTCCTCTCAGAGAGGTTACAAAATAAATATAATAGAAAAGTTGTGGAATGAATAGATACAATTATACAGACTTGGATTTAATAGCACAGTCTGAGCTTTGGAGGGACAAGAACTGACATGCAGAAACTGTACCAATTACAAACAATGCTATAGTGCCACACGTTAATTATCTTTAAAAAAAATAAAAGATAAAATAAAATCTGATTCTTGCAGTTTAGCTGTGAAAAATATGTATTCCAATGCATGGCTGTCACCACAAGCTTAAGATTTTAAATGTATATTTTTTTACATCAATATGAAGCTCACATTGACAGAGGATCCCATCCTTTTCTCAGCTATACTGAACTCCTTTTCTACTTTTCCTTCAGTCCAGAGGGTCAATCTCTTACAATTCATTACATGATCTGAGTTGAATGTTTTCTAACAGAAAGGTGTCAGTCAGTTTGGAAGATCTTCAGGGTATTTCTCATAATCCAGAGGAGAACACATACCAGAAATGCTAGTTCCTATATGTAGTCCTTATAAAAATGCAGATGAATACAAGCAAATGCACTATTAACCAATTTTTCAGAGTATTCTCTGAATTAAATTTTTCTTCTGATGGGCAAGTATATTGATTTCAGTTTTTATTTATCTGGGGGAAAGAGGAGTACTTTTAAAGGGACTTTATGCTTTACAGTAACTCTAGCCCCAGTGCAACACAGCACTGGCTAAAATTAAAGCAGCAGCTCACAAGCCTGAAATTAAGTATATGCTTACATTTATTGACAGCAAAAGATATTCTCCAGAGCCCTAATTATTTACTGGCATTTGTATGAGGCAGTTGAACGATTACCTTTACATTGTTAATTTCAGACAAAGGGCAGCATCTTCATTTAGCTGCATTTTTATCCGGTACATAAGGGAGGATATTGCCATTAATTTTGCTGGCATATTTCTAAGATGCCCTTTTTTAAGCCAATGTTCAACCAAATACAAGTATTCTGTCCTTTATTGTTCAGATTTTTTTTTTAATAGAATTCTCTTGAAAACAGCTGTGGCAACACTTAAATAATTCCACCAAGAATTTTAATTTGGCTTACCTGAGAGCCACAAAAAGAGTTTTACAAAAGTGGAGAGAGACAGCACACACACAGGTACATCCACTCTACTTCATGAAAACACTGAAGTGTCTCAATGTATCCTTACTGCAGCACCCCAGTTCTCAGAGTATCAGGAAGAGTCCTCCAAAAGTATATTCCCTTGTGTTTATTCCTTTAATTTTGCCACTTTTTTTTCCTGATGAAATGCTGGGATTTCTAAGGGGAATATGAATGTTTTAATGCTCAACTTTCACTCAGAAAAAGTCAAAATTTTACAATAATATGCCATTTAAAAGGTACTTCTTAAATATATTATTACATTGCTGTTTAAAATAAACACTGCAGATATCTACCCGAGAAAATGCATGTTTGCACTGGATCTGGTGCTAACAACCTAGTAGCTGGGAAGAGTCAGCAATGTATGCCCCAGAGCAGTACTGAAACAACTGACATTTTGGAAACTTGTTTTAAACTTTATGGCAGCACATAATATATTCCTGTTGGTAAGAAATTCACTTGTGCCTCAGTTACTTCTAGCTTGGCTTTGCTGCAGTCTGCACCATTTTTATATACCATGAAGGACTCACATTTACATTTGAATATTGATTTTGTACTGCCACTCAGTGCTCTTTTGTGAAAAATGCATAGTAGTCCTGCTATTAATCTCCTTTAATTAAATATTCAAACTGCCTCAGAAATTCCTCTGCTACCTAATAAAAATTTATGAATAAAATGAATATTAAAGTAGTAATCCCTGAGAAATCAGATAGCACTGCAATTAACAGTCAATTTGTTAGAGCATTAAGCAACCATGAGTTCTCCTCATGATGTTGGCTTTTAAAATAGCCACTCACCACTAATTGACAAAGCAGCGATGATGAAACTTGGGACTGAACAAAATTGGAAGAGATTAGTGGAACCCTGTGACACAGCCTTCAACAGATCAGGTGGCTTTTGCTATTTTGCCAATCTGCTGTTCTGTAGAATTTCAAAAGCCCAAATTGCAGAATAGTTTAAGCACTATACATTTGCTTTTTTTTTTTTTTTTTGTCTCCTGTTTTCTCCCCCTTCCTTTCCCTTAGGAATTGTACACAAAGGAAATGGTGAAAACATGTTCATTTCCCAGCAGCCACCAGTCATCTCCACTGTGATGGGCAATGGACACCAGAGGAGTGTCTCCTGCTCCAACTGCAATGGTCTTGCACTCAACAGTAAACTCTTTGCCCCAGTTGCTCTTGCTTCTGGGCCTGATGGGAGTTTGTACATTGGAGACTTCAATTTTGTCAGACGGATCTTTCCCTCTGGAAACTCTATTGGCATATTAGAATTAAGGTAAAAGAAAATATGGTTACCTTTGGCTAGTGTTCCCTATCCTGGCTGTGATACACCTATGAAAACTACATTTTTTCTTTGTGCTTTAAAGAGGCATCCGCATTTGGTTGCTTCCTGAACACGTGTCTCACTGACTGTCAAACCTGGTCATTGGAAAACGTATGCATTGTTTCAAGTCGTCAGTTTAAAAAGGCATCCTAAGAGGCATTTAGAACAGATATTGCATAATGAATTTCTACAGAGTACAGAATTAATAGAGCTAATTATTCTTCTTGTGGGTATTTTCATGCAATCCCCCCAAAAAGTTGAAAATCCCCTTCTCATATGGGCTTTTCATGCAATTTTCCCCAAAAAGGTTTCAAATTCCATGAAGCTTTTAGAAAAACGCCCCACCCCTATTCAATAGCAAATATTCAAAGTGTCACATCAGATCACAGCACTGAGGCTGCAGACAAACTTACCATGTTTGAAATTAATACAATTAAATTGTTCTTTACCTGTAACAGGATCTGGCTGGGTTTAAACAGATGAGCAAAACTGCCATTGCAGACTGATGTGTCCCAGGCTGGGCCAGTGCCACTCTTAACAACTTCCCTGCTTTGGACTCCTGCTTTGGATTCCCTTTCAAGGCATAGGGGAAGGCAGGAAAGGTTTTGGACACCGATGCACTAAATTTCTTTTATTTAGCACCCATGAATTTCTAACTAGCTAGCATTGCAGGCAATGAAATTGTGGGTTGATTGTTCAGAATGAACTTGAAAATGTGAAGGTGGTGGGTGGTGAAAAGGAAACAGATTTTGAGAGAAAGAAGTGAATGCCAGGAAAAACGTTTTATTTGTATACAGCAGTTAGACAAAGAACACCGTGTTGTGGAGTACTAATATTTCTTGTCTTTTTTTTTTTTTTTTTTTTTTTTTTAAACCTGAACCGGTCTGTCTTACTAGGAATAGAGACACAAGACACAGGTGAGTAAAAAACACTAACAGTAATACGTGAAACATGTCGAACATGTCTTACAAAAGACCTGACTAGTGGAAGTTCTTATTTAGGAAAACACTTTGAATTTCATAAATATAAATGTAAATCAAATTCACCTTTAAGGTGATTTGGTTTGTTCCCTTTGAAGGAATCAAATCAGTTGATCAACTGATTGATCTAAAAACCTGTTTGCTGATCACCAAGCAGCAATGGAGAGGTTTGAACCTGCAAGCTGGGAATGCTGTTCATAGCTGTGCTATGCTTTTCATAATATGCTCATATGATGATAGATATAGCCAGCCAACCAAACTGGGGTTTGGCAACTAAGGAATAAGACAAAAGGCTTCTGAATTCCCCAAGAGCCTGTGCTTTCATGGTTCTAGTATACGTGAACTTTAAAATCTGCTTTAGTTATGGGGGGGTGCACTAAGAGCACAACAGTCCCAAAGCTGAGGGTAGCACATCACAGCTTGGTCCTTGCTTCCACCAGCAACAGCATACGCAAGTTACTTTTCCCATTTCTATTAAACATTTTAACATTACAATGCAAGTTGTTAAAAAAAAAAAAAAAATAGTGTTGGACATGAGGCTTCTGCAATAGACTGTGGGATTTGTAACAGTCCACCTGCAGAAATGACGTTGCTGGCTAGGAAGAGACAGTGAAGCACCAAGACACTGTGTACCCTTAGAAACAAACTTCTTGGCATCTAAGTACATAAATGAGATAAATAAATGAGCTAAGCTAATGACTGCGTGGCATAGCAGGAAGTGCTTCATGGATGAAACGTGTTCTGCAGGCTGAGATTACTGGTCAGAATTACTTGGTGTAACCACTAGAATGCTATTGAATACTATAGGTTATTTGCCAGCCCGCTTATAGATGTATTTCATATGTTTTACAATAACAGGTTAATAAAAATGGAATAATTCCTAGCACAAGGTTTTATATTTTAACTGAAGGATCATTTCCTTTTTCCTTTATACTAAGCCGATCAGTATCTTTGTACACTAATGAAAAGAAGCAAATTGAATGTACTTACTCTGTAATGCATTCAGAACTTCAGTCAGGTTTTTAATTTGGGCGTTTCTTTTGTAGATTTTTTTTTAATAACTAGTCATTATAATTGTTGGTTGTTTTGTTTTTGTTTTGTTTTGTTTTGAGATAAGCTTAAGCCTTAATTAATTCAATTTGTGAAAATATACAAGTGTCCCAGTCCTATTAATCAGAAAATCATAGTTGCTTCTATCCATATCCTACCCAAGTGAAATCCATGGAAGACCTGAGGAAGTAACTTGAAGTTTCTGTAGTCTTTGAGGGTACAGAGGAGCACTCATCAGTCCCAGTCTATGGTGTTCTGTTCAGGCTGTAAAGACCACAGCAAGGATAAATACTGGGTTATGCATGTCTTGGAGATTTCTAGGATGCTCACATGGAAGCAACAACTGGATGTTTTCGTGTAACAGGCCAGGAAATAAAAGGCTCAAAATCCAAATCCTCAGCACAATCTTTAGTCTCCAAAACAGCAGGAAAAAAGGTTTTGCCAGGAAAAAGAAAACAGTGGGGAAAAAAAAAAAAAAGTGTAGTTTGGAGAGTGGGATACAGAAGACACTGATCTTGTTTCTTTGACTGTTTAAAAAACAACTCATCCAATGTGGTTTCCTAAATTTTATTGCCTTCAAGATTTTAATAAGATCTAGGGGCATCTAAAGGCATCTGATAACTGATCAAATGGAAACTAGACTTTGAGGTTACAGGGATAAATTGTACTACAGGCCTGTTACCATTTTTTCTGGAAAGATTCATCATAAATCCTAGGCTACTTCCTGTAGTTTTTAATAGGATAATTTAAATAACCTCTGATTTAGATTTGATTGCAAACTTCTACAAAGATGAGGAGCATTTGATTTTTTTCTGTTTTTACTAAAATTCTGTAAATATGTCAGTATTCAAGGCTTTTAAGTATATATAACATTGAGTTTTTTTAACAAACAGTCATATTAAATGTAATGACAGGTGTGACAGAAAATGTGTCTACAAGGAGGGTATATCATGACCCTTGGTTCTCTACAGTTTCTGCATGACAGAGAAAATGTTTATTTAACATTGTGAATTCTCCTTGCAACTTTTTCCATGGGAGTATTTTATTAAAGAGTAATCTTTTAGCTGGTCAGTCTCTTCAGAGATCACTCCAGAGAACATAAATGATTCTCAATGTTTTTAACAAACAATTCTATAGTAATGGTGATACGCAATTCAGCATCTTCAGCAGCCTTTAGCTCATCCACTTATTCTCTTGCATCATACTGTGGTCCTCTCTCATTCCCTCAATTTCCTTGGACTGGGTTTCACATCTGTTCCCCAACTGTAAAAATATCTCATTGCTTATATATCCCCATCTTTTGTAGAAGCTTATGACTAAGGTCAGCTTTAAGCTAGTCTAGCTTGTGACCCACTCCTCAGAGGTGCTGAGTAGTTTGTCCCCTTTTGAATGGAGAATGACAAATGAAACAGGCCCAAGTTCTGTCACATTTACCGTGGTACAGCATCGGCCCGATTGCTAAGAAATCAAACAAAGATTTCAACTGATTGTCTGTTAGAGGTTTCTTAGCTATATAGAGAGAGTACTCAGATTGATAAAATAAAAAGATATGTTGAGTATTGTACATTTGCTTGCAACATTGCTTAGCAAGGTAGAGCTGTCTAACTGATGATTGATAAAGCTTAGTATCTACTTCAAACAAGCAAAAGCTTCATATTTAAAGAGACTACATCAACCTGAAATCTAGTCAGCAAAATAAGTCAGTGTCACTTCAGGCATTGCATATCTGTCCTGGAGCCTCTACCAGTTCTTCAGCACTGTACTGTCTGAATTCGTCCTTTCCTGATTTGTGGTGGCATAAAAACCTGGGTCTGCAGAAGATCATCGCCATATCTAGCATACAACAAGACTTACAAATCTGAGAAAAGTAAATCTTGTTTCTTAACCTTATTGCAGAAATCTTAATTGTAAAGGTATTAACATTTGCACAATTAAGTAAAAAAAGATACCAATTTGTCAGTCTTACAGATCTGCATAGCAATACCTGAGTGTATTTGTATAGGACAGTTCCATAAAGAGTTACAGGGAGGTCATCACACACAGCCAACAGTCAGAAATCACCTCCTTCCCCAGAAGAAACTTGGCAGTGGTAAAAGTACTGCCCGAGACCTGGATGCTCTGCCAAGCAGCGAGCACATCTCTGCCTCTGCCCATCTCTTCCTTTCAGTAACAGACTGAGTGATTTGAAGGATCTACACCTATCCAGGGTTTGATTCTATTTTATAAGCAGCCCATCAGTTTGGGGGCACTGGTGTGGTATGCCACATGCCTAGGTGATTTCCTCAAAATGGAAATTAACTCTGCATTCAAAAAGATACAAAAAGTCTTACTTGCTAAAAAGATGCAGCCCAGTGCTCTGATTAGAATTTATGATCCTCACCATTTAATTAACGTATGTAAATATTTTTAATAACATTTTATAAGCTCAATAAGGCACTTCAGTGCATGAATTATGGTGCATTAATTCACGCCTAGTTGCACTGACAGTGCTTGGCCTTCTGCCTCTCTCCTGACAATGCAGTCAGCATGAATTAAGGCACCATATTTCATACCTTCATATTTCCTAAGGTTTAGAAACAGATAAAAATAACCAAGAGTGGGTATTAGTACCCATGCAGAACAGTCAGTGATTCACTTTGCTGCAAGTCATAGATTTGTTTTCAGTGCCAAGACTACTAAGACTTAATATAGAAAAAATGACCTTGCTTTTGGAAGTAGTAATTATTAAATAAGCTGAAGTCAATCCAGTTAGCTTTATACTGGCCAGACCAACACCAGCAATACCACTCTCTGCATAAACTCTCCACCTGACACCAAGCTGGCTGGACAAGCCTTACAGCCACTGCTAATTCCTTCTTCCTCAGCAGTGGTGCTTGGATGAGCACCGTGATAACTGGTGTCACTTATGCCTTCCCATCCCCAAATCATTGAAGAGACACCTGGAGATAAGTAGGAGAATACAAGTGCCAGGCTAGCATGACCAAAGATGAGTAAGAAAAACAATTTAACTTTGATGTTCTTCTGTTCTCTTTTAGTACAAGTCCTGCACATAAATATTACTTGGCTGTTGACCCAGTGTCAGAATCCCTTTACTTGTCAGATACCAACACCAGAAAAATTTACAAAGCAAAATCACTTGTTGAAACAAAGGATCTGGCCAAAAATGCTGATGTGGTGGCAGGAACAGGTGATCAGTGCCTTCCATTTGACCAGAGTCACTGCGGAGATGGCGGGAAGGCATCAGAGGCATCTCTCAACAGTCCAAGAGGTAAGAAAAGTATTTGAACTACTTGGGGAATCAGCTTTAATCCTCCTACATTACTTAGAAATTCAGATGCAACTGGATATGCAAAAACTGGTCTCAGGTGATATGATGTGATTAACCATAGTAGAGCTAAATAATATTATAAAGCTCATTCATCTTTTGAATATGAAGAACACTCTGGCTAGAATCAGCTGAAGTGGAATGCCAAATTCTTTCACTCCCTTTTTGTGAGAGTCCTAAGTGGAGTTTGAGTTCAACCTGAGTACTGTTTAGGGTTCGGTTTAAAGCGGTTAGGTTTTGGAGAGAGGAAAAGAGCAGAGCACTAGAGTGAAAGGGACTGCTGAAATGAGGCTGCCCAAACCTTTCAGTCCTGGCCAATTTTTTGGGGAGCCCAACGTGGGATTGTGTTGGACCTGGGCAGTGTGTAAAGTTAGGGTTCAGAGCAAGAAAATGCACAGACACCCAGCCTTAGTGATGCTGCAAATATGCTGCCAAGATAAGGTTAGGGCTGCCCAAACGATTCTGTCCTATCCCCTTTTTGTGGGAGGGCTAGGTGGGATTCTAACTGGATGATATTCCTTGCTATGGGGTGGTAGGCAGTGGAATGGGTTTTCTAGATATTTTTGTTTCCCCATCCCTAGAAGTGTTCAAGGCTAGGTTGGATGGGCTTTGGGCAACCTGATCTAGTGAAGGATTTCCCTGCCCATAGCAGGGAGTTGGAACTAGATGGTCTTTAAGGTTCCTTCCAACCCATACCATTCTGTGATTATAAATAATCTTTTCTTGTATGGCAGCACTCCTATTTAATTAGCTTTCTATTGCAAGGTGTCAGCATTTAATATTTAACTTCTAAGCAAATAGCGTTGTTGTAAAGTCCATTTTTTATTTGTGTATTTGGATGGCTGTGGTAACGTTAGTGGGGCTTACACATTTTAAGTCAGGGCTCTTCAAATCAAACAGCTAGTAAGATCAAATATATAGAGAAATCTCGTTTGTCCTTCCTCATTAAGTTTGCTTTTTAAAATACAAGCATCTCACTTGCTCCCTTTGAAGTAAGCGTTTTGCTGAAGCCTTTCTGGGTACACCCTATATTGTCACAGGCAAAATGCACATGAATCCTGAATCCTCACTAGTGGCACAATTAATCTTGCAGTTAGCATTAGAACTGCAGTTTGAATTAAAACTGAGATAATACATCTCTTTAATATCTTTATCGATGATCTGGACGAGGGCATTGAGTGCACCCTCAGTAAGTTTGGTGCATGTGTCAATCTGCTCGAGGGTAGGAAGGCTCTGCAGGAGGATCTGGAGAGGCTGCACCGATGGGCTGAGGCCAACTGCATGAAGTTCAACAAGGCCAAGTGCTGGGTCCTGCGCCTGGGGTGCAACAACCCCAAGCGGAGCTACAGGCTGGGAGATGAGTGGTTGGAAAGCTGCCTGGCAGAGAAGGACCTGGGACTATCAGTTAATAGTCTGCTGAATACAAGCCAGCAGTGTGCTCAGGTGGCCAAGAAGGCCAACAGCATCCTGGCTTGTATGAGAAGCAGTGACCAGCAGGTCTAGGGAAGCAATTGTCCCCCTGTACTGGGCTCTGGTGAGGCCGCACTTTGAGTATTGTGTTCAGTTTTGGGCTACAAGAAAAACATGGAGGTGCTTGAGCAAGTCCAGAGAAGGGCAATGAAACTGGTGAGGGGTCTGGAGAACAAGTCTTATGAGGCTCAGGGGCAACCTTATCCCACTCTACAGGTACCTTAAAGGAAGCTGCAGCGGGGTCGGGGGTTGGTCTATTCTCCCACGTGCCTGGTGACAGGATGAGGGGGAATGGGCTAAAGTTGCACCAGGGGAGTTTTAGGTTGGATGTTAGGAAGAACTTCTTTACTGAGAGGGTTGTGAGGCATTGGAACGGGCTGCCCAGGGAAGTGGTGGAGTAACCATCCCTGGAGGTCTTTAAAAGACGTTTAGATGTAGAGCTCAGTGACATGGTTTAGTGGAGGACTTGTTAGTGTTAGGTCAGAAGTTGGAATAAATGATCTTGAAGGTCTCTTCCAACCTAGACAATTCTGTGATTCTCTAACGCAGCTGATCAACTCCCAGTAATATCCCTGGAACAAAGGGTAAACGACAGCTCCGGTGGCAGAGGCCTATGTGGGCTTTTAACAAGCCCCCCTTCTAGCACACTGCTCACTACTAATGACTGGCTCTAAAGAAGTTTTGATTGTTTTTCTTGAGCTAATGAAGGAAGGCCGTGTAGCAGTAGGAAATTTGAATGTATATACAGACAAACATTTATAGGACAAGCAAATAATCCTGTTTTAAGGCTTAGCAAGTGACACAATTATAGGTAGAGCAATCTCAACATGTCTTTAATGATGGAAGTTACGCATGAGGTAAGTGCAAATAAATGTTGATCTTCACATAGCTTATTGTTATGAATCAATTATAAAAATAGATGAAAGATTTTCAGATCCTTTAGCAGGAACATAATGTATTATTACAACTGATCATATCAAATTACAATATAATTAGCGGTTTCATCTTTCTTACTGGCAAAATATCTTTGAAAATTTGTAATATGCTATCTACTTTTAAAATATTCACGCATAGCTGGCTTCTTCAACAGGTGCTAATCATAGAGACATTAAGTGGAATAAAAAGTACAATTCATGAGTGCTGGGGCAGCCATCAAAAATTAAAAAATTAACTGTAAGCTGACAATGGCTCATACAGTGGCAAATTCAGGTAATGGCTCCCAGATGATTTATGAACCTAAAGTATATCAGTTTAAATTGAAATTGTCTGTCATTTTCTATGCTCTGGGTTTTAGATTTTAATTTCAAGGAATTGTGGACTGGCATATTCCCTTTTTGTGCAGGGCCTAGCATAATGCAGCACCAACCCTGCCACCAGGGAAGCACAAACTATTAATTGTGCATTATCATGATGGCCTTACAAATGCACACCCTTGTTTGCTTCTACACTAAAACACTGGGTAACCTTGAAAGCAGTAGGAAGTATTTGCCTGGTACCTATAGATTTAGGTATTTATTAAGTATATAAGAGTTTTTTCTAATTTAAATAGAATTTGGTGATTATTTTGGATCAATTATTTTGTTTGTTAATGGAGTAATTATTAATTTAGATGTCACACTTCTACTGAAAATACATTCACAACGTACATGCAAGTATTTTTTTTTTTCTAGAAGACAGGAAAAATTGACAAAGAATCTCTGGTGAGTCCAGAGATTCAGCAACATCTTATCCACATCTAAAGATACTTGAATACAAAGCAACACAGTGTTATGTAGTATTTGATCACAGGACTAAATGAATTGATGTAATTTTTTGTCTGAGATTTTTACGATCCAAAAGTGTATACCTCATAATGCAGATAAATTGTCAAAATATTTAATATATTCACATGCATTCCTCAGTGACCATGCAAGATTAACATTTATTTTTAAGCTGATGTAGAACTTACTTTTGGCTCCATTTTTTCCATCTGCCTCATTTTTGTTCCAAACATTCCCTTTTTCTGCAATAAATAACAAATGTGTTGTTACTTGGTAGAAAGGTTGTATCTGAGAAGGAACTGCTTAGTGGCTGTCTGACCTTGGTTAGTTACTCCTCAGATGTTGTATTCTTACTTCTGCTCCTGGCTGCTTGTGACTTTGAATGGAGGCTTATCGATATGACTCAAGTTTATCCATTTGTAAAATTGATAAGAAATACCTACTGTGTAACACTGTTGTGAAACTTAATCCTGTTTGGTAAAGTCCTCAGAACTCTGCAACTGGAAATTCATATACTTATTTTTCTGAATGAAAGTTGCTTCAAATACTGTTTTAACTTTTTTTGAACTCAGATTTTTCTATTTTGGGAGGCAGGTAGGTTATTTTTTTTGTTATTTGGAGTATTGTTTTTGGAATCCCATAGATTTTTGACTATTTAAGGCTTTCAGCTGCTTTCATCTCTCATTATTTGGCAAGTCTGTCTTTGCCAAGTGTCGTGGTTTAACCCAGCCGGCAGCTAAACACCACACAGCCGTTCGCTCACCCTCCCCCCTCCCTCTCTGGGACAGGGGAGAGAAATGGAAAGTGAAGCCCGTGAGTTGAGGGAGAAGGGAGAGTGATCCAGGAGGATACAGGGGTGGTGAAGGAGAAAGGGAGAGTGATCAAGTAAGAAAAAATATCTTCCCCTTTCCCCTCCACAGACTGACTCCCTAATGAAAAAAGGCAACAGATATAATTGCTAATAGTTTCCAAGATACAGTTTCCAAAGTATATAGTCGAAGATGTTACTGAGTACAAATACCAGGTTAGAGTCATGGCCAGATATTTCATCAAGTCATAAGCCACTGATACAACACACAGTACCATAATGGTCTGAAACCAGGGCCCGGAGAGGACAAACAACATGACAGAGAGCAAATACGGAAAATTACGTGCGATAATGCTCAATTTGGAAAACAGGCGCAGCAGAGTTGAGATTAAAGCAATCAGCATTATGACAAGTGACTATTAAGCAGGTCTAATCCTTACACCAATTTTAGTTTAACACACTCTGGTCAGATCTGCCGTTATCTCAACCTTTCGAGCCCCACGTTGGGCGCCAAAAAGACTGTCGTGGTTTAACCCGGCCGGCAGCTAAACACCACGCAGCCGTTCGCTCACCCTCCCCCCTCCCTCTCTGGGACAGGGGAGAGAAATGGAAAGTGAAGCCCGTGAGTTGAGATAAAGACAGTTTAATAAGACAGGAAAATAATAATAACAATAATAATAATAATAATAATAATACAATGATGACAATAGTACTACCACTAATAATATGTACAAACAAGTGATGCACAATGCAATTGCTCACCACTCGCTGACCGATGCCCAGCCTAACCCTGAGCAGTCCGCCCCCCCCCCCCCCCCCGGCTAGCCACCCCTATATATTGTTTAGCATGGTGTCAGATGGTATGGAATACCCCTTTGGCTAGTTTGGGTCACCTGTCCCGGGTCTGTCCCCTCCCAGCTTTTACTGCACCCCCAGCCTGCCCGTTGGCAGGACAGAGCAAGAAACTGAGATGCCCTTGGCTTAGTATAAGCACTGCTCTGCAACAATTAAAGCATCGGGGTGTTATCAGCACTCTTCTCATCCTAAGCCAAAACACAGCATTCCACCAGCTACTAGGAAGAAAATTAATTCTGTTCTAAATGAAACCAGGACACCAAGTGACCAGGAATTGAATGCCAAACAGTAAAACATCATGAAGTCACACTGGTCACTTATGATTTGATCTTACCCCAGCTTTCATTTTGCATTTAACAAATGTGTGGGGCTTTGTTCGGTCTGTGAAAGACTAGAGATGGGACTTCACAAACATCCATCTTGCACAATTGTGTATTTGAGCTGACTTTGAGAGATGCTTTTAAACATGCATGGGTGATGTAGTTGAAACTTGAACTTCAATATATTATTTTTACTGCAACTTTAATTCTGTATAGAACTCAGACTAATGAGTCATGTAATAGATGACCAAGTACTTAAGCAAAATGTGAAATGGTACAAGGTGGGAACATAAAATAAGAGCTGTGACAAGCTGAACACATTTATTACACAAGAAGATATTGAAAATGAAGAAGTAACTACACAAGATATTAATCACTGACTGAATTCTAATATCTTGAACTTTACTAAGCAACAGATTTTAATTTGGGGGTGGGGAATTCTGGTGGGTAAGGGAATTTTTTTGATTAAAAGGTATTTATGGCATATCTAGTCACCAACATTATCATTTGAACAGTCTGCATTAATATTTATAAGGCACTAAGGGATAGTGTCCTGATTTTACTAGATTAGTCACTGAATACTGGAGCAGCAAGCACTACAATTAATAGAAATACCTGGGGGTTGCTCTATTTAACAGTGAAAAGCCAATACCTGGATCAAAGGCATTAAACACTTACCCTGCCTTTCTGAAACCACTGGGCTTTTAGACATGTAAAGAGTTGCATCTTTCCAGGCTTAACTGACAGAGGCAGTGAGAGGCTGAGACAAACAAGTTACCAGACTTCAGCTGAGATAGTGTTTCCCAGTCAGTACACCAAGAAAAGTGACTTAGATTAACATCTGATTTAAATTACTCTGTCTTGGGGCAGCCTCAGAACATACACACAGGAAAGCTAGTGTGGAAGAACAAGCTAAGTAACTTTTCTTAAACCACCAAGTCCTTCCAATGATCGAACCTCAAGGCACAGAGGTGACTTACAACATTTGGAAGCCCAAGCACTAAATCTGAAGATTTAAGCATCTAAGGCCCCCGCAGTGTCTGCTTTTTGACTCCTGGGTCCAAACCAGATTCTAGACCTGGAAGGTCATCTGTGCAAGCTATGTGGAGAGCCACTGTTGCAGAAGAAATTAAGAACTGCACACTGAGTACAGACTACCTGAATACAGTGCAGTGACCTCACTACAGAGGCAGTGACCTTTAAGCGAGCACAAGGGAAACTTAAAAGGCTGGAGTAAATTCTAAATCCCATGCATAAAATGCTTTTTCCACTCAGATGTATGACTATGAACTAGCAACACAGTTTAGCTTAAACTAAAAATCAGTTCCGCAACATAGCTTTATTCATTTTACTTGAAATTATCCTAATCAAACACTACTAAAAAAAAAATCATGGTTTTAAAAACACATTCACCCCAGCAGCATACATCCTGAAATAATCACTCTTCTTGTACACCATCTGCAGCACTTCTTGCTAAAGTAAATAAAGCTGCAAGAACAACTGCTCAGACTAAACCTTTACATTATTCAAATGACAGTAGGCCATTTACAGCCTGATCCTGCTCAGCTAAAAGATTCCTGTTGGCTTCAACAGGATGAACACCAAATTCCTTCCAGCTTTTCATGAAAACAGGATGCCCTTGCCACATGTAATGAAACCACTATTCACTCAGCAATCTTTGCCATTTTATAAATTCATAAGCTTTTGAATCCTCCTATACAATTCAAAAAGGAAAGCAAAATGTAGTGAGCTGTTTCAGTAGTACCATGTAAAGTGAGAAAAATAAACCAGCTTTCACAGCCTCAAATGATTGTCATTTGTGCATCAGAAACAACAACAAAAAATTCATTTCATGCGATTTTTGATTTGGCAAAATATATTCCTTTTTTTTCCCCCAGTTGCCTTAGTTACCTATGATTTCAGAGGCCTGTAAAACTTAAGTGAACTATCTGTGAAAAGTAGGTTTTCCTAAACTTCCTCCAACCTTCATCTGAGTGCATACATTTGCCTTTCTGCTAACTGTTGTCAGCAGTAAGTATGACCCTAGTCATCATGTCTCAGAGCAGAAGCAGAATGTTTTCAGTCAGTAGTTGAAATGCTGTTTGCTCCAGCTCTGCTGTTAGGCATCTCCAAAGAGAACAACACTGAAGCACTAGTACTGAAATCATGTTCCAGCTGACAAAGAATTGTTAAACATTTTGCTGCTAGTACTGAGACAGTAATGAAGTAAAGATGACCAAGATCACAAAGCACCAGACTGCAAATCACTTGAATCATATTTTGAGTGGTGTATTATGGTAACCTATAAATAACTAATTGCATAAAATCGCTTTAGTAGTTTCTAGATGGCAGCTTTAATTAAGAGCACCAGAGACATTTAGAAGTTTAGAAATAGATGGCATGTAATTTGCCCTTTTACCAACCATAAAATGGTAATTAACCCATTTGATTCACTTCTTCCTATTAAAAGTTTTATGAGAATCACAACTTTTCTAAATACAGTCTTTCTTCAGCAGAAGGTGGCATTCTCTTTTATGCATCTTCAACAGTAGTTTTAGATGTTTGCATATGAAAACTAAAACTTCTGAAGAATTTAACGTAAAATACTCATTTGCAGTGTTTAGCTGAGAAGTGTAAATTTTCACAAGTGTGCATCATATTGCTCTGCTATTCATTAACATGTTCAAAAAAAGAATTTGTTCCAAAAAAGTCTCTTAAAATGCAAGTGTGGGCTATGATGTAGGGCAAAAATAATCTGTTTTAATGGGGAACTTGCTTTATTAATTTTAATCCATATTTTCTAATTTAATTACAAATCTACAATGAGCTATGATTTAATAACAATCATAAGAGCTACTGTTTTACATTCCGGGACAAATTATGGTCCTATGTAAGACAGTCCCAGTGACTAAACATGACTAAAATTTGTACTTCAGTACAAGCACATTACTGAAAAACAGGTTGTGCTCAGCTCTGAATCAAAGAGCAAGACTAAATATTTGCACCTGATAATTTTGCCATGACTCAGGTGTCAGTGTTTAAGGAAAAATCTTACATCCAAGCAAGCTAATTGTCATTTGGGCAATAGGCCACATGTCTACCTGCCACTGTCTCTGTGTACAGTTTGCTGCTACAGTTCCTTAGAAAACTGGACCCAGACTGAGAACCTAATACAAACTACATTTGATTCTCAGTGCAAACAAAAGCAATAACTAAAAAAGGATCATTTCCACTCAGTGAGTGAGCAGTGTTGAAATTTGCACCCAGAGCTATTCATTACACTTGGCATGTGCATGATTCCTCTCCAAGTTCCTCAGTGATTAAACACAATGAAGTGCTGCATGTGATTCAATTCTGTATTACATTGTACATCAGAAAAGGATTAAAATAAACTCTTGGAGTACAGATTATGAGAGGCATCATGCAAGATGTGACAGGAACATTAATGTACCCAACAGTAATAAACTGGGACAGTTTAACCATGAATTTGTATTTTGTTTTCTAACAGATGACATATTTGGCATTTGTCAACAGGACTTAAATACATAAATAATTTTTTTTTCAAATGGGTAAAATTATTTTAGTATACAGGAGAAAACATTAGTTCATTGTTCAACATATAGACTCTGGTACTTGAAGAAACTTAGCTAATTAGGAAGTACCAGATATTTATTGCCTTTAGTTCAAACACTTAAGACCTGGGGTTGTTTATGCCCCACAGGCATATATACTTCTCCTGCAGATAGATTGCTTTCTACCATGGCTGGAGAGGCAAATACATACTCTTATTGCTAGATCTTTGGTTTTCTTATACAGTCAGTATTTGAAGTCCATTCAGCAGCACAATCAAGCATCTTTCAGTGCTGCTTAATTTTTGACATTATATAATGGCTGGTTTGAAGCCAATATAGCCATCTGCTCACAGGGAAGTTGCATACAACAAGATGCACGTGCCTTGTGTTATCTGTGGCATGGATCTGGCTGTGCCACCCAGGTGAGAAGCATAGCTCCTTGCTGCCCATGCAGCTCCCTCCCCTTGCAGTGGAAGGCCCCAAGACAACACCTGTGCTGTAGGTCCCACACACATCAGCTCTCTCACTTGAGCTTGAGAGCTACAATGGGAAGCAAATCAAATCCCATCTAGTATTGCTATGTCTGATACGCCCCATCTGATATAGCTCCACAATGCATTATCACTAAGGTTAAGGACACCCCCAACAATCATAGCTCCATTCACATGTGTTCCTTGCTCCTTGCACCATCCACATCACAGTAATCCAGCATGACTTCTTTCTTCCCTCAGAAGGAGTCTTGAGGAGACTACCAGGAAAGCATTAAGAGTTAAGAAGGTGGATCTGAAGAGATTTTTGTCACCAACCTCCTCACATCCAAAAAGTCCTAGCATGGCTTACTAGCACCTTCTGTGTTTTATTTCATCCATAAACATGCTTTAACCTCACCATTTAGAGCTGCTGAGAGCAGTGCAGAGTCCAGGCAGGATGGCAAGGAGTGTCCCCACAGAAGGTGCCCAAGAGCCCTGGCTCTGCTTGTTCTGTGACCCCACACTGCTGTGGGGGTGTCAACATAACCCTTCTCATTTTTTAGAGAGAAAATGTACACATGTACAAACTAAACTGCAAGTCATAGTTTGAGCCTTCAGGAATTACTGTCAGGAAAACCTCTACAGACCAGCTCTGAAGGTACAGTCACTTCAGCATGGTTTATTCTGTTGGTTACCATCTAGTGCATTGCCTTAGAATAACATTTTGGAAAAAAAATTTGTAAAATCAATTCCTTATTTACACAGTTATTAATAACCAAATGGGATTTATTCTTGCTTCAGTTGGAATTTTAGGAGCTCACTTCTATCAAGAGATTTTACAGTTTGTTTTGCATATCTAGGCTTTGTGTCTGACCTGGCTCCTAGGCCCCTTGCACCTCACCCTAGGTCACCAAGTGACCTTGACCCTAGGTCACTTGCACCTCACAGCCTGGCCTTTTGTATACCTGGGTCTTTTAAGCATGAGGGAAAGACAGATGGGGTGCAGCCCTTCTCAGCAACTGGGACACACGGTTCATCCCACACACCAGAATAAACCCCTTTGGTTTTCAGACACACCCTTTCTATCAACTCACCTTCAGCCTTTTGGGCTATGATTTAACTTATTAGAAGCAGATGGCAGACAAGTTTGCCAGTCACCCAGAAGTTCCTAAACACACCCTAGCTTCCCGATGAAAGAGCAAAAATCCTCTGAGGGCACCACAACCAGACAGACATGCTTCAGAAGCTCACAGGAGGCCAGCCCCTAAAGCAGGAGTACTTGCTTCCTCCTTTTTATAACCTTCCAACTGAATGGCCCCAGGTGATTTCAGTCCCCCAGGTGATCTCTGTTCCTGAAGAATTTGATGTTTCACTGATCAGCAGTTTAACATAACAGACCAATGTAGCCTTACCCTGTATCCTGTGGTACTTCAACAGTCCGCAGGTGTTTTTTGTCCAAGGAGAAAGAGATAGGGCAGTGAATATCTGTCTCCTCACAGCAGTTTGCAGCCAGATGAATACACTGTATCACCAATTTCAAACAATTAGTTTCAACTACCAGCACTATGCTGATAGCCTGAAAACTGGACCTAGTAGGAGTGCTAGGCACTAAAAACTTAACAGCTGTGACCTTTGGATATTTTCATGAGGAGGCCTTTGCACGCTGCCTCAACATCACACCAAGCACAGCAGCGCCTGAGCGGGGTGCTGTGGTGGGGAGCGCCTGAGACCTGTTCCCACAAGACCTTCACCCTCCTCGTCCAGAGAAAGGGAGGGAAACCCTCTGTCATGGGGGAGAGGCAAGCCCTCGCTATCCTACTGGCCTTTCTGTAGAAACTGGTGTTGACATTATTCCCTCTCTCTGTTAGAAAAGTGGTCATGGGCAATTTATTTTGTGACCCTGCTACTGGGTAGTAACACTCTAAGAGACAGTCTATAGATTCAAACACATTTCCAGCTGCTGCGTATAGATGTACACAAGGGTCTGGAGACACTGTCCCCCTCTCAGCCCCAAGGAGATATGTGTTGCCCATCAGGGCTACCTGGTCCTACCTGGTCCTGCACTGCTTATTCCCTGGTCCTGCACTGCTTATTCCCCCTCATCCTGAGGTACAGCTGGTCCTATGTATTTAAAGAAATTAAATTAAATATAAGGAATTGGGTTTGGGAGGTGGGGGAATTCTTATTTATTTATTTATTTATTTTATTTACCTTTTCTTATATAATGTCATATGGAATTGCTGTGTGATATCCTAAACTAGCGTGCAGACAAGTGTTTTGTAAATTCAGAGAACATGCAGCCTTCAGTTGTGGTAAATGCAAGGGACAAAAATCAAGAACCATATAAGCCACCATCCAAACCATCTGTTCAAGTCCTTTGCCTTTCATTTCTGTGTAGCAGAACATAAATTCATTATTAAAATAGCTTGGCTGTGCACAGCAGCTGCTATAATTGCAAAGTTATGCAACTTTAAATGGGAAATTATGAAGTAGTTTAAAGCAAGAAATTGGACGGGTTCAGTAGAAAAGATTTCACAAACCTAATATGAATACAAGTGCTTTTCTAGCTATTTTCAACGTTTCATGGAAAAAAGATCTTATATTTCATGCAATATAGAAAAGTCTGACAAATATTGAATGCAGGAAGAACTGGGGAGAAAGTGGTAGACTAGGACAGACCAGGGTCAGGCACAGGTTGTGACACAGCAGATACCATGCACTGCCAGTGGGAGACAGCAAGCACTCTGTGCCTTAGTTTCCCCACTGAAATACAGAAGACCAATAACTTTCCTTTGCAGAGTCCTCATGTTTGTTTCAGGGGCCATCTCTCCTTTGCCATACAGTGGTGGTAAAGCTATTGCAGACCCAGCAGTGGCAGAGCAGCACTAGCTCCTGCTGAAGCCTGGTGTTGCCATGAGACTGTTTCCAGTATGTGACTGTGTCTTGGGCAACACTGCAATGCAATTCATTCTGCAGCACAGGTACTCCTTCAGCCTAGTAAGCAGACCTTGTTTTGTACCACTGGTATGTATAACCTCCAGACTGCAGAAGTCGTTCTCGCTTTCTGTGTGTGCTTCCTACTTTTTCAGTACATTTCCAGTAAGTCACACAATACAGTAATACAAAAAAATTGCTTCTGCTTGAGAATGAAGAAAGTTAAAATGAAGAAAAATGAAGTGGAAGATAAGCTTTTAGAAAAGCTAATCTTTTCCCACTCTGTGATGATGGCCATGAAGTTGTTGAAGAGCATAATTTTATGTATATACATTACAAGAAAAGCATCTGCTGCTTTGTTCTGTTTCTTGCTTGTATCTTCCCTCTTTCTATGTGAGTCAAAGACAGTCTGATCTTTGGAAAGATAGGATCTTCCCATATACAATTTGTATAAGCCTCAAATAAGTAATAGATAGAAAAAAATTGACTCATACTTTTTTAATCATCGTATTTTCAGAACCTTAAGAGGAGAAGAAACATTTTTTTTAATCCAGCAAATGTCAATGTTAACACGTTGGTTTTTTTTCTTTCTTTCATCCAGGTATCACTGTAGATAAGCATGGATTTATTTATTTCGTTGATGGTACCATGATTCGGAAAATTGATGAGAATGGTGTGATCACAACAATAATAGGTTCGAATGGCCTCACATCAACCCAGCCATTGAGCTGTGACTCTGGAATGGACATCACTCAGGTAGACACCTGGTTTTCAAGTGTTGTCACTTTTCTGCATTGTGGAGACAGATGGATTGATTTCTCATACAACAGTTATATATCAGAATATGCCAGATGAATCAGGTTATTCTGAACTGTGCAGTATGGAGTGGATCTTCCTTTCACACTACTATTATAAGGTGTATTATATAAATTCAAAACTACACAGTTGATTGTATCCAGGAGGTTGCATGTGGATTTGTAGAGGTGCTTATATAATGAATATATACTGCTTCAGAAAGTTGCTTGCTACTTTGAGATACAGCTTCCAAGGAGTTTATGAGAAGTTTAGAGTGCTTTCCTTTAGTCCAGCATTCAGACTTATTTGCTTCAACTACTAAATGGAAAAAATATATATTCTGTTGACATGTAAGTCTATTCTAAATCATGGAAGAGCATTACAGTAAGTAATTACAAAATAGCAGTGCTGTAGTGAAGCTACTGCATTCCAATACATTTCTCAAAGTGCTTTTCAGTTCTTATTTCAAAAGCAGTGTAAAAGAAATTGGACTACAACACACTTACCGCCTCTCTAGTTTATACTAAAAAAGATATATAGATAAGCATGAAGAAACGCAAATGGTACTCCTGAGTAGTCCTATCCTGTAGATAGCACAAGGAAGGGATTGGCCTTTGCCAATAACAATCAGACTCAAAATGAGGGAAAGGCTGTACTTGAAGAAAACTTTAAGCATTCATGTAGCATACAAAAGGTATATTATGGACTGTGTAAGCTAATAACCAGGATCCAGTTATTTTACATTGTATTTTCTCCCTGCCCTTTCTTCAATCCTTCACAATTGCAAAATCACTTAAAATATGCTGCATAGCAATTGCAAGATATTGTTCCTGGTTTCTGAGTAGTGTTTGAATAATAGCAGCTTACTGTGATCTTGTAATCACATACATGTGAAATACAGGGTCAATGTTTTGGATAGTTTTTATCAAATTTCACAGGGACAAACAATGGAATATAATGCTACCATCACAGCAGCACTTGGGGATTGTATTGCTAGAGTCAAAATTGAAAATCATGTCCTTGTTCCACTTCACATGTCACTAAGTATTTGGAAATGCAGGGAGGGGAACTGATAGACAGGCATCCTTATTCTCTCTGGTCCAGTAGATATATAATTTTTCCATGTAAAGCAGAACAGGGTCAAGTGGCTTAGCTGTGCTAAACCCGATCTTACACTAGCCTACTAATTGTCTTAAAGTCATATCACTTCTGGGCACCTTGGCTTCTGCTCTGGCACCTCTTCTTGCAGGATAGTCATTCCTGCAGATGATAAGCAGGAACCCAGTGAAGCAACCCGTGCTCCTCAGCTGCAGGCATTGTGACTCTCAGCTCCGTTGTTACAGACCTGCTGGCGGGAGTGATGCTTCATGGAACTTAGAGCTGCCTGAAGCATATTTATTCACTTCTTGGATACACATAACATCTGCCAGGGGCATCAGTAACCAGATTAGAGATCTCTGAGGTGCAAGAAGTAGTGCCAGGTGCAATGCCTGCTTCCTGCCTTCTCCTTGTGATCTGTATCTAGGGCTGTACATGTACTTTTTTTCCTGGTCATATAAAGTGTGACTCTATTTATGTGAAAATGTTGCTCATTTTCCTCATTTTGCTCAGTGACAAAATGTCTCACTAAATCTGAAATGTGACACTTCATTTTGATGCTTTTCAATTCCTTTTAAAAAATGCAAACACCCTTTAGCAAATAACTTACAACAGGGGGTCTGGCAAATGTGGAAATAAAATGGTTTTATTTTTAAAATGAAAATGTAATTTAAAAGGTAAACTTTTGGGGCTGAAATCAAACACATCAAAGTTTTAAATCTCTCTGTCCCCTAAAATCCTGTTTTATGGTGGGCTGGCTACTTGCCAGAAAAAGATTTAGTTTACCTTACTCTACAACATAGTTCCAGTGCCATGGAGAAAGAACTTTTGCAAAATCATAGGTAAGAAAAAGCTTGTCATAAAACAAATTCTTCTTCATTTTGCTCTTAGGACATCGGCATTCAGCTGGGATAGGGTCTTTTGTGGGTTCTTTAGTGATTCTTTGTATTGACATTTTTCAGAAAATATAGAATTTTGACTATTCACACATACCCAGTAAAACACAGATGCTAAACAAATGTCCAGAGTGCATGTTCTGAAAAGTAGGTATACTTGATACTGTTTGTTTTTCAAAATTGTTGCTGATAACCTTAAAGCTCTATGAAATAACCACATCCAATTGAAGTCAGGCTTGTTAATCTGAAATTATATCATTGAAAATAAGGGAATGATATTTTCACTTAGAAACAATTGTATATCCTTGCAAGACTGCTGAGTTTTTTTCCAGCATGGCATAAACATAAATGAAAAATGAATTTGGCCATCTCCACTTAAATTGTTTTTTGGCTAAATTACAAGTCGCATTTACATCAAGAGAATGTGGGTTGCTCACAAATTGTGTGTTGAGAGGGACTTATGAAATAGATTAATAAAATCAATTCTCAAAGCTAAATTCGCTCTGACAATAAAATCAATGACTTGCTCAAAATCAATATTTCTTGATTTACTGAAATACAAAAATGTACTCTTGAAGTAAACATATAGAATAACTGCCCGTTGCGAAAACTACTATAAATGACAAGCTTTCAATTCAAGGCATTCAGTTTAATATATGAGCTGATTATGATGGGTTTAATCATTTATTCCAATATCAGTTTTGACAGAAACACTTCTTATTAATCATTCTGTGTTTGTTATTCACTGCCTTCTCATTCTTAAGCATAGTATTCTGCATTCATAAAGGAGAGGGGTGAGGGTAAGGACAGCTGGGGTTGAAAAGATGTGTTGTGTCAAATAAAGCACCAAACTCTGACTAATTACTTTGATCTCATACTTCACTGTGAGGGTGTTAATCTGAATTTAGAAGGAAAAGGACATTTATATAGTATGTGCTAGTGTTCTGAGTGCTGTTTCTGCATGTACAAAACTTGGATGACTTTTCTTCTCAGCGCCATGCAAGTCCAATTATTTTAGTGTTCTTCAATTAGTTAATAAGGAGAAACTTGAAAGAAAATGGCTTTTCAGAACCAGATCTGTGAATATGCCTGTATTCCTGTATGCATGTAGATATCCTCAGCACTCACCATAGGTCCCAGGATTTCAGCAGTCACTTACGTTGCTATCAGCTATCCAGTAGCTTCCTTTGTGGTAGAGCTGTTCATATTAGGCATAAATGCTGTCCACAAAACCCTGAATACCATCACATGAGCAAGAGCTAAACTTTAAAGGCAAAACGTTTTTCAAGAATATCAAAAGAGGATGTTGGTATTCATTTGATTTGTGAATTTAAATATTCACCTCACTAATTTATAGCCAGAATCTGAATGCTGGACAGATGAGTACCTCTGCAGCTTGGTCCTTGGCTTCTTCTAGGACTGGCTCCCATTCTACCAAAGTTCTTTGAATTAAGTTCTATGAAAGCTGTTTTGTTGTAGGTTAAGTGAATAGTTAAGTGAACAATAAACCTGTGTTGAACCTTATATATTTGCATCTATCTGGAGGTTCCATGGATTGACTCATCTCATAGCTTTATGTTCTACCAAAAATTTCCTTTAGAAGCCCAACCAAAGAGAACAAAATTACCTGCTACAGCACCTAACTTCCCAATTTCCTTTGGATAGAAAGACTATTAGAGGTACTCTAAATCACAGACATAAGTTTTGGTCTGAAATACTCGTACTGACTTCTCACATTGCTGCCCCGCTGGCTGGTCTCTGAATGTGCACCAGCTATGGGCAGGCTGGGGATGGTCACCCCCCAGCAGGACCTCTGTTGGGGTCTCCTGGGCATGAGCCATGACAGTACTAAGGGAGAAGACTGGAGTGCAGAGTGAAAGAAGAAGAGAGGATCCTCAGTCTGTTTCTCTGCCTGATGAATCTGGATTCAGTTCTGGTCTAGATCAAAGTCAAAGGGGTTGCTCTTTTCCACAGATGTGCCCACTCTCATAGTGCTTGCTGCATCCCTAGGGTGTATAACAATTTTTAGCCTAGTTATTGATAGCAAATGAGAATGCATTGCTTGTGTGGGAACGTCTGTCTGTCCATCTGTCAGTATTCTTCTCCTACCACTAAATCAAAATCTTTGGCTGATTTCCAACAAATCTGTAGAGGAATACCAGCTTTCACAGCAATTAAATTCCTACAAGTTCCATAAAAATATTAATCCAGTTGCAGGAGAAAGACCTAAACTGCCCTTTCAAAAGGAAATATTGCAGCATGAGCTTTTTTTTATTAAACTCCAGAGATTCCACTCGGGATCTAGTAAATGTCCCATTCAGAGGAGAAGCTTCATTTGGTGCTTGGATCTTATTAAACTCCCAAGTCAGTCAGCCATGAGATAGAAGTCCTTAGGAAAACGGACTTCATTAGATCCAGTGATCATAGAAGTTATATTGCCATTGTGGGAGGCTTTGTGTGAAAGGAAAAAACACTTCAGCTCAGCTTAAGCAATAAACTTTGTTTCTCTTCTGCCTCCATTGCTGTGGTGAGAACTGAGGAGGGAATTAGGAGCTATTTTGACCATCTTGCAATTTCGTCCCCTATCTTTCCTCCCCTGAGAAATATGTGGGCTGAATTTCCACCACTGTGAACCTCAAGTCATTTATGTCTGTGCAGTTAGTGTTTGGGAATAGTTTAAACCAATCTTGAGCATATTCCCTGCAAATGGAGAGACTAAACATTTGTAAGGGAACAGAAAATGAATCCCAAGAGCTTACTCTTAGCCTGTAACCACGGCCTTGTTCTCAAGCTGATGTCAGTCCCACTAGGCATGAGTCTGTGCCAAAGCAATAGCTCCAGCCTGATTTATAATGTTAATAACTGTCATTGCTGTGTTCCAAAATGAAAGGTCTGGTTCGAAGACTTTTTCTTGACATTTGCACTTCATCAACCTTTGTTCAGCAGTTCGCCATGTGAGGGAACCATCTATATGGTGTTGCTTCACATAAACCAGTGACACTGCAAAATGTTTTGCTCCCTCGTAAAAAATGTGACAGCATTTCTTATGTGGGCAATTTGCTTACACAGGTCAAATTAAAAGGCACATTTCTAGAGTAGCGTTTAAAGGGGAGTGACTGGACAGGGACCCACACATGGCAAGAATGCCATGTACTGGGCAGCCTGCCTTGAATGACTGGTGCAGAGGAGAGCAGTAAATAGTTCTGTCAAAGACCTCCATGAAATAGTGAAGTGAGGAACAGAATTCTGCAAAATGGGAGTTAAGATGAACAGAATCACTTTAAAATGTAGTTTGTTTCTCAATAAAGCAAACACTGACATTGCTCCCGCAGTCACAAGAGCTGCAGGCATTACCCACCTGCGTCTGCGTGGGCACAATATGCTTCAGTGGCAATGTGGAAACCTTTTGAGCAGAACAAAAAGCTGCCCAGACATGGTGACCTCACTTGAGAGCAGTGATGAGGGGCTGCTCATTGGAGCAAGCGACCTGAACAGGACTTTCCATGGATGCATTTGGAGACAGGAAAGGAAAATGTGAAGACAGAAACATGATCTGATGAGTGGGTAGAAGAAGGGGGAGTGAGCTGCCGGTAGAAAACCCAAATGATTCTAGGCTGAAGTACTTTCAAGCCAGGGTGAGAGCATGATAGCAACTGCAGGATTACAGAGAGCCAATTAATTCATTAGTATTACAGGCTGGAGGACCACACACTTTCTTTTTAGGCATTTCTCTACAAACGTGACAGTTTAAACTGCATTCTTGAAAAAGTGGAAAGCAGAAAATGCTTTCTTCTTGTCTTGTTTTAGCACCAGGTACTTAGTATTGTCATTGTGTTAGAAAGCTACATGCCATCTAAAAGCAGCAGTTTGGTTTTCACTGTAGCAAAGCATTGCAAAACTACTGCTCTTCATTTGCTTTTAGTCCTCTACCTGGGTGAGGCTTTTTGCCATGCTCTTCTAGTTAAGCGTAATTAATGCATCTCAAATATTCAGAATCCTTGCGCTGTGTGTCTCAGTGCTTTGCAGAAGCATGTTTTTTATGTATGCTTGAAATTGCCGAACAGAAAGTACACAAAGCAAAAACAATGATTTATTAGTCCTTTATTTGTGGCCTTGCTCACAGGAGACTTCCAGAGCTTTATTGTTATTTTTTCTAATTCTTTATGTATGAAGTAGTCCAGAAAAGCTGTTATTTTTTTCCAGTATAAAGTTGTCCTATCCTCTGGTTCTTCTTACTCCACTGCTTAATTTCTTGTCCTTTCTTCTCTGCCCTTGCTGGAGTACCAGAGAAACTAACAAGAGTGGAAGTTGTGGCCCCAGCAAAATCAGCAGCTGCTTTGCCACTGACTTCAGTGGAACCAGGGCTTCTCTTCGGGTGCTTTGCCAAGCTTAATTGAAAGGGTAGTGGGTGGCAAGTGAGTAGCAAGGAGCAACTATCCTAAGAGGATGTATGTGCTTCTGAAGGACAGACCAAGGCAGGTCATGGCCAGAGCCTCTATGGAGTCCTTTTCAAACCTTTTCTGAAATGAGGCCCCCTCGAATAATTGAAGTTAGTCTTTGGTAACCAGAAACCTGTACAAAATAATTCCAGTGGTAATAGCATATGCAGGAAAAAGCTGTCACCAGTATCCACACTTCGAAGAAAAAAAACAAGCTGAAAACCTTTTTAAAAAAGGATCTTCAAGTAGAAGATGAAATAATATTTTCACAGGGATGGAGGAGAGGTTAAGTACCCTCCCTTTAACAGAAACTGAGAAAAAGGATTAGGACCTCGGTGGAAAAGAATCTGCGAAAGCTCATGAATCAAACTTGTAGGTGTATAATGTGATTTTTAGAATATCAAACAGAAAGCAGGATGGTTTCATCACAGCTAATTTATATTCTTATCAAATTATTCTATCACTGAACTTGAAATGTTAGTCATAGAAGCAAGATACCATGTGATGAAGTCATGCTGCAGTTTCTTCCTTAAAGTCCCAAGTGCTCTTCTTCTATTGGTCACCTGTAGAACAGCAATTTATTTCAATTATCTTCCATAAATAATGCATTACTACTGAGTAAAAATTCTGTGTACATTTTAATCAGCTTTCAGCAATTGCATCCTTTTTCTTGACTGTTGAGAAATGGAGCATTGTACACTTTGTGTGATCCAAGGTGAAGAGGAGACCTGACAGACTGTTGCTCATGATTTTTATCTGACTTTTTGCTATTCACAGACAGGGTTTTTTTTTTCTAATGACAAACTGCAAGAAGTAAGAAATGTCTGCAAGTAGATGGCTGGCAAGAAGGTAACAGTTCAGCCCGGTGTCAGTGTTCTTGGGTGCAACCAGGGCTGGCTAGTTCTGAGGTTCTCCTGTCATTTCCTCAAGCACCCAGTTCCTCTGGTTGCTTCACATTTTAGTCTGTATGTACAAGTAGCCTTCGATTATATCTGCTGATTAAATATGGTTTCAGCATGATGGAGTCTGGTGATGAGTTATTTATGGCAGAGGTCCTGTATCTGCATTGCTGAAGGACTCTGCTGTAAATTTTTAGCGCAGCTTTGCCAGGCTGGTGAGAATCTGCAGTGGGTTGAGATACATTGGTGACTATATCTGATATTTTCATCTGCTGAGGAGACATAGTGGACAAAATGTATGCATGAAGAATATATTTATACTTAATAGATACCTGTATATGCACATGTAACTATGTCTATATACATACATGTATGTATATGTGTTTTTACATGTCCTGCAGAGCTACCATAAGTAGTAAGATAGTGAAAGCCCAGTCCCTGTCTTCCAGCAGTCCAAGTCCCCTGATGAGAAGGGAATGTAGGTATCGAAGGAAGTATGTGGAGGCAAGCCAAGTAGGCAGTGTCCCTCCTTTTCTTTCAATCCAGTTGTTCACCTACATCCACTAGTAATAATGCCTACCTGTAATTTAAGAAATATTTGCTTTGATGGAGGTGATTGCTACTTCAGCCATTTTTCTAAGATTGTCAGGGCTGATACTGAGAGTGTATGTCTCTCGTCCTCTCACCAATCAACCCAACACAATCTGTGGAGTAAAAGGCTCAGATCCAGCAAGTTTTGTGAGTTATAAAGTGAATAACTTCACTTGAAGCTGGCTTTATTGTCTCTGTTCCAAATCTTTCACGTTGCCCAGCGTGTTCTGCTTTGGGCATTTGGAGATGTGGCACAGAAATAGGGTGAGGGAGACCAAATAAGTCTGGAGCTTGAATACAGGAGAGCTTTGAGGCCCACAGTCACCAGAGGTGATGGTGTGCTTCCTTCAGAGATGTTTTGTGCTGCAGGGAAAGAAATTATTGCACTAAGTCGGAGTTAGATTGTTTTACCAGAGTGGGAGCTGGTCTTTGTACTCTTGGTCTCTCCATGGCAGGTCAGGTGAAAGCTTACTGAAATTACACAAATAGAACCAGTGTAAGTGAAAAATAAAAACATGTAGGCATTTAATTTTATTGTCAGGTCATTGAAATTTTACACAGCTGCAAACTGCTGCATTTGAAACTATAAAAGCAAGTGTGGGAATGGTTGCACGACTGAAAGCATTGCACCACAGCAACTGCTGGGAGGGGGTTCAGAAAAGCCAGCACAGCGATCAGTCTGGCCTGCAAATTGCTCCAGGTGCTAAGGGGAACCTGAAAGTCTGTAGATCCTGTCAAAACAACCCTGTAATAATAACTGCTTACAAAGAGCAGGACTTTGAAGCATGTCAGCATGAGAGAACTCTAGAGGGTGTTGTTCCCTTGCTGTCTGGGTACTTCTTGTGTCTCAAAGCTAGTTATAAACAAAGGCTGAAAAGGTTTTAATACCGGGAAGTGTTGCTTTGGAGGTATTAGCAATATCTCCAGTATTACTGTTAGGACTCAAACAGAAGCAAGCTGTGGCAACCACAGAAGTAAGGGGCTGTGTCTGAGAGATGGCAGTGAGGAACACCTGACTTCTCCTCTTCATGATGAAGGTTTGGCTTCAGCATCTTTTCTACCATTGTTTCTGCCAAGTAAAAATGAATGAACAGGCATCGTGTTAGTGGAGGGGGGAAAAAAAAAGCAAATGTTAAGACAGAAATTGGTTGTATCCTTTTGTAGCATGCCATACAGAGGTTGAATTTATAGCTGTGCATTCTCAAGTTTGGGCACAGAGAGATGCAAACAGAATGATAGAGAGTAGCACTTTTTGCAGATTGTTACTCTGACTATAGCGCTCACATTTACAAACAAATTAGCTAAAAATGTCTGAAGGACATGCAGCATTTACAAACCGGGCCTCATCTCCTGATGATAGATTCCACTGGGACGGGAACGGCATGCAAAATGATACACTGCCTTGGAGGATAAATTCATGAAGTTTAGCAATGTAGGTCACATTGCAGGAAAATCATAAGCATCTGAATATCACTCGGTAGCCATTCAATCAACTGCGCAAAGCAAAATGGAAAACTGAACAGCATGTAGATGTAGGTGAAAACTGGAGAAAGTCATGATATGATGTAAAACCCTCTAGGTCCTCCATCCATATGTATTTCTTTTTTCTTCAATTTTTCTTGCCAGTTCATAGTTAGATTTCTGTGTCCGTATCAATGGTAACAACAAAGCCAACTTTTTTTGCTATTCCTAGTATGAACTATAATAAGCACATTGAATGGTTCATGAAGGGTATGTCAAAAATTCAGGGAATCAGGAGAGATCAAATGATTGAAACTTGATATAAGTAGCCTAATTGTAAGCCAGTCATTTCGTTGTGAAATGATTTTTGCATGCTCCCATCCAGGATGTTTCATAACATATACTATTTGTTTCAGTGTTCTTGGGTTTTAAGGAATAAAGGAAAATAGAAGTTTTATAAAACGGTTTCAGAAGTATCTAAATCTAGCACTGTGTAGAGAGACTCCTGTTGCTTTCTAGATCTAGAAAATACTGAGAACCTGAGATCCAGGATATGCTAGAGAAGTTGAGAGCCTTTCTGAATACATCTTGAGTTTTTCTTGGGAACATTAGTCCTAAACTTTATCATTGTATGCTTTTCTGGCACAATCTGATAATGCAAATCTAAATATGCATCACAGCAATAACCAATGCTCTTAGCTGACAAAAATTTAAAATAGAGTGCCTGCTTGTAATCTTAGACAAGGATCAAATACTCTCCAGTGAGTTTTCATGCAAGTATCTACTCAATATAAATGATAGTTACATAGAATTTCTGCAAGGAGTACAGTTTTCTTGTTTGTTCTGCAAAATGCAGGATGCCTAAGTACTTTTATTAGCTGTTTGAAGTCTAAGAGCAGTATGAATTTGCTTTCTATGCAAGATGACAGCTAGTTGGATTACACTGATTCTGCTCATTTTAAGTATCTATTGTGTAAATACTTGAGAAAAATCGATGGCAGAAAATCATGTTATGATAACAATTAATCTTGGTGATAATTTCTGAAAAAGTAAGGACTCAAATTATTTCAATTGCTTTTCGTGTCTAGATTTTTTTTTATCCATAAAGAACATATGTATTATTTGCAGGGAAAAAAAAAAATCAAAACTTGTCTGTATTGGTTTTGCATTAACTCTCTGCTCCAGTTTCATGAAGAACTAGTTTGTTCTTCCATCTGTGTCACCTCCTGACCAGCCCAGGGCCAGGGGAGTAGCACCACTGTCACACCTCACGATTCTGCAGAGACAGAATCACAGAATTCTGGGCACAAGCCTGTAGGAAGGTTTAATTAAAAATAATAAAAAAAAAAAAAGTCTTGAGTTTGACTCAGTGTTCAGGGCAGAGCCAGAATATTTGGGCGACGTGTTCACAGCAGCTGGTGTTGTTCTCAGGAAGAGTTTTTGCGTTCTTTGTGAGCTGGAGTTATTTTCAGATTTGAAAATTTAATTTCGGTGTATCCTCTCTTCTCAGTTTTCAGGCTAGATGCTTTCATAAACCTCAGGAGTTATTGAAAGCAAAAGACATTGCAATATACTAGCTCCCACCTCTCACTATTCTCAAACAGCTTTTAATTACTGTCTCATTTTAAGCTTTTCAAGATCTTTCTCCCACCTTTTCTGCATTGGCAGCACAATGGCTTTCTGCATCCATAAATTCTGGACCCAGAATGGGAAGCTGAGGCCAAAATTAGTGAGAGATATTTTGAGATTTATGTAATCTTACTTCTGTGCCATCTAATCTACCCAGCACAGGACCCGGCAGTACAAGGTAGAAAGTGAGGCACAGCAGTGTTAGTCCTGTTAGCTGGATTACCAGCTACTCCCTCTCCCTCCTTTTGGTTATGCAAATTAACTGTAGAGGTATGTTTGGAGGACATCTATTCCCACTTCAGCACTGGGGACACGTTTGGGTTAGATTCAGATTCATGGTCTATTTTCAGACATTTTAATTGAAGAGTCTCGGATTCCTCCTCTCAGAGGTACCAGCCTGCTAGAAATATGTCTTAAATTCCTTCTGGGTGTTTAAGAAAGTATTTTTTTCATAACCTGCATAAACCATGGATACCATGTTTAAACAGACTTAAATGGCTTAGGAATCTAAGTCCCATTGATTTTCATAGTCAATGGGCTTATGTGTTTCTGGATAATCTTCTATTATTAAATAGAGGCAGCGTGAAACCTGTCCCCATGGAAATCAACTCTTCCTATCAATTTAGTAGACCCAAGATTCCACATACAGTCTTTGAAGTTGTGAAACAGAAGAAAAAATCATAAAAAAAAGAAATTATGAAACAACAAGACAGCTGGAAACAGAACACAACGAAGCTTGCGGCAAGTGAAGGAAGACGAGCAGTGAAAACCGGTGGTGTGGTCTTTGCCTTTGCACTCCTCCGCTGCTCCCTCATCCACTGCAGATAATTGACAGCAGAGGTAGGCTGGCAGACAGAGTACTCAGGCCATGATCCCAGGGAGCTGGTGGCCTTAAACCTCTAAGCTGCATCTGTAAATGTGCCACAGCTGCTTTCCCAGTCTAGGGTAGAAAAAAACGGTCATTGGGCTGCAAAACTCATTTATTTTGGTTTTGCACTTGGGAACAATGAATGGAGAGAAAGCAAGATTTGTAAAGTTTAGAGCAGGGGCTGCTACAGCTGAACTGCATAATTCTGAATTTTATAATATGCAGCATCAGGAGCATGAGAAACAAAGGCTCATTCAGTGTGGGAGGAAGCTGCAATCCCACCATGGGGAAGTGTTCCCCTGTGTCAGACCACATGAGCTGAATTATGGCTCTGTGTGCCATTAAGGAAGAAGCTAAGCTGCTGAGGGGAGCTGACAGTGTCAGTGTCAACAAAGGAAAGAGCCCAGAAGTGAGACCAAACTGACAGAAGATGATGAAAAAATATCTGTGGTTGTCAACTGTGAGAAAATAGAGAGAAATATATGTAGTGAGACATCCTGTAAAACGTTCAGGGAAGCAGAACCAGTCTCCTTCAGCCTTGCAAACTACATGCTCATCCCTAATAGACCACCTGGGCAAGTCCCTTCTCCAAGCCTTTTCTCACAGAGGGAAAGAGAAGAAAAATGAAGGGGTTAGACAGAAAAGTGAAAAACAGTAAAACACCACTTAGAACAACGCTGTGGTGTGAAACAGGGGTAGGACTGGAAACAGCAGCTGAAGTGAGTATACATAGGAGGAGATGAGAAAACGAATTTAGCAGCAACAGAGAAATATGGAGGAGGTTGTGATCAGGTCTGCGAATGCATATCATAGAGCTGAACGCACACAAAGTTAGAATAAATAAAAGTGCTTGATGCTGAGCAGTACAGATAGGAAGTAATCCATCAGTAAGGACTATCAGAAAAAAATTGGCATGAATTTCATGCTACTACATGAAATTGAACCAAAACATACAAGCAATGCATGGCAAGAAATCAAAGCAATGGTGAAGCCTTTTTATGGATTTGTGCAGCTTCTTTTAATCCACAATAAATTAAGTTTATCCTATTGAAATTGGCCCCAGCATCTCAAACAGTTAAGCTCTTGAAATCTGCATCTGAGTACAAGGATAAATTTTTCCCTCATTACTTCTCTTACTTTGATATGAACTGTAGAGTGTGTTTGGTCTGATTTCCTTCAAATAACACCAAAAATGCCACAGTTGTAAATTATTGTGCAAAATGTGCACAAGTTTTAGCCATATGGTCAAAACCAAAAGCAAAATGGTACTCTTCATGAACTAGCACTGAAATGTTCGCCCGTGTGTATGTTAAAGAAGTAAATTAGTGAATGCTGCTTTGCAAAAAATACTCACATTATTTATTTAATTTTAATCCTTTACTATGGGAGGAATATTTCAAGTTTTCAAAACCAGATAGGTAGGTAGATAGTTATACAAACATATAAATAATTTTTGCAAGAAAGGAAAAAATATCAGTAAGGTCTGAGAGCTATTTATCTACCTAAATGTAGATCTCCCAGTGGAAATTCATTTAAATTGAAATCATCTTAGTGCACTTTGTGTTTTCCAGCATACTTGACATGAAAAAATGTATTAGAAAGTACATCAGTACACCCACATCAGTAGGTGTTAATTTTGCACTTCTCAATCCAGACATTGATTATTAGATATAGCGGGAGCCTTTATGTTGACAGTTAAATGCTGAATTCCCAGAAAAGTTGACATGTTAATACTTATATGCAAAAGGTCTCATTGCTCAAGGGTTCACTTGTTTCCGCAGTGATTTCCATTGCATATGCTCAATCTCCAGTGAACTAAAACAGGATTGTCACCTGAGAATTTCAATCTGTAAAGTAACGTGCTGACTGCTACTGAACAAATCTTGTCTCTTTGTTTATAACGGGGTAATCCACAATGCCATTTCTGTACACTGCTTAAAAAACGAAGCCATCATGTATCAGAAAAAAACATTTGTGGTTGGAGCAATTTTTGGTTATAAAAAATATACATATATGGGAGACAGCTTTCTATGGGGGCTTGTGAAGTTCTGCTTCAGATTAAACGTATATTAACTGATTTAATATTCTAACCCTAACTGAGTTTTTTATCTGGAAAAACTTTTAAATAGGCACAGTCATATCAGATAAGAATTGAAGTGCTTCTCTGTAATATGTTTATTGGGTTTGAATGAAGCACAACTGATGGTTTGGTCACAGAAATCTGCCAGAGGGCAGCTTGCTCACAAAGAAAAGAAACAACCAGTGACTTTTCAAGGTAACAGTGAACCTAAGGGTGCACTTACACTTCAGCTTAAGCTGATTGAGGTGATTAGTTTTTAGCCAGCAACGTATAACCACAGACAGCAGGAGCACTAAAAGAGCAGTCCTGCTGCAGGGGCTGCAGGGGGAGAAGGGCTGGGTGGGATGGCAGCAGCCCCAGCTCACACAGGTTTAAGATGCCATGAAGCTAGATCCTGACAAGAACAATGCAGGTGGTTTTCTAAATCTGTGAAATTCTTCCGCAGATCGAGAATGCTCAGCATTTTGTATTTGTTTCTATGTTTGATTGCTTTACTTGGCCTCTTTTTCCCTCCAGTTGCACTAGCATGAGCTTGCAGTGAGCAGAAGCTGTTTTTATGCTGCAGCCTCCAGACAGGTACATGCTAGCTTTAATATTTCACCTGGAATTAGACCATTAATACATCCATGACTGCTTTAAACCCAGGAATGAGAAGCCGTAGCCATCCTTCTGCGAGCTTTGCAAAAAGCTAGGTGACAGGTCAGGTGTAGTAACCAGAATTATTTACATGATGTCCCCAGCTCGAATTTTATCTATTTTTATCATAATGCCGCTAGATTTACAGAAGTGATCAGTATGAAAGCAAATGTGCTTGCAGATAATGACAGCTGTTAAGACTCAACCTCTTCATGGGTTGTAGGCACCTCACTGCAAGTGAAATGGACATTTCCATAAAAGCTTATTCTACCTCAATAAACAAAACCAGCCTCAAATCAATCAGAGAAAAAGTTGTTTTGGTCCAAATCAGTCTCTGTTTATCTGCAAGACACCAGACATACCTTCACAGTGGGAGGAATTCAATTTAATCACTGGGGCAAAGACAACGTGCCTGGTCCATGAAGGAAAACCGTGTATTAAGACATGGCAGGTGTTATGCAGAGTCATTATGGTAAAAATAGGTAATTTCAGTCCGAAGTTTTTCTCACTAATAATCTAGTTATGGTTTTACAGCAAAGTGATCTATGAAGGAGGCACTGCAGTTAAGGATGTCTTTTTGCTATTAAAAATAATCCATTTGCTTTGATAGAGCAATCAAATGTTCAGCATTAAAGGTACATTGCAGATATGTTTCTTCCAATTTTCCTGCAAATAGCCTTGCAGAGGGTTCAGCTTCCTAGTGAGCTCTCAGCTGAAGCAAGGAAAACTAACTAGCAGCTCGGTGTACAGCAGCCCTAACACACTGGGTGAAATCCAGGCAATCTCACATGCCCAGAATTCAACACCTTTATGGGAGGAATCTGTTTCCAACTGTTTCACCACATTTATCATGATTTGGAATGACTCCACCACCTGGTTCAGAAGAGATCCTGAACCCAACAGCATTAGTCTTAATGCCAGTTATTATGCTGTCTAGTAAAATGGACTGGGCACAAGGAGGAGTTCGATTTTTCCATGAGCCTTCATAATTATGTGGTGCACCATGTAACCACGCAGGGTGAGACACAGTAGCCACAGTGCCCTCGCTTTATTAAAGCATCAATTATCAAACCAGCAATGTACTCGTGGAAATGAGGTTGTTCAGGAAATACCGATACTCACAAAAGGCAGAGACTTGGCCTTCAGCCTGGTGCTTGAGCTGACCCCAGGCGAGCAGGTGGCTTGCAATGGCCACACACTCCACCATATGTTATTCTGCAACACTGAACATTGTATTAGCATCTGCAGTCTCTACGTTCATAGATCTTTTAATTAGTGCAGTGGGAAAATGAACAAAAAAAGCAACCAAATCGGTAAATGAAATAGTGGAAGCTTCTGTGACAACTGCGTATAAATCCACTGCATTTTAGCCTGGCATTTGTTCTCTTCTGATAGCTGAAATATTTAGTCCAGAAAAATTCCACTCAGATAAAAGCAGCCATCTCTTCACAAAGGATAACAAGCAAAGCACCCTGAGACAGACAAAAATAGACTGTGTTGCAATCTCTGCAACTCACTTGTTCTCTGACCTTTCCACAGACAAGTTGCAACCCAAATCCTCCATCAGCCATTAGCTGGGGAGTGGGACCAGTCTCCTCCGTTGCTGTTTCCCAGTCCACCTCCACCACTTACTGAGCTTTCTCAGTAGGAGCAGTTCAAAGCTGTGGCAAGCGCGCACTGCAGACATCATCCTCCATACCAGTTGTCTTTCAGGGTGACGGACTGCCCCACCTCTAACTGGGAACATACAATATTCCTGCAGATCCTGATGCAGCAAGCATCAGGCGAGTGAGGTCATTCTTCTAGCATCTTGGAAAACTTGGAAACTTTGCTTGGTTGGTACTCTCACTTGCATGGAAAAAGACAAAAATCTCACCTTAAGTATGAAGAATTTCCTTAATACATGACTGAAATATTGAATTGACAAACCAAAATCATTATAAGTAATTATGGTTCAGCTACTGTATTATGTGAAGTCTGATATATTGGTGTATTACTGTGTTACAAAGAATTAATGAGCTTGTATTTCTCTTGGCACATCAGTCTTATTAACGTTTCTGGCCTGGTAACTAAATTGTGGCAATGTGTCGTACTCTCCTACTATGTCATTTTCCTTTTGCGCTAACGGTCAATTAGAGTGTTAGGACATTGACAACCTCTAACTGTTTTCCACTCTGCCAGTGTTGACTACAGCCTCGGAACAATAACGCTCAGACCTGGAGAATTTTCTGGCTGATATGGCGTGACATGAAGTGTATGCTTTTATTTGCATGAGTGCATAGGTATAATAAAGTTCCATCCTTAATGGACTTGTGCAAATACGTTTCAGAGGATGCAAAATTACTTTCAAAATCAAGTTTAGTTCCACATTGGTGCTGGATCTCAGAAAAGAGTATGCTTGTAGAAACTTCTTCTGCCAAATGCAGTAGCCCATAGTAGCATAGCAGCAGTGGGCAAATCCACTGAGTGCCATGATGACACGGTCATCAGAGATGGCTGAACAAAACTGTCTTATTGTCGTAATCATCCTTTTTTCTTGTCTTCTTTTCCCTGCCTTCCTCTCAATTTGTTTTCCCAGGTGCGGCTAGAGTGGCCAACAGACCTCACAGTGAACCCCCTAGACAACTCTCTGTACGTCCTGGACAACAACATCGTCCTGCAGATCTCTGAGAACAGGCGTGTGCGCATCATTGCAGGGCGCCCCATTCACTGCCAGGTGCCAGGCATCGACCACTTTATCATCAGCAAGGTGGCCATCCATTCCACCCTGGAGTCAGCCAGAGCCATCGCTGTATCTCACAGTGGGATCCTCTACATTGCAGAGACAGATGAAAGAAAGATCAATCGTATACAACAGGTCACAACCAACGGTGAGATCTCCATAATCGCTGGAACCCCATCAGATTGTGACTGCAAGATTGATCCTAATTGTGACTGTTTTTCAGGTAAGACAACACTTTTTGTTTTTCTGTCCCTGGTCTGTTGAGACCTCCTGGCACAGCTGCAGACCAGCAAAGTGATAGAAGGAAGGAGAACTGAGCAATAGTTCAGTTTTCTTGGAAAACTGAAAACCTTATCAGCAGCTCTGTTTAACCCATTGGGTGCAGAGATGTGAGTCTTTCAGTTGTCACTGGAACCTCTGGGTGGCTTTAGATTTTCCTGTTTGAATATAGAGATTACAAACAATTCAAAATGATCTCCAAGAATGTTTTTTTGTGTCAGCTTTACTCATGCTGAAGACAGTATCAGCCCCAGTGCAGATTGCACCTAAATGCTACTGGATCAGGCAACCTTCTTCACCACGGAGAGTACCAGAATGTTCCACATCCAGTGAAAAGCACTAGCTCACACCTTGCCATTGTTTGTGTCCCATGGCACACCTAGCTAAATGATGCAAACACATGTTATTCAAAATTTCTGCTTCCTTGTGCTTTTCAAACTGGGCCCACCAGTGCCAGACCCACACCGCACACCCTGGGCATTCTCAGCAGCACAGCTCTCCCCTCAATGCAACAAAACTAATTTTGATTTTTTTTTTCATACAAACCTATTTAATGATGGAACAAAGGAGAGTGTTCCCATCTACAGAGGAATGCGGTATGTTGTCATCTTGTCATCTCCAAGAACCACTTTGTTCATTTTCGTAATACCATCATAATTCTTAAGCCTTCTGTTTCAAGCAAAAGGTTAATTACTGACAAGAAAACATTAAGTATGTCAAGAAATGAGAGAAAAAAAATGTCAATGGTCTTCCACGGGAGGCGAGTTCCTGACCCAGAGTTGCTAATCAAAGTCTCATGAGCTTTGCCACGTGCTGCCAGCTTCAGTTACGGCTCTGTTGGACCGGCGCTGAATAGGATCCTGTCGATTGTTCCTATTGAGGGACTCTCTCCTCAGTGCAAAAAATAAAACCTTTGGCAAATCTAATGATTGTGCCAGTGCTGGGTTGGTGAAAGGCAGGGTCAGGCTGGCAGAAAGACCAGCTAATTTGTCTGTTTCCAAGGCAGCAAAGGGTATGCTGAAAATTTCCATCAAATTGCATTTTTCAGTCAGAAGAAGGGGACCAATAGAAACAGTAACACATTGTTCCCTAAGAGTGAGGCTTAATATGCTTTCTTGTTAGTTACACAAAATCCTGGCCATGAGAAGTCATTTAGATATGCATATACAGCCCACGATCATGCAAATATCCTCCCTGAACCTTGAAATACACAGTATTTATGTATACCAAGTAAATTATCAAGTAATATCAGAAGGGGTGATTTTGAGTGCCCTTTTTGGCTATTATAATTTATTTTCCTGTAGTGTGAGCTTTTAATAAGTACAAACTAATCTTTGGTTCACTGTCATTTTAACTGAATTACTGATGTTTATTTTCTGTTTTATTTATATCACAATTCTACTCAGACTACATACCAACAGACAAGAAATAGGAAACAAAACTTACCTGTCATAATTTTTTTTCCTTCACGTTTTGCCACACAATACTTCCCTGAGCAACAGGGTTTTGGAGTTAGCAGAAATGATGTAAATTAGATAATTTATAGTTTGTTTGTCTTTATTGAGATTGATCTAGAATTGCACCAACTTTAGATAATGGGGGTTTAGTTAATAGGAAGAAGATACTATTTTATTGACAAGCAAATGATCCTGAGGAGAAGCAGTGTGGCAGGCTTCGAGGTTCAGCTTAAATACAGATACTACAGATTACTAAAACTGCCATTTTTTCCCACAGGTGATGGTGGATATGCCAAAGATGCAAAGCTGAAAGCACCTTCTTCCCTAGCAGTCTCTCCTGATGACACGCTGTATGTAGCAGACCTTGGAAATGTTCGCATCCGTGCAGTCAGCCGGAACAAGGCTCACCTCAGTGACACAAACATGTACGAGATTGCCTCACCAGCAGATCAAGAACTGTACCAGTTCACCATCAATGGCACCCACCTGCACACACTGAACCTCATCACGAGGGACTATATTTACAATTTCACCTATAGCAGTGAAGGGGATATCGGCACGATCACCAGCAGTAATGGGAATTCAGTGCACATCCGCAGAGACACAAGCGGCTTGCCCCTGTGGGTTGTGGTGCCGGGCGGCCAGGTGTACTGGCTGACAATAAGCAGCAATGGGGTTCTGAAAAGGGTTTATGCCCAAGGCTACAACCTGGCTCTGATGACATATCCCGGAAACACAGGACTTCTAGCAACCAAAAGCGATGAAAATGGATGGACAACTGTGTATGAGTAAGTCCATGACATTAAGTGCCTGGTGTAAGGAACACTGTTTTAAACATACATTGAAATTTTTTGAGTCAGTTCTAGTAATTTCAGAAGACACCCTGCTACTAACACTGCATGAGAAAGGACAAGCAGTGCTGTTGTACAAGCTTTTACAATATGAAACACTATCATTTCTTAAGTGCTTGTCATATGTAAAAGCTCTGTGCATAGTGCCCATTATATGCAGCAAAAAAATGCCTGAAATTATACTTCATTCATAATTCATTACTGTGAATCTCTGTTTCTCTAAATGCAAATGTGGTTTTGGAATTTTTGGTATGTAAAGAAGTAGAGGTAAGTTGTGATATGAATCACAGATTTGCAAAATTCTTGAGGAAGGCAAAAAAAAGGAAAATTACTATATTATAGGAAAAGGGAGTGTTACAAAAGAAATTTAGAATCTCAGTGGAAGGAATGTTCAAACACAGGAGTGGACTTGTCCTGTCCGCAGGGAAACAGGATATATAAGGAAAAAAAAAAAAAAAAAGGTATGTAATAGCAAAAGAATATGTATCAGGAGTGGCCTTACAAGCAAGATGTTGAGACATTTGACAGGGCTCCTTAAGAGCAAGACAAGACAGTAAAGATACAGTAAGAACTTCCCAGACTGGTCCCAGAGAGAGCGCAACCCAAGAGAAAATTCATGTTTGATTCATAAAGAGGTGTGAAGTATCAGGATTTCTCATTATTTATAATTAATCATCATAATCCCTCTTAGAGGAAGTGATAAGTGATTGATGGAAGTCATATGTTAACATTGCACTATCAGTTCACAGTTCAAGGAGAATTATGCCTTCTTTCTGTAGGGCATGGGAGTTTATGATTAAAAACAAAAGTGAAAAGACGTCCAGGTGAGATATGAACAGAACACACATTGAGGAGAATTAAGTTACTGCATAAGTCAACTGGAGAGGCAATTGAGTCACCATCATTACAGTTTTTTTAGAATTACATTTTATTAAAATGGTAGGATAGCAAGCAGGATAAAAGTAGAGAAAACTGCTGCCTAGAGTGTGGGATTTGTTATTCAAGGGAATGTTTTTCTATTCTGCCTTCCATTATTCTGCCAAAACCAGGCTGAATTGACAGAGTTGATCTAAGTATAAGCAATTAGGGCCATTTTTTACAATAAGCAGGAAAACAAAACCATACAGAGCCTTACCGGTTCCGTTCTCATGATCAGGCACCTACTGATAGAAGTTAAAAGTATTGTGCAAAAATACAAAGCTCACGGTTGTGCTGGTGCTGTTTAAACATTGACTGAAGAGTGGTACCTATTATATGCAGAACAAATATGTGCTTCCTTGGAATAACTTCAGCACCAGGACTGATCCATTTAAATCTGTATCTGAGGATGGGATCAATCCCAACCATGGACACTTTCAAAAGCTTTCACAGTAGCTCCAAGCCACATCTATTACTTCTTAAAATGCTGAACAACATGCATCGTTGCAGGGCCTTGATTGTTAGAGCATGTTAGAGCAGATTATGTGCAGTCATGTGCTTCTCAGTGGGCTTAATATCAGTACTCTTACTCTGTCCAACAGACCCTGAGTGTAAATCTTTTCAGACAATTATTGATCATTCCTGTTGTCTTCTGGCAAGCAGTTTGTTAAAGTAGGACTCATGCTTAGTGAGATTTTCTTTTAAAGTATTTTGCCTGTTTGCAAGTGCCTGCCATTGTAAGTAATACTGATTTTTTCATGCAAAGATACTTGGAAAGACACTGTCCTTTCAGTTGTACCAACTGCGTGACGGTGTACTTCTACCAATCTAGATCGGTCGGTAGAATTAACAGAATTATAGCTGTTAACATTACAAAAATAACAGCAAGATTAAATAGTGAGGTCATTTTTTAGTGAAGTAATATTTATAATATTACTAGTGAAGTAATATTTATTACTTAGATTATTGTATTATTACTTATTATATTCTATTATATATTATTATATATATTATATATAATATATTATTAGTATTAATAGTGAAGTAATATTTATAATAGTGAAGTAATATTTATTGTTCAGGCCAATATTTCACGTCATCTTCATAATATATTACAACTTTCTGAGTGGCTGAGATACCAGTGTCACCCAAGCTGCTGCAGTCAGAGGGACAATTGACTATAACAAATGCTGTGCTGAATAGATGGGTTTTCAGGACTTGGTTTTTCCTTTTTGCTATTAATAGGTCATAGGGGATGATGGTCTTTAGTCATCCTTTAAGCAAACATAACTTTCCAGTAATGTAATTTAAAAATTGGTAAGGGTAACTTAGATATGAATTGCTTCAAGTCATGTATAAACACAGTATTGAAGTCAAGAGATGAACAACTCTCCAATTGCTTAGAATCACCTTTTCTGTTTAAACTAGTTTTGCATTCACATCCAAAATTCAACCCATAGTACTGTCAAGCTGAAATAGGGATAAGTTTATTTAACAACACATATCACACGTACTTGGGAATATGAGCAAAGATAATGAACTATTCAGAACATCTACCTAGATGTCAGATTCACTCATACAGGGAGATTATTAAGAGGCAGAAAACTACCTACAAAAGTACTCGTCATCCATCTACTCTAATCTGATGGAATGGAAGTACTGAAAGACCTCTTGCATAAAATTATAGCTAATGTACAATTTCAGTCATCTAAGTTGTTTGTTTTTTTTTTGTTTGTTTTGTTTGTTTGTTTTTTTAATATTATATCATTAAAGCCATAAAAGAGGGGGGGGGGGGGCACTGGGCCTCTATTAAATCAAGAACAAGAAAACACCTGTGAGAAACAACCCTCTCTGAAAAAATTAAATAGACCGCTTTCCCTTTGAAATGATACAAATCTTAATTGTGCTACACATCGAAATGCAAATAGATTGTGAAGCTCTATCCCCAAGCGTGCATTTCTAATATTGGTGAGCACTTCCTCATGTGAGTACTGAAATCAATGCAATTATTTGCATGATTAAATGGTCACCGGAATGATTAACAGTGGCATAACTGGGCACCAAATTAACTTTAAGAAATATGTCGTGATTCTGCCCCTATTAGTATGGGTAGGACATTCCCCTACAAGAACAGAGTCCAAGTGTGCTACTATCCATCACGTGAAAGATGGCAGAATCTGTCCTCAGAGGGCTGGTTTCTTAGAGCAATCTGGAACAAAAAAGCCCTTTAGATGGTCACACTATTACTGAGACACTGAGCGTTTTCCTTGAAGTTAGTGGGACCATCTTGGCATGTGCTCTGCAGCCTCATTTTAATTGTTCAGCACCTTATCTAGTCTATGATTCTGTATTTGTGGGTGCTCCTGTGCAGAGCCAGGAGTTGGACTCGATGACTGTTGGTCCATTCCAACTCAGGATATCATATGATTTTTATGATTCCCATTTTCAGCTACATGGAGAGTTGTGTATCTCATCATTAGCAGCATCCAGCAGCAAACGCAGATTCTTAGCAGAGGTGCATCCAGACTCTTAAGCACAACTACATTCCAATAAACTGTCTGCATTTACGCCTTAAAAATGCATGATTTGAGGATTTTTCTATGGTATGGTAGAAAATTCACATAACTTAGCAAGCTGTCATATCTGTTTCATCAAGCAGTAAATGAAATGTAATTGCCCAACATTCATGGAGTTTTCTAATGATGAAAACTAGTGCTCTGAATCAGTTTTAATCACTGGGCGTGGCACCCAGTCAGTTGGCGCAGAATGGCAAGAGGGAGGAATGTGAGGAAATCGCGTGATATATGAGGGCAGGAAGAGATGAAAGAGAGAGAGATCATATTGTATTTAACATTTAATGAATTTATTTGTCAAAAAAAAAAAAAAAAAAAAAAAAAGATGTTCACTAGGTTCATTCTCCACTGTTTCATTTGAAAGGAACAGCTGCTCTATTTTTCTTTTTTATATCATGTGGAAAAGAAAATTCCTGATTTTGTTCACCAATACTTTTTGTGATATACAAATTTTGTATGAGTAATTAGGGGTAAACAAGGGTCCTAAAGAAAGGATGCCAGCACATGAAAGTGAAAGACATGGCCAGCTCATCTGCTGATGTGAATTGGAAGAGCTCCTCATTGGAGGCAATGGGGCTTTACCAGTTGATACACCAGCTGAGAAATGCTTTGTGAGTGAGGGGAGACAGTTAATAAAACATGAAAACTTAATTATGCTTTCCTACCTGCACGAGTAGGCTTATGTTTTATGAACATGGGTTGGTTTTACTCATGCAAATATGTCTGCAGTATCAGTGAGCTCTTTTGGATGAGTAAAGATGTGTTTGGATCAATAAGATTTTGAAGATGGGAGGCATTAATATGGAACAGTATCAAGCACCACATTGTTCTGTATTGTTTTCTTTGTGAACCATCAGAAAGAACAAACTGTTTATCTATGGAACTGAAGAGACACATTAGAAACAGTGCTCCAGAGGTTTTGAATTACTTACTGACTTTTTCATAACGTGTTGACAGTATCCCCCCCACCTTTTTTTTTTTTTTAATAGCATCTACAAGACAACAGTGATGTATTTTCGTGGCTCACTTTAACATCATGTGTTGCAGGTATGACTCCGATGGCCACCTGACCAATGCGACATTCCCAACTGGGGAAGTCAGCAGCTTCCACAGTGATGTTGAAAAACTGACAAGAGTGGAACTTGATACTTCAAACCGAGAGAACGTGATCACAGCCACAAACTTCTCAGCTACCTCTACAATATATACTTTAAAACAAGGTAATTGAGGCGTTTATGTTATTTCTTCCTTTAGAATTATATTTAAAATTCTGAACATTACATTCTTAATTGTTTGACAAAAAGACAATAAAATTAGTTCGTTTGTTTCTTCCTTGCTTCAGTTCAGATACCTAGATAATACTTACATTTCTCATGGTGTTCCTTTTAGGAGCAAACCACCAGTGAATGCTTTTCCTCCTAGAAAAGTCCCATTGGTAGATTCCAGTTACTAAAATCTCTGAAGGATGCATGCTTTACATTCTATTTCCCACATTGGTATTCAGGGGAATTGGACCGACCCATAATACACTGAGCTTTGTTATCCTGAGAAATACTGACCAAAAAGTGCCCTGCTCCACTCTTGTTTTAGTACTGAAATGCTTTGTTTGGCCAATGCCATGAATTCACAGAATCACAGAATGGTTTTGGTTGGCAGGGACCTTAAAGCCCATCCAGCTCCAACCCCCTGCCATGGGCAGGGACACTTCCCACCAGCTCAGGCTGCCCAGAGCCCCATCCAGCCTGGCCTTGAACACCTCCAGGAATGGGGCATCCACAGCTTCCATGGGCAGCCTGTTCAGTGCCTCACTACCCTCTGAGTACTTTCCTCCAAACATCTAATCTAAATCTCCCCTCTTTTAGTACAATGCCATGCATCAGTCTCTCACTTGGATTCCTGGATCCTATGCTGCCTGCTAAACTCCTCTTGCAGCATGGGAACTTGGCTCGAAAAATTTGTCCAGCTGGGCACACTGTCACCCATGACACCCACCTCTGTCTTCAGGCCCTAGAGGAACTTCCAGATTCTGGAGTTCCCTGCAACTGAGGGTCTGGGCAGCTCTTTCAGTCCTCGGGAGGTCTGTCTGGGTGTAGGTGCCTGCGTGGGGAGGTTGTTGCCCCTCTGTCCGGGTTTCAGCCTCAGCCAGGCAGTTGCAGCGGGTGGACACCATTCTTGTTTCAGCAGACGGCTGCTTCTTGTTGTTCCCAACATAGAAGCAAGTGGCCTGCCTTCCTCCTTCACTGTGCATGCTCTCCAATTCTTTCTGGTAATGCTGTGACCTGGTGGCAGTGCTCGTTGGAAGGAGGAAGGCATGACCCATGTCTGCTGGTGGCTGCCTTGGCACTGAGATTTTAACTCAACCCCTGTGCACATGTCATTTTAACTCAACCCCTGGCAGCTTCAGTCTGCTGGTGTACTGGATCTTTTGAGAAGAACTTGCTCTCTGCCTAATGGAAGTGCCACAATGTCTTCCTTCAGATTGTGCAGATTCATCCCCTAAGTTTTGAGTTTACATAGTTTAATCGATCTGTTTTTTCCTCTATATTAATTTTTCTGTAGCAAGTGTGTTGTTCAGCAAGAAGGGGAGAAGCTTTGGGAGCTGGTGCTGGGAAATAGGTCTGCATTTCTTGCAGGCCTGCTACAGAGAAGGTCTGCTTTGTAACTCGGAGCAATTCACAGATGTTTATCATTCTCAGCTTTAGTTCTATGAGGAAAAAATAGGAAGAACTCACAAGATACTCACTCATCCCTTTTCACTACTGCATTGCAGAGACAACACTGAATAAATGGAAAGAATTATGTTATATTATATTGCAGTATCACTTGTTAGTATTTGTCCAAGTGATCCCACCTGCTCTCTGCATCATCTGCTGACTGCCCAATTGTGTTTGTCTTAAATGCAAAGCTTCTCAAAGAAGGAATATTACTGCTTTGTGTCTCAGAACAGTGAGTTAGCACACTACCAGCAGCACCAGAAATGAACAGCTATAGTTGTTATTATACATATCCTATTTATGAATTTATATAGTTTACATATTTCCATATCTCTGTAAAACTACTGTGAAGCAAACTGTGAACAAACAACAGACATTTTATCCTTACCTCTGAGTCAAAAAGTCTCTTTTAATGCAATATCCATTATCTTCACTTTCTGACATACCCAACTGTTGTCCATATATTCGCGCCTGAAGATCTGGCCCAATTACTTCAGCTGGTGCGCAACAGCTAAGAAAAAGATACTTTTCCTTAGCATCACTAAAAAAAAAGTAACTAGCTGGTAGGTGTTCAGTTATATTTTAAAGGCTTTGTCCCTTAACCCTAAACATGCAGATTCATAAAGTGCCCCCTGGCAGCTGAGCCACAATAGCCTCCTGTGTGCACGTCCCTTTCCTGTGCCAAATGCAAGGCAGTGTGGCAGAGCTGTGCCTGCAGTGAAGGCATTACAGTGCACAGCCAAGAGGCAGGAAGCGTATGGTGGCAGTGTGGCTTTGCATCATTTCACTGGAGACCTGCTGTGGACCCTCAGTGTGATTCTGGCAGTGTTTGGAGGAGGAATAAGCTGTTGTCCCAGCTGCCCTCTGCAGCACAGTGCTGAGCCTCTGGAGCTGCCTGCTGTGCCACCCTTGCTGGGCCATTCAATTTTCTGCCAACAAAAGTTGGCAACAAAACTCTCCTAGTGCATCTCTCACACCATCCCATGGGCTCATGGCTGGCTGGCACTGAGCCTCTGCCTCAGGGTCCTGCTGCTAATGGGGAATGGGTGAAAATTTCAGTACAGGGATATTGGGAAAAGTGGCAGAACAGCAGACTGGGCATCATCTTAAGACATTTTGAAAACAGTTTTCCTGATTGATCTCAGAAACCCCTTACATTCATTCAAGCAGTGAGCTATTCTGTTAACAGATCCTAACATGTTCAAATCATCAAAATATCTGTGATCAAAACTCAGCCCGTGAGTTTATGTACTGTTAGGCTAAAAGCAAAAACTCTTCATTCCTCCTGCAGGGAACTTTCACAATGTAAATCATCAGGACAAATGTAATAAAAAGCTTTTAAGACGCATGAAGACCTCCAGGTTCCAAAAATCACACTGCTGTTGCTGTTTGGTCAGTGATCTGTATACTAGGGGCAAACAAGGCTTGACATTGCACCTGATGTTTGCTTCATAAAGCTGGAGATCTGAAAATTTCTGTTCCCTGTTTTGGGTTGTTGTTTTTTGACAGATAACACGCAGAATATCTACCGGGTCAGCCTAGATGGGTCTCTGAGAGTCACCTTTGCCAGCGGAATGGAAATCACACTTAACACGGAGCCTCATATCCTAGCAGGAGTCATCAGCCCCACTCTGGGGAAGTGCAATATCTCCCTTCCTGGAGAGCATAACTCAAACCTCATTGAATGGAGGCAAAGGAGGGAGCAGACCAAAGGCAATATCTCCACGTTTGAGAGAAGGCTAAGGGTAAGGCTTCCTCTTGTGTAAAGTGCAGCATTCCCTTTGAAAGCCATTGAACTAAAATTGGGTTGAAATGTTCTACTTTGTAAGAAGTGCGATGGAAAGTTTGTATCAATGGTGGGTCCCAGCCATGAATTTCAAAACCAAACTCCACCAACACTCGACAGGATGTTTGATCTCTGTTTGATTTTAGTTGTTAGACTTGACCTCAAGACATAATTACTTTTTTTCTTCCTCTTCTTTTTCAACTAAGAACTTAATTATGTCTTTGGAAGAAGCTGTGAGCAAAGGACAATGCATAGTTACTGCAGCACAGCAGCAGACTTGGAGCCAGATTCTGCCTCTCAGATCTAACTACCCTCTTTGTGCTGCGGTGAATAACAGGTGCCAGCCTCTGCCCAGTGCAGAGAGGATCTCTTGGGGCACACCTTGGGTGGTTGGGCCACGGCATCTCCTGCAAGCTATGGTATTTCAGAGCCTCCACATGTATCCAGACAGGCTGTGGATTCTGCCCTTCACCGCACATGTTCAGACACCCTCACTCCCTCTGGCTGGGTTACTGTATGGCTCTAATAAGAATGATTTTAACAGTGCATATGTGGTTTATATTTATTTTCAGGAGAACTCACAGATTACAATGACAGATGGTCAACATTCAGCATTTAATTAGGTAACACTAAGGCTTAAAGAGACTGTTACCTTGCAGAACAGGTTTATTTATGAAATCCGTTCTGTTTTTCACATGAATACTCCATAAAATGTCTGTACCAGTAGTACAGATGCGAATTTTGGCCTTTAAAATATTGCATTATTAACTACAGCAGGTCTGGATAAGTATTATCTCTGAAGGTACATCTGTTAGCTCTGAAAATACAGAGATAGTTATTTAAATCTTTGGATTTCTTTTTGGTTATCATATCTCATGTATTTTTTATTTTAAAAGTGTGTCAGTTTGGTTTTCAACTGTGCTTATCAATCAGAAACCCAAGGCTTGGATGATATGGCCAGACTAATTACCATGTGTAAAGAAACCATTTGAAAGGACATCTTTCAGACTTGGCAGTCACAATTACTTTACGAGGATCTTGCAAGTGCGAAAAAGCTCTATGTGTTTTTTCTTTCCTATCCTCTGACTGCCTCCTTTCTGTCCTAGTTCACACACATTTAGCCCTGTCCAGAGAGGTTGCTGAACTTATTACAATAGCAAAGATGTGTTGTTAAAATGGCAGCATTCAAGCTGTGACCTCCGTGGTTCGCTTTACCTAATCAATTGACTTCTGTATGATTTTATGCTTAAGTAACTGTACGGTGCATACTTTTTAAGGGTCTTGCAGAATAAAAGTCTTAAATGGAAAGGTCATAGTCAGTCATCTATTCTGCTTACCTTGCCAGGGCCAAGTTGTTCATCACAGTTACATTTTAAAGTACTTCATCCTGCAGTTTTCCTGTTATGCAGTTTATATTTTCTGTTGTTGAAATTGATTGCCAGATCTTTTAACTCATTTTCACTTGCTTCTGCACAATGCTTAGTATTACCTGCCAAAAAAAAATAGGGAGGAAATTCACAAGTTAGTCAGGATTAGATGGATTCTGGCTGAAGGCATAAAATGTTCAGTGAAATATTGCAAACCTGAAGCTATGCAAAACTCTGCTGATTGACCTGCCTCTGGGTCAGTCTGCTGATGCATAAAAGCCCTCATGTAGTCCTCCTCCTCCCCCTTCACTTTCCATCCAGCAAGGGTATGCAGTGTAGGAATGACTTTGGTGTGTCTTTGTCCTATATTCTCTGTCCTTTCAAAGGTGTCTGCTAGATCACAGGAGTTGATCATTGCATCGTTATTTCTGTAAATTATAAGTTTCTTTTGGTACCTACCAGAAAGAAACCAACCTTCATACCTACCACGATCAAAGGAGCTTTATGGAGTGTTCTTGCCTACCCAGAAGGATGTCAGCTTGCCAACATTACAGTGTTTTCCAACCCCCTGGAACAAAGGATGGAGGGAACCTGGTGGGACAACATTATGTGAGGATTTTGTAGTGGAAAGGAGAAATATTCTGTGCATGGGATACACCATGCAAATAAGCACAAGAGAAAGGGACAAATGGATTTGCTGCTGTTGCCAATAAAAAGGACCTTGGATGATAGGTGAGATATGTGTGTCCCGGAGTTCAGCTTTAGGAAGATGAGATGTTTGCATGGGATGCTGATGCTGATGGAGTGGGGAGCAGGTGAAGGTGTAAGGAGCTGGAGCAGTCTAGCTGGGAAGGAAAATAAAGGAGCAGCAGGATGTACCTAGAGACACCGTCTTTCCTTGGTGACTTGGTTATTAGAAGAAATATGCAGGACATCAGGAGCAAAAATACAATCTTATACTCTGTTTGAATGAGTAAGCCAATAATGAAAGGGATTTCATGCTTGCTGTTGACGAATACTTGAGTACTGCTGGGAAAAAAAATGTAGCATCAATAGCAGCCCTTATCCTGGATAAGGTTCTAGTGATACCTTCTGAAAACTTATAGCGAGTTATATTTTAGAAATAAAATTGTTAAGCACTTAATATGCCATGATTGGCCCAATAGGACGTGTGTTAGAAAGCTTGCAATGTAGGACAAAAAGAACTATGCTGAACTTTGAAAATGTATGTAAAGGAAAGCTCTGGGGATTGGACCAGTTCTCAGTGGAAATGAGCAGACTTTTAGGAGCCCCCAGTTAAAGGAAGAAAAAAAGAAGGAAAAAAAAAAAAAAAAAAAGCACAATGGAAGAGTTTTCTGGGGAAAAAAGATAGAAATCTAGTTTAAAGATGTCACTTAAAGATCAGTCCTGATACCATCACTGAAACAAATGGCTTTGAATGCTAAGAGGTATAAATTAGAAGGCAGGTAACTGGGGATGAGATGAAGGATGACCTAGTTGAAAAGACAAAAGCTTTTCTTTCTCTGCCAGTTCCTAACATTTTTAATTCTTAATTGCAATTACCAACCATTTTAAAGTCATGTCACTGTATTAGTATAAAATGCATACAATTTTTGGATATAGGCCACTGTTAGCATGTTCTGAATAATGCTGTAAACATTGTGTTTTAAAGAGTGGAACTTTTGCATGGTGTGAATTCCCTACTCTTTAAATAGAACAGAAATGAGTAAGTTAACGGAAATGCTAGAAGAGACATCTAACTTTATCTCAGTATCTAAATCAATGCAGGAAACAGGAATTAATCAGAGTTTTCCTTTAAGTGCAGAACTGCCAGCCCTGGTGCTTCCGGAAAGTATATAAAACAGTCTGTAGGCATGTATGCAGTTTATATTAATAATAAATCTATGTACAATCAGGCATTTTAACATCAATCTTAATCTAACAAGATTTCTTTTTTATCAATTGAACTGCTATTTTAATTGACTTCTAAAAATGAAGCAAAGCTGTTGTTAAAATCAATGAGCATGATGCATAGTAATATACTGATTGGAATTCAGCTCTGCTCCCTCCTGTCTTTTGCATAACTTAGAGGAACTTGGTGTTGGATGCTATCCAGGTTTTATAACTGAGTATCCACAAAATTGAAAGCTTGAATGCTTGGCCAGTCTTACTTGTTTTTACCTTTTTTTTTTTTTTTAAATAACAAAAATGGAAGCAACTCATTGGCCTCAATTCAAGTCAGAAGTCCTGTAGATATAGGCTTTGACAGCTTTGTTTATTATCATATTTAGCAAATTATCTCCTTTTATTTACCAGCCTTGTAGCAAGTTCTAATGATAGGGTCAAATCCTCAGCCACTGTGTATCAGTTTACATTGACTCAAGTCAAAACACAGACAGGGAAATATACAATCAGCTCATCTGATTTCACATTTTAGACAGTTTACATTTGAGAATGAAAGTCAAGCGAAGTGCACAGTGTTTATTTACATCTGCAAAATTTCTGGCCATAAAAGCAATGGAAGTAGAGCCAAAGAGTGTTTAAAATAAATAATAGATATATATTTTTATGAACTACTAAAACTATTATTGAAGTCAGCTGAATTTTCTCCCTATTTTTGTCAGCTGAAATTTTGAACCAATATTGCTTTCAGAACCAGTTTTTACTGGCTTGTAACTGAGCACATGAGCTCCAGTCTCTCACAGGGGCTCCTTACTGACTTGCATGTACATTGGAGGAGCCATCTCTAAGAAGCCACTGGGATTTGAAATCAGCATTTCAATGACAGCATTGAAATGCAGACTGCTACCCATGTGTCATTGCATCTTGTCTTAAGAAGGGTGTTAAATTGAACTTAAATCTAATATAAGAAAGTAAACAAATGAGACAAAATACGGAATATAAAGGAAGTAGTGATGTCCCCAAAAACCTTATTTTAACTGTGTGAGCCTTTAAATACTGCTGCTATCCTCTTTACTGCTAATTCTGCCTCTGTGTGATTTTCATTCATATTCGTTATCTCATTCCTGAAAATTAGATTGCAAGCAATTTGTATTCAAGACTTTCTTTTCTCCTAGCTGCATACTATGGCAATAATAATAATAGCAATAAGAACATTAAATATGTACATAGACAGTAAATGAATATGAGGCAGGGTATATCTTCTGCTTGCTTCTGAGTTATTTTACCACCAAGAGGACTGATTTTTTTTTGTTTTGTTTTGTTTTTTCAGAAATTGCAATAAGTTTGCAAAGAAATATATTATCATAAACTAATCCATCAGACTGTATACAAGCAAATACAGTTGAGCTGAACATCACATTTTACTTGGGCTCCTTACCTATCATTAGAGCATAAATTGTAATAGTTACAGCAGTCTACAGGGGTATGTAGGTATTTTACAGCTATTGTAAATGAACAGTATTAGAGTTAGACATGTATGTATATAAAACCGCAGGAGTAGTAGTTGAAGAAAGAACACCTGCTTCTTCTAGATTTTCAGATTATTTTGTATCTAAAAACAGAAAGAGGAAAGAAAAAAAAATGTTCTTTCTAATCACAACCACCATATGATCACAGCTTGAATTATTAAACAGGTATTCTTAACCATTTACTTTACTGCTATGCCTCCAGGTCTCAGGAAGGAGCAAGCACTGTGTTATACAGCGCTAACACCTGAACTAACATCATTTCTGCTGTAAGGAATGTATTAATTGGAATAGACTAATACAAGTGATTAGATAAAACTCAGTCCATTAATACAATGAGCACATTGGGCATTGATCTGAAAAAGACAAGTCAGTGAACAATGTTTTATGGTTTTCTAAATTATAGCTTGGATTTAAATGGAGTTTAAGAGTGACTGCCCAGTGACTGAATGATGAAAGCACTGGGTAAGCATATTTTGTCTTCAGAAATATGGCTCAGCTTTGAGCTTCGTTTCTAATCGAAAATTTTGGACCACAAGCACTAGCAGGTCGAAGCAGTCAACCTGTTCCCTTGCCGAAGGACATGATGAGGTTAGCAAATACTGCAGGTCCCAAATATGATCCGAGACCTGCAGCAAGGAGTACGGCTGGCAGCAGGCACTTCTGCCACTGCCTTTCACAAGCTCTGGGAGTAGGCTGCTTTTGGGAAGAAGTGTGAGGACACTGGTGAGTAGGGTTTTTGGGAGCTCCAAGCACAGCTCTTCCCTCCTTGGCATCAGTATGCGACCTAGCATGGGCTATCCCACAGCAGCAGCTGACCTATTGATATTAATGGAGCCTAAGAGAGAGAAGGTGAGTTAGGATTAATTTTGTTAATTTTGGGGTTTAACTACACATCTTTGACTGGAATCAAACAGTCTGTCTATAGATCACTTTTGAGAAAAAAGAATAAAATCTTAGGAAAAGAAGAGTGGCGATGAAAGTTTGGTGTGTGAATATAGAAAACATCCAGCTATATGATGCAACACTGAACGCAAACAACATTTTGTTTCTTGGTCCTCCTGTTTCTCATCTGAATGATCTTCTATTTTTCTGCCTTTAGTATGTCCTAAATTCTCAATCCTACTGTTAAGCCATTGCATATTTTATTAGAGCTGACACAGAAATGTTTCTGTCATATGTAATTAAGGTACATTGTCTTCTTACCTTCCTGTATCTTGTGTTTAGGCCCACAATAGAAATCTGCTCTCCATTGATTTTGATCATGTAACCAGAACAGGAAAGATTTATGATGATCATCGAAAATTCACTCTTAGGATTATGTATGACCAGACAGGCCGCCCAGTTTTGTGGTCGCCCATCAGCAAATACAATGAGGTCAATATCACTTATTCACACTCTGGATTAGTGACCTACATCCAAAGAGGAACCTGGACTGAGAAAATGGAGTATGATCCAAGTGGGAACATAATTTCCAGAACATGGGCAGATGGCAAAATATGGAGTTACACGTATTTAGAAAAGGTAAGTCATTTTAGAAGTGGATTATTTTACCAAGGCAAGAATATTTGTTCTTTATGCAGATACTAAGAGAGACTATATTGTGAGTTATGTTATGATGCTGTCTCGTGCAATAGTATATAAGATTTATAGAAAATGCATACAATTACAATAACCAGAGAAAAATGTGTCTGGAGGTGCTTAGACCTATAGTCATCACTTCAAACCTGTCATAATTTAATTCTGAAGAAAGGTAATAGCAGCTCAGATCTGTTCAATCGGTAGGTAAGAAGACTTCTTTGTCCCACTCCAAGTGCAAGTGAACAAAGGACACTCCCAACTACTGAAAAATGTTTTGCCATTCTGTAGTAAATAAAAGTAGTCAAAGAAATAAGTCATCAAAATGGAACTGTTTCATCCCCCAAAACACACTTCTTTTAAGCCAAAATTATGCACCAGTGAGTGCAAGCTAGCACTTGTTCGGTGCTGTGCTGTAAGAAATGGACTAATCCTTCGAGGAGACAAATTACTTTAGTATTTATGATGCCCATTTGGGGGAAAACCCATAAACTAATATGAAATGAGTTATTGCCCTGCTTTTATAGTGACTTCATGTCTAAATTACCTGAGTGTTATAATTTTCAGTTATGTGTGTGGTCATGAAATGACAGAATAAATGCTGTACAGTCTCAGAAACAGCATCTCATTTGTCTGTACAAGCATCTCATTTGTTATTTTGTCTCTCAAATCCAAAAAGCCAATCTGTATTTTTAAAGCTTCCAGAACTAAGCGTGAAATTATATTCAAATAGTATCTTTCAAAACTTTTTTTCTTAAATAGAAATATCTGTGACTACCCATTATACCCTGAGTTTGAAGAACATTTTTCTGAACCTGTTAACCACAGGGAAAGGATAGGAGGGGGTAGGTGAGGTAAAACTGATAGAGGGTGAGGAATCACACACAAGGAATCCAGTGACTTTGAAGTTAGTTCGATATATAAAAGTTCCAAATGTGTACTTTTAAGATAAACTTTGCTATACTTATTTTGAATGTATTTAAGCCTGATCCTCAAAAAAAAAAAAAAAACTTAAATCTAACCCAGAGAAAAAAAAGTGATGCATAAAAATATGATTCCTTCCTTGTCTGCATGCAGTATGGTTCTTGCATTTGTTAACAAGATTGGCAAACCCTGGAAGCTTCAGAAGTTTGGTTCAGATAAATTTGTCAGGGCTCCTTTTGTCTGTATGCTCTTCTTCAAATTGCAAGTAAACAGGCGTTTAGCACAGCTTTCAAATATTTGGCAACGTGCCTTTTGGAATCTTTTATTTTTTCTTCGGGCCTAATGGACCGTAATTTTGGAAAGATGTATGCTTTTTATCTTTCCAACCACTTTGCTTGCTCATAGTTTGTGATGAGCTTATAAATAAAGTCATATGATTTAAACCTGTCATTCTGGAATTCTGCACAAGTGGACAAATCCTGATCTTGTAGGAGCAAATGACAAAAGCCTACTGGCTCAGGTAGTGGCAGGCTTGACTTATACTGTAACTTGTCACTAAATTATTGAAAGCCATACACACTATAGACATAATCTCCCAGCTATTTAATGTGCTTTCCTCACAATTTGTTACTTGTGCCAAAGAAAGATGAATTCACTGTCAAAATTAGACATTGAGATATCATTTTGTAGCCCATTAAAGTCAATAGCTCGTTGTGTTAATTATGTAATGTCTGAAACCTCATAAGACCCAATAATTCCTTTTATCAAAAAATCAATTATATAGTTCACTTCCAACTCCTAGTTATTTACTTTTCCATTTATTACCACTTGATGAGTTGTCTGTCTTCTAAAAGCTCTCCTCCTTCCAGGGTTATACCCAGTAAGTTTTCAAGAGCCCTGTTATGGTAGTACTGGAATTAATTCTCACTGATGACATTGGGCTTCTCTTGATTTGGTCGCTCTCCTCAATTAGCTGATGGCGTTATAAAACCTGAATACTTCCAGTTTTCATCCCAAATCCTGCTGTCTACCTCCAGACAAACTCGCTGAGCGGCTGTGTGCGTGTGTTGGACAGAAATGACATCTAGTGGCCGTGCCCAGCAGTTGCGTGTTCCCAGGAGAGCCCCCAGTTCTTGCCACTGGCTTTGGTTTCGTCGCATCAGTCATTACGTGGCTGATCAGGCTTTGGCTGCTCTTATAACATGGATGTTTTACCAGCTCCCCTCTGAAATCCTCTAAAATTATTAGGATCCAATTTGTGCAGATAGTGCAAAAATCTATTGTAATATTATCAGGATGAATAGGGAATTAATTTTGTTTTCTCTTTATAGTGTCCCTAATAGGCTAGATAGGACAGTAAGTCTCCAACCCTTCTACTGTCTAGCCTTTTACTATCCTGGACAAAAGTGGAAAAGCCACAAAGTGCTGTAAAATGGCACACAGGGGCACTAAAATTATATTGGAGATGTTTCTGATCTTGTTATTCATACTCTGTCAATGGCAGACAGTTTAAAAATAGACCCGGGAGCAGTATATATAGAGCAGCATCACATCAGTGCTAGGAGAGAGTTCAGCCCATGGTTTACTGCAGGATGGGGACTGTTGACTGAAGGTGAAGCTAAAATAAACTCTATGTGTGTTAGAAGTGCTTGGCAGACCAGCAGTAAAGCGATCAGAAAAAAGCTTGGTGTCTAGGTCTGTTGGCACACATTGGGATGTGTTGGGGCTCCTGGGCTGGCAAGCAGGTGATGGGTGCCCATCAGCAAGGGCAGGAGGGCACACACCTTACAGGTCGGGGGGCAAGAGAGTCTGGTCTGGGCTTAGCTGTCTTCTCTCCTCTGAATGAGCACTCTGGTTATTTGTCAGAGCACAGTGCCTTACCAACAAAGTTGCTAAACACATCACAGGGCTGAGGCTTTTTTTTAAAAAGCCTTTTTCCTGATTTCTTTTCCCAATACTCTATGAAAAAGCACAATCACACATTCCTTGTAAAACTTTGTTTTGCATGGTGTCTCGGTTTAGAAAAGACCAACAAGTTTGCTTACAGGGCCATGAGCTCAGAACTGCTCAGGATCTACTCTCCATTTGAGATCAGGCACTGGAGCAAGGATGCGCAGTGCTCTGAAACATCCAGGCCACTCACCAGGGCTGCAGGAAGGCTACAAAGCTCTCCCATACATTTTCACTCTGTGCTTTCATTCTACTTGTTTCAACAGTGACTGTTCACTGGCAGGGTTGTATGCTGCATGCTGTGACCTTGCATGGGACTGGTGGAGATGTTTACAGAACCCAAACAGAAACACTTGCAAAGAAAAATGCTTGCTTGCCATGCTTGCATACTCATCTGCCAAAAAAAAAAAAAAAAAAAAAAAAAAAGGAAAGAAAAACATATTTCATTGACTGGCCACAATTAACCAACCTGGGGCAAAATATCTAGTACCTGTGTAGAAATTTTATTCTTTTTAAACATTAAAAAACATAGAGAGAACCTTCTCTAAGCACAGGGATACTGGGGCCTCTGGGGTGGTCTTTCATAGAAGACATACAGAAGAAGGGGTAGGTCTGTGCTAGAGCTATGCAGAATACCAGTAAAAGCTAAACACCACATACACACCACTGTATGGTTTGCCTTTCCACCTCCTGTAGAAACATCTGTTGGTACAGATGCTCTACCTGTGATTGAAGAAGTGGTTCCCTCTGTTTTAGCTTCCTGGGAGGATGACCTAAATATTTCAAAGCAACATGGCAAGTCAGCATGAGGCTGAAATGCCACTGAGAGCCACATCTGCCTTCCAGTTTGGGGGTCCTTACCTCTAGCCTTATTATCATTCTCCTTCTGCTTTATGCCACCTTGCCTTGCTGGCCAGGTCTGCTGAAGCTGAAAGCTTTACCCGCAGTTACACAGACAGTAAGAGCAACCTACAAGAGTGGGTGGTTGTTTCAGCATTTCCTTAATCTTCAGGCACTCACCAGATGAATGAATAATAATTTGCTTGATCAACCACTTACATTGCCCTTCCTGTTTGATTGCAGTCCGTGATGCTCCTGTTGCACAGCCAGCGCCGCTACATCTTCGAGTACGACCAGTCAGACTACCTGCTTTCGGTCACCATGCCCAGCATGGTGCGCCATGCCTTGCAGACCATGCTGTCTGTTGGGTACTACCGCAACATCTACACCCCACCGGACAGCACTGCGGCTTTCATCCAGGACATCACCAGAGATGGACGGCTCCTGCAAACATTGTATCCTGGGACAGGTCGCAGGGTCCTTTACAAGTACACGAAGCAATCCCGGCTTTCCGAGATCCTTTACGATACTACTCAGGTCACATTTACCTATGAGGAGTCTTCTGGGGTTATTAAAACCATACACTTAATGCATGATGGGTTCATCTGTACCATCAGATACAGGCAAACAGGTTTGTGTAACTATAACTACTTTGCTAAAGTTTTTGGTTCTGATCCCGCACTTACCTGGCATGAAATTCCATTATTTTTATGTCTTCTTATTTTTTATGTTTCAACAGAAAAAAATGTGTATATATGTCTATGTCTGTGTCCACGGGCATATATAGCTGTCCCGTTTGAAATACAGTTTTCTTTTTACTGCTTGGTTTGGAATAGCGCTTACAATGTTTGATTGTTTTTATTCCACTGTGTGGATATTTGCTAAATACTAAATCAAGTTGGTTTATTGTTTGTGTTTGTAAGTTTCCCTGTTTATACCAAAATGTAACATAAATTTAAAAGGACTATTTATATGAGGAAGAAAATCACCATGTAAAATAAATTCAGTTTAGAATTATCTTGTAAGTAAAAAGGAATCATAATTATGAATAAAATAGCATTCATTTAAACAAATGTTAATAACATACAAATATTTTGTAGAGCAAACATTAATAAAGGTTTGTGAGAGAATAATCAACCATACCCTTAGTTAATATACTGTCTGAGATAGTCAAGTAGCAATGAGGCAAGGGTATATTTGAGTTCATAGCTTTTCTGTGCTAGTTCTGTGAAGTGTACTATGGACATAATTCATTTCTTTTCTTGCTTTTCCTCTTTCCTCTGTTTCTTGTGGACAGGTCCACTTATCAGTCGCCAGATCTTCAGGTTTAGTGAAGAAGGGCTTGTAAATGCCAGATTTGACTACAGCTACAACAATTTCCGTGTCACAAGTATGCAGGCCATGATAAATGAGACACCTCTGCCCATTGATCTGTACCGTTACGTTGATGTCTCTGGCAGGACAGAACAATTTGGCAAATTCAGTGTGATTAATTATGATTTAAACCAAGTTATAACCACCACTGTGATGAAGCATACCAAAATTTTTAGTGCCAACGGTCAGGTGATCGAAGTACAGTATGAAATTCTAAAGTCTATTGCCTACTGGATGACCATTCAGTATGATAATATGGGTCGTATGGTGATCTGCGATACACGCGTAGGTGTGGATGCCAATATAACTAGGTATTTTTATGAGTATGATGCTGATGGTCAACTTCAGACTGTGTCTGTGAATGATAAAACCCAGTGGCGCTACAGCTATGACCTTAACGGCAACATCAATTTGCTGAGCCATGGAAACAGCGCACGCCTCACTCCTCTGAGATACGATCTTAGAGATCGCATTACCAGACTTGGAGAAATTCAATATAAAATGGATGAAGATGGTTTTCTCAGGCAAAGAGGCAATGAGATCTTTGAGTACAACTCTAATGGTCTGTTGAACAAAGCATACAACAAAGTGTCTGGCTGGACTGTGCAATACTGCTATGATGGTCTTGGAAGACGAGTTGCAAGTAAATCAAGCCTGGGACAACACCTACAGTTCTTTTATGCTGATCTCTCCAACCCAATAAGAGTTACTCACTTGTACAATCATACTAGCTCAGAAATAACATCCCTATATTATGATCTTCAAGGTCATCTCATTGCAATGGAATTAAGCAGTGGGGAAGAATATTATGTTGCTTGTGATAACACTGGAACACCACTAGCAGTGTTTAGCAGTCGGGGACAAGTTATAAAAGAAATTTTGTACACGCCATATGGAGAGATCTACCAGGACACTAATCCAGATTTCCAGGTTGTCATTGGTTTTCATGGAGGGCTCTATGATTCTCACACTAAATTGGTTCATCTGGGCCAGCGGGACTATGATGTCATTGCTGGTCGGTGGACAACTCCAAACCATCACATATGGAAACACCTGAATGCTGTCCCACAACCATTTAATCTCTACTCATTTGAAAATAACTACCCAGTTGGCAGGATCCAAGATGTCGCTAAGTATACAACAGGTAAAAGTAACACATTGCTTACGAAAATACAGGTTTTGGTCAGATTCTGGTATGGATTTAATACTCCAGAAATCCTTTATATACATTCAAAGTTAGTATTTGGCTCTAGTCTTAGATATATTAAAGTTATTTCTTTGGTAGCTAACAACTTACAGAGCTTCGTCTGTTTTTATAGTCTTCTGGTAATCAGTAAAATAATTAATAGCTTCATCTGCTTCTTCTCTAAATGCTAAAAATAGGGGAAGAATGGAGGCAGCATAATTCTAATTTTTTTCCATTATAAGTAGGAAGCGGGTACACAATCGATTAGAGTATTGCTATGCTTTGTAATCAGATAATTTGTTTTCTAAAATAAATGCTATAACCAGTACTAAAAACAAAAATTGATGTGAAATCATTATTTCTGAATAGCTTGAATTTCTGTAAACTACACGCACTTTTTCTACGATTTACATGTCTCATTGCCTTAATATTTATTTATTTATTTACTTACTTATTTTTTTTGTAGACATTGGAAGTTGGCTAGAGCTGTTTGGTTTCCAGTTGCACAATGTACTACCTGGGTTCCCAAAACCGGAGATAGAAGCTTTGGAGACAACATATGAACTTCTACAGCTTCAAACAAAAACCCAAGAGTGGGATCCTGGAAAGGTTAGCATAAACTCTGTTCAACTGCTTCTATTTCTGAAGTAAGCAATTTGATTAGAAAATGCTGATTAACAAGGAAACAATGTAACTGTTTTTTCAACGTGATAGACAAGGCAAATAATAGTCTAACTATGCATTATTTACTGGCATCAGATTCGAGTTTTAAAGAGAAACTTCTAGGAACACAATGAAGAAACTTCAAAGCAAAGTGATAAAATGTTTGTGCACAAATTGAACTGCAAAATTTTATGGAATTAAAGAATTAAAACACCAAGTTTTTGTCTTTGATAGCAAAGAAGCCATAGAGAGCAAAGAAGCCAAAATCACCAAGAGTAGAAACAGCTTTACAAGTCTGTTTCTCTGCATAGCCTTTGCAGGAAAACAGAAACCTTGTTGTGGATTTGAGTTTGTAAAACTCAAACCCCAGAGCTTGTTTTCACTAAGAAGAGACATGCAGCAGCTTTCAGGGTCTAGCAATCAATGTGACTGCAACAGGACCAACTATGGATGTTCTGAGCAGGTGTTCATGTTTTGCATTTAACCATAAGAGGTATTATTTTACAAAGAAGAGAGAGAAAAGATGCCTTCCTCTAATGTAGTCAGGAAAAGAAAGCATAAATAGTTGTGAGTTCACATCAGCAGCGTATAGTGCACTTCTTTTCCCATTCAGAGATGACTACACAGTGTGCAGAGCGCTGGAGAGTCAGAGCTGGTTCCAGATTTAGGAGCATGTCCAGGTAAAATTATCACTGAGATATTAAAGGAGCTATTACAAAGGCACAGGAAGATTATTGTGATAGGTATACTGTAAAAAGACAAATAGACAGTTGGAGGGAGATTTTTTTAGCCACAATGGAGAGAAAGATCTACAGATCTGATGAACTTCCCTTGTTCCTATTGTTCTAGTGTCCTGAGACCTTCACAGCTTGATTTCCTTAAAGAATTGGCTATAAAACTGTTTCTGCTGTTTTACAGAAGACATAATGAGACCTAGTGATTTGCCTAGAATCATGTGAGAGAGTACAGTTTTGAATTCAGGTTTCCCCTTACCTATAAGTTGAAAGTCCAGCCATTAGAGTGACAATTCAAGAAGGGGAGGAAGAAAAAAGGAAGGATAAGAGTGAGAACAGCATTTGTGATAAACATGTTTTCCACTTGTTTTCTAGAAACTAAAGAGTCCAAGAGACAGAAAGTGATAGGCGATTAGAAAGCCTGTGCAAATACCCAGGCTCTGTAGATGCACAAGATGTTTTGTGAAAGAATTGGAGATCCATTTTAATCAGCTAAGATATTGGTAGGAACTGTGACACACCATGAAGAACTACAAGATTCCTCTCCTGCAAACTTTGTATTTTCTTTTCCAGACTATCCTTGGTATTCAGTGTGAGCTACAAAAACAACTCCGAAACTTTATATCCTTGGATCAACTTCCTATGACACCCAGTTATAGTGATGGCAAGTGCTATGAGAGCGTGAAACAACCAAGGTTTGCAGCTATTCCTTCAGTGTTTGGGAAAGGCATCAAATTTGCTATCAAGGATGGTATAGTGACAGCAGACATTATCGGTGTGGCTAATGAGGACAGCCGGCGCATCGCTGCCATACTCAACAACGCTCACTATCTGGAGAACCTGCACTTCACCATAGAGGGCCGAGATACGCACTACTTTATCAAGTTGGGGTCTCTGGAGGAAGATTTGGCCCTAATTGGCAACACCGGAGGACGACGCATCCTGGAGAATGGCGTCAACGTCACAGTGTCACAGATGACTTCCGTGATCAACGGGAGGACTAGACGCTTCGCTGACATACAGCTCCAGCACGGTGCACTGTGCTTTAACGTTCGGTATGGAACAACAGTAGAAGAAGAAAAGAACCATGTCTTAGAGATAGCCAGGCAGAGAGCTGTGGCTCAGGCCTGGACTAAGGAGCAGAGACGGCTGCAGGAAGGGGAAGAAGGGATTAGGGCATGGACAGACGGAGAGAAACAGCAGCTTCTAAGCACTGGACGGGTACAAGGCTATGATGGATATTTTGTTTTGTCTGTGGAGCAGTATCTTGAACTTTCTGACAGTGCCAATAATATTCACTTTATGAGACAGAGTGAAATAGGCAGAAGGTAACAAAGAAAACCTCTGCCTTTGCGTCACCAAAGACTGCCTGTTTTTAAACGTAAAATGGTTTATTGTATTGGTTTTTCTAGATCAGAACTCTGTATATATAAATATAGAGGAAAAAAAACATATCCAACTGCCTTTAAATGTGACAGAAGATGGTATTTTAATATTGTTCGTTTAACTCTTTGAGAGATGACAGTGGAGATTTTTAGTTCTTGTGTGGCAGTATTCAAACCTTTCAGAAGCAGAGCTAATAGCTGCATGAGAGCACGAACAGCCCGGGGTGAGAGCACGCATCCAAGCAGGGCAGGTGAGAGCGCAGCGTGCTCTGCCTTCTTCTAAAGAAACACCACTTCTTTTCCGTTGCTGTTGATTTAGTAACTCACCAGTTATTTAAAAGGTTACGGAGCCCAATTCTGTAGCCTGTATTTACTGGGTAGTTTTATCCCATTGAGATCTCCCATAGGTTCAAGGGATTGCATACAAAACCCAGACTGTGTATGGAAACTTTGTCATTGCTCATCAACACTGCACATGTCATTTGTCACAGCTGTGATCTAAGGGATTTTCTAACCTGGAAAACCCAACTTTTATTAGACACAGTTTGTAAGTATTTTTATGGATACAGCTTATAGAGGCTGTACCATATGAGCTACGCCTTTGCTAGATCATGGCCACCTCTCATTCAGTCAGTGAAGAAAACCACGTTGCATCTCTGTTCACACACGGGAGCTTCTCTCCTGGTTCCCTTGGTGTGGGGTTGTGCTGGAGTCCAGCAACACAGTGGAGCTGCAGATCCTCCTGGGAGGGGTGCGGGATCACACTGCACCATTGGGGTTCAGCCAGGTACCAGAGATGGCCAAAACAGCCCTGCGAGCACAGTAGTCAACAGGGGTCTCCCCCCTGACATCAGCAGGCTGTGGATTAGGCTTTATCTCAATGCTTTTGGGACAACCTCTGTTATTCAGCTGGGAGGGTTCACGTGTATGCAATTTGTAGCCTTGCAGGATCAGTCCTGCCTGTAGAATTGGGCCAGGACTCTTCTTCTCACAGATCATTTGGAAGTTGTAGTGGTGTTGGGTTTAGGCATCATGTTATTTTCATCTCAAATTGATAATCCCGTTGTATTACTCATTTTGCGGAGTCTCAAGAAGATTGGTGGGTTGGAAGTTGATGAACCTGTGTGGATAGTACATATGTTGATAAATGTAGAACATTTTGGGGATGACTCTTCACTTTTCAGCTCAATATCTAGAGCACATAGAAAAGCATTATATTGCATGGGCAGAAATTTTTATTTCCCAAGGTATCGTGCTGCTGGCACAGTTATTTCATAGCAGAGTAGGTGATCCTTCTTTTCGCTTGTCATTTTTAAAAGACCTGATTAGCTTGGGCGGGGGGCGGGCACACGGGGGGGATAGGTAACCACATTTCCTTTACTGACTTTCCAAGGAAGCTAGAAGTCTTGTTATAGAGCCTGTGTATCCGTAACAGTGATGTTATTGCACATTTCTTTCAAAACAGACTTAGTAAATATATTGAAACAATTTCTGCTCAGATTTCCTGAAGCCAACAAAGTGCTTTCTTTGTCTCCCTTTCTTCCCTTTTTCTTTTTTTTTTTTTCCTTGTTTTTGGGCAGGTGGAGCAGACTGTACCAAAGTTAGGGATGAGCCTGAACTGGAACCTGAGACCTGGATCCTCCAGGACTTGGCCTCAGGTCCCAGCCTCGTGCCTCCAGCATCTCTTCCCTGACTCCCTCTGTTCCCCAGGGGAGCCAGACCAGCTTTGGGGGTCTGGGATATGGCTGGGCAAGAGCCAGACCCAAAACCACCTTCTACCCACAGCCAGGGGGGCCTGCGGACCAAAACCTGCACATACATACCTTGCTCAGGCTCATCACTAACAATTGTACAGAATTTGGAGCTGATGACATCCAGTTTTGACAGCTCTGATTGCCGCAATTTTCCATAAAAATCATGGAGAATTTGAATACCTCCACACCAGCCTAAAAATGGACCTTAAAATCCTTGAGCCTCTAATATGCTTTTAATCAATGGAAGAATAATTTATTAATTGTATATAGAGTGCATTCATAAACGTGATGATGTATTTTATCACTGATCCAAGATGTCAAATATTAGAGTCTATTTTACTTATATTTTAAGCAATTATACTTTTTTGCAATTCACTAATGACGTATCATTTTCAAACTGCTTTAAATATCCATTATAAACAAATATTTGAAGCTATTAGATTTACCTTGAACTGTGCATTTCTAGTATGTAATACATATTTAGTTAGTTGTGCCTTTAGTTTCTTAAAGTTATATTTGTATTATATGCAGGAAATGCACTTTGTATTACCTACAGCTGTGTTTTTTAATACTGCCTTGATTACTGTTGTTCTCATATTATGCCAAAAGGTCAAAGAGTGAAATGTGTTTGTCTCTGAAAGTCAATTTGGCATTTTTCCAGTTCCTGGGTGGATATTTTTGAACAATATTTCTTACAAGCATATGGATGTCTAAAAAATTACATGATATTACGTGGCCCTGTTACAAAAGAAAAAAGGGCTTTCATCATAACAGTGTCAGTTATTTAGGAAGCTAAAAATAATATTGTGTTGAGATGACAGTACTAAAGAAATTGTATTGATAAATGAGCACTGGAGACTGAAGTCATAGCTCCACGTGGGCCAGCCAGCAGTGAGTCGTGAGAACTGTAACTATAGCAAACAGCTTTGGACCATCTTATTCATGAACAATCTCAGATGGAGGCAGGGAATATTTCAGTCTCCATTTTCTTTTTCTAGTAGTTAGAATAATTTCTGAGTGTTGTTGTTTTGTAGTTTCCCTTTTTTGTTGTTTTCCTTTTTTGTTTGCTTTTTTACTATTATTATTTTGCACTATAGCCTAGAGTCCCAAGTGAGAAAAAGCAAAAAAAAAAAAAATAATGGCATGCAAATTTGTATTGTTCTTTAGATCAGATAATTTGATGCTAGCATTCTGCACTGCAAACAAGGTTCTGAAAGTGGAAAAAAATAAAATAATGAAATGAAATAAATTAAAATAAAATAACATAACAAAATAAAATAATCACTATTGCACACTATCCTGTAGCAAAGTACCTACCATGAGAAATATATGCTATATTTTTTATGACAGCCAAACCAGTAATGTGTGCAAGTAATGTTTCCTTTGTTTTCATATTTATTTAGCAAGTCTTGAACATTTCAAAGCTATAAATATATATATAGATATATATGTAGAGCATAGCCAAATAAATATATATGAACTGGTCAATGTGCAACTGGGTATACCCATTCTAGCCGTTTAGTTTGGGCTCCTCAAGGTCCTCTCAGTGGTGGCCGCTCCCTGCCCTGCAGTCCCTGCCAATTGTCTCGGGTGGTCGGTGGTGTTGGAAGCCAAGGCACAGATCCCGAGGCAAAAGCATTTAGGCAAAGGAGCTGCTATTTCAGCGGAAGGAAAATGAGATGGGCAGAGTCCTGTTGAGGCATTAGTTTGCTCTGGGGAGCTGCCCAAGGAAGTGGTGCTCGGCTCAGGCTGCCGCAGCCAGCCATAAGGGTTTCCCCAGCAAATGCTGACTGTTACTCAAACCTGTCCTTGACGCAAACCATTAACAGATCAGACGCGTCCCGACCGTAAGGAGAATCGCTTCTCAGCAGAAACAGGGAACGGTGGCGTCCGACGCATGTGGATGTGTCCAGGCATTCATCGCCTGCCATTCTTTGTCTAAGGAAACGTGTTCGACAGTTATTGGTTTTTCCTTAGATCTCGTGGTGGACTTTAGCCTTTTAATAAATGTTAGTATATCAGATTGTGTCCTTGACAATATTTTACTTGTATGAACCATGATAACACATTAAAATCTTCATACTCTTCAGGCGGAAGTGTCAATAAAAGAGAAAGAGAAGCATAGCATACAATATATGTCAAAGTAATGTTATTTTTTCGCTTTCTCATGAACAGTAAAATGTTTACAATGTATGCCAAGATCTTCAGTTTCTGTCTCACACCAGTTCTGATCTTACAGACATTGTGTTATAACAGCCTCAGCCTTGTTGCTAGGAAACAATAGGTCCCAATTTTTTAATTCCTGCTCTAACTCCTGTGCTGAATAGTGACTGGATACTGTACAGGTTTATGTTACATGGCTGCAGTTAAATGGTCTGATACATTTTGCTCTGGGTTTCAGGCCAGAAGCATGCATTTTCTACAAGAACATCCCAGCAACATGCTGTAAATATTAAAAGTTAATATATTATGTGTTGATATTTGAAAAAGAAAGTACTTTGACTATTTCATTTTTAAAAAATAAAGGTGCAAACTGATAACGTGTGACATTGTCTCTGTTGACACCGTGTCATTAAAAAATATACAGTAAAATAAGGGCTTCAAACAGCATTGCTTGATGTAAAAGCTGCAAGGGTGTTGCCAGCAATATCTAATTATACTTCTGATTCACCAAAGTTCATGCATATAACTCTGATAGCACTACCTGCAAAATCACAGCCTGTTTCTGCATACCATACAGTTTCCTAAACTTGATCAGAGTAAATGTGAGCATCAAAAAAAATGCTGCTCAATGCCTCTGCACTCCCCACAACTGCATGGATGAAGGTGGCAGTGGTGGTAGGGGACAAGCAGCACAGCTGAAGCATCTGCATGTTCAGTAGCTCTGATTTCCTGGCCTCCTTCAAGTAGGTGGTGATGAATGTCTGTGTACGCACATAAGAAAAAATAAATAAATTAAAAATTAAATACATGCAGCCCAGAGGAGGAGAGAGTGAACTGGAGGGGCAGGAGGAGTGTCTAAGGCTAAAGGAAAAGGTACGTGGTGAAAATCAGATTGGAGCAGCTGGGCTGGGTGCTAACCCAGTGTGAGGGCAGTGTTGGATGAGGAGGAAGCAAGGCCGAAGGGCTGCTGTAGTAGAAATGGGAAAAAAAAAAATAATACCCTGACAATGGTATTGGTTTAGTGCTGCAGGTAGCCTGTCCCTGCCCCAGCCAGGGAGCAGGGGAGGTTCTGGTAGAGGCTGAAGCAGGGGGATCAGCAGCAGCCTGCAGGGAGCAGCAGTATCACCTGTGCCAGCCCCCATTGAAGATACCAAACCAGTGGCAGAGGCAGGAGCACAAGGGCTGGACGAGGATAGGGCAGAGTAATGGGGCCGTGTCCCTGTGTCGCGGAGCCCAAAGGGGCTGGCAGGAAGGAAAAAGGTCCTTCAGATGTTTCCCGATTAAATCGTGTCCACAAAATGGAGCGCTGCTTTTTAAAGGACCTGTAGATTTTCATACTAAAGTCAATGAATGAAATCTCGGTATTTTCCATATTACTGTTCTTATAACCAAATGCCAACGCCTTGTCTCATGGGTAGCATGAACTTCTCTGACTGTTTGCACCTTGATTAAGCCTACAGCAATTCCAGGCTCCTGGGAACCCAAAAGAAACAATACAAGCAAGCCACTGTCTTAATAATTCACATCAGAAACTGAAACAAAATTCTCAGCTTTAAACAAAAAATGACATCTTCTGGCCTGTTTTATGTAGTATTTTTAAAATAACAATGCACTTCTGGATTCAACCATAGTCAAGACAGTTAGCCTTAGCTCACTGCACCACAGAGCTGCTGTTGTATGGCAGGATTTGCACCACACAGCACCAACAGCCTTGGCTTGTGACATTTCTACAGGAAACAGCCCTTGGGCACAGTGCTTCCCACTGCATTTATCACCATGACAAAATCATCTGCCACTTCCAAGCACTCCTTTCTTGGTTCCTCTGTCCCAGGAGAGGCCAGCCTAAAGCAGGCTGTGTCCAGACACAGCACTTGGAAAGCAAAAGGGCTCTACCAGGAAGCCCACGGGGCACGCACTCTGTTTACACGCCAGCGGGTCAGTTTGCTCCAGGTTTGCAGGAGCACAGAACCAGAGCAGCCACAGACCATCCGCCGCAGGTGTACAGCAAGCCAGGATACCTTCAAGGCACAGACAAGGAGTAAAACATTCAATCAACACACCCGACAGAAAACCAGCTGGTGCTGGATGTTGCACTCAGTGCTGGTAATGTTCAGTTCAGAATCTCCATGGCTGACATCTGCTGAATTATGTAACAATATTAAAAAAAAAAAAAAATATGTAACAAGGAGGCACAGTGCAAAACATATACACACACTGTAAAATATGATTTGAAGGGGAGGGGAGGCAGGACATTTCACTACAAATGAAATGTGGCCTTAATTTAGACAGACATTGAGTAATGAACTACAAGCATCACAAATTTGCAACAGCATTGTCCACTGCTTCCTGTTATCACAGGACTCTTTATTTATTGTATTTATTCCCATTGAGGGTTTACAAGGAGCATTTTGTCCTTCAAATGAATGTTTTATTGCTTGCACTTCTGTCTGTCTTTCATACACAGCCATTGTGTATGAATGGGGAAAATAAAAATAAATAATAATAATAAAAAAAAACTTCTCAAATCCAAACATAAATGCTGCATGGAGCAGCCAAACCTTGCTGAATGCCCATGCCAGCAGCCTGTTTAGCTCTTTGCTAATAAGTAAAAACCTTTTTACCTATTAGCACAAGGTTCCAGTCTTCTAAGCTGCACAGAAGAACTTGGAAGTATACACATTAAACATTTATCCAAAGCACCCTATGAGAGGTTATACAATGTTTACAGATGTTGTTTGGTTGTGGTTCTATTTTTTTTTTTTAATATATTTTTGTCATCCATTTGGTTGTGGTTCTTTTTTTTTTTAATATATTTTTGTCATCCATTTGCAGTCACTGTAGTCTTGTGCTTTGGAAAGAAGTGCAAGAGAATCACACTTTTTGATAGTTAGGACCATTTGAGCTAGTTAAAGCATAACTAACAGCAACACAAACCAAGAGCATTGTAGGACATCAAGTCTGTTCACAAGTGTTTCCTACTGTCTGACAATTCAGGCAGGACACTGAGTTTAAAAGGCAAGTACTCCAATTCTGCAAGCTGACAAGTGCTGTGGCTGTAAACCTTTCCCACAGGAGCTCAGCAGCAGCAGCATACAAACACACACAATGTGGAAAGAAACAACAATATCATTCAAAAATAATTTATTTTTTAAAAATTATATGCAGTAGGTGGTTTTTTTTTCAAGTACAGAAAATATCTAAAAACCAAAGAATTATGTTCTTCACTAATTGTTCTCATCTACTCAGCACATTGCTAAAGCTTTCAAGTGTCTTCGCAAACTATAAATTTTGTATATGGAGGCAGTGCTGGTTGGTTCTGGTGATTTACAGAGTGCCCGGTAAGATGGGAGAAGTGGGGATCCTCCTGGGGCCACATCTAGAATATTGTTGCCCTTGTATGAATGATAGTCACACAGACAGCAAGTCTGTGTTCAAGGCAAGGACACCTCAATATAAACCATTTTTCTAAGCCTACAGAAGGGCTGTTGCCCAGTTTTGCATAAATTTCAACCAGAACAAACCACAGAAGAGTCCAAATTCAAGTCATGTAAAACAGAGGAAATAGTCTTGAGGTGAGAAAATATTTTGCACTTAGGATTACAAAGAGAAAAAAAAAAAAAAGATATGACACCATTTAGTAGTTGATTCTTTTGTCTTCTCTCTTTAAAAAAAAAGAAAAAGAAAAAAAATAATTCAAAACATTCTGAAACCAAAAACTTCTAAACCTTGAGATAGAAATACTATGAAACACATTTCTGCAAATGTTACAGGAAAACTCACAGAGTTGTATTTACTATCGTATAGCTTGTTCTGTTCTAGAGCACGGACTAGAGGCAGCACTGTCATGTCACTCTGGGAAATGGCTTCGTGCTGGCTGCAGGTAGAAGTCACGGCTGTCATTTCTCCCTAAAGAAAAATAATCACAAAAATACAGAAGGATGAACATTGCAAGAAAAAGGACAGAGCAGATGAACCATCCCTACAAGAGCCACAGTGGTGGGGACGGCAGGTAGCCACCTCCTGAGTATCACTCAGGAATACATACACCAGGAATACATATTCAAAAACAATTTTCTCATCACACTGACAGCCCCTAATAAGTCACATTTTTGGCAGTGCCCTGGTGCTGGCTCGTTTAGGCTAACGCTGCAAACAGGCCCAAGACCTCCATCCCCACCATAAAGGGCCCTGCTCAGCTGAGTCTCCCTACACCCCATGGGTACCTGGGGGACATGCAACATTTGCATGGTTGATGACGGGGTGCTGCAGGGGTGTGATGATGCCTTGGTTAGGTTTCTGGAAGGCTGAAATGAGGTTGTGCACTTTCCGAAAGAGCCGCCGGTGGACCCCAGGCGCCGTCTGTGAAGCCAAAGGCAAGAGATGAGGGGACGCCGGTGCTCAGGGTCCTGATGCAGAACGTTTGTCCTCAGAAATGCAACTACATCCAGGGACTGAGCCAGCCCTTCCCTCCGCCCCCTCCACCTGCCAGTTTAAAGCAAGTTAATGAGCTGTGGGTGCTCTCCTCCCACCCCAGTGCACAGTGGCCTCCCCACACCAGGAGAGGTTTCACGCTGTGGAGGTAGGAGGCTGGGAGAGGGATAATTTCCTAATCACCACAACAAGACAAACCCAGAGCCTGTGGTGCTTGTTAGGCACATTTCTGGACACCTGTGTTGTGAAACACAGATAAAGTTTTCCTCAACACAACCAGGAAAAGCCTAAGACCCATGTGCAGAAAGCCAATAGAGGTCATGGGAGGAGCTGTAGCAGGCTTAACACTAGACACTGCAGTGACAGGGCCACGCCGCAGCCCTGCCCAGGGAACTCCCTCAGCAGTCAGAGGACCCTGGGGGTCCCAGCACCTGTCTGGGCACCAATGCTTGTCCCAGCCCTCCTGGGCAGCACAAACCCTCAGGGTTTGCTCCCAAGGCCTTACAGGAATAAATGAGTGAAATCTTCCTCACGCTGCTTCCAATGGTGAGGCGGATCATTAGGTACTCTGCAGTAATGTGAGTTGGTTTTATTCCCTGACCTGATTTTGAGTAACACCAGAGCACTGCAGCCACTTCTGTTATCACAATGGCCAAGGCATTATGCCTGTCTAGCAACTTTTTATGTTTGCATATTGGTGTTCATTAAGGTGCAAACAGAAATATAATTATAGAGTAATACGCTGACTACATACAAAGAACAAGACTTTCATAAAAGAAATAAAGCCAGCATCCAGATTCCAACAACCTCAATTGTTCTCTGTATTACAAACAGTGTCACGCTGCACCTGCACAACCAGTATGTGTGAAAACAGAATTTGTAACAAGTTTTGGCTACCATATATACCATATTGCACCTTTGATAAATTAATCTGAAGATAAATTAAGTTTAAAACACTGTACATTGAAAACTATTTCTTTAAATATGCTGGTGTTCATGGTATGTGAGATAGAAAGGAATTGAATACTGCTTGTGCTTGTCAAATTATAAAAACACAATATTTTTGCAATTTAAAATGATGCAAAATAATGCACTAATGCATTATGCAATAGCTGAAATGTAAGAGGGAATTAATTTATGAGTTCAAAATTGTCAGAAGTGGCACCAAGACATCTTAGTGATGGGCTCATTCAAGATCATTACCTTCAATGAAAATCAGAGGTTGCAGAAACATGAATAATTTGAATATATTTCATTCAATCAATACTAATACTAAACAGGATAGAGAAGTTTTTTGGAAGAGAAAAAGAGAAGTACACACCTCAGCACTCCAGGACCCAGTTTCTGTCTTGGACACTCTGTAGGTATAAACATAACCCTGATGCCTGTGAAAAAACAAACAAACAAACAAACAAACAAACAAACAAAAACCAGATATTTATTACTCATTTCTACTGCTAGGTTTCACTCTAGTAGAGGGAATTGGTTCATCTGCTGACCTTTCTTTAACAGTAAGCTCACCCATAAATATTCTAGGCCAATAGAAAATTGAGACACAGAACAGAAACGATCTTCAGCCCACTGGTGTTTTTTGGTTTTTGTTTTTTGGATGAGGGAATTGGTCTGTCTCAGATCTATTTTAGCAATCTTCAGTTATTCCAAGTTAAGTGACAATGCTCTGATTCCTGCCTCAGTGTTTTTATTTATATTATTTTTTTCAGTGACCTCCTTTTACGGACAAACACCAGGCATACTTTGCCTGGAAAAAAGAAAATGTGTATTATTGGCACATAATCTTGCTGGTCTATGATTTATTTAAACGCAGATGTTCCCAGAAGCAATAGCATGACTGTAACTTATTTGGAAAGCTAGAACCACAAAATCCAGGTAAATTACTTTTTGCCTTATGAGTACATTCCTAATTCTCAAACACTGACAAAAGAGTTTTATAAGAGTGTGAAATCTTCTGTATTTTCAAATCTAATTTGACTCCTTCGAGAATAAGGAGTCGTACATTAACAGAATAAGGCATACCGACATCCAGCCGCAGTCCTGCTTCTTTTAAAAACTCAATACAGTGAATAATTTACATGGTAGATTATTATATATCCAAAATTTAACTTGGAAGCAGAGAAAACTGATGGTAGTTCCAAAATTAGTTTAGATGCTATCAGATAAAAAAGACCATGTGTTATATTACATAGATTTACACGAATATACAGCAGGATTTTAGGGACTGTTCACTATTTCAGTATAAGTTCTTATTCTTTAGGAAAAAAAAAAAAAAAAAAAAGAAAGAGAAAAGAAAAAAACTACATTTCTTTCCAATTATACACAGTATTGTAGTAGTTATTACAAAATAGCAGAAACCATCAATGACACAGATACCGTATGATTGTAATTACTTACACTCCATGTCATGGCTCCTGGATAAATTCTTGTTAAAAAGTCATTAAAGCAACCTCTGCAAAGCAATCTCTGGTATAATTTACCTGAGTGGGAAGCTGTTAACAGTTGTCACACTGCTATAACCCCATAAAGCAGGAGCGAAAATCCATTCCCTGTCATGATTTGTGAGCTCTCCCCACCACCGCTCAACTCCTGGCACGATGACATTCGGAGGCATGCGACGTGCTGCCACTCCCTCCCATCGGGGCTGTTGCGGGGGCAAGCTCCCCGTACACCAACGGAGGTGCCAGCCTCCTCCAGGTGCAACCACATCACCACCTCACGCACCAATTCATCTTGCGTCCCCACAGACATGGCTTTCTGCCTGTTGCCATGTGGACCTTAAAGGTGGCTGGCTGTGCTCGCCTGTTGGGAACCGATGGAAGAAAACAGCTTCCTCTGCTTCCCCCAGCAAGCCCAGTTGCTTCAGCCCTTTGGGGACTTTTGGAGGGGCCCAAAAAGAGTCCTTGGTGTGAAAAACCCACTGGGGTTGCAAAATGAGGGAAGGATACAGAAGGACGGCACTGCTTGCCCATCTGTCCCATGGCACTGTAGCTACCCTGGTCAGGCCTCACCTCAAGTACTGGGTCCAGTTCTGGGCTTCCCAGTACAAAAAAGACAGGGATCTCCTGGACAGTCCAGCGGAGGGCCACAAAGATGATATGGGGCCTGGAGCATCTCCCCTATGAGGAGAGGCTGAGAGACCTGGGTCTGTTGAACCTTGAGAAAAGAAGACTGAGAGGGGGATTTTATCAATGTTTATAAATACCTTAAGTGTGGGAAACAAAAGGATATTGCCAACCTCATTTCAGTGGCTTGTGGGGACAAGACAAGGGGTAATGGCCACAAGACAGAGCGCAGGAAGTTCTGCACCAACATGGAAAATAACTTCACGGTGAGGGTGACGGAGCACTGGAACAGGCTGCCCAGGCAGGCTGTGGAGTCTCCTTCTCTGGAGATATTCAAGGCCCATCTGGACGCCTACCTGGGCAACCTGCTGTAGGGAACCTGCTTTAGCAGGGGGGTTGGACATGATGATCTCTTGAGGTCCCTTCCAACCCGTACAATTCTGGGATTTCAGTCTCCCATTTTAGACAACTTTGTACTATCATGTCCTTTCTTAAAACCTCCAGGAGCCTATGTAGTCAGTGTTTCAAGAGCAGCCCTATCTGTCTGAAAATGACAAGGGTCTTTCCTTCATCTGGGCACAGAGATCACCAGCCAAGCTGTGGTTACTGAAACTAGGATTTTACAGCCCACAGGGTGCTGGAAAATACCAGAGTCACCTTGGCATTTTGTCCCTTCTCTCTGAAGCAGCTATTTGACCAGCTCCACAATTTTTCTTTCAATCCTCAAAACAAGCAGGATCAGTTTGTAAAAAATCTAAACCTCACTCTCTTGCCTCCTGTTTTTGATAATACTCTGCATATTACCAGGCCTTGTTCTTGGTTGTCCTGAGGCCTGCCAAATGGACTGCCAATTGGCCTGCCAATCTCTTTAAAATCTGATTTTTCCAGAAATGGCTCAGTTGTCCAGAAAGCTGCCATCTGTTGTTTCTTTCATTATTTTCTCTTCCTATGAGACTGCATAACTTGAATTGGTTGAGAGGTTGGGGTGCTGCCCTGACTCTGAAATGTCTGATGGCTTTCAGCACTCTGCCAAGTGGGTTTGGTAAGCCAGACAAACTGAAAAATAAAGGCCAGATTAAGTAATATTCAGGACAAAGATGGGTGATATGCATATAGGTATACAATAGATACCTATCGTGTATAAAAAGAGTTCCAACTATAAAATAACTCAGTTAAGCCCAGAGAACACTCAAAGGATATCTCAGATAAAAGCCCCTGAGATACAGAGAAAGGAGCAAGACTTTGGGAACATGGAAGTACTGAGCACCGCATGGAGTATGGGAGGGGTATGACATTCCTATCACAGCCTTGCAAGCACAGGTGGGAGCTCTGCACTCATCAGGCAAATCTGCATTTTTTCCCAGAAGAGGAAATAATGTGAGGCATGAAGGAGGGTTACTGAACTTAAGATGAAAAACACAATGTTATCATCTGTTGGCTCTGAAGCCATCAGCAAACAAAGCCAGAACAGAACAGAACAGTGATGTCCCAGGCCCACCACCTACCACGCCTGCTTTCTCTGAGGAAATGCACAAAGGATGCGTTTTGTAAAGAACATGAACAGCTAGATTTTCCCATTTTGCTACTTTCCATTGGTGTCTTTCTTTCCACAAAATGAGTTGCAGCTCTTCTGATAAGTACTCTCCTAACGAATGTGATCTTATCAAAACTTGCTGTTAAGCAGCAGGAACTTACTTCATTACCACTTCAAGGTGCTTTCTACCTTCCACGCATAAGCAAGCGCACAAGCGAGCATCATGATTTTGGCATACCAAGTTCTTTTCAGTGTTACATGGGCACAGCCTCCTGCAAGAAAGCTTTTTATGATTTAAATTACCCAACTTTTACTGAGATCAGTGTGGGATGAAGGCAGATCAAGCTGTTTTTCTTAAAAACAAAAATTAAACATAAAAATTAAAACTGAGGTTGTGTAGAACACTGCCTCCAAATAGCAAAATACATCAGGAAAAAGTATTTACTGGAGCTTAGACAGAAGAAAATCCCCAGCCACCATTAGGAGACAGCTCCGTTTTCTTTATTTTAGTCAATTCATGACACAAATAAAGGCTTCTAGTGTGACACAATGTTCCTGTATGTGGTGTGGGGACTAGCTATAACCAAAAGCCAGGTATTGGGTGACACCAGTCGTGTGGGGCCTCTCACACAGACCTCCTTTGAGGTCATTGCCTGGTCAGATGCAGGCCAGATCTACCTCAACCTGAGTATAGTGACCTAAACTTGTCTCCTTGCTGGAGAAAATCAACAAGAGGTGGACAGATGTAATTGAGAGAAGGATTTCAGAGAGCACTCTCACAGCGACACTTACTTCCTGGCATTTCTTGGACGATGAGCATCTCCTTACAGCCAGGAAAGATCCAGCAGAAGGCTTCCCACATCCCTTCACTCGGCCCAAGGACTGCCACAAGCCTCACTCACAATTGCAAAGCTTCTCCTATGAGCCAGTGAAGTCCAAGGGATGGGAGCAATCATGAATTAATAGCATGATGAATGGGGCCCCATAGATTCTTGGTCAAAGGCAAAAAATGCCAAAATGGTGATGAAGGCAAGAAGAAAACATCAATTGCTATGAAAGTAATATTGGATAGCACTGAGGAAACAGTGCTTTGGTCACCACTAATGACTTTTTTGACTTCATTTAACATTTTTCTTCTTTCCCCATGTGTAATACCCGCGGGGAACTCTTCTATCACTGTCCCCATTGCAATACCATAACTGGGAAAACTTTGTCAAAGGAAATTCTCAAAAAAGTTGCTGTTGCAGGAAACAGTCCATTTTGTATGATAGCTTTCTTCTTCATAGCTAGATAATTCCTCCCAAAGAGCTACAAAGGCATCATTCACAGATGACATACTGAGACAGCATCTGTCTACCTGTCCTCTCCACTCCTCCTTTTCAACTGTGATCAGACTTGTTAAAGCAGCATTTACTTTAACAGGTGAATAATTACAATCTTCTGTACCATGGAAATAGCCAGAGGTTATTAGCTGCATGCTGCAGCTTAAAATTAACCATGACATTTCAGCTGCATGGTGTATTTTAAAATCATTTCCAAATGTTTTGTGTCTCAGTTGGGAAATTTTATTAAACTAATTTGTATTCATTTCTGGTTCCAAAATGGATCAAATATAAAGGGAGAAAGACAGAGAGACGGGGGAAAGCCATGTCAGCAATAAATGGCATCAATTTCTCCCTCTTCATATAACTTATTCTGATGTCTTTGCACTGTACTAGTCAACTCCTCTTACCTGACGCATTTGTGTCTTGGACTTACCTGAGAATTTCCCTTTATGAAATTGGTTAGGGACAAGTCAGTGGTGTAGTTTATGAACAGAGGTCCAGAGCATTACATACTGCCCAAGCTCAGCTTATAACTTTGTTATAACTTTGTCACATCTCAGCCGTTTAGGCTGAAATTTTGTGTCTGGGGTGTTTGCCTTAGCCTTCTCTAAGGTACAGAGAATAGTGAAGTGCCAGTAAAGGCAACATGGTAGGAGAAACAATGCTTCATGGAAGGAAAGATGGGGAGCTGCCTCTGTGCAAGCTGGACAGGGAAATAGCATTGAAAACTGAAGTCCTGGGAGAGTCCATCTGAGTAAGGAAGAGGGTAAAGGGAGGTGAAGCCTCAGGGGACTTTAACTAGGAGATGCATAAAAAGCCAGAGGTGAGAAGGGGTGAAGACAGGTGATTTGGAAGCAAAAGAATAAACAAGGGAACAGCCCTCAGCAATGCAAGCAAAGTCCACAGGCCATACAGCTGAATTCTGGGTATTATCAAAATGCTTTCCTGTCAGCTTCACACTGCGAACCCAAAGGGTACTGCAGCCCTTAGCATCCTGTGTCACATTTTCTCATGTGTGAAACAGAGTTAACAAACTCTTCATCTCACAAATTGAGATATTGTTTACACACCACATCATACTATGGAGATGGATGCTGCAAGAGAGCCCATGGGGGAATTACTACTCCTGTATTCAGAGCAGGATTTCAGTGGCACATAGCAAACAGCATGCAAGAGCCTGAGAGGGTCTGGCTACGGCTGTTTCTGCCTCACCCAAAGGATTTGGGCTGCAGATCTGCTCCTGAATTCCTGCTTGGAGGGACCAAGCCCAGGCAGGTGGTCCCTTCCCAGGGAGCAACCCTGGTGTGGGCACATGGCCGATGGGAGTAGCTGCGGAGGTGGGAGCCCATGCTCCCACCAAGCTGCACGGCTTCCCTACTGTGGTGGTGGCAGCAGCCACTGAGAAGGCAAAACAGTTGAAGCCAGACATCCACTTAAAGTGCTTTCTTTTTCCTCTTTTAATTGCTATGTTTCTGCTTGGTTTATGAATCACAGAAAGACCAAAGGGTCTTGTTAGTTAATGTAGAAGAAAATTCTGTTTAAACTTGTAGCTCCTCAGTCTGTCCTGGAATTTGCATTTTCTGGTTGACAAGCGGCTTGGTTCCTGCCTTATTTAGGTTTCAGATGCACTATCAAGGTACAGAAACTTAGCAATTACCACCCATCAGCTAACCCAAGCTGAAGAAATAGCATTCGCCTTGAGATGATATGCAAGACACAAGCTCTATGTCAGCAAGAGTGAATGAAATAGCTTAAATCAGTGTTTACATGGTCCGAAAAGTCTGACAGAGTTACTAGAGCTTAACTCACAGTAGCACTCTATACACACCTACCTGAGTTTACACTTCTGATTCCCCTACCAATGCTTTTCTGGTATTTACCCATGATACTGAATCTGCTACTAGGGTGAGCTACCATGATGCTAGGGCATGATAAAGAAACGCATTCTTTTGATTTTCTGTTCTGAAGTTAACAGCCTGAACAGACATGTCAAGTGTTGTGAAATGCCTGCGAGTTTGTGTATATGCAGTTTTCTGTGGAAGATTGTCAGCATCTTCACCTTTCACTACTGACAATCAGCAGAAGAGCTGCTGATTTTCCTACTGGGAGAGTGTGCAGCCTTGCTGAGCAGGTAAGATGCTCTGGTAGAAGCTGGTCCAGCCAAAAGCAATGCCTCAAACAGGAAAATGCCTTGAAATTTGGAAATAAAATAAGAATTAATTCAAATCTGAGACAGTAAAAGGAAGGAGCTTATTTTATGGTGAGCCATTAGCTAAGCTTCATGAATAATTATGTCCTCCAGAATAGTACCTCACAAGGCAAAAAAAAAAAAAAAAAAAAAAAAAAAATCATGATAAAATGTTGTCTGGTGAAAATTCTTTCATTTTAGACCAAACTCACAAGAACTGCAATAGATAAAACACTGTCAATAGCACTGCAAATGATAGTTTCATATTTCTACAAAATACTTCTGGGTTTGCTTGGGAGTGATTCAGTGTAGCTCATTATTAGATTTCCAGTTTCTCTCCAAGCAAGATAGGCACAGTTCTGACCATAAAATCCCTGGACCTGAAATCACTGCTTGAACTAAATCCTCAAAACTCAGTCCTGGAAAATCAAGGTAGAGCTAATCTAGGTTTTTTCATCTAACAATTTTACTCACTCTGTCATTTATGGATTGGTTAGCATAGTGACTACCCACCCTTCAGGCTGTCTACCTTTCTAAAATCTTTCCAGGAAAATCAGTGGAATACCTGAAGGCCTTTAGACAGGTTTTTCTTGGCAAACATGAAGCTCACTCTGATGAGCAGGTAGCTGAAATACCTCCACTGTGCTGTAAAAGATTTTTTTTCAAAGCTGAAAATAGTGCACGGTATTTACACCACCAACCTTGAATTGGGAGGCTACTTCTCGGATAGAAGCTTTTGTTCCAAATAACATTTTAAATGATGATGATTATTATGTGCAATGTTATAATAAATGCAATTATTCTGCCACTTCTATCAAACATATTACATGGGAAACAAAAGAAATGCTAAGCCGAAGCTGACTCGTGATCCTGTACCACACCTTTGTGTTGTACACCTGATACATCTGCTGCATCAGAAAATTTCAGCACGTTGCCTGAACTTGTGCACTGCGGTTATGGTGACAGAAAAAATAGCTTATGTAAAAGTCTGATGGGACTGCAGCCTATCCCCACTGCCATTACCGTTGCTTCAAGAGCTCTAAATAGTTTTCAATTCCAGCTTTTGATTATTCCCTGCAAATTGAATGCAGCACAGCACATGAATGGCTGATTTCAAACAAACGATCTGAACATACAGTTTGACAAGTATGTCATGTTTAGCTGAACATTCACTGAGAAATATTAAAGGGTCTGAAACAACTACTAAAATGCCAAGCATGCTCAAGTATATGAATCTTAAGACCCAAACTACAACTGCTTTATCTTTACCAATTCAGGCATGAGCTGCTTGTTTCTGCATGTGCCCTCATATATCTGTAAAGGAAAGTGGTGCTTTTGGCACTCTCAGGCATTTATTCATAAATTTTTCATGCACAGCTTAAGAGGCTGCTTCCCAACCTAGCCCCTGTTACCTTGTCCTGTGTCCCCCATTGACTTCATTAGGAGCAACATGCACAAAGGATTTCTGAGGGTGCTGAAAACATTAAGGGGGATATTGAGCAACAAGAAAAATGTACCAGTAAAGAAAGCTTCCCATAACAATTGTATGCTGTTATTAAAACCTCAGAGTGCTAAATATAGCATGATTACAGGTAAAATGTGCACTTTTTTTTTTAAAAAAAAAAAAAAAAAAAAAAAAAAAAAAGAATACACATTTCTTCTATCCCTGTTCTCAGGAACAGCAAAAATCTTCTTTCTATTCTAAACAACTCTAAACGAATTTCAGAAAATGATCCTGCTCCTCTGTTGACACTTTCAAACACTAATGAGTGACATCTTTAAAGTATGTATTATCTATTTAATAATGGTATCCATACCACAAAGATCTTGGAAGTGTCTTGCCAAAAAAGCATTGCCAAAGGCTGCAGGCAGCATTTTTGTTTGCAAGAGCCCCGGGGGACCCTAGCCCAAATCAAAACCCTTCTGTGCTTCCATGCATAGTTTAACTGTGGTCTTAAAATATTTCTGAAAGTGGGTTCTTTGTGTTTTGCCACAGCCACACCAAAAACTGTTCTCTCTTTGAAGGCTAGCAGGCACACCGTGACTTGGGGCAGTAGAAAGCAGCACTCAAGGAAGATAAAGAATACTTCAGGAGAAACAAAGAAGAGAGAAAGCAGTTTTCCATATAAATGCGCTGACAACAGGGGCCTGGCTGCCACAGTTACCCATCTCTATAGGTCAGGTTTTATGCTACCACCTGTCTCTTTTATGTAAAATCTGTGTTAGTAGCAAGGGATTCCTGAAGTCTTTGACTCTTCTCCCTTTTAAAGGTCAGGGCTCCACTTTTTAATTGAAAAAGCAAAAGGCAAGTGAACCTGACTGTGAACACCACTGCCCTTATTACATGCGTTAGGAGGCTCAAAGACTGCCAAAATACTTTAGAGCTTTCTAGTAGTGCCCAGTGGGGGCTGGCATCACAAACTTACACCATCTTTCAGAAAGGGGAGGCATTGTTTGAGCCACAGCAATGCAGAGGCAATCACAGGACTTTCTAAATGCTGTACCTGGAGCTGGGCATGCAGGGCAACCACCTCCATCTTTCAAGCTCATCAAGTATTGTCATCCAAAATTTATTTTCTCATTATTGGAACTGTGATTTCAGTTTTGTCAAGTCCTTTCTCCCTTTCCCATGGTAAAAATAAAATAATGAAATAAATAAAATAAAATAAAATAAAATAAAATAAAATAAAATAAAATAAAATAAAATAAAATAAAATAAAATAAATAAAATAAAATAAAATAAAATCCCTAAGATGGTTGGGGTCTGGGGAGCAGGGGCTTCTTAGATTTGTTTTGTCTTACTTCTCCAGGGAAGTGCAGGGAGAGGTGAAAGAAGACAGACTGAAAGCATTTTGGTTTTGGAAAGTGGGAACAGTTTTCTCTTTTTCTGTTCTACAAACAATAGAAACATCACTGTCAGTATGAAACATTTTCACTGCTGTTAGAAATTTTCACTGGGAAGATATTAATTTTTTTGTTTAGCTGTGATACTTTTTGCAGTACATCTAGTGGTTCACCAGGCTTGTTTCTCAGGCTTCAAAAATTGCTTCAGTACTTCCAGTAAACACGTTTTGCCGAGACTTGATATACCTAGGTATTTCTAGAGTGATCATCAGCATAGATTCTGAACAGAAATGTAAATTGCTGAACTATTTTGTTATTCCTCATAATTTCTGTTATCTATTAGGAAGTATGAAAAAGCAAAGAAGTACTTAACGCTTTTTTCTGTTTTCTTTTCTTTTTAATAAACAGTGAATATAGCAACTGCTTGTTTCCTTCTTTGTTTTTACCAAAGCTCTCATGCGCATACGTGCTCATCACCTGTTTCATCTCTGTGCATGCTGTTCAGACTTGAATTTGGAGGATTTGGTCAATTGCCAACACCAGGCTTAGCACCCTCCACTGAATACATATCTACATGCCTTCCGTATTTGCTCCTCCAGACTCTCTACCGAAGTGCTTTGCTTTAGTAAATTTGCCTGTTAAAGCACTTCTGTAGTTTATGGCACACATTTCTCTAAGCTGTCATTGCTATCTCCAGTGTGAGACCATTTCCTGATATTTTTATGATACCTGTCTTCAAAGTTATTGTGTGATACGTTGCTTACTGCATCCACTATTTCTTACATAATACTCTAAACTGAAATATTAGGAAGTGTTCAAGCCAAGGCTTAACTCTACCATTTTTCAGCCACCTTACTGTCCATATTAGATCATATTCATTGTAATATTTTTCATTTATTCTTTTTTTAATCTGGATTTATCCAAGATGATATTGAAAATTTCCATCATAAAAAATTTATATAAAAAAATTTTAAAAGTTTTACATTCCAGAAGAAACCTGCATAGCATTCATCAGTAATATTTTTTGCTTTTCCCCTTTTCTTAGCATATACATGTTTGAATGTGACATAACATGAAGACAGGAGTGGTCCATAATTTCCAGAAACAGCTAGGTTGGTCTTTTTTCTTTTTTCTCCAAAGCTTGCTCTAGTTAGCAATCCTTTCTGTTCTTCCTATTTTCATTATATATATATATGTTTATTTCTTCCTAAAGATATTAATTACCATTAACATGGCAAAAATTTCTAACCGATTGCACACAATTGAAAAACATTGTTATATACTTACAGCCTGATTTAGACTAATGGTGGATTTAATTTTAGGATTCTCTATTTTATGCAGCATTGTAACATTCTGCCTGACCCTTTCTCTAATGCCTTGGTGTTTTACCTGCACTGACTGACTTCTGAGTGTTAAAGGAGATATATCACCATTTCCTCTGATGGTTATTTAAAACAGATTCTGCTTTTATTGCCTATTGCCATCACTGGAATCATAGCACTACTTACCTCTTGCTCTGTCTATTGCATTTTCATTTAACTCGAGATGCTTCTTATGTCCCATTTTTCAGCTAGCTGTTAAGGGCTGAGGTATTTGTTAGCAGACGCACCTCTCTTGGTTCACCTGATTTCATGAGAAGAAAGAATACATCTTCTTCCATGAAGACTTTCCACTAAAAGAAGGTAGTGTATTTTTGGATTGTGTATTACCTTCTTGCATCTCTCCATTTACTGCTCTACAACAGGGTAATAATAATGCTCACCCAGGGCTTAATTGCATATTGTTGGAAATGTATTCAAGACCTTTGGGGAAAACCTCACTTAGGACTCTTCCTCTGCTTTTTTCACAAGTACCGAAGTGCCCTCTCTCTTTGCTTGCCACTAGCTATTTTCTTTCTGGCCTTAACACAGTTTTCTCTTGCTTTTCTTCTCCTACTAAAGCAACACTCATCAGTCCGTGCAGGCCTGGCAGACATCTTTCTTCTGTTGGTGCTATGGTACTTTGTTGTATAGAAGTCTCTCTCAGGACTTCTCATTCCTCTGCCTATGCCAAACGTAGGGTAATTAAAATGCCTCATTAAAATGAGGTTCTGTGACTTTACAGAACCCAGTTCTCTTGAGCAAACCTCTCTATCCCCACTCTGACAGACCATCCCATTAAATATTTTACCTTTTCATCCTATATGTTGAAACATTGCCGCTTCGTATTTCGCACACTTTAAAGGTAATTCACTCCAAGCCCAATAGCTCGTGGGACACGCAGCCTGACCAAGAGGATCCCAAAGCAAAGGCACACTCTGCATGACAAAACACTTTGCGCTGCCCTCCCCAATAAGTGGTGATGCTGGCAATGCTATGGGTGCACCCATGAGCGCACTGGAGGAGCAGAAGACAGCAGTCACAAAGACGAGCTGCTCAGCTCTTCATGGCACCTCACCCACCCTTCCATGTTCAGACACTGTTCAGACTCACAACACGGGACCATGCCACACCAAGTTTGCCCAGGTTGGGATCCGCAGTGTCCCCACCACCCCTACCACTGCCCGTCCGCCCACACTCACAGCACGCAGAGGCAGTAGACCCCCGGGATGCTCTCACTGTCCCGCAGCAGGTAGCTGCCATCAGTGCCTGCCGCCAGAAGCAGCTTCTCCCCAGCCTCACGGCTGATGCCCCCGTGGTAGATGGGCAGTGCCTCCATGGCAGGGCCGGCTCTCCCTGTGCCTCAGCTGGCTCCTTCGCTGCACGCTCCCCTCCACCACGCCAGCCGGGTGGCAGATGTAAACAGGATGTGTTCACACTTCTGCAGCCTCTGCACTGGGTGAGATAGCTCTGAGGGAAGAGTGAGGAACGAACACATTGTCTTTTCTTTCTGTCGGTGTGTTGTTGTGTGTTTTTTTTTTTTTTCTTTCTTTCTTTCTTTCCTTCGCCCCTATTTTATTTTGCTGTTTCGCAGGCTGTGGCATCCTTGCAGCATTGCAGCCCGCATGCCAAGGGACCATCTCAAGGCCTGCTCTGCCCAGGCGGCTCCCTGCTCGGCCAAGATGGGATGCAGTGAACCAGCATGAACAAAAGCAGGGGCAAAGAGGAGCGAGGCAGGATCCTGAAGGCCCTCTGCAAACCAGGGATGTGTTTTTTAACCTCTTATTTGTGAAATCCACAGGGGTAAGAAACCAAAGGCAGCAAGCTGGCCTCACAGCCCCACCAGGCCACTCACCTCAGTCCTCAGGTACGCTGCTCCACAGTGGCTGGCCTGGTGTCCAGAAAGGCTGACCCTGACTGATTTACCTAATGAAGAGTTATTTTTGTAGGCATTTGTGGTGTTTAACCACTGCTAATGCTCATTGGTTTTGCTCAGAGGCAGGCAGCCTGCGTGTGGGCAGGGAGGCCCCACACATCCTTCCTGATGCCATCCGCACTGCCGTCACCTGCACATGCAGGCAGCCGAAATCCAGACACCTCTGAGAAAAAGCTATTTATCTCAGCTGCTGTGGTCACAAATATATTCCTTAGCATGCTTGTCACCTGAGAGCCCCTGTAGTCTTGGCCTTGCACATGGGTCTGTTTGCAAACAGGCTGAAAATGTGAATTTTTATCCTGAAGCAATTTCCACCCAACTGAGTGTATTGCTGAAGCTGAGCAGTGATGAGGTGGCCCTGCCCCTGCACCAGGCCAGCCCCACCAGGTTGCCACATACTCAGGGCTGAATTCATCCCTGGTTTGGCCATGTCCTCACAGCTGGGCATATGAGGATGACCAAACTAAAAATACAATGATTTAGTGACCACTGCTTGTGACTGATTCATTCTGAATTGACCTTGCTGATGGGACCAGATAAAATAAGATCATCTTACTGAGGTGTTCACCAAACAGTGTGTCCTGGTTGAAGTTTAGGACAGGTTAAAAAAATCTCTGTAGCCGCACACACTTCAGGAACAAGAAACAATAGTTGAAGAATAAAATAAGGGTTGCTCCTTTTAAGTTTGAATCAATCTAAATATTTTCTCTTTGACCATTTCAAAGTTCATGTCTTTCATTTCTGACCTTTGATACTGTTCTCCCTTAAAAATACATTTTTCAAATTACTTTTATCTTTTCCCCCTGAGGGATGGGCATTTGCAGCCATTGTGTCACTGGGCAGCTTGTGGGTGAGTGCTGCACCCCAGTTGCCTACAGCCAAGCTCCAGTGTCACCGTGTCCCCTGCAGGGACACCCCAGTGAGCCTCCCTGCCTGATACCAAAGGACTGAGACAGCTTTGGAAAAACCCAGCTTAAGAGGGACTGAAAACTTCCACTGCCGTGTTTATGGCTCTTTGGGCTGGTAACACAAGTGCTCATTACCCTCTTGATGTGAACCTAGGGACTCAGCTATCTTGCTCATTTTTTAAAATCAGTTGCTAAAGTATTTGCACAACAAAGTAGAGCTGCTGCCTACTGCAAATGTGATTAATGTGGATAGTGACAAGGTGTAAGCAAAGCACTGTTCCCTTGTGAATCTACTACCTATTTTTTCTCATTTTCTAAGCTACCTGTACTCTTGGGGATTTCATCTAACTTTTCGATTTCTTAACCTATTTTTGCTATTAATTGCTGATTTCATAAAAGTTTGTGTGTAGTTAGCTGGAAAGGAAGAACAGCCAGAGCCACCCAGTGCTCCAGGTCTCATTTTCCCACTCTTTTCAACTGAAGCATATGTAGAAAATCATAAAACTTTTGTCTACAAGAAACTCTTAATAAGGGAGTCACTGTACTACCAGGCCAGCCTACATCCTCCCAGCTGCTTGATGAAGCTATTACTGAAAAATAAAAAGCTGTAAACACCCAGCTTTGCTTTTGTGGGTAAGGAACCCACAAAAGTCCACTGGCCAAACCCTGAAGCCAGGGTTTCCGTACAAATCCATTTATAGATATATTGTCTATGGAGATATGCAGCTTAAGGTGTAATGAAATGCTGGATTCAGGGACAAGGTACTGGTGATTTCTTTAAGCACCCCAGGCCTGGCCATGTAGGATGCTGGATACCCCCTTTTCTTGCTTGGTTTGTAGAGTTTTCAGCATATGCTGAACAACAGAGTTTTGGTCCTTCACTAAATCAGTCCAGCAGTGCCTGAAGCGTACTGTAAAAAAAATATCTAAAAAATACATGAAGGAAAGGAAGCACTTAACAGTGCTCGGAATTACTTGGCCATGAAAAACAGGCTTAGAAAGACAGGACTGCAACAGACCTCTTGGGCCATCAAGTCCAGTTCCCTGCTATCTTAGCCAAACACATCATATAATCCCTTTCAGAAACTCATTATACTCTGTCTTAAAAGTAGTTCAGGGGTTTTTGTTGTTGTTGTTTTTTCCACTGTTCTCATTGGAAAGCAATTGCATAACATCACTATTCTGTTGTTTGGAAACCTGCTTCCAATTTCCATCCTAAATTTATTCATGGCCAATTTATACCATTTGTTCTTATGCCAATGTTGTCCTTTAGTTTAAATAGATGTTTTCTCTGCCTGGAGCTTATGCCTATGCAGTATTTATAGTAGCCTCCATCAGACTTCATTTTGCCAAGCTCCTCTCACACTTAAGGCTCTCCCTTCCTGTGGTCACTCTAATCATCTTTTTTGGTAGCTTCCCAGGTGTGAAGTGAATCATTTGTGAACAGTGTGCACTATCCAAGCTGCAATCTAACCTGTGCTTCATACAGTGCTACTGGTGTATTTCATTACCCCAGGGAAAATCCTTTGCTTTGTGTGGTCTGTGTCTTTCCCCACCTTAGTCATTTCTTTCCCCTGAGCACCCAGGTGTTGTAGAAACCTGGTTAACAAGATCCAGCTGCATGATCCTGCACTCAATCCTTCTGAATCTCATCCAATTTGTCTTATCCCAGTCCTCAAGGTCACTCAGTTCTTCCTAAATGATTTGTCTCTGCAGTGACAGTACCTCCCTCCCTTATGCCATCAGTAAATTCCAGTAGCACACACTTATTTTTTATGCCATCCCCATTAATGAAACAAAATGTTAAATAGTATCAGCCCCAAGACTGATGACTGGGAAACTCACTACTTCCCTCAGAATTGATCTTCTCCTCCTACTACTCACTTTGTTATCCGCTTTTCAATTTTTGTACTCATCTCCTATTTTAGCTAATAATTTTCCATATGGCACTGTACCAAATGCTGTACTTAAGTTTAAATAATTAGATCTAACCACTTCTTTTCTCTAGAAAAATCAAATATGATGGTATTTCAGGTGCCGGAACTTGTAGAAGTGCCTGAGAAGTGGAGGTAGAGAAGACAAAATTAAATCACTTAAGTTTGTTGAACACCTGCAAAGACTGGAGCTGGTTTTCATTTTAAGATGAGCTGCTTCTTTCATACCTAGCGGTGACATTTTCACAGACTGTTGAATTTTGTAACAATTCTGTATATAATAACACTAATGCAAAGCATCATTAAAATTCTTGGATGTTTTTAATTGCCTGAAAATAAGAATGACCTTCAGGACCTTTACAAAATTAATGCTGCTGCAATACTGTTATAGGAAAGCCTTGTATAAAGACCTTTAAATAAAGATGAAAAGTGAAATATCTATATTGGTAGTTTTGCTGATACAGTGGTATTGTCATAAATGCCGTCTCTGTAGAAGTACTGAAAAAGCACCTTCAGAATCACTAGCTAGTGCAATGTTTTTAACTGGCAAAAAGCCACATTAAAACACAACTAACTTTAAATATGATTTTCATTATTTCGTGTCACTTTCGTTTTTAGTGTAATCTAACAAAATATTCAGAACAACTGTATAGAATAGCACTTGCAGGCAGTCTTGCTATTCAAATAAGAAAGTAATACTGAGATTCAGTAAAACATTGGTTATACTACAGAGTACCTGCAGAGTTACCATTATCATGTTACCTTTTTGTGCTGAAATAAGAGAGATTGAAAAAAGCAGGCTATAGTTAACTAATGTGTTACAGGGCTCTGAGCATTGATACAGAAGGAGAATCCAAGGAAAGTTTGACTTAAGGTTTACACATTAGCATACATTTCTGCAGCCTTCATGTTACCATGTTACTGATATTCTATATATGTTGCTTGCTTGGAGGACAAAAAAAAAAAAAAAAAAAAAAAGAGAGTTATAATAAAGTTTGGATTCAGGTGCAGGTTCCAAGCTTTATACTCCAAGATGCATAAATTGGACACATCTCACTCACTTTAGAGAAAGGCCAGGCTATAAGACTGAATTGTCACAGAACTACCTGAATGTTTGGGTAATTGTGAGGGTGGTTGCAGATCCAGTCTTTTGCCCCCTTCAAAATAGATAGCCCAGGGGAGCATTCCTCACCTGGCAATATTAATTCCTGCAGTGGAACATTAGGTGCTGTGTAGAGTTCTGTACAGGGCTCAGAATTTGAAAAAATAATTTTTCTCATCACTTGGGAAGTGCATGTTTGGTGCTGTTGGTGGGAGTTGATTCTGGGGGAGACTGAGAATCCAAAAGATTATGGACCTTTATGAATGAAATTCTTTATACTCATCAATTTTTGTCCTCTGAGCACAGGTAAACACACACATACCATAAATGATGACATATCAGTGAACTTTAACAAAGCTATTTCCCCTGCATGGCCTCACAGCTTACCTGTGCAGTTGTTTTGAATGTTTTTTGAGCAAGATAACACTAAAATTGAAAGCTACTTAACATGATGAAATTCATATTAAAAGTTATCTGTGTTTTAATGCGGTTTCTCTTACCAGTTACTATTTTGTACTTCTTTCTCCAGAAGCGGTGCAACAGCTGGCTATTTCGCAGGTGCATGTGCCTTACGCAAGCAGAGATGCCATTTATGATAATGTCAACATGAACAGCACTACTCATAGAAGCTTGCACTTTTTTATTTTCCGCTATTACTCTTTCAACAACCCTTTCCCGTAAAATTCGGCAATGCACGGGTAGTCATGAGCATTAGGCACCCAGCTGCTTTGGGGACCAGGACCTCCACATCTTTATGATTTAGCTGAACCAACTTCAAAGTTTACAGGGCTAAATCACATAATGACACTCTCTGGGTGGACTAAATGTCCACTCTGGAGCTCTTCCTGGATATATTCCTATGCGAGCAAGTCTGGAGTCGAATATAAGCTTTAAAAACTAGATTTCCAAATGACACACATGCACAGTAGTTAAAATTGATTTGCTGACATCCTACCCTAGTTCCTAATGGATATTTATCTGAATTACAACAGCACCATGTAATTAGGCATAAATAAGGGCTTTTGTTCTGGAGGGGAGGAAAGTTTATCAATTCCAAACCATATGCAATTGCGTGTCTAATCTCTCTCTGCAATTATTTCAAATGCACATCCAGATGATAACATTTATATTCATTCTGAGATTCACTGAGTTTGAGACCAGAAGGGATCATTATACCATCTGGCCTGACCTCCTGGATATCACAGGCCATTACATTTCTCCAATTACCTCTATACTGAGCCCCCTAACATGTGTTTGACCAAAGCATAACTATTTTTGACTAAAGCTTATCTCCCAAAAAGGCATCTAGTCTTGATTTGAAGCCATCAAGAGGAGCAAATCCACTACTTTGTGGGTACTTTGTTCCAATGGTTAATCACACTCACTATTAAAAATGTAGGTCATGTTTCCAATTTGAATTTGTCTGGCTCCAGATTCTATCTGTTGGTTCTCATTACACTTTTCAGAGTTAAGTTAAAAAGCCCTTTGGTACCCATAATTCTTTCCCCTCTGTAAGTGTTTATTCTCTGGAGTCAAGTCACTTCTCAGATTTATTTATTTATTTATTTATTGTTAGTTTTTGCTTAACTCTGAAAAGTCACAGGGTAAAGAGTCTTCTCCTGCTCATCTTGTCTGTGTATTTTTATTTTGTCTGGTATTTGTTTCAGTAGTGCCCAGTCGCTTCTCGTGATGCCAACAAGGAACACAGGAGCTGCAAGCACGCACTGCATTGCTCTCCTTGGATAAACCTCTGGTCTATAATGAAGCCTCTCCTTTCCACTGCATCACTCCCCATGCACAGGGTGAGGGAAATGACACCGTGCTGAAGTTTCATAAATACAGAATTCAGGACATAGCCTTTGATCCCACTGAGATCGGTTTATTGTATAATCCACATTTCTTTTACAACTGTGCTCACCTCCTCATACTCTAGTACCAATTTTGGTGATTTGCAAACTGTTTCACCTGAAACCAAACATTGCTCATGGCAAAATAAAACTGCTGTGTGCACATTCCTGTTTCTAGCTGGAGTGTATAGTATTTTGAAATTCAAGCAATAAGTCTACTTATAACAGCACAAAGGGAAAATATACTAATAAATATTTTTCTCTTATATTTTTTGGTTCTTGGTGCTTTATTAACATGTTTTAAAATAAATGTTATAGCAAATAATCCAGTTCAGCCCTGCATTTGTTCCTCCTTACACTGAGAGATTTTTCATTTCATAAATCATTCAGAATCCATAGCAGTGATGTCGCATTGCTCTCAGTACAGAAAAACACATGCACACTTCCTCTCCAAGCACTTTGCATAGGGTACATGAGCCGTGCTCTATCTCACTGCATGCTTATGGTACAAACAAGGCTGACAGCAATGCAGACACAATCTCAAGAAAATAAAAGGAAAAAAAAAAAAGAAAAAAGAAAAAAAAAAAAAAAAGAAGAAAAAATCTACTAACTAGTCTTTGAAAGTTTTACCTTAGTATTTTGGACACAGATTGCATTTCTGGCCTGCATCACTGACTGCAGCAACAAGGACAATTAACAACAACATTCCTGTCCTAAAAAAAATAAAATAATAAATTTAATTAAAAAAAAAAACAAAAAAACAAAAAAAAAACAACTGATGGCATGAGTGTATACACACATACATGGTGCTTATGTATTTTAAAATACCTGCATGTATAAAATTTCTTTTTTCTAACAGATCCTGAAAAACTCGCTCATTAATCTGTATCTTTTCACACCGATGAAGGACTGCAGTAGAGTTACTTTACTTCAGACTAGGGAAGAAAACCTGTCTTGGACACACTGCCAGGTTGCATCATCATATCACAAGCCACACAGTTAGTGAAATGATTTGTAGGGCTAATCCCATTCTGACTGAAACCAACAGAACTGTCCTGCTCGTAGTGAGAGCTTGTGCAGGTGAAACTTTTCTCGGCAGATAACAGGAAGCGAGTGTTTTTGGAGAACAGCAATCTTTGGGCAAGGACTACCCAGCATTTGCCTGCTGGTTAGCCCTGTCCCATGCTGCATGCCTTGGCGAACGTTAGCAGAGCCCTGCAGAGCCAGCAGCTCCAAGCAGCACAGTGAAAGTCTGTGGGTGGATAAACCCACGTCCTTTTCATTTCTCTATTGATTGCAGGCTAAATCAAATACAGCAAGATGAAAGAGCAAACGGAATTGAGCTGGCCAAGCCAAGAGAAGATCTTCCTCTTCCTATCATGGCTCTGTGCATTTAAGGCCTTTCTATAAGTGGGTTTTCCAAAGGCTGGACACTAACAGGATAGAGGCCAGCTAATGCAGAGGAGCCACATACATCCAAGTCAGTACCAGATGAGAGCCAGCACTGTCACACAAGTGCCTGCAGAAAGCTGCTCCCCCTTGACTGGTGTGCTTTGGCAGCCTCATTGGTTGGGAAGCTGTGGCCCAAAAGCATGGCTGAACCCCCCCACACACACACCATGCCAGGGCTGAGGTAAATAAGCAGGACAAGATGTAGAAGATTGTGTGTGGTGGGTTGCTACTCTATTTTAAGATGAATAAAAATGCCTCTGGCACCAAGATGCAGAGTCTGAAAGGAAAGCCTTTGCCTCTCTTATGGGTCTCCTGGCCCACAGCTCACAATTTGGAGTGGCAATGGCCAGGAGGAGTAGGAAAAAGCTCAAGGCACCAAAGGTGTCATCCTCCTTAGTGTCAAAACAGAAGTGGAACCTGGAGATGAAACCTGCTGCCTGACTTGGCATAATATCCATGAGAAGTCGCTAGCAGGCCTACCTGACAAAGGTACCAATAGGTACCATTTACCACTGAGATAAAGAGCTCCTGCAAGGCCACTGTCCCTGTGGGACCAGCTCCTAAAAGCAAGGTATGAAGTACTTCACACCTGAGTCCTGTTTCAGTTGTGTGTAGTCATCATGACTCCCGTGGGGATGGTGGCCATGCACCCTGGTGGTGTTTGGGAGCAGCAGCCTCATCCTGAACTCCTCACTTGGATGAGGTCGGAATCCCCACTCCCTGGGACCTCATGCCTTTTTCCAAGGGAAATGCCCTCTAAAACACAACTGAGTCCCCTCACTTCTGATAGTACAGGAAAAAAAAAAAAGAAAAAAAAAGTTTGTTTGTTTGTTTGTTTTTTTTCCCAGTGCTTACCACAAATTCCCTTATTGCAAGGATGATGTTAGCCATGTCTTAATGATTTGCACTCAGGCTTTCCAACCTGTAGTCCAAAAAATGTAAACACCTGGCCAGTAAGATTTAATTGCTTTTTCTCCATGGAAGCTTTTACTACGAACTATTCATAAGCACGGTTAGGGCTGTCAGAAAAAACACGTTAGGGCTTACAGAGGAATGTGTTCTGGAACATTTTCAGGCACCAGGCTATAGTCACCTGCCTGCTGTAGAGACCCCGGCCCACCAGAGAGACCCTGGCCCACCAGGAGAGCAATGTAGCAGCAGCGGGGCAGCCAGAACCCACGCTGGCACATGGTGTAGACAAGGTGCCTGTCCTTTGCCGCTCAGACCATGTCAGGTGGCCCTTTACAGATGGACTCAGCACATTGTTCATTTGCTGCTAAATGTAGGTGTTTGACTTCAATTCCTGCTCTTATCTGACAGCTAAAACCAGCAGAAAACTCCTGTTTGTTTTTTTTCCTACCCTAGAAAGCTCTTCATCAAATAAGATTTTTTTTCCCCACCAAGGTGTTTTAGAGCAAATTTTTAAGCAAAATATATTCTAATTTTATCTTCATTTAGTTTATTTTTGCATAAATATTTCATTAAATATTTGCCTTCTTTTGTTGTTGAAACTCATTCTTCACCATTCTTGCTGTAATATTTTCACCCAGCAGTCCTAAAAAACACTGGGATGTTCCTGGCATATTTTAGGTTATCATATTTTTTTAATGCATTTTTCAAATTGTCGCCATTTTACTAAAATTACAGAGATGTCAAACTAACTTCTTTACTCTGTGATAGCATGTATATTCTTTAACTGAGAAGCTGAGAAATTACCGAGTGAAAAAAGGAAAAGCAAATAAAAGTAACAGAAATGAGATAACTCTAGATACCACTCAGCATGTTTCACTTAACAGAAAAAGGGGCAAGCCCACAGAAAAGAAAATCAAGATGTGTACTTGTCCCTTGACTGAGCCATGTCTGGATTACAAACCAATGAACCTCTAGGAATTTGGGGCCAGAGAGTTTCCTGGTACATCACATTTTTAGCCCACTCCTTTCTTATTAGTTGTTCCCCCTTGAAAGAGCAAGTTTATCTTACTTCTGTAGGAATGAAGGCATGCCCTACACTTGGCTAATTTTACAGTAATAACAGTATCACCATAGGTGTGAAACCCCTTCCAGTTAAGCATCTGTAATCTGCCTTAATCAAGAAGAAAGTACAGATGCTTGACAAAAGTCTCCATTTTCCTATTTAGTCACAAGGAGATGAAATTAACTCTTGCAGAGGTAAGATTATGCTCTTCACACGTTCTTGAAAGTCATTCTTCACTTCCAATGGTAAAGGTATGCAGAGACAAAGCATTTATGGTACCACCATAAATAAGGTATCACCTTCACTTTGTTCTATACAGTTGGTGCTTGGTTAGTGCAGTATAATCGCTGCTGCCATGATGGGTGGAAATCTAATAACATGAAGCTAGATCACTAATTGTTGACCTCTTGGTTCTCAGTTTCCTTTGGGGCATAAAAAGCTGTTATACTGAAACCTTTTTAAATTACATTCAGTGAAAATTATACAGTAAAACTCATTCAGCAGGCTATTTCTTTCCATAGAAAATACAAAACCACCTAAGCCTAGAACAGCATCAGGAACAATACAATGAACCTTTAGTAGTGCAATCCAGATCAACTGCTCATAGAAAGCACCATTTCTCTGGAAAATGGCACTCACCAATATGCAACATGCATCCACTTTTCACTGCCCAAAGCTAAGAGCTGTTTCCCTCCCTTCAGCTCATTTTCCCTTTTAGCATCAGCCCTGATTTTCCTCTGTCTCTTCCCCTCACTGAACATTACCTCCCACGCCTTTGCTGTGCTGTCCTGTGCTGTCCTCAGCTTCAGAGAAACAGAAACCTCCAGACAGCTGTAAGAAACAAAGCCAGTCCTCCAGCAATACCTGAGATGATGGCACCAGTGCATGTTTTCCTGATGTTTAGCAATCCTGGCTCTTCCCTGCCATAGACAACACATCCCTTTCCACCACGACACCTTAGAGCAGAGTGGAGGTATGACTGTTTTCTCTACCCCTACCTATTTATCAGAGTACTTTTATGGTCCCTGTCCAAATACTGTCTCAGCACTACAAGCAATCAAAGGCTAGCTCAAGCAGAGAAGGGTTTAATTTTGCAGGAGAACAAGTAGAAAGCTGATATCACTCATGGACAACTGGCCCAGTCAATGCTGGGTGCTTGTCCCTCACTTTCATGAACATGTTTTGTCTAGTTAGGTAAAACCAAGATCAAAACTGCATCCAGGCCAATGGATAAAGACTGCTATATCACCACTAAATGCAGAAGAAACACACTTTGGGTAAAACAATTCCAAAAAACGTGTTGTGAAATAGTTTAAGATCCCTCCATGTGAGATGACACACATAGTCTTGTATAATACATTTCTAAAGAACTTAAAGCTCATATACAGATTTCAATCATCCTGTAGCACTGTCACTTCATATTTCCAGCACATAGCATGCATTTATACATGTGAGTCTGCAGCACTTTCAGTATGCAACAAGTATAAGCTTAGCCTGATTTTACAGCCCAAGTCATGATGCCCATCCAGCAACCCATGCTGCTTTACATGAAGAACAAGAAATTATTTCAGCTCTCAAGCAAACGTAGGATCTTGCTGAACCCATTCATTTGTTTCATTTGTTCATCTTCCCCTAATGCAGCGTTTTTTTGGTCCTTTTTGTGTGCACATCTTTAGTAAAGACAAATTGAAACACAAATTTTGCCTCAAATACAGAAGATTCATCTGCTCTGGCTGCTAAGAGATGTATGTCTACAACATCCTCTTGATTGTCTAGGCAGAAGATATGGGGAGAAAGGATCTAAGGTTCCAGATCAACTATCAAATGTTGATTAGTGGCCCCATTATTATCCAAAAATTGAATAAAGTCAACAGCCCCACCCTAACCCTGGTTGGATTTTTTTATTTTTTTCCCTCAAGCAGCAGTTTGGACATAATTTGCCAACTATCATAACCATAATGTTATTTAAATTGAATTCCTTCTGAATGTAATTTACTGCCAAGGTTTATTGAGCTTACTTTAACACTCTATTGGGAGATAAAATATTAAACTATCATTTTAACTATTTTGTAAAGGTTACATTAGTACATTTTATTTCTTTATTACTTTATTGAATGTCAAGGTGCAGAGCACTTAGCACATCCTGACAGTGACTAGGAGATATAAAGGTCACGTCCCATACATGTGCTTCAAAGGTTCAACTTCTATTTTAACCAGAAAACTGCTCACCAATTAATGCCTACAACAAGTTAATAAAGTAGGGGTCATCTGCACCCAGAGCACCAGCAATGGTACAGTAAGTTTTGACTCAGGGAATTCTGCCAGCCCTCAGGACTCTCCCATTTTGATGTTAGCCGAATTTGCCACCTGCACACAGAGCTCACCCCTGCCTACATGGAGCCAGGAACATTGTGGCTGCACTGGGTATGCGGGTGGCTCCCTCTGCTCTCCAGAGTCCCAGCACACTTCTGGGGGCCAGAGCAACTATAAATATTGGAACAGGCTGCCCAGGGAGGTGGTGGAGTCACCATCCCTGGAAGTCTTCAAAAGACGTTTAGATGTAGAGCTTAGGGATATGGTTTAGTGGGGACTGTTAGTGTTAGGTTAGAGGTTGGACTCGATGATCTTGAGGTCTCTTCCAACCTAGAAATTCTGGGATTCTGTGAAATATTATTATGCAAAATAACTATTAACAATAATTAAATACATGACTGATGATTAACATAACAGGTGAAAATGGTAATAAATTTGTTTTGAAGAATGTGTCTGCGCTAGGCTTGCCCCGAGCACCCACACACGTCTTTTCTTTGTCATTACCGTATCTTAACATAATATTTTTAAAATGAAATTAAAATATACATCATCAGTTGAAAATATTTTTTGTCTGCTTCAAAAGACTGAATTTGTCATAGCAGGGTTTAAATTGAATTATGAAATGAAGTATTTGGTTAACAGGGCCCTTGGCTTTTATTACAGATGAGTCTATCACTACTATTGTAGTTTTAATCTTCTCAGGTTTCTTTCAGAAGCAGACCTGAAGTTGTTAGTACTTGGGGGTGTTTAAAATTCAGGATGTGAGTAAAAGCAGGGCAGGGTGACGAAGTGTCATGGGGTGCCCTGCACCAGTGACCCCCTCGGGGCTGCTGTTTTTCACTAGCGAGGCACTAGCACACACTGTGAGTAACATTCCCTCTAAGCCACTCACCACCCCAGCAAGAGGCACCGCATGGTCTGACGTGAGGCTTCAGCTGAAGAAAGAACTCATCTGCGATAGCTGTAGAGCAAGTCTTCTGCTGGAAGGAAGACCACACATAGTCAATGTGGGCAGGAGAACCCCACCTGGCTCCTTTCCTTCGACCTTGCTGCCCTCCCTCCACACTGAGTCCCAAAACTAGAGGCTCCACACTTCCATGGGAGGCCGAGGCACCAACCTACACACAGATGGCCTCACACAAGCACCTGAGAGCAGAGGGACCATCACCACCAGCAGGTCACCGTTTGCTGCATGCAATACGGCACGCCTGCAGCACCTCAAGTAGCCGGAACAATGACCTGCCCACGGTGACCAGCCAAACCCCAACGATGTAGAGCTCCCCAAGCCCCGGTTTTAAAACAAACTAACAAAAAAAGACTTTCATGATAGAGATCATGAAGTGGGGCCCCAAGGAACTGCTCGGTAGGACGAGGTTTTTGGTCATTTCTCCCCTTGCACTGTCACCATGGGTACAATGGAGAGCAGAAATGAGAAACATAGGGAATTTTGCACAAAATTCTGCTGAGTAAAACTCAGTGAGATGTAAAAAACCCAAGACCACAGGGCCAGATGACATTTTGGCTATGTGCTGTGACCACCCGTGCACTCCTCTCAGTGCATGCCACCCACAGTAGCAGCTTGCACACCTTGCTCTTCTGTGGTGTGGTTTATATAGGTTTGCTTTTAATTCTGGTGCTATGAGGTTTGACACAAATGTGGAGATGTTCAACCGAAAAAACAGAGTTCTGCACGTCCACATGACAGCATGCAGAGCTTGGCCCCATGAAAACCAGGGTGTTGCAACCTTTTAGCACTTTGGGTGGAAGAGAACACGTGAACACCTCCAAACACACCCAGCATAAACCAACTACACCAGCTAAACCAATGCAGGGCTATTTTGGACGTATGCAGCATGGCTTTGCTGGAGCAGGGAGGGAGGATATGGTTCAATATTTCCTATGATGCTTTTTTCCTTCCATTTTCTTTCTATATCTGGCTTATCTTTCTACTTTTCCTTCCTAATCTTCCATGCAAGTTTTCTAGTCTCTGGACATTTGTGCTCCTTCCACAATACACTGGCCTGCCTCTCTTTAATGTGCTTAAACTTATGGTGCTTGTTCTCCATTTGAAATTTAGAATAACTCAAGATAAATTTCAGACAGAAGATTTTCTTGTTGAATTTCAAATATATAGAAGCCAGTCCAGTGTAATGCACAGGTCCCTAGAAATGCATGAGCCAAGAAGCTAAAATTCAGTTGGTGTTTTTTCTCCTGTACAATTTGTTTTTTTATTATTACAATGCAAAACACTGGAAGTAAAAACAAAGAAGAAAAATTAGAATCTAGTTAGCAAGGGGAATATAACCTAATACAAGCCACTTCTATACTTCCATATACTTCTTAATGAATCAGTCCTGGCAGGAAAAAAGATTGCTGGAGCCTCAGGCACTTAATAACAGTGTGTAGCATAACCCATATTTCCCTTTAGATGTCACTCTAAAAAGTTGTATGTACAAACGTACAATCTTTAGTGCTAATGTAATAAGAGCAGAGGGTGATGCTATCAAAATGAGGAATTGGAATTTTAGCAGGCTGTGCTGCTTGGCCAGGGGTGAGGCCAGCCTCCCATCACTGTGTTCAGGCTGAGGGCAGCACTGGACCCCACCATCGGCAGCTGTGTGAGGCAGGGTTAGGAAAGGGTGGGTTAGCTACTCATACAAGACAGAGGTGTGCAAACCGCAACTGCTGCCGACAGAGCTAGTGCAGTCTGGAGACAAAAGGAGAAGTAGCATTAATAAATTGCAGGTCATGGGCTCCCTCCTGGTTAACAGAGATGCTGCAGGTGCCCCGTAGCACAAATAGCAGCTGTCTGAAAAAAAAAATAAATATTGAGATTTGGCCCCATCTTCAAGCTGTATTACAGTGAACATACCCACCTGCCCCTTTTGACTTTTCTTTGGCCCCCACCCACAGGAGACCAGGATCCTACAGGTTTTGTGATCCCCCCCCATAATGCTGCTGTCCCTCCCCACCTGCAGTTGCTTCCTGAGTGCCCTCCAGAGCAGCCTTATTGGTATGTATAGGTGATAATCAGCAGTGAAATACTTTAGGATTCATTTTAGTGAAGGATGTAAGGCTTGAATTGTATTATATTGTCTGGTAATTAATACTAAGAAGGGATCCAGCATAGTGTAACAATAGCTATAAAATTGCTTCATCTACATGGGATGTAGAGAGAATAAATGATACCATATGAGCATTATTATTATTATTATTTTTAACTTTTGCTCTGTTAAATCCTGTAACATCCTTCACAAACTTAATTCCTTTTAGAATGACTTAGCAGAAAATAGAACCAAACCTCAAAGCAGGACATCAGGTCCCATCAGCACGAGCCAGGGTCAGACAGTTCAGGTTTTGTGTCCCAACCCCTCCTCTGCTACCTGCTTACCCAGGAGATGCTCCCCATGCTGAGCCTGCTGCTGGATACCTTCTCTGTGCAAAGGAGAACAGATCAAAGACCTACTGCACAGAAACATAGCAACTTGACATGCTGGGGGGGCAGGTTTAAAGACTAATTTCTTAACAGTTGAAGTGAGGGAATCTTAAAAATGGCGGGGATGGCAAAGGAGCATGGCACAGCCACAAATCTCATGAGCTCTCATAAACACCCACCACAGCCATTGCTTCGTGTCCTTTGATGTCGAGCCAGTTTATGCAATTAATAATGCATCCCGGCCCCATCAACAGAGCGGTCTGTCCTTGCCCCCAGGTACTAATCATGTGTCAAGGCAATTAATTGCAGCAATGTACTATATAAGGAAGGCTGTCCTTAATGCAAAACATGGTGATTTTCTGAAGAGCCCTGGGCAGTGATCATCCAAAGACCGTCTCTCACAGGAATGCTGCTCTTTCTTCATGAGGGGAACATGGCCAGCACTAGCCTTCACAAACCTTCACCCTGGACTGAGCACCCTCCACCTCCTGCTCCTCAGCAAAGGTTATGGTTTTCCACTTTGAATGGATCACAAGCCTCTGAATTTAAAAGATGATTACCACAAAGAACTTTTAAGAAGCCTTTTTTTTTTTTTTTCTTTTTTCTCCCACGCACTCTGCTAGTTCACAAGCAGCAGTTTCCTCATGAAAGCTTGGTCCTGCACGGGGGAGGGCTCACCATTGATTTTCACAGAGCAGTGATCAGATCTTCCATTAGTCACTGTCTCACTCAGCACATAACTGAGGACAGTATGAGGAGAGAGAGCAAGGAGCCTGAGGACAGGGGCTTTGGGCATGAAAATGAGTCGATACATCACGATGCATCTTCTTTTACTTGGCTTCCTCTTCCTCTTCTTTCTCAAGACGAAGTCAGGCCGGGTGTGCCCTGAGAGGGCAGGCCCTGCAGCGAGCCCTAATTGCCCCGTGACAGGGCACGGCCTGCCCACCAGGCATCCCCAGCACCCACAGCCAAGATCCGTGCTCCTGGGAGGGGCAGCAAGGTTGGCGGTGGAGTCACAGCCTCACCTCATGTTGTGATATTCCACTTTGAGTCATCAACCCCATTTGTCGTCATCAATAGCGAGTGGTGCTGGGGCCCACATTAGCACCGCGCTGCCCGTGAGTGGCCTGGCAGGCAGGAGGGCTGCTCTCCCTGCTGCACTGAGGCCTCGTGAGCCCTCACACACAGCCTGCAGGGAGAAAATCCCTGACAGCACTGCAGCGATGGATCTGGCCTCACACATGGCACTAGGACCTGGCAGGGAGGCACAACAACTCTTCTCTGTGCTTCCACACCACTCCTTGGCTCATCCCCACCTGTGAGGGAACGGCCACTTCCTCCAGGACATTTATTGTGCTGCTTTCCTCCCCGTCCCGCTGTGAGAACCACCATCCCCACCTCACTGCTCTTCCACATGCAGATGATTCTCAGCATGGCAGAGCCCAGGCAGAATTCCCCTGAGAGGCTGAAATGTCATTTTTCAGGATCTGACAATAAAATTCCAGCTTCACCCTTTCAGTTAAGCTTTCACCCTGTGCATCAGAGAAATGAGTCATCTTCCCCATTTCCCTTCTTAGTACCCTGTCTTAATCTTCCATTTTTCACTATCACCTGAAATAAATGCTCCTAAATCTCTAATATTACTTTGGGGTTGAGGAATAAAAAATAAATCACAGTTATAATGAGAAGCTTCCAAAGACTCTAACCCTGAAATACACTCCTATAGCAACATGTTGGGATCTCCACACTCAGTATTAAAATGATAATTTTTCAATGCACCCTCAGTTTAACAGATACACACAGCTCTTCATTTTCACCTGCAAATGACTCCAAATATTAACTGAGAGACAAATCTCAATTAAGCAAGTCTGTCATTGCTATTAAAACCTGGCTGTAAAGCAATTTCACAGAATGGGAGAGGACCATGATATCCCCATCACAGCTTAAAAGCCTTCCTGATTGCACCAGATTTACATAATTCTATCGAGAAGTTTGGATTAAAAATTTGAAAAAAATCATATTTGCCCACAGGGTCAGGAAATGAGCAAAGCATCACCCTTGGAGGAGGTTAATCATTTGAATTGGGTTTTGAACATGCAAAAGTGCCTTCCCCCCATGCAGTAATGTCTATGGGCATCCACAGACCCAGTGACTGTAGGGGACCATTTGTATATTTGTATCTTCTAACAAACAGAAGTTAAAAGCAAGTTGGGAAGGCTGAAATAGAGATGCTGGTATTTCCGTCTGTGACCCGGGCTCTGAAACTCAGTGGGCCAAATGCAGCCCCTAGCTCTCCTGAGGAAATGCACCATGATCCAGGCACTTCTCCCTGCCTGGAAATCTCCCAGGGCACCTTTAGGCATTCAAACACACAATCTTGGTGGCAGTTTTAAATACACATCCATCAATCCAGACTGCCATGTCCAACCATTTTCAAATTCGGACACACCCTCCAACCCTAATTACAATTTTGAAGTATTTTCTGAAAATTTAACTGAGAAATCTTGTCATTTTAAATAAAATCTGAAAATTTTATTCCTAATAAAACAGTAAATGATGGAAGAATTGCCATCTCAGCAGTCCTGGCTCTGGCATGAGAGCTGATGCTTATTTTACCAGGGAACCAGTAGGTGTGCAAACATAAGCACCAAAGAGCCAACAGCGGCAGAAGCAAAACTCCCCTTTGTCTGCACAAACCTGCCCTGCTGTTGGCTGCAGACCTGGTCTGTTTTTTTGGGGCTATGGAGATTATAACCAGCACATCAGTGTGAGGTGTTAAAAGCAGTGAGGAAGCAGCCAAAATAAGCTGGGTGGAGAAGCCCTCTGTCCTTCCCCAGAGAAAAAGAAAACTGGGGCATGATTCACAATGAGAGTCTCTCCACACTGGCAAACTGAATATTTTACTTCAAAAATACCTTCCTAAACTCTATACTAAGCCTGTGCTTGCAGAATAGCCAGCCTTGATTTGGCTGAATCAATGCAACTGAAAGCAAGGCAGAGACTTTCTCACAGCTGTCCACATGTTGCAAGGGACAGCTCAATCATGCCATTTTCAGAGAGAGACACAGTAATTTGTGTTGGTGTGCAGCATGTTCACAGAAAGCCAAGGCTGCATCCCCCTGCTCAGAGCTGCTGCTGGTTGCTCTTTGCTTGTGCATTCTTGAATCCCAGATGGAAAAGGGGTGCCGCTTCATTTCCTCTTTTTCCAGGATCCTGATTCTGCAAGGCTAAAGCCAAGCTCTCTTGGACTCTGATACTAAAAAAAGTATTAATTACTTTGCTGAATCAGGCCTTCTTAAAACAAGAGGAGGAAGACATTCAAGCTCCCTAATCCGGCAGCACAGCGGGGAACTGCTCATCTCTGCATGATTGTGTAATTGCTTTTTGAAGAGAAGCAAGTTTTTCTGTCCACATAGCGCTGATAAACCTCAGCAGTCACTCTGGTCTCCCAGCCCAGCTTTCAAGATTATTTGTTATGGATAAAAGGAAAGATGCTTCTATGTCCATAGCTGACAAGCTTTGCTGCAGGACATGCATTTATTTTCCATGCTGTTGGTCTGCTCATCCCTGTATCAGGCTAATTCATCAGATTAATAAAGGACGATTTAGCTTCCTGCAGGGCGTTATTGATCTCACAGGGAACATAGTGGCTGTTTGCGATGCCACCTTTTCCCCAAGGAAAGGGGATGATTTTAAAATATTTCTGATGCTTGAAAGCTGCAGCAGGCTCTCACCGAGCAACCATAGAAGAGGAAAAGTCTGGGGCAGAGGGGCACAGCCTCTGTGATTTGTGATTGAAATCTGTGATTTGCCCTGCTCCCAGCACTGCCTTCCCTGCAAGGCTGAAGCACATTCAGCAGTGGACGTGTTCCAGGAATGTTCACATCACGTTTTCACTGTGTCTCTTTCCTAACGTGGCAATTACCCTCTTTATCCAGACAAAATTATTCCTATACCTTTAGGCTACAGCATTGGATGAAGAGTTTTAATTCTCCATAATCTCTCAGCTGTTCCCTTGATCCCTGCTTGTCTGGGCAGAAATCCCTGCCATGCAAACCAGCCTGCTGCTGCTTTCCAGGATGAGGGACTTGATGTTTGACCTTATTAAAAAACAAACCTTTTTTATTTGTGCCAAGATGCAACCCCTTGATGCTCAGCCTTGTTGACTTACTACCTCATTCTCCACCTTTCTTCTGGCTTAATGACATCTATGAACATTCCATTTTCTCCCCCAAACCACCAACAGACATGTTAAATCATGAAAGAGAAAGGCCTGAGCCCCCAGGACCAGGAGGAAACAAGCCCTCCTGCTCCCCTGTTTGCAGCTGTGTTGTGAGGATTGTAAGCCAGCCACCTTGAAATCTGCTCAGCCCATACTGTATTAATTTCATATAATTCTAAATCCTTAATCAATAACTTTGAAGAACCAAACATCTCTGTAAATTATGACAACATTATTACCTTTAGCAGTCTAATTTGCAATCTCATTAAAAAGATATAAAGATGTTTTCTGTAACCCTACAGTGATGGAATAACTCTCCATCCTTCATTAGCCATACCCTGGCACATGCTGCCGCACATTTGTCTAGCAGTGGTGTCAAGCTGGGCTGTCCCCAGCAGATTTCCAGATCCCAGCACAGCAGCAGTGTACTTTCCTCACCGCCCAGCCATGACCCGAGCACCACTGACAATCAGCAGGAATGGTTTGGGGAGCAGCTGCACCAGTCCTTGTGCTGGTGCCCCATACAGGGGGCAGTGGTGGCCACACTGTGCCATGCCATATGCCTGAAGTCACTGTGGGAATCTCCATCCCATGGTATGACTACAGCCAAAACACATTTCCCCAAACATGACACATCTATGGCGTATTTCTGCATTAACAATGGCTTTTCTGCAGTGCTTAGCTGGTAATTGCCAAAAATGCCTTTTCTGTCCAATACATTCTGAAAAGCACTGAGCTCTGCTTGCATCCTTTTCCTCTCTATAAGAAACAAAAACTTGGTTTCTCAAATATGGGAGAGTTTGGGATATGGAGATGTTCAAGAGGAGGGCTAGGTGGATTTCTGCCAGCAGCAGTCTCTGCAGGCTGGCAAGCTGGATCCAGCCCACACCTGATGGCTGTCTCCATCCCCATTCAGACTCATTTCTCATCAGCAGCCTGTTACTCCAGAGTTTCCAGTCCTACCTCATAAGGCTGTATTTATTTATCCATCTTTTAGTAGAACAGACGAAACAGAGCTATGCCAAATTCTAGTTCATAAAGCCTAGGAAGGAGATTGGATGTGCCTAGATTACAAAGGAAAATAACTGTGGAGAACTTATTTTGGAAAGGAGAGAAGTGTTTTAAAAGTGCTGTGCTGACAAGGCAGACCTTGTATGTCATCTTCCTGTAAGTGGTTTATGATTGCTCTCACAAATGCTAAATGATATGCAAATTATCTGCCACGTCCTCCTGTTTCGAGCTCCATCCATCTTCTTCCTCATCTTCTTTTCCCCTTCCTCAGGAGTCTATCAGAAGCTGATGAGAAGTGTTTGTCCACCCCTGATACCAGGGATGGAGAGAGTGGAAAAGGAAAATACTCAGGCTTCCTCCCAGCACTGCACGAGTGGCTCTGTGGGGAGTGGCTGCTGCTCCTAATTAAACAGCGCGGATCCATCCTGCTCGTCAGCCTGGTGGCAGTAAGCCCTTCTCCCGCCTCGGGTGCTGGAATTAATGCTGCTGAGAGACAACATAAATTGCAGCTTGAAAACAGCAGATGCGGTGCATGCTTGCTGCCATTAAAAGGCTGTAAAATTGGTTAAGGATGGAAAAAGAAAAAAACACCGTAAAAGATCTGTATATGGCTGTAAAAGGCTGAATGCCAATGGCAGAGACAGTCTAAATTTGGTTAATTATTATTATTACACAAATAGCCTGTTACATGACAGCAAAGTGAATGCATATACATGTATATATTTATATGCATGTATCTATATTTTTAGGTCTGAGAGCTACAATAACATTAAATAACAGCAATTTTTCTGAAATTCTTCAAGTTCAGGCTGCACAGAAACAGTGAATAGCCACTGGAAGAAAATGAGTGAGGAACTATGACACAGAGGCTGGGGCCCAGCCTGCCTTTCCTCCAGGCCAGCCTGAGCCCCCCAGCTGTGGCCATTCCCTCCTGACCTTGTGAGCCTTCCTTCCCACCTCACCAGCCCTCCTACTCCTCGGGCAGGATGGAGGCACTGTGTACAGGTGTCTCCCAGCTGGGGCAGACAAAAGCATGTTGTGGTGGGCCAGCCTCCTCCATCTTTCCAGCACAAGCTGTATCCTTCACTTTATTTTACTGATTTGTCTGGGAGATGAATGATTTTTGACTTTTTATCCCCGCCTTTTTTCCTCTCCAAACTAAAGAGCAGCCCTGCATGCAGGAAATGCAGCCCAAAGGAGCGCAGGCTGTTTTTTCTGCTCACCTGTTGTGGGAGGGAGTGAGCAGTACAGGACCGTGCAGAGGGAGGATGCAGGTCTGGAGCAAGGCACTGAAGCTGCCAGCTCCTCCTGCTGTTACAGAGGAGCAGAAGAAGGATCCTGACCCCTTGTCTCAGTGTCAGGGACCCACTCGCACAGTGACCGTACCACTAGCTTCTCCCCTGGGGCAGCCTGTTCTAAGATGCCCTCCGGACACAAAATGAATGGCACCAGTGGCATGTGCTGGAAAGCTGACAGCAAGGAGGAAGGCTTGGAGAAACACTGCAGGAAAAAAAAAAAAAAAAAAAACACAACAGGGAAAGCACAGGGGAAAGACCAAGAAAACCAGGCTTTGAGGGAGAGAAACCAGCCCAAGCAGTCCCAGAACAGCACCCAACCACTGTGCACCACTGGAGCATGGAGTAAGTGATCCTCACGGGGAGCTTTGTTCAAAAACATTAGCCTCACATGAAGATATTTCTCTGTGTGAATTATGAAGTGTTATTTCATGTTTAATTGCACTGATTTGCACTGAAAGTTTTAAACATCTGCCTAATAATTATCTTAAACTAATTTGTCATCCAGAACACAATAAACCATTATTTGTCAGCTCACGAGGAGCTAACTCTCCCATGTCGGAGGAACTGGAAGAAAACAAAACAGAAACACCTGAAATGCTGGACTGCGCATCTAGGTTGTTGCATTTGGACAGGGGAAAAACAACCAACACAGGTAGCCATAGCACTGAGACCTGAGTGAGTGATGGTGCTCAGTTACCCAGCACCACCAGCAGGGCTCCAGCCCGGCCCAGCACGACAGCTCCAGCCCCCAGCCCCTGCCACAGCAGCAGGGAGGAAGCCACGCAGAGGTACAGCACAATGCATGCATTTGAAATTCCTTTGACAGCAGCGCAACATAGTGCATTTTATCTTTGTGAGATCTTGCAGCAATCAAGAGCTCTACAGCTCCATCCCAGGGAGCAGATATTATGCAGTTCTCAGTTTGCAGCATCGCGCCAAATTTTACTGCCACTGCAAAGCCTCCCTCTGGCCCTGGCCCTGTAGCTAGTTCCAGCTTAATGGTCTCTATTTTGCAGAAAGTGATTGTGAAATGCAGACAGCATTTTTTAGGGGCAGGACAAAAGGGTGCTGTGCCTCAGAGTGCTGCTGGTGGGGTGTCCCTGGGGTATCCTCACCAGGACATGTTGTCACTGGGGCTGCCCCAGGAAAGCCCCACTGCCCTGCACTCCAGCAGCCCCTTCTTGGCCAGGAACAGGGCACACACTGAGGTGACTTCCCTGCGGTGGCATTTCCCTCCCTGCCTGGAGGCTGTTTGCTCTAAACCCCTCAGTGCTGCTGGGTTTGGACTTCACAGAGCCCTCGCACTGCCCAGCAGGATGCAGGGCTGGCCTGCTGCAAGCAACTGCTGTGCAATGTGCAATGGGTTGGGAAAGCCATGCAGAAGAAATGTCCTCCATGAGGCTTGGGTCTCCCATCCTCCTCACTGCACCTGCCTCAGCCTACAGGCCTCCTTAGGCACTATCACGTAACTTACAGGAGGTGTCAGCTGCAAGCCACAGCCAAAGAGAAGGTTTATTTAAGATACCATGTGGATTTTTGTACGCGATCCTGATGGATTAGCCCTATCTGTGAATTTACAGATACAGCAGGAGCGCAGCCAACAATTTGGATTAGTTTAGATTAAACCCAGGCTGGGTTGTTTTTTCTCCCTAAGGAAATCTCAGCCTTAGGTCTACAGTTTTTTTTTCTAAAGGAAAGATGTCGACAAAAACAACTTTCATGCTTTCCAGCAGGCACCTAAAGTGCTTTTTCCATCAATCACCTTTGATATATGGAAGCAGAAGTGTGAGTTACTTCATTAAGAGCACTCACACATAGCTGGGTACGTTTACATATTAATCAGACAGCTGAGCTGCTGATCTTCCCCTCTCACGCGCATCTGCAGCCATCAGTCAGAGCACGAGTGCTGTGAAACACCCTGTGTCCTGCTACATGCTCCAGCCCCACAATGGGTGTTGTCGGCAGGGAGCGGCTCGTCCTCAGCACTCCTGTGGAGCCCAGCACTGCTTGCTCCATGACTGCCGCATCACAACAGCACCAAAACCAGGGGTGGTAACCCCCAGAGCATCGGTCAGGGTGAAAGGGGCTGAAGCAGTAGTCCCCACATTTGGGTTCTCATCTGTTGCTACCTGTGGAGTAAAGGGGCAGAGAGGTCAGCTTCCAGAGGCCTGGCTTGGACTGAGGGATGTGCCCAGGGTGACACTGTGCAGCACTCTTTTGGTTCAGGACCATCTATTCTTCACTTCATTTTCAAAGATTAGCTTTAAGGTTGGTTTCCTACTTTTAGCATTTGCCTCTCCCAAGAGCATGGAAAGAGAAACACCACCACAAGTGCAGTGGGGCAAAACCCCTTTGACACCAGACCTTGGAGTGATGGTCACACTCATCAAGGTCAGTGCAGGGTAAGGACACCTCTTCTCCTTCCAGAATAGCAGTGTGGGGCATTACTGCAAGGAGGAACTGGTTAAACCAGAGAAAGGCCCCCATGCATGTGGTCTTACTGTGGCCTGCCTGGGAGGCAGAAATTCAGACCCACCAGGAAGAGCCTTGAGTATAGGGACAGGTTCACATGCCCCAAACCCTTACTCACACCACAATTTAGCCTCTCCATGCGCACAGACACAAGTCACATTTCTTTCCCAATATGTTCCCATGAGCAGTGCTGTGCGTGTTTTCTCCCCCAGCATTTAAAGGCATGAAATAATTATTAAAATATTCATCTAGATACTAAAATAATTAAAAATTTAAAAAATCAGCAACTACCAGCTTTGACTGAAGATAAAGAGGTGTTTGGGCTTTCAAAGAGATGCTTCTTTGGCGTAAGGACATGATTGAACTGATCATCTTTATAAGACTGCTCCTCTGCTTTTTACTTGAATTAGAGGATACACTTCTATAACCCCATCCTTGGGTGGGTTCTGGGCCCTTTTGAAAACCTGGTATAAAAGCACAAGACAGCTCTGAGTGACGAAACACAGTAATTGCTCACAAATTACCATCGCTATAGCCAGCTGCTTTGAACATAGTTTGAAACAGAAGTGCAAACGTATATACACATACATATATATATATACACACATATATATATTTTAAATGAGTGAACCGGCTCAGCCCTCTTCGGTTTGATCTCAGAGATACAGCAGGTTTATTGCAACAGAAAAGCATCATTTATGCAAGCAGCTGAGAAGGATGGAGTACTCCGTACTGAGCAGGAAATAAGAAGGAAATGCTTTTCCCCCAAAAAGGATGATGAGGCCCTGCCAGTCCCACAACAACATGGCCTCCTCAGCTGTCCATGGCCCTAGCCCACCTGCCCACATTTGCCTGCTGCTGGCAGGATCAGGGCCTTCAGCCACCACCATGCCGACACCGAGGCCCCTGCAGAGCCAGCATTTTGTGGTGGGACAGCTTCCAAAAGCTGCATTTGATCAGCCGTGACGAGTGCAGACCCTCACAGGTCCCACCCGCAGCTCCCACTGCCTCACAGCACAGGTGTCCATGGAGCTCTGCCACTTCCTCCTCCTCGCCACATCAGGTTCTCCACCTGGCACTGCAGCTTCCTCCAAAGCCCAGAACATAAGCGGCATCAGCAGCTTCCGCCTCCGTCGTTTCTCTCTGCTTGCTGGTGGGTTCATTTTTCTTACAGCTTCTTGTTCCGGGACCTGTGCAGCTCCACCCCATGGCCAGACAAACACCTTGACTGTCACTGACACATCCCCCTTGTCTCCCTCTGCTTCATGGTGTTATTTTCTAACCCGTACCTTACTGTCTCCCCCTGCTTGGCTCCCAACCCTCCTTTTCTCAACTTCCAGCTCCCCCCAGAGACCCTGCAGAAGACCCCAGCCCACACCAGAACTTCATACACACAGCCGAGGCCATAGCTCACCCTGCAGTCCCGCACTTCACACCACATCCTCTACAGGTGTACAACCTGTTGGTTGTACAGGTCTACAACGTACGAGGCTCCCCCCTTCTTTTATTTATGGAGGCCATTCACAGAGCCCCACTAGAAAACAGCAGTGGGGATTCCAAATGAAGCCTGCCATGTGAATTTGCTGCTTTCCCTCTGCCCTCAGCCCTCAAGTCATGTCCATCTGACCTCAGGTTGTACATCTCCAGCCAGGGGGGCTGCCAGAGGATGGGGCATTGCCAGCATGGGCTGGGGGACCACAGGCACCACAGCATCACAGAATGGTTTCGGTGGGAACCTCTAAAAACACCTACTCCAAGCCCCCCACCCCCCACCCACATTTATAAGTACGTGCCCGTATGTTGGGAAGCAAAACCCAGATTTAGAGCTTGGCTGTGAGACATGGTGTTGTTACTTAGATGCACACGTGTGGCACTTGTTAAAGATGAAGTCTGATTTTAATTTACGCATAAACTTGTAAAAGCTGTAGAAAGTGGTCTTTTGTGATACACTGAAAGAGGTGATTAGGAAACCACATTTAGGTGAGATGCTTCATGTGGTTTCCATCAGCCTTACTGAGAATCACAGACTTGACTAACACTGCAACACACTGTAACAATTCAGGCAAATCTGTCAAACTGCTCAGACACCATCCTGTCAACAGAGATGCCTGGAAGTCAAACATCTGCCCTGCACTTCTCACAGCTCAGCCTTCTGTTAAGCAACTTCACCGCAGAGGAGCCCATTTTTGATAAAATTCACCTTTGTAGTGGGGTCGTGGAAAGCACACCCTTAGGGAACTATTAGTAGGAGCCTTTCCTAGCACACTCCCCACCATTTCACATAGGGTGGACACCAAGAGGAGCTCTTTGAACACACCCCAACGGTGACAACCTCCACCACAGATGTCCTCTCCTGGGCCTCAGGCTCCCTGCTGCCCCTGAGGATGCCCACTGCTGCACCAACACAGCTCATCAGCTGCTCCTGGTCCACCTGTAGCACAGTGATCTCTGTGTCTCCTCAGCCCAAGCTCACCTCCTCAGCACTTCCCCATGTACACAGGGATGCTGCCAGCCCAGAAAGAGAGGGTTTTGCTCTGGCTTCCCCTAACATTTCTTTTCACTGCTGCAACGACTCCTCACTGAGAGGAAGAGCAGCCTAGTTTTTTTCTGGCTTAGAACAAATCCACCTATAACACCAAATAGATTTTAACTACAGTTGAGAGGGGATGGAGACAGAAACATTTATATAGTGCAAAACATGCCAAATTTGATAGAAGCCAACTGCTTCTTTTATATGCTACTGATCAATTGCGACTAGTTGGGAGTTGGGGCAGGAGGTGGCATCAGGTAGATCCTGACAGCAGTTCAGAAGCTGAATGTGAAGTCAAATTCCAGCTTAAAAGTATTCAAATTATGAATACAAGAACATTTTTGACAACATGCCAATGAATTAAGAAATTATAACAGTTTTAAGGAAAGAAATGTCCAAGTAAGGCAGTAAAAGTGGAGAATACTTCTTTGGATAGGCTGCTAATTTCATCCACATGCTGAAAAGAACTGAGTGACTGTTATTAATGACACAATACATCTGTATATCTTATTTCATCATCTAATATATAGCATTAGCCACCTGGCTTGTCATGTTACTGCTTTTATGGTTCGCAGTTTCTTTCTTACCAAGATGTTCCCCACCTCGCAGCGCCTGCTGCCCAGAGACGTCCCAGCCAGTGACACAGGAGAAAAAAAAAAAATAATAATAAAAAAATCAGTATCCTCCAGGCTGAAAAATTTCATAGCCATGATGAGACACCTCAGAAAAAAAGGAAATTTGAGTTAAGACATTAGAAGTTGGATTTGGCTGGCTTCTGGAGAACTGTTGTCCTAAGTTCCTGATGAACATGTAGAAGAAACAGTGAGAGTCCTCTCTATAATGGAAGTGGAAGCTTAGCAAGCATTCAAAACCCACTGATCCATAATAATGTGTGTTCATAAGGAACTGAAATGAGCCCAAATACTTCCCCAGAAGGCATTACAGTAAGAGCATGGAATTAATAGTTTGGTTCAGGTCTCTTAAAGGAATCATTCTGGTGCCCATGGGTCTCTTGAAAGCCAGCAAGATGACCACAATACTGCAGTAGATCATTTTATGCTGCAGGAGCACAGGCGTCTATCAGGCAATTGGAGGATCTACAAGGGGAAATAAAGAATATCTGCACAGTGTAATGCATCACCACTCACACTTCTGCGCTATTGTGGGCCCTAGAATAAATTAAGCTGCACTTATGTTGCACTTAAGCCTGAACAAAAACTTCTCTCTTCCCCAGATTTCTGGCTAAATGTGAGAACTTTGAAGTCCTCTCTTCTCAGAAACCAAACATCACTTACCTGGCTTTATCTCCAGCTGTAAGGAAGTCTTCACCTCAGTGACAGTCCAGCACTTAAAACATTTTCCATTACACATCTAAAGCAGAACATCTGTAAATCACATCCTGACAGTATTGAAAAGTACAAACTGTTCTGATATTTCGTAGCCACTAGAATCATGTAAACATTTATCTTTATACTCTGCTCGCTCTTTATTTCCATTAGAGGCTCTATATTTTAATATTTTCTTGAGACACAGAATTTGGCCCACTTTAATTGACCGATTAATTCCTTTTGGCTCTGCAAGCACTTGCCATTTTGTTCACTAACACAGAGGTAATCCTCCACCAGCTGAAGGGCAACAGTCTCTGGCAGAGGTTCAGGCTACTGCAGCGCACCACAGCTCTGTTCTGGGAGAAGGGCATCAAGCACTTTGTGTTGAAACCAGCCCTTCCAGAACCGGGCAGAAACCTTCACACACCTCCTCCTGTTGTCCTCTGGCCAGAAGGACAATTCCCTGGGCTGAAAGTCTATGCACACAGTCTGCAAAACAGATGAAAAGCCTCAGCTCTGCTCTCGCTGTGCAGACCCTGACGTATACCTTGAGAAGGGTATGTTCTTCACCTCTATTACTCTTCTATATAAACAGCTACGTTAATCAATTTTACCTTCACCCTGAAGTAGCTTATCATGACCTTTCTTCAAAAAAATTATTACATATATATATATATATATTTTTTTTTTTTACCAGAAGGCAACATATATGTAAACAGCTCTGCTTATTTGTATGTTCTTGTGGAGATTTGTGGAGACTTGCATGCACAACATAGCAGGGAAGGAAAGCTTGTCCAAGGCTATGATAGCTATGAACCATGTGCAGCAGCAATAGTTGCTCCAGGAGGACTGGAACAATTCCTGCCCAGAGACCCGAACCACCTGCATGGAGGTGTAGGGACTCTGCACAAGCTGCCTGGGTTTACCAGCCTGCAACAACTGCATGGGATTGATCACCAGGTGTAGCTTGAGGGAAGCAGCACATTAAGAAAAGGCTGAGAAGGACATGAAGTGAGGAACAGCAACAGTGAGAACCCCACAAAAGAAGAGACAGGAGAAACACATTCTGCATCTTGACTCCATACCCAGTCTCAGATATACCTTTACCATGAGTACATTCTTCCCACATGAAACCAAAAGTTAAAACCACCACTACCACTGAAAAAACACTTGCCCCACCATGATAAGGTTGCAACAGCATTACATCTATACCTTAGTTTACTTATTAGGGAATTTCCAGTGAAGTTCCTGTGCCGCGTGCCACTTTTGTGCTGGAAAATCTCCTGATTTCAGTTCTCCTTTTCCAACTATCAGCTTGTTTTAAGGGAATACACCGCAACTTTTACACTCTGCTATCGTAAGGTGCTGTACTTGGAGTTTATGCATAAGTACCAGAATTAACAGGAAATATTTGGAAGGCAATTTGGGTATATAAGCCTCCACACACTTGTCAGCCTGACAGAAGCTCCCTCTGAGGGCTGGCAGGCTGGGGTAGCAGCACGCCTTTCTGCTCTAGCTCCTGGGGAGAGCCTCTCATCCCACCACAGTAACCCTCTAAGTGACTATAAGTGACTAAACAAACACAGACAGCATATTAAGTACTCCCTAAAGCGGTCATGTATTAACAGGACGTACAATAAGACATATTTGCCTCATAATTCTGGAAGTGCCTGCTGAGAGTCAGCTGGATATAAAAATTGCTTGATCCTGGTTTGAGTAGATTAAATATGATCCTCCATTTCTTTGCAGTGGCATGCCTGCTCTGGTGAGGTCTCATGGGCCTAGAAGGGAGTGTCAGATTCTGGGCTCTCCAACAGAGCAGGCCAAGGGTACGAGCGGGGCATAAGGCAGTGCCATGGGGGGAAGGGCAAAGGTAACCAGGCCTGGCACACTGGTCAAGCAGACAGCAGCTCAGCTAGCCAAACACAATGGGGTCAAGTTCCTCACAGCTGTGGCAAGCAATATGAACAGGGCTAGAGAGACAAGCTGAGGCTGAGGAGGCTCAGCAAGGATATTAGAAGATAACCAGGAGAACAGCATAGCCCTGCGCTTGGAGAGCAGGTGCAGCTGCCAACCCTGGCAGGTTTTAAAGCTCAGCTATGAAAAAGTCACTACCTGTAGGCTGGCTTAAACTGGTGCACGTGGCAGCCCAACTTTCAGAGGGGTGCTGGACAAGATGACTTCTAGAGATCCTTTCAAACCAATGTTTCTATGATCTTTATTAAAAATTATAAGCAGGCTGTATGTTATAGCAAAAAATATTGTTATTGTATAACATTTTGCTGTTATAAGAACACTGTGGATGTTGTAAACAAATATTTGCAGCTTTACTGAGTCTAATACGAAGGTTACCTTCACTCTTGTTACTTCTTGTGAAGGTAACGTTACCTTCACAGCTTGTAATACCTGTGTTAGGTATTACAAGCTATACCAAAACATCATTAGAAAGCCTTGACTCTCCAAACAGGATATATATGTAAAAACACTACCATCCTCACTGGGGACCAAAGATAACTAGAAAAACTCCCTGAATTTCAGAAGAGTAGCAGAAAGAAAAACTCTTTAAATTCAGCAAGACGGATGCACTGGAAACAAAACAATTGGAAAAAGACCCAATGTTTGAATAAGTTTAAGAGGCCAAGTTCAATGAATAAGTTATCACAAATTATTGACCCATATCCGATGCTCAGAGCCACCTGAATCTCACCCTTAAACGGTATGAGAATGGAAACAGAATTATGACTTCCATTTGACTTCATCAAAAGCTGCAAGCCATCACTTTGAAAATATCTTTGCACTGATTTGAACTGCATGGTATTTCTAACTTGAGCTTTACTTTGCATAATTGCTAGCATCATCTCTTGAAAGCAGATTTCTTTGTAATCAGCTGTACTATGAACATCAGTTTACTTAATAACATGCATCTGCCTTGAAAGACTGAGTTCTCCAAACTATTCTGTCCAAATCCCAAATCATTCAGTCCACATTCCTGGTGCACTTTCCTTTGTACCTTAAAATTGTAAGGAAAAAGCCTATCATTAAAAGCATCACTGTTCTTGAATTCAGAAAATAATCATTTTGCGGAATGTATGCAGGTTAAAGAGGGTGACTTGATAAAGCAGATTCCCCTGAATGCCTCTCTCTTGAATACCCCAGGACAAACACTTTTGTGCACTTTCCATTACCTACAGCACCACCTTATGAGTGGAGTAAGAGGGCCCTTCTAAATTCATGCTGGGAGGGTAGAATGAAAGCAGTGACACTTAAAGCTGGAGGACCTCTTTGAAAATTAAATTGGAATGAGCTACGACACCTTTACTCTTATGAGCTTTTTGAAAAACATACCTCAAGTAAAATGTTGCTACTGGAAGTGTCCTCACTCCTCTCCCTCTGCATGGGTAAGAGGTGGATCTTGTGCTGATGCTGCAAACTTTGTCTTTTTATTCCTCAAATATAATACTCTGGAAGTCTTGGCCCAGAACCAGTTTTATTTCTCCATAATACACTTTTATGATGAAAAATGAATTATCTCACTGTGCAGGCATGTAAGACCTGCCTGCATTTGCCCACCTAAGCTGACCACCTGTATCAATTCAGAATGAGCTGGACAGCAGACACAACTTTATCGGTGATCATTTTACTGGGAGTCAGAAGGTGGCTGACCCAGGGTTACATGATTGGCAAGGCCACTGGCAGTTGGTGCCAAACTAATGTAGGAATAATAAATAATTTGCCCCTTCAGAGAGGGGTCGGCACCACACACACATCAGATACCATGTACAAGGCAGAGCTTGAGGAGAAATCACCACGCTGTCAGCCAGGCCGCAGCATGGTGCCTGCTCAGAGTATTTTGTTCTCCGGATCCACATAGCGCTGGTTAAGCTAGATGTGATGCTGGGATTTGTGCATACATACGTTTGTGTTTTGTAGAACAGGAATCATTAACCACCTGCAAGATTCATCCTGCCAAAACATTTTTGATTATACACCATTGAGTGGTGCGGTTTCGTTATATTGATCACTCCACACACCATCCCTTTGTTAATGAATAAGAGATGAACACCAATCTAATTAATTTTAAAAAATAATAAAAAATCTAACTTTCCCTGTGGGCAGGGATTTAAAAAATGTCTAAATGATGTCTTTTGAACTTTAATAGTAGATTTTAACCTAAAAATCTAATACTGCAGACAAAAAGAACAGCATATGAAGAAATGATGCTTCTGAGCTGTAAATCCACAGTACCTGTGGATCTGTCACAATCTGTGACAAAAAGAGTATTGCACCACCGCAAACATAAACAAGATGTTCTCTTTGGCAAACACAGCACAAAACCCAGAAAAAGAAAGGCAATGCAAACAGCTGAAATTCTCTCCTCAGGAGTCTCACTGTTATACAGTGCCACTGCTAGTCAGATCTACAAATCCAGCCCAGGTGAGCTAGGGAGTTATGCAAGTTAAAAGTCATTCTGAAGTGGGAGATTAAGTGTTGCAAGGCAAGAAGGAGGGAAAAAAAAAAATAAAAAATTGTCATGAAAGCAACTTTAAATAGAACATCTGTTCCTTTTAGCTTCGTGACACTTCAAGCAAGCTGCTTGAAGTGAAAAAATTTTCAAGAAAAAGCTGCTTGAAAAAAAAATCCTAAACAAGGAAAACTACTGATAATCCAAACATGTAGGCTTCTCCTGCTATGAATATTTACATAGTATGCCCTCCAACTATAACCCCATCAGTACCTCCAACAGGATGAAAATGACAGTGTTTCACCAACAAAGCCACTGCCCTAGTCCATACTGGGCTTCATAAAGTACTGCAATTCCTGGCTGTAATGGAATAGATCAGGGAGGAAAAAAACAAAAAAACAAAACAAAAAAAAAAAAAAATAAAATAAAAACAGAAAAAGAAAGACAGAATAAGAGAATCTGCTCTTCAAGATGCAGAAGACTTTAAGCCAGCAACAGAAATAATGAATAGACAGACTTCATCAATTGGTATGTAAAAAGTTGTGTAAAAGCTCAGTATTTTAAGATGAAAAATACAAAGAGCAGACTAAATAAGATGTGCCACATCTTTCAGTGCTTTTGTTCGTGATATGAAAAACAAGTGGATGTGGTTTTTTTTTTTTTTCCTTTTGGTGGAGCTCAGCAGTCTAAGACGAAAACTGAATATAAACCTGTGAAGAGCGTGTTAAAATAATAAGAGATCTGTAAGTCACTCAAGAACTGTGGTTTAACTGCTGCTGCTTTTTAAATAGCAAATTGCATGCCTTCCTAGAATGGCCATATGGTGTGGTAAAATAGCAAGAGCTTTCACATGGAGTTGCTGACATCGTCCTCGAACTCTTAAGGCACTCTATCAAATGCTCAGGCTGAGCAGCAAGATCAGAAAGCTGAAATGGAGCCCCAGCACCTGTACCACAGCCCTGAGCAAACCGACCCAGCCAGGAGCTGCAGTAATGATGGTACAGAGTCCACACCGCTGGCAGCTGTTGCAGGCAACACAGAGAAATGCACAAGGAAAGGTGCTGATGTTGAGGTCAAAGGGATTGAATGAGCAGTCTAGAGAAGGGTTATGGACAAGCACATCATCCAAGCTAGAATTCTGACAAAGGCGCTGTAATGCTATCAGCATCCAGCACAAAGCTTTCTCAGAGATACTCTTACAGAACGGAAGTGGGACATTCACTGCTTCTTCAAGAACGCTCCAGGTGTGTCTATCAAACTTGAAACAAGCAGCTGCTGTCAGCAAGGCCCTGTCAGCACCCACCTGTGTGTTGACACAAGAAACAATTTCATCTGGCTAAGTAAGCATTTTCTCCAAACTGTTCTGTTTTGTAACTTGAATGCTTTAATGAAACTACTACTGACATCACATCCCCTTCTGTATTTGAGGGTACCCTCAGAGGATTTATTATTTTACTCTTAAAAGTTCAAATGTTTTTTGGTTTTGTTTTTTTTTTTTTAAAAAAAGACAGAAATAATTAATATTACCAAAATATCATGGGCTTTCCTCTTCTTTTCCAAATAAAATACACTCTGAAATTCTTTAGCAGGAACTACACACTTTTGGGAAGCATGATTACATTACAAAGAAGTGTACATATTCTCTAAAATAATAAAAAAGCTTTAATGTGGGGTTCTGTCAGACAACTACCAAAACTCTCACAAGCTTTGGATCATTTTGGGTGTGCAGTTTATAACTTATCACTGTATTGCTACGTTGATATCCATCTATAAAATCCGGCAGTAGCAACAAAAAACAGAACAATAAAGCAGTTGAATCTCTAACTGGAAGGCACGCATCTACCATTTTGGTATGGCAAACAGAAGTTTATCCGTTAAAAAAATAAAAACAAATTTTATTTATTTTTATTTATTGATTTACTCTACGAAATTCAGGAAAGCCAAGCAGTACAAAAGACAGGCAAGGAAAATGACAGACACTATTGACTTGTATTGTTGTGTGTGTGTGTGTGTTTTAATATAAACTTTTTTTTATTGATGTCCTATAATACCTTATTTTTCAGGAATATCATCTTTCTCCTCTAAAGGCAGGACCCCTTTCAAATGCCAATAAATACCAGAAATTAAACAATCTCAGTACTACAGACCACTTACAGTAATGTACAATGAGGGAATAGTGTATTTCAGTATCGTAAGTTGTATTTCAGTATCATAAATTGATTAAAGAAAGTTAAGCTAAAGCAGTCAAAACATTTAAACAGGAATTAGTATATTTTTTAAGGAACCAACCAATTTGTATTTTAGTGAAGAATTCTGAAAAAATAACAGGCTTGACAAAAGCTTCAAAGGAACTAGCCCATGACATTATGCAGGCCAAAAAAAAAATAAAAAAATCAAGTAGCTATAGGTTGAAAAGCAGCAAAAACACTATCATCAATTGAATCATCTCAAGTAAATATTTTATGAGTGGGAAGTTAACAGAACTGACACCCTGAAGTTTTGTGCTAAGATGAATATACACGTAAGCAATCTGGAAAACAGAGAAGATAATATATTTAAATTGGCTATTATCTAGTTAAACAGAACTTTGAGAAGAAAGGGATTTACCGGCCCTAACAAGCTATATGAATCGACAACACATCATCCAAAGGGAGAAAAAATAAAACCCAGCAGCAATCATTAGCCTCTTACATATTTTCTTTGGTTATTTAATATCAGGAAATATTTTTTTTTTTTTTTAAACAGAACATCTAAGGACTATTCCTTTGAATTTCATTGTGTCAAAACCTTCTCTGTGGCCTCTTTGGTAAACTAGAAGACAGCCTTTAATTCTGTTTTAGTGTTGTTGTTGTTTTTCTTTTTTTTTTTTCCCCTCACATATCCTTTCAAAAATTGCATTTCTTTCATTTAAGGGCAATCTGCACCAAAGGAGTCTAACTAGAGCAAATTTTACATTGAATTGTGAAGATACTTTTCTTGTGATAAAAACTAGACATACTAAAACCATTTTCCACAAGATATTATTGATCAACAAAATTCAGAGACAGGAATGAACATTTGTAGTAAGGAAATGGAAAAACCCATCCAGAGTTACACTAGCAAGAATTAGAAAAACTACCTGTAAGATTTTTACGACTCCTTTAAAGGCTTGTAACAGAAAGGAGTTTTCAACATATAGCCAGAGCTGCACAGCAGCTATGGGGATGTGAGATGGGAGGCAAAGAAACTTGCCAAGATTTTCCCCCCCCCATTACCTTGTTGCTTTGCCCATTAAGCTTAGTATGCTTATCAGATGTATGATAAAGGAATGGAAAGTAGTGTACACATTCAATGATTGCAACTGATGTTACCAAACAGCCTGATTTGACTACATACAATACCTCCAATATCAGGATCAAAAGCAGTCTGCATAATTTCTGATAAAAGTTAAGTTATTGATACACCTTTAAAAAAGGTAACACAGAAATAATTAACCATTGATTTCTTGGCATGTAAAAGTTCTATACAAATTTTAAAAATTTTATTTGCAGGTAACTAACCTCTTGAAAAGCTCACTCTGTATTTACACTAATTCTTTTAACAGGTTTAACTCAAATTAAAGCATATTTAAAACAATCATGATTGCATAACTTTTCTACTTTAAATTATTAACCCAATTAGTGCTTTATTCACATTTTAAAAACTTGTACAATTTATTACAAATATAAAACAGTGCAGTTTTCCATACATTATCTCAACTCTGAGACAAACACTTAAAAGACATGGAAAAAGATTTTGATTTCTATAAACATAACATTTGCATTATTCATAACCCTTTCTTCACTGTCCTCCCCATACCCGATTTAAAAAGATCAAACATACAACATACTGTAGGTTTATTTTTATTCAAAAAGTTACTGTCTCAAGACATAAATACAAATCAGAAAACAGTACAATTAGGACAATAGAATGTGGAGGACAACAGGTTAAGGTAAATATATAAAACATTTTTAGCTGGTTGAAAACAAAGCTGTAAGAACTGCTTTCACAAAGAAACACTCCTTCAAGAGTAAGAAAATCAACTTAAGTTTAAAATCATATATACAGTCCTCTCAGCAGTTCTATTAAATGCAGTGGTGTGAAAAACAATATAGGCAGTACTTTTAGACATGAGTATTTATTTATGTAAAATGAGTTAGGCAGATCTAGTTTTGAGTTTGTTGTTACCCCATGACTTAGTAAAATAATTATATTTTATCATGATCCTTTAGATAATCTATGGTTTTTGGCTACCACAGCCGAATGTTTAATTTCTGAGTCTAAAAACAGGAAGCCTTTTTGTGTTCACCCATTTGGGGAGATTCTTGTATTGCAAGCATATTAAGGCATGGAATGATTAAAATAATATACCTCAAGAACTGAGAGACAACTGACAAAAAATATACATATGTAATATAAGTTAATATTTCCTTTAAAATGATGTCTAGCTGCCTAAGCCTTGCAAAATGAGTCGATGTCAAAATGGCATAGATCCACTTTCTGTTTAGACCAAATTTAATTTATTTGTGAATGGACACAAAATGAAGTTTAAAGCTTAGCTTTCAAAGAATATTATGGGTTGTTTATGAATTTCTATTATCCAATCTAATTTACATACAGAGGAAATGTACTGTAACCTGTTAGAAGTATCTTTAACCTGAAGACTGCTTGCAAAGACAGATAGATAAAACAATATAAAATACAAATTTAAAAATCATTTTTAAAGCATGAATTCTCATGCTCTTCTATTTTTAAACATTGTTAAACTTTCAATATATTTCTGAAACCTCATAATTTTAAGTTGGAATTTAAAAGTAAGAAAAAACTAAACAAACTGCGCAATTATAAAATCAGCACCAATTTATATATATATATAATTTTATTTAAAATTTTGATCCCTATTCCCACACTCTAATAAGCTGTATAATTTTTGTTTAGAATTTTTCTGCAAACATACTACAATAAGCTTCTTTTATTTGGAGACAAAATACAGTGGCACTACTGGAAGGAATTTCACAACATTACATTTTTCTTAAAGGACAAGCAAACTTTCAGGGTTGGAAATGGGCAAGCATGACTGAGATCTGTTACTTTCTGGTACTTCATAGTTTCTGGACCTTTCTGAGAAGTCTAGCATGAAGTTTTTGGAATAGACGTGTTTTAGATAAAAAAAAAGCTGTTATAATTCTGCTTTACATATTTTTTCATGATTAATTAATACAAACCTTCTGTTGCTGAAGTTTGCATTTAATTGAAAATACTGACACTCTTCTGGTTCTATCACTGTAAGAAAATCAATCCACCTATCAATTCACTTCATGGATGTAAACAGCAATCCAGCACAGCTCATGATTATTTAGTATAGCCAGCAAATGTGTAAAGAGAGGGGCTCAAATCTGTACCAAACACCTCTCAGACTGTTAGATTAAAACTAAGAGGGAATACTTCTTATGAACTGATAGCACATAAATAAAATATTGATTTTTCCAACAAAAAAGTGTAGCTTATCCTCAAATTGTTTACTTGTCCTTTACATTTCTTTTTTTTCAGGCAAACAAAACTGCCCCTTCAATGCACTTGATCTTGAAAGCATGTCATTCTCCTTAGAGAAAAATCTGTTCAGAATTTCACTGTATCTACCACAATTTTGTATTGAAAAACTTCCTCTTCCACTTAGAAAATGACTTCACCACTGATTTATTTGCTGCTCTGGTATTAAAACATTGACACCCCAAGAACCTAAAAAGAAAGTTAGAAATGGTGTCAATTCGTAGTCTACTACACATTTAACAAAAACAAAGCAATTAATATATGATTTAAGATTAAGACACTTCAAAATATGTTAAGGCATTGTAAGTTTTTTTTTTCCTCCAAACCAAATTCACCACACTTCTAATTCATGTAATAATATGAAAAGGGCTCCTCATTCATTAGAAAATGTTTTTCCACACTTGAAATTGACTAGATCCAGAAGGAATGTGTTAAAGACTGTGCTTTAATTATTTTAGATAATTGCAAAATCATTTAAAATTAGTTGCCTAACCTAGAATTCTTTGACAATGGTGATTCTATAGGCCTTAACCTGTAATCAAGTGTGCAGTTTCTAGCAACTAAGCCTGAGATAAAATACTCTATACACACACTGACTGCTGCCATGCTTGTGCTCATAAAAACAAAAGGTCATCTTGCAGCAGCAAGCCAGGACACAAACATAATGTTTTGTATAGAATACATAATTTCTATCAGAAAGAGAATAGAAAACAAATCAAACAGTAAGCAGAAAAAAAATAAAGTCTCCTGAAGGACAGTACTATGTGATTAAGTGAAGAAAAAGCTTTCCTGAAATGAAGAATCAGTTTCCATTCCCATGTGGGGACAAGCCATACGATTTTCTATGCCAATGAAAGCATGTATCATCACTGATAGGCCAAAAAGGAAGATTCCACATCTTGTGACTGTCCTACCTTTTATAGCACTCCCTAAACCAGAAAGAGACATGAGAGACTTAATTCTCCTGAATCTTAACACTGCTGTTCAATTTTATCTGTTTCCAAACCAATTTTTACTGTTCTTGGCATTAAATTCACTTCAGATGCATCATACAAATGTAGTGCACTGCCTGCCTCTGACAGTTAGTGCACTACAAAGTTGTGCCTAGCACAGCTGCCTCTGGCACCAGTAATGGACACCAAAATAAAGGATGGGCTAAAATTCTGATCATAAACTATGTGTATCTTAATATATTTGTTATATTTTGTCTACGTGTATTAGAAACAAGCGCCACAACTCCAGGAATGATGGACCTCAAACAAATTATATGAATAAAATAAAGTAACTTTACTCAAAGAAGGTTTTTTTGCATTTATGATTTGTGTGTTGGTTGGTTTATAAACATTTTAAATACCCAGGGACTTTTAGCTCTGCTTTAAGACAATTTAATGCTGTCTCTTAAATTATTAATAGAACTTTCCCACTTAGGCAGTTAAATTCATTTAGGTGGAGTTTATGCTAAGGGGCAGCTCTCTGTGATGCAGCTGTTTTCTGTATTCCTGCAGAAATAACCCTTGCCATGTCCTTACTGGGAGAAAGGTTTGCTAGATAATGTCCCCTTCACCATACCAACTTATTTAAAGCGTGCCACTTCTCCCTCCTTGCAGAGAAACAGACTATAGCTTCTTCTCCTGGCACATGGAGGCAGGACACTGATAGTCTCTCAGAATTGACTCCAAAATCTTGCAGAGCAATGCGACTGTAACCAGCTGCCATCATGTGGTGATACTCCCAAACTGCAGCTAAGGAGCGCCTAGCAAATCCGAGGCTCACGTGGCAAGGATGGTAAAAAGAACAAGAAATAGAGTAATAGGAAAGAAAACTAGCTAACAGTAAGCAGAGTGAAACGATTCATAACTAGCTTTTTGAAACTGAAAAGCTGAAAGGTTTCTGAAAAATCAGTGAGATGCACCTGTAGAGGACCAAGTTTTCAGAGTCATCAGAATAAAAATGACTGGTATTTCACAGATCAATGAACTAAAATTAAGAAGAGGAAGGAAGAACTATTTTAAAACAAAGCTAGAAAACTGGTGATATACTTTCTAGGTGTTACTTCAAGAACAGAATACACAACAGCCAGATGCACAACCTAATCTGATTCATTAGTACTAGAAACAAAGGCCTACTGGCACAAAATATATGGATTTGCATTTAAAACAGTATTAAGACTTTTTTTCTCTCTCATAACAAGAACAGATTCGCGCTGCAACAATACTGTAAAAATATGTAATCGTCTTCCAAATTCCACCAAGCTGTCCAAGATTCCCAGGAAGCCTTGTTGTACTGTCCTCTGCTGGGTTGCTGCAGCTTGTTATTTCCAGTGTAATTTTGTACCAGCTACACAAGGTCAAAAATGGCTGCATACATTACAAGTGGTTCAAGACAGAAGGAATCCCTCATGCAGTTTTTTAAAAGAGAATAGAGACTGCAGATTTATGAAGTCGGATAAAAAGGGCAACTGCAAGCAGAAACTACAGACTTCGGATGTTTTGGACCTAAAACTATATATGGAAAGAAAAAATACCTCTCATCTCTATAAACATGTATCTGTATTGTCTCTATGATCTATATTCTCTATTATCTTATAAATAAAAGTTAATATGGAAATTTATAAAAAAACAAATCATCCAACACTGACAATCGGTAATGTCACTAGAATCAACTGAGTTCATCACAACAGGAAACTTGCTTTAATATAGTGTATGCACAGATTTTTATTTTATTTTTATGTTCTTTGCTACCAACGTCCGCAATGCTCTTTTCCATACTAGAAGTGTACCTTCTCAGATTTAAAGGCTTCTGATTTTTACATAACTACATGTAAAGTATTAAGAACAAAAACCCTGTAAATTTGCAAAGAACATCAACTATCTTAGAATTTATAAAGCTGAATTACAGCATAAAGCATTTCATTGACTCAGTCTGCCATAACGGGCTACTCAAGACAGCCTAAAGATTGCATTCTTTCCATTTAAAATTTGAAGTAAGACAGTACTGTAATCTTAAGACTGATTATTTTCCTCTTACGTACGTTAACCTACCGATTCATCCATGATTGAAGCGGGGTCAAAGAAATCTGGTTTTAGTTCCGTTCTTTCTCTCCTGTTCTTTGAGGGTGGCTACAAAAAAGCAAGCAAATAAACACATTAACAGTAATTTCAGAACAGACACATAGAATTTTTAAACTATAATAAATGAAGCTGAAGTCTCAAGGGATAAGAATTTATGGGACACAGATTTTCATACATCCTTATTGAAGAAGCATGTTTGCCTTTAGTATGGCACTTTGGAAAAAAAAGGTATATGTATATAGGAAGCGGCACAGCCATTTAAGAATGTAGAGATCAACATGAATTGTTTTCTGTTTCACCGAAAGGAAAAATTGATTCAAATATCCTACTTGAAAGCAGCAATACAAACCCAAAATTGACTGAGAGGACAAGGAAGTTTCTTACTAGGTCTATGTCCATGGTGTCAAAATCCATGCCTTCATTGAGATCTTCAATTCGTCCTTCTGATGACATCATCACGTCTTCAACGATTGGCTCTTCATCATCTTCCATTAGACTTGTGCCACGCCGACTGAATTTGAAAAAAAAAAATTTATGTTCACTAATGAACTGCCAACAAATGATAGTTCCATTACACAGAAATTAAATAATTCAATAAATGTGTTAACTACTATTAAAAGAAGTATTCGATGAGCTAGAATATTCTAAGAGAGTAGGGGAGAATGACTTAATCAACTTAAGGAACTGTGTGGGACTTCTCCTAATTGGTATTCTGAGGTGCTGTAGGAACTGATAGGCAGACAAAAACTATGATAAAATCCAATGATTTCCATGAAAATATTCATGCCCTACATAGAAAGGTCATAGGTTTGCCACCTAAATAGAATATGGATTTTAGTTTTTCTTCCCTGCCTTATGACAAGGCAACTAGGAATGTCTGTTTGGGTTGGGAAGTTCTACATAAGCTTTTCATGACAATCAACATACACAACTGGAAATCCAGTACTACAGGATTCCTCTCAATTTTGATGTTAATTTTAGGGTAAACAAAACCCTTATTGATCACAGAAATGCTGAAGACAGCAGTTTCTTTAAAATGAGTATATATTTTTTTTAAATAAAAAAGATCCTGGACTCTAAACTCAGAAGTAAAAGGAGAATGAAACAGTAAAAATAAACTTCTGAGCTTAAACTTCACTTCACACATGGAACACCTACTTTTAAAAGTAATTTTAATGTTATTTTCTAAAAATGATTCTGCAGTTGAGAATACATAATAAAGGGGCTTTGCATGTTGCACTGACTATATGTATCTGCCACAAACAGCAGTTGGTTTTACAACACACCCAGTTCTCTTTATTACAAAGCACACTACATCTATTTTTTCTTAAGTTAAAAAATAAGACAAATCAGATCACTTGAATATATTATGCTAAATGCATCAGCATGCACTTTCAAAAAAAAAATAATACTACTGAAGAATTAGAACACGTATTCCTCTTAAAAAATATAGGAATACTATTGCATTTACCATATGCTTCCCAACCCCTCCCCGTAGTAACATTTCACTCTCACTCACATAGCATGTTGCAAGTTGGTTCTCAGCTTGACGTAGTTCATCGCTGCCCTCTCCTGTTGTTGTCGTGCGGCTTCTTCCTGTTGCCTTTGAGCCAACATCCACGTTACTTGCGTGCTTAAAAAGACCATTATTCTATTTTAAACATGAACTGTTTTTGTGTATGAACTAGCACAATGCAGACCTACTCATTTACGTACTTGTAATCAAGTGGAGCTTGGTGGTGTTCAGGCTGCATAGGATAGACACCCATATAACTCTCTTCAGGTCGCAATCTCTTGGGCTCCCTCATTATTGTGGAAGTAAGTTGAGGTGTCTGCATCATGACTGGTGTGTGCATTGTTTGCTCCCTGTTCATCCATATACTGTCACTACTGCTGCTTTCTTCAGCTAGAAGAAAACACTGGGTATTAAGAAACTTTTTCAAACTAATCTAAAATTGCATGTTTAAACAATTTAAACAAATGTACTTCCTGAGAATCAGTTTCTTTACTTTTCACCACAAATTCTTACATGTGACCCCCAAAAGGCCTTAATTCGTAACCACTGGCTGCATTTAAAATGCTTTTATTTTCTGTAAGTTAGCACAGTGTAGTGCCCATTACTTCCTTTTGTGCCTCAGTGGTACATTATTCAAACTCCTCGGATGAACATTTTTTCCACTAAACGCAGGCATGCACACAAAGTTATCCTATCTAAAGATATACATTAAAGCACGCAAATTCTCTCAAGCTAAGAAATAGGGATCAACAAATGTAGCTTCTGAGTATCTGTTCTAGTAAGTTTTAAAATGAGAGAAGTTCTACCTTCAGGTACTTTCCGTTTCCCTGTTGCTGGCTTTGTTTTCTTATTTCTTACTGTAGATCCTCGACTGCTGATTCCACTAATTACTGACATTGTATCATCATCCCCACCAGCTAATAAAGAGTTTCGGTAGGACATGAGAGGAAGCCACACATCTTCTCTTCGTAGAGACATCTGAAAGGTCATAAACTTCTCCAAGTAAACGTACCTTTAAATGGAAGAAAAAAATTAGAAAGATGCAAGACATCTGTAACATGATGTTAACATGTCAAGATAAATAACTATTCAATATAACACCCAAAGCTCCCCACCTAGTTAACAAAACCAACCGATAACAAATTCAGAATATTATTTCTGTTCATTCACCATAGAATGAGGAAACAAGGATGAATACAATTTATCCTTTATGACTATGCTTGACTACATCACTGTAAAGTTATATTTAAGTGCCAGAGATTCCATTCTGGGTGAATGTAATACACATACATACATATTCAAATAGATATTAATATCATTAATATTTGTAATGAAAAGAAAATGTAGAGAAAATACTTACACTGTTCTTTTGTCTTGTCTGAGAAGTTTGGAGGAAAACTCACTCAGAATATCAAGAAATGCCAAATTTAATGGTGGGTGGCTCTCACCTTGTGGATTAGGCTCCTTAAAGGCAAACTCTATGCCATCCCTAAGAAAAAGTTAAAAATTTATTTACATAAGGCATAAACTAAAGAAAAAGTTATCAGCACTAGAAGCTATCAAAACTAAAAACCTTTCCCCTATTTCAAGGGAGCAACCATTCAGTGTTTCCATGTCCTAGCAAAAAAGTGTTCAAATTATGAATGAATTGTGTTCATGGACACACTTTTTATCCTAATGCTTCTAACTCATGTTTCAAGTTTTCTGCAGGTGGCAAAGATCGTAATTAAATGGATCTGTTCTTACTGTTATGTACATTAAAATGCTTTTTTATGGTGACAGCATCAACACTGCTTATCATTTACAGGCTTATACAATGATGCTAAAGAAAGACATGATTTAACGTTTGGGTTTAATTCAGGAACAAAGACACGGTCACCTCCTAACTTATAAATGGGTTATAACTAAAATGAATTTCTTTAGTGCTGATGCAGTTTATATTAAACTAGTTTTGAAAGACTGAAAAGACATTTTAATGATGTTAGTCGAGAAGTGCTACAAAAATAGCAGTAACACAAAGCACACAATTACTTGTGTAACATAGCAATAGCTTCTCTTGTTTTCAACTGATCCAGTCCAAACGTTAAAGCAAAACGTCGAGCAAGTTCCTTTATGCCACTGAATGTCGGTGATGATCTGTCAAAATTATAACCATTTTCTTGAATCATTTCATTGAAAAGCTGTATGAAATGAAAAAAAAGAGATTTTCATTTATTAAAAGATCATGACAAATTTTGGACCAAACAGCACATAGTGCAGTTTCAGCAAAATGTGTTTTACAGCTGTATTTCTTAAATCAACAATCCAAAAAGATACAAGTTTATGATCGGGAAGTTAAAGCTACTCTTGAAGAGTCTGTATGTTTGAGTTAAGCTTGGACAATATGTGCACTTCAAGGAATGTGTCAAACAAACTATGTTGGACTACAGATTTCAGCACTTCCTTAAGTGGGATGTCCCAGAGTTGAGAATACTGAAAATGAGTAAGATTCCCTGATGTGTACACTGACAGAGAAAAAATAAATGCAGTAAATTCTCACCTGGTCTTTATTATTACAGTTTGTCAAACTACTACTCCTATATAACTAATTTTGTTGTATTTGTATTTGGAAAATACACAAAAGAAATTCTAAAATGGAAACATGTCTTCAGGGAAGTTGCCAAAGCCACCAGAAGCTCTGCCACTGAGGATCAAAATCAACTCTTTATCAACAGGCAGCAAACTTGAATGCTCTGAACTTTATAATCTTTTTTTTTTTAGATCAGTTATTTCAACACCCTACTCAATTTGTCTGTAATTCTCTTCAACAGATTATTTTTCTATTATCTTCTAATTTTGTGCAATACACGCATCCTTCCCCCACCCATGTAACAGAATAAACCAAAACCAGGTTTAGTCAGGCTGTACACATTAACTTGCATTTATAGACACACTTTGGCCCACAGCTGCATCCTTCCTTTTAAGCTGGTGCAGCTCACTCCAACTTAGTTAATCCCTTTATCCCTCGTTACTTCTAGTGTTCCTTCTCTGCTTGGTTTCTGTTTTGAGTTTTCATATAAACATGCTAGTTCACATGTTTAAATTTAAGGAGATTTGGCTTTCACATGTGCCCCTCTTCCCCCATTGGTCGTGGTTTGTTTGTTTTTGGATATTTAACAATACTTGGGTCCCCTTGTGTTACTATTCTTGTAGTTTTATTAGGCTTATGTAACTGCCTTCCTATTATGTGTGCAATTCCACATATTACATCCATTTTCTGTCTGCCCCTTAAAATATATGGGGCAGGCTGTTCATGAGACAGAAAAGATTAACAAGGACAAAATTTTCCTGGCATCACAAATACTTGCAAACTAGTGAAAAGTCAGCAGAATCAGTAAAAGGAGACCCTAGCCTTCAGCTGCATATTTTGTGCTGCAGTTCCAGCAGCTAGTTAATGTCACACTGCTATCAAAGTAAAGGTATCATCCTCCTCTGGTACTGGCAATAATATCCACATGGATAAACCGTCTTAGGGGCTTCACTAAGGATTTTTTCTGGACAACCAGATCCATGTAAGCTGTGTGAACTCCAGTAACTGACACAAACGGGTGGAGAGAGAGGACAAATTGAGATACATTTTCCTTTCAACAGTAGCACACATCTATGTTAAATTGAAGTGGTTTGCAGAGATGTGCTTTACTGGTCTGATTCTCCTCAATCCCGTAAGATTCATGCAGATGGCTCATGTGAGCAGACGAATCCAACTCCTGACTGAATTCATACGGTCTCCACACAGGCAAGCTCATTTACTGAAGAGAGCACTAAAATGTTTTAATTTCAAAGATAGGTGAAGCAACTACCAAACATTCAGAAATACTGAAAAACAAACTCACAACTGGTCTAAGTAATTGTTTGTTTTCAAACCTACCTTCCATAAGAGCTTTTTCATTAATACCTCACACTAGCTATTAAACAACAGCACATGATATACTGCATGGATCTTCATGCTTAGAAGATTGTAAATCATTCTTACCTGTTGCAAGCTAAGAATAAGTGTTTTAGCACACTGGATTTTGTCTATCTGTCTTGTTTTACTCATTGTTTCTTTAATAATATCACCATAGTCGTTGTAGTACTAGGAAAAATCCAAACAAAGTAGGTTAACTTTCCATTTTAGTTGAAAACATAACTATTGAATTCTTCAGAAAATTACATCTATGTTATGATATTTGAAAGAAAAAATCAGACACACTGAAAAGAAAAAACTGACATGCTTATGCTTACACCATCAAAATTGTATCCTAAAATACCTCAAAAAATCAAACAGTATTTCCATTTATTTTCATTCTTGTTTAATGTCATATTACTTTAGAGGCAGAACGAGCTATTTACCTTGAAGGCCCTGACACACTTATTAATAGCACATATTCACCCCTTCAGGGTACAAGATTAGAATCTAATCTCTGATGGGGAGTTTTCTATTTTCTGTTTAAACTAAACTCTTATGGACAACTTCATAATTTTTCCAATGGAGACAGCTGCCAGTTCAGTTTCTAAAGTAGTTGAAGTTTACTACAGTACCAAGTAGTTATTTAGTGATTCAGAATATAAATAAAGGGCACTCATACAAAAGCAGGCTGCCTGAATTTTTATTTTTATTTTTTAAATGTAATCATCAAGAAGCAAGTTTTTAACATGTTCACAAAATGAACTCATATTATTGTGCAGCTGTGAATCCCAGGTGGCAGGGGATTTTATATTTAACAAAACTAGAAGCAGATACAAGGAACATGTTTTTTTCTAGGAGAAATGAAGGAAACTTGCAAAATAATTTTCTTCTCTTCTACAAAACTTAAGCTGAAATTATTTGATAAGGCTAGATGCCAAGTCAACCTGTGTGAGAAGATTTCTTAAAAAGCCTGAAACTTAAAGCTGAGGTAAAAATATACCATCAACCAGATATCCTTAAGAAAATAAAGTTATTAGAAACAAAGTAAAAACAATTATCAGGTTTTCTTCCTGCTCCCCCACTACACAGGAACTGTGAAACCATCTCAGCTATTTTCCCCCCTCTTATGGGGAGAGAACTTTAACAGGCCTTCCGCTGATACAGAGTTTTGTAGGCTTCATATTTCAAATCAGCTATCTCACAAGGAACAAAATAAACAACAATAAAAAATCCACAGCTACTGTATTCTAATGCTTCTACTAAGTATAACCACTAGCCTTCCGACTTACCTTCATATATTGCTTGAAAATGTCTGCAGCAGTATTCATTTCCACCACAGTATATACAATGAGTTTACAGAAAGCTGCAAGTAGATTTCTTCTTTTGTGCAATGCTTCAATTTTGCTAGCTTCATCATCCTGCTGTCCATCTGCAATGAGTACGGAAGATGAAAACGGTCGGGTTTAAACACTTCAAGTTTAAGTATTGTATACAATGATGCGGGCTAGTGGTCAGGGGTTAGAAAAATGAAATTTCAATTCTGACAGCAATGCACTTTATTGCCCACTGACAAGTCTCTCTTCCTGAGATATATAATATTTGTGCCTATGAAAACAAACCTTCATCATAATTACCCTACATGTCCCCAAACCATAAAGGGCTTTAAGTGGCTGCTGACATTTAAAAACAAACAAAAAAAAACAACCAAACAAACAAGAAAAAAAAAAAAAAAAACAACCACAAACCTACCTCTTTGCTCATGAACATTTCTCATTGCTAGAAGAAGGGAAAAAAAAAAATAAAGGCACAAAATACCACAGGCAAACAAATGTATTAGCTAGAAGGCAAACAACATAAAAGAAACATAAGTTTTGCACCAACCTGCACTATTATTATCATCATCCTGATCAATGAAGACATGATCTAAAATAAAACTGAGTAGTTCAGATTGTAATGAAGAATCAGGAGTGTAAACAAGAGGTTCCAACATATCACGTCCTCCTGTCATAATCTGATGGCTGAAGATCATCAACACGTCACACAGAATTGTGAAAGCCTGTTAAAAAGAAGCCTTAATAAATATTTGCTTGGAAACTGGATTTTAATTTATTTAAATACAGAATAACATTTTCACTGAGCTAAGTATTTAAAACCCAATGTGTGATGGTGCCTCTTAAGTCCTAATCAACACGACAGGCCAACTGGAACTTAAAATGCGAATAGCTTCTTACATGAGGTTGCTGTATGACTCTCTAAATAAAAATGCTGCACAAATGTAGCCAACTAAATATAAAAATATTTTAAGAATGAAACACGAAGAGCCTGAAACTATCAAATTCTCCTTGAAGGATGCCACATGAAGATACTAGAGAACTCTACAGTCACCAGCCATAGAACATTCCACTTTTTTAATTGTTTTGATCACATCTGGAAAACACATAGCATGGCTGAGGATATTCAATCCCTTCAGATCCTAAGGTCTGTCTTGCTCCCAAAAAACCAACCGCCTATTCACTATGCTGGCAAACACGTCTACATCAGATTTCAATGACATCAGATTTCAATGTCTGTACTACAACTACAAGAAGTCTGAATACAACTGTACCTTGACTGACATTCTTTAAACTAACTGGACAATACATTGCTCAACGCTGCACCTCATCGTTTTCACCGTTATCTCTTGGTAGTATTTACGAATTTCAGCGTATTTCAGTATTTTAGTGTAAAGATCAGTTCTCAAACTCCTCAAAGGAAATGCTATCATTTTCATGGTCATGGAAATACATATGCTCCTCTTGAAGTAACCTTCCAGCAGATTAGAAAGGGAAAACACCTATGTGCCCTATGTGACTGAGGCAATTTGTTTCTAGGGCATGCGCCTGAAACTAAGAGTAGATTTTTGAATAGACCTACTCAGAGCTTCAGTGATTTTTGTCATACTTTCAAACATTACACCTTATGACTTCGATTAACTCTCAGACTTAAAACATGCCTAAGCAGTTCAAGGGAGAACTTATAACAAGATTCTTGTTATAGCAAGAGTTGCAAAACCTGCAATTGTATGACTAAGTGGACTAGATATTCAACTACAAGCTCAAGGTTGTTTTTTTAATCACCTTTTATAGCAAAAACACTCCTGGGCTTTCTATTTGTTTAAGTTAAAAGTACACCTATAGAAGATAGTTTGGTCCTTCTTTGTAGAGAAATGCTAGACTTTTTTTTTTTAATCTTGTTTTAGCATTCTAAAGGTTGTTATGGCATTTACTTTGAATTAATCCTGCCATTAGTTACCAGTGCTCTTCAGTGGATCCTGAAATCCATACAAATGTCCTGGCTGAAGGACTATTTCAACCCAGACTGGAAGAGACCCAGCCCCTACAGCTGACACAGTTACCCTCAGAACTCAAGGCAAGCACTTCCCAAGATATCTCAGTTCAAAAAACAAGAAAAAAAAATAATCCCAAAACCTTCATGCCTGTATTTTCTTTAAAAAAGCCAGGAATTGTGTCTCCTACCTGAGATACCAGGCATTCCTGACATGGACTAAATGCCTATACATTTTACGTTTGAATTATCTAAGGACTTGGTTTCAGCTAAAACTCTCAGCCACAAGGAACAACTACATGAGGGACTGACTACAGAATTGCTAAGACAAATAGGTCATCAGAATGCAATTCACTGGAACTCTAGTCAAATCTGAAGCTTTACTCAATACCCTAACTCCTTAGATCTGAAGCTCCAATCACAACCTGAGCAGTACATCACTGCTGAGGCTTCCAAGCACTTGCTGGAGTAGTCTCCAAGCACCTCAAACCAATGCTGTTAACAATTCACCAGTGTGTACGTGTACTGAAGGATGACCAAGAAAAATGAATGCCTCTTCCCAACAATGAAATCCCTCAGGTTACAGTGCATATATGTGTTTTCATTAACACACACACACACTAACTACTCATCTTTTTTCTTGATCCAGAGATGCACAAAATCCTAGGGTTCTGAAGCGAGGTACATACTCTGTATGCAGCATCATACCAAAAAGGAAGAGTAAAATTGACCATGTATGTCCCCATGTGTTTACAACAATGGGAGAGGAAGGTTGTTTTCTTCATGGGTCTCGAGTGCTTTGTTACATATATATAATAGTGAAAACGTGGCAATGTAAAAGCACTCTGAAAAATAAATAACCTGCATCTTCTATGTAACTGTTCCCATCCCTTCCAACACTGTCTACAAATCCACAAGCAGCTCCACTGGAGGTGTGTGACATGACAACTAAGAGTTTGAGATGTAACTCTCCAACCTAAAATACAAGTTGTAATGCTTCTACAGCGCACCTGCCCATTGTTTAAACAAAGTAACAAGAACAATTAAAGAAAAAAAAAAACACCTTTCAAATCGTTCATGCTGCCTAAAGTTACTAGAAAGATTCAAGTTCACATTGGTTTTGAAATCCCACCTACATTACTTAAAAGGGCACATATAAAAACTTAAAAGTGTAAGTACTGTGTACTTACACCTGTGTACACTTAAAAGTGCAGTGTACACAGGAGACTCAAAGGGCATTAAGCCTAAGTATCCAAGACACTTATCCCACATCTTCACGTAACCTTGAATAGTTCCTTTTGCTAGTATTTGACACTTCTTTAGAAGTATAATATTAGAAGACTATAAGGATAAACAACAATCACTAACCTGTTCCTTAACAGCAGTGTTTACATTGGTCAGGTAGTGTTGACAGATTTGACAGAACACTCTCATCTGCTTCTTCAGACGTAGAAGATCCTCCTTTAAAGAGAAAGATTTCATGTAACTGTTCAGCTTTTTCAATTTCATATTCATATATAGCGCATGCATTTTCAGAGCTATCCCAAACAGACCTCATACGTAGATGCGAATCAAAGTCCACTGCATTAGTTAAATTCACTATTACAAACAAAATTAGCAAGGAGCAATTTCCTCAATTTTGTCATCCTGTGTATTACAATAGAAATGGAAGTTGGGATGAAATTGGCAAAATTATTAAAAATAAATAGTAACAACAAAAAACAGTGCACAAAGCATTTTCTTTTTAAAATATCTGTATTTTCAGCCCTAAGTACAGATTTTAGGTAGCTGTGTAGCTAAACCAGACACAGCTACGTAGTATACTTTTATTTCATTGCTTGGAGATAAAGCAAAGCATCAGATAGGAGTTGGGGTTTTCTTCCCCTCTTCTCTAAAAAATAAGTAATTTTAAAAGTAGCTTCAAAAATTTTCAATGACTTCCAGAAAAGTAAATTACTGAGCAAATAAAATATCAAACCGATACAAAAACCATCTGTATAGCATATTTGGTGTCCTATCTTCTAGTTACTCAAAAAAATATGCAAAGATTCTAGCTCATGTAAAACTGGGGAAGTCCGATTACAAATTATCGTCAGGCCATACAAAGAAATACCCCTGAGAAACGTAAAAACTATCCAAGTAATCTAAAACAAAACAAGTCCCTCCCTTCAAGAAAACAGGTAGCACACTGGTACAATGCATCATTTAATCTCAACAGGAGTCACAAAGCAACAGCCACTTATTGGCTATGACTGTACAGAGTTTAAATATAGTATGTTTTTAGAATGCTTTCACTACATACAAGGTTTTCTCTGAACATTTACCATTCAGATTGCTATACCAATCTTAAGAGAACTACACACAATAATATGTTCTTCCTTTTCTAGAGAATTATTCTTTTAAGTTTAAATATATATGTATAATTAATTTGATATTTGTTACTTTCAACAGCCTGTATCGTGAAGCCAATTCTCTTACTTAGTCAACCTGTTCACAGACAGCACAGGGCTAGAATTTAATTTTTGTTATGGAACAAAAATCTTTAGGCACAGTACATTCCTGTCACTTCTGGTTCTGTGTATCAAATTCTTTTGAACCGAAGTTCAACAAGGCCAAGTGCCGGGTCCTGCACCTGGGGCGCAATAACCCCAAGCAGAGCCACAGGCTGGGAGATGAGTGGTTGGAGAGCTGCCAGGCAGAGAAGGACCTGGGAATGATGGTGGACAGTCGGCTGAATATGAGCCAGCAGCGTGCTCAGGTGGCCAAGAAGTCCAACGGCATCCTGGCTTGTGTCAGAAACAGTGTGACCAGCAGGGCTAGGGAGGTGATCGTCCCCCTGTACTCGGCTCTGGTGAGGCCGCACCTCGAGTACTGTGTTCAGTTTTGGGCCCCTCGCTACAAGAAGGACATCGAGGTGCTTGAGCGGGTCCAGAGAAGGGAGACGAAGCTGGTGAGGGGCCTGGAGAACAAGTCCTACGAGGAGCGGCTGAGGGAGCTGGGCGTGTTCAGCCTGGAGAAGAGGAGGCTCAGGGGCGACCTTATTGCTCTCTACAGGGACCTTAAAGGAGGCTGTAGTGAGGTGGGGGTTGGCCTGTTCTCCCACGTGCCTGGTGACAGGACGAGGGGGAATGGGCTAAAGTTGCACCAGGGGAGTTTTAGGTTAGATGTTAGGAAGAACTTCTTTACTGAAAGGGTTGTTAGACACTGGAACAGGCTGCCCAGGGAAGTGGTGGAGTCACCATCCCTGGAGGTCTTTAAAAGACATTTAGATGTAGAGCTTAGGGATATGGTTTAGTGGGGACTGTTAGCGTTAGGTCAGAGGTTGGACTCGATCTTGAGGTCTCTTCCAACCTAGAAATTCTGTGATTCTGTGATTCAATGGAACTTCTGTACATACCTGGTATATATTTGGCAGCACTCAAGCAGTTAAATATAATAAAACAGGTCTAACTTCTCAACCACAACTGTAAAAGCCTTTATTTACCAAATATTATTATATTGGAGCAGAAATAGTATTAATAAAGGACTATTTTTTCCAAGTAAGTTATTTTCATTCCTGTTGGAAAGTATTACGAATTACATTTTACTGCACAATAGCTAAGTTAATCTTCATTTCTAACCTAACTTTTCAATATCTAGTTCAGCTTCTACAGTCAGGCTTGCGATAAAGTCTTAATCATTGCTACCAAAAACTCAGACTGCTGCTTCCCCTTAAAAGAATAAGCTAATAAATCTTCCAAATCCTTCACTCACATAAATAGTTCTCAATGATCTATGTATGCACTTTGTATCTGATATTCTGTTTTTAGTAATTGTAAAAGCAAGATGATGAACTAGTTGACCAGCACGTATTCAAGAATTTTGCGTTTAGCAGAATTTCAGACTATGACTGAGTGAGAAAGGCCGCAATTACTCACTGAATTAATGAAGTCATAATATGATTAAAAATATAAAGAGAAGACACTATGATCTCACATAGGTGTTCTCCATTATTAAAAAAAAAAAAAGCACAAGTTACATATCACACTTCTCTACTCCTATGATATATTAAAGCCCACACACCATACCCAGAAACAAAGAAAAAAAGGCAAAAATGTATACATCCTCACATTAAAAAAAAATCATTGTAATAATTAATTGCTAATCTCTTAATTTAAAAAAATATAATACAATTCATCGATTGCAAATTGAGTCCTTTTCCCTCCAGTAAACTATGAGAGACACCTACAGCATGTTAATTCCATGGACATAAACTGCAATCCCTTCTCTGAGATTTTTAAAGAAGTAAAATTAGAAAAATGACATTTGCCAGAGGTTTGTCTTCCATGATTACAACAGATATATTCAATTACTTAAGATTCTTTCAACTTAATGTGTGTCAGTAATAAACATAACAATTTAGGGAAATATTATGATTTAAAAGTCAAGCACTTCATTGTTAAAATGATGAATTCTGAAGAATTTCTTAGAAATGTAGCTTTCAAAAGGTATACATATACATTTTTTTTTTTTTGGGTTTTAATTGATTCCATCACATTTCCTGTTTAATGACACTGCAGGTACATACAAACATCTGTTTACTAACACATCTGGAACAAGGCATACCTTCGTGGAACTGCTTTCAGTAATTTTTGCTAGCTGCCAAAGGATTACATAATGAGTGCACTGCAGTGCATGAATAACAATCTGAAATCAAAAAGAAAAAATAAATAAATTAAAAAAGGCCAATAGAAGCAACAAAGGCTATTTACTGTTGTACCTAGAGAGCAGATTTTAGCTACAAACCTGTTCTGGCATGTCTCCATTTTCGATGCCAGTTTTCAATAACTTGTAGTTGCAGCCAAACAAGTCCCATCTTGATAGGTCGTGAGCACTAGAAGCATTAGAAATGAAACAGAGATATGAAAGAAACACCACTTCTGAAATTCAATGTTAACAACTACCAAAACCTTCACATTTTTTTAAAAATATATATATTTGTATGTGCATATACACACACACAACCCCTCCCCCCCAACCAAAACAGAAGATTTCAGTTTTGTGCTTATCTCCTTATATATTCAAGAGATGTGCCATGTTCTGCACAACACTCCATTCTCACTGAAACAAAGTTCCATAAAATTTTATAGCTCTAACATTTAATAACAAAACACAAACTACTACAAAAACAAATCATGCAACACAAACCCTGACGGTTACATGCATAAGCCTACTTACTTGTGGAAAGCAGTGATTCTCTTCAGTGTTGACAAGACCTGATAAGCATCATCTTCATCAGGTTCCTCCCCCTATTTAAAAGCCACATTGTAAGAAGTCACAAAGAAGAGGGGGGGAAAAGGGCAAAAATAACTTTATCTAAATTATTTATCCATGACATATTTGTTTTTAGAAGATGTGAAGGGGGTTGAAAGAGAAAGTAATGCATTGCACGCCCCAAACTGCTGAAAAGGCAATCAGCTTTCATATCTAGATATTAACACAGCAGCACAAGGAAAAATATGGTGAGGAATGCTGGAGGAAAGAAGAATGTATTCAAGCAGCCTAGATTTCTGTGTATGATGTAGGTGTTTCAATTTTCTCTGAAGAATCCAGCAGAGGCCACTGTCAGACAATAGATACTGGACTAGACAGGTCAGTACCTCAATCTTTAATCACAGACCTAAGTCTCTAAGAGGGGTAAAGGAAGTTCTGATGGTCCCACAGGGCCTGAAATATTTGCACTTGGAAAGAGAAAAGCAGTACAAAGAAAAGGTGCAAAACGGTATCTATTTAGGTACACAGGATAAGCCATCTGAGGTCACAGACCCCCCCCCCTCAGTAAACCAGCTATATGCAAGTACTGGTGTATCAGTCACACTGCAACTGCCACACATTTTCCTGTTCTGTGGTGGCACATGACCAAAGCACTATGGATTTTAACAATTCTACCAGAATAGTTGTCATTTTCCTTCTAGTCAGCTAGACATTTCATTTCCTTGCTTTAACCCTCATTCTTTTTTTTTTTTTCTTCCTCCTCACAAACAGGGAACTAAATGATTACTAGGCATATTTCCTACTTGGCCCACATACAATCAGTGATTTCAGGCCAATGAGCCTGAATAGGCTCATTGGAAGGAAGCAAGAGGAGCAAAGCATGACCAAATAAGTCTGCTGCCAAGAGGCGTGGACAAAGAAGTTACCAACAAGATGCTTCTCGTGCTCCTTTTCACAGATAAGGAGGAAGGGAAACGAGTTTTGTCTGAATGTCCCGTATGAATGTCTCAATATCAGAGGAACCTAATCAAGTTAAATAACATACCAGGAAGTTCTTTGTCTCAAGCAGCAAAGAATAGGAATAAAATTATTCTTAACCTACAGAATAAATTCAAGGATGGAAAGTATTTTCCAGAGATTTTGCACATTGTTGTTGATAAAAGGTCAATCACAGGCAAGACTGGCAACATTAGTACATCTGAGAATCCTAGCAGAACTACAATGCTACATCTCTCAAAATTACAATATTTATAACAAAGATGGAAAATTCAAACAATTTCATAGCTTATCTGAAATTTATCTCAAATTCCTCAAAAAATACTTGTCCAAAAAGAGGCTAAAGAATCACTGTCCTGATGTAAAGAAACGGTCACAATCACAGCAATGATACTGCTATATTATTATGCTTGACCTCAAAATTTCGCAAGTCAGAAAACCATGCTGGAAATATTTACAAGGGCAGAAAAAGTTGATCTTGCACATTAAAATACCTCTTGCAGGAAGTCTTCAAGAAGTCGATTAAACTTGTCTGCCAATTCATCTATTAACTGACTTCTTGCAATATCAACCCTGTTAAAGATTGTGAACTCTTCATTACAGAGAGCATGGTATGTTTTTGAACAGGCTTCCAAAACATCTATGTCTGTGTGCTTCTCCACAATATCCCGGATTTGTCGCAGTAAGGCATCCAAATGCTACAAGAACAACAAGGTGAAAAAAAAAAAACACACACGCTTTTAATAATTGATAAAACATAGGGAGTTTTAAAATTCAATTTATTACTTTTTTTTTTTTAAGCTATGATACAGAATACAAAACAGTTCTAGAAACCTGGTGATACTTTGGGGTAAATTAACAGTGAGTTAAAATTAAGTAGGAGCTTGTCAAAGACTGAAAATTCAATCTATTTTTTAAAAAGTTATTAAAAATTTGCAGTTCTCGGCATGGACTTATCTAACACTTAAATTTGAAATAACAGATAAATGACACAGAAGCCAACTCACAAAAACATTTATACACGGTCTTAAAAGCTGTATAAGTGGAGAACTAGTTTCATGTTAAGTGTTAGTACTGAAACCAACTTCAGTTGTTGCCTCTCCTCGCCCCAAGTCACTCACTGCCCTCTAGGCTATGCTGTCAACTAAATATTTTATTACTATTTTACCCTAATCGTTTCCAGCTACTTGCTTCACAATGCAGCAAGTTAGTGCATCTTAGAAGGAGAGAACACACAAGAACAGCTTACACCAGCTTCGTTAACCACAGCTGATAAACAGAGCAGTAACTATGTAACTTGCATCTGGTAGTTTTCCACTTTTTCATGCAATGAAGATTGTGATTTACTGGCTTCAGTGATCAGAAAAAGAAAATTTAGCAAGCCATTACTATAAGCTTTCTCTATCAAACAGCATACCTCAAACGCGACCCTAACACAACAATAAATGCTTCTACATTAAGTTAATCTACCTGACGAGATTCTCCGTTACAACTGGCCAAAACAGGTCTTCTAAAGCTAAGAACAGCAGCCAGACACCTATGTTCAGGTCTTATCCTCAACGAGGGTTTTGATAGAGCAAGTTACACTTAATGAAAAAAGTGGCACTTACAATAGCAACTGAAATTCCAATGAGGAAGTCTAAATTCTGTTGTTCATGTGTCCCTTTCCCCATCCACCCCACCCCACCTTTTCTTTTAAGGGATGTTACCTTACCTTTTCTAGTCGCCCTGTTGTATAAATTTCCAAATCAAAGTACTGTGGCAACTGCAACAAGTTGGTGACTTTTTCAGCATCTACAGAATACTGCAAAATTGACAAGGAAAAAATAAAGAGTTCAAATGAAAATAATCTTATAATATCACACAATTCATCATAGATCAATCAAACATAAATAAAGACTCATAGGAAAAAATGAAAACTTGTGTAAGCCATATAGTTAATTACAGAAATAATACTTCTTTTTGAACATTTTAACAGCATCTCATCAGCAAGAAATGGAATTAAACTTACCTTTGCTAACAACTGTGGAAGTGCCACTGCAAAAAGTTCTGTAATTTTTGTCCTGTCATCCAACTGGGTTTTCTTTTCCTTCGCTGTCAGCACCTAAATTATTGGTATTGTGAGAATTTTACAACTACAACTTTCTAACATCACTATAAAATATCAATGGAAAAAAGGTCAATATAAAAATTTTCAGCACTCAGAAAACGCAATTAAGAGTTGCACCTAAAACTATTGAGATTATGCTCAAAACAGAACTGACAATCCAGACAAAAGGTTTACCTTCCTTGCAACAAAACACTGATCAGAATGTTTTTCTTGATTAGCAAAGAACAGCAATTTTTCCAGCTTGTTTACAATTTTTAATGATTAATATTTGTTCAATTCATATGCCAATCTCATCTTCATATCTGAGTAAACGTTCAGTCTGTACCTACACAGGTACAGACCAACAGCTTGTTGGCTTTGCTTGTTGTTCTTGCTTGTTGGAACAAGCAAGACTTGTGCACCAACAGCTGCACAAGTCTTGAAAGCAGCTCCCTTCCCACCTTAATGTCTCAGTAAAAGAAGGCTGCCTAAACTTCATATAATCAGAAAGAAAGCCAATTGGTTGAACTGTGGTCCTTCCAAAGAGCCTATGGAATATACACCCTTCTCTCTTATTGTGTTCTTTAAAATTGAAAATAGCTTTATAGTTTTTTCAAATACTGAATTTGGTCTTCTTTCCAACCTTTTTTTTAAATCAATTTTGTAGTACTTTTAATAGCAAAACCAAAGACAGTAGCCCAAACAATATTAATTATGTGCCAAAGTCAGGAACAAGTGAACAAAGCAGGGCTGTTAGACACTGGAGGCTGTGGTAACAAACTCAATTTCTGAACTCAGTCCCTTCAGTAGCAACAGCCTATGACTGTCTCCTTCTCCCCACACTGTCCCCACAAAGCCACTTCCACATGTCTACATAAGTAGGTTTTTGGTTCCTACCCTTTTCCCTGTTCCTCTTCCCACCGGAGGATGACATTCAGCTGCTTGCCGAATTGTACAAAGCATTATTTCAATCAGTGCGCTTTCCTGTCTATCTGTTAGAGCTGAAATTTCAAGAAACAGGCGTTATAATACAGCTGAATTTATTTGTGAGTTTCCACAAATACGAATAACCAACAAGCACATTTTTTTTTTTGAATGACAAATAAGTAAATAAATAAAGGGGGTGAAGAGATGGAGAATATAAACACCTTTTAAAACAACACAGGAAAACGTTTAAAATTGAGGGGATATCAATGGACAAGTCATAGGGCAAGATGAAAAGACTATCAAGTTTTATAATCATTTTAGATCCTTCTCGTTATTCTGAGGTCCATTTACTAGTACCCATAAATTACAGAATTATCTCAGCTTTTTTATTTTTACAGTCATTAAGAAAATGATGGTGTTTTCCCATACGATAGTTTTAACATTGAGTAAAAGAACCAGTTTCACAAGCAATTAGTTTCTCTAAGCCCAAAAGTGCAGCCTGAACCTGTTGAACAACGTAACAAGTGGACACTGCATAGTTATTCCCTCTTTTTTCTCCCATACTCCGTGCTTCTCTTCTTCAGCATCTCGTTTCCATACCAGAAGTGATCTCTTTCTACTCTTCCTCACATTTTATAATTAATGATTATAGTCATACAAAAATAGAGAATGTACAGGTACTCATAAATGCAAGCATCTTGTTTCCTTATAAATCACACCCAATAGAAACCCAATATATAGAAGAACTGAAATCTCATACGCTCTTCTCCATTGAGAGGTTCCTCCAACAGAAGACTGTTCATACATTCCCAGTCCTTCAAGAGATCTGTTGCACAGTCCCACATGCTGTCCACAAGATAAGCAGCATGTTCATGCAACTATAATAAGAATATAAGTAAGAAAATAAGTATTTTTCTTCATTAACATAAGTTGCTACAATACAGAACAGTAAGTTTCTTCATTCCATAAGTTGCTACAATACAGAACACTTTTTTTGCTTGCTCTTGTCCATGGCAAAAAAACAAACAAACAAAACAAACAAACAAAAAAAAATAATCCACAGAAACGTTGTGAGCTCTCTGATTCAACAGAAATCCTTCTTCCCCAAGTAATGTCAAGAGATAATACTTTGTAATAGTTGAGATGCATTTAAGTGCTGCAAGATCCATCAGAATCTGGAGGGGCTTTTTTTGGTGTGTGTTTGTTTCATTATTTTGTTTTACTTGCTTGTCTGGTTGAGTTTTCTTCCCCTATTTGACCTTTACAGAGTTACTTTTGCTAAAAGTATGAAACAGCAGAATACAAAAACATCTACCTGTAGTTTCTCAAACAGGGTTAACACCATTAGTTGTGTGACCAACTTTCAAAACCTGCAAGCCTAGCCCTAAGCAGTGATCCTAAGAAATAGCAAAAATCCTAAATTCTTTCACCTAAAGGAGGTTCTCAGCATCTGTTAGGATCTTGAGCATATTTGGTAACTTATTTTTGTATGCTTTTTTTTTTTGCCCCCCCACCCCCCCCCTTTAACCTCTTTACAGAGTTCTAAACCATAATCTCTTTTCACCTGTATGTTACCATGAAGAACGGGAGGACAGTATTTGTCAGAGAACTTACTGCCTGTCTCAACGCTATGTACCTACTGAAACAGATCCTACAAATAAACACAAGCACACAGAACTGTCTCTTATGTCCTCTGGACTGCTCAAGCAATGGTGAAAAACTAGGACAGGTTCATAGTTATGAACTGATGAGAGGAAGGGGGGGGGAATAAAAACAAAAAGCCAACTGAAAAAACACCCATGAAACCAACTTACTTCACTTTCCAAGAAGAAAAACACTAATGTCTTCACAAGATTAGCATTCGGACTTTGTCTTCCCCTTCTTTTAAGTATTCCATCATCTTCAGGATCTCTGCGGCTGAAAAGCCTAGAAGAAGAAAAAATTCAGGACAAATTTCTTCTTCATTACCTTTGCCACAGTCATTTTATATCTACATACTCTTTTTACAGATGGACACTTAATATCTTAGTGCACAGCTCTAGGCTTTATTTTGAATGGAAGTAATTTGGAACAAATGTTATTTGAACAATTTTGTATTTGCTGAGTTGGTATTTTACTGACAGCATCCAGTGGAACATGTAATTATAAAAAAAATACTGTACAAAATCAGTGATAATTGCAAATACTACGTTTATTGAACATCCCCACATGAGACTTTAAAGCAGCAAAGAAATAGTATGAAAAGGTCTAAAAAGTATTAGGTGGAAACTATCCTGTTTCCCTGAACATCTCATCAAGGTGTTGAACAAATTTTGTTTGTTTTACAGAAAAATACTTCATGAAATGGTCATCTGATCCAACTTTTTTGGGGAAAAAATGCTTATTATGACAGAAGTACAAACTTTATCTACTACATGAGCATTTTTAAATGTCTCAAAAAACATAGTAAGGAAGGGAAAGAAGAAGACAGATGAATATTTGTATTATCTATTCTGTACATAGAAGCCTTTAAAATATAGGCTTCAAAATTACTCCCGATCTCCTATTCAGAAAAACTACATCAGTATTACATTTTCTAGAAGTTATTTCTTAAGGCCACATCATTATTCAGTTTTTCTTAATTAAAGCTAATCGGAATCATAGTATTAATGCACACATTAAAATCTACCAGAAAAGTAAAAAACTAATTTCCCCTCTTACTTTTTATAAAGAAATTCCCCTGCGGCAACTGCTACTGGCCGATGAGCTGAATACACCAGATGGTAGACATTTTCACAGTCTTCTGCAGTCAGAACTTCTTCACTACTCCTAGGGGTGGGAATGGGATGAAGGAAAGAAAAAGAGGCTGACTCAAAAAAAAAACCATGAACTCTAGTGATGGGAGACAGAAATGAAGGAGAAGCTAAAGCTTTTCCTTCAATTGTGCATCCTAAAAATAAAACCAAAGTATCTTGGTTCCAAAATCTTGTTAAACAGAAGTTACCTATACCGTATGAGCGTTTGGTAAAAGGTTAGGCTCAGAAGTTCACCTACTGCTCAGGAGACCCTACATTTATTTTCTCTAGGTCAAATCTTCCACAATAGCTTCAGACTTGTGAGACTCAGTTTTACAACTCTTTACTTAACTGTGGTAGGTAAGTAACAACACTCTTTTAGCCAGATTACTTCCACAATTCTAATTTATTCTAGTGTAAGAAACAGAGACACTTCTCTAGACTACAGATTATCTGAATTCTGCCAAGTTACTGTCCATGCCCATAGACCTCCGAAATACTTCTATGCTTTAGTGTTTGTTTTAGGTCAGGTAAGGAGATATACTTACTGTAAAACAAGAGTGAGTAATTTTATTGCTTGGACTGCAACATCATATTCTTTGTCAAGAGTCATAGACACAATTCTATCCTAAGAACACAAAAGAAGGTTATTTTCAAAGAGCAAAGAAAGGAAATACAAATAAATATATAAATATATTTTTAATGCTCTTAAAAATACGAAGCCACACTAACCTTGAACCGACTGGTGAAGAGTTCCAATTTGGAATTAAGCTCTTTATTATAGTAAAGCCCTTGCAAAGCAGTTAGGCATTTCAGCCTTACTTCCCCTTGCTAAAATAAAATTAAGAACTGGATTAAAAGTCAAGTATAGAATACAGATGTAATCTTCAAATCAGACATGACAAGATTCTTTTGCAGTCTGAATTAATTCAAAGATGAAATGTTGCTAAGATATACTATCAATATCATGTTAATAACATAAGAATATATCCTTGTTTGTAACAAGTGAAGAAAAATCTGTCTTACTTCCGTTAGTATCTCTAAGTCAAGATACATCTTTAAAGACTGAAACAAGTGTATTTTAAATCTCAAGACATTTTTGAAGCAGAATTCAACATATATTTCCTTTCACTTAATTAAAACTGGCAACATGTATATCATTAATAACTATTTCTTGCTGGAACAGAACTACCAAGTAGATACAGGGACAAACAAGTATTCCTTCTGAAAGACATTTTTTCCTGTAGCAGAGAACATGTTGTAAGGTACAGATACAAACACTTTACAGAAGCTTAGTGTTTAGACTTCAGTTTCTTATCACACCACTGCCAGTAGTTATTGTTTTGTGATGCCAAACCCATAAAAAGCATGAGCGAAAATACCTTATTTGTTTTACTTAAAGTTCAGTAGCTTGAAACAAATCTCCAATACAAGAGCAGAGACAATCTGCTGAGTCTACAATGAATCAAGTATCATTCATAAGCTATGTCTTTTGACCACTCCAAGCAGATATGAATCTTTAGCTTTTAAGTAACAGCTCGAGGCACTCATTACCAAAGGGGATTTCTTTTCACGTGCTTTTTAAGTTACCTGGCAATATCAGAATAGATTCTTAACTTGGCAAAACAGAGAAACTGTCTGGCTACATATGATTGGATTATTCCATATGAAATGCATTCAATTTAAATAATTAATTATTACAGAATGAAAATCTGCATCAACAAAAAATAAGTAGATAAATAGAAAAGGCCATTTCCTTACAAGTAACATTTCCTTAAAAATCTGTACATGTTCTCTAAAACCATTCAAACCTTATTGGTATTTTATATATATGTTAAACACTAGTGCTTGTGAGGGATAAGAAAAGTAGTGACTGATCAGAACAGCTAAGAGATCAGAACCCGATTTGGCAAGATCAACATCCAAAAACATGGACTTATGCTTGATATTCCATTCCTTATCTTCTGTGCAGCATACCTTATCATGCATAGTCCACCCTACATATTTTAAGTAGCTGTCATTGAGAAAGGCATCACTGTACATTTTCATCCATATTCCAATTTCTTCAATACAGATAGCTCTTATTTCAGCAATTGCATCTCTGTGGAGAGAAGCAGAACAATAGGAGCAAGCAGATGAATAAAAAAAAAAAAAGTAACTAGTCACCAGCTTCCAAAATAAATTAATAAGTAAAGCTTACCGGTATCTATGCACAAAAACACCTTTGAATATTGCATTCATCATGTTTTCTATTTCATCTTGATTTTCCTGAAGCTGAAAGAATGAACAGAGAACATAAATACAGAGCACCACTTCTGCAGTCAAGACCACATGGTGCTGATGCTAGACAAACTAAACTAAATGAACGTTTACTTTACAAGTACGGATGTTAAATCCCTTTCTGAAATATTTACAAATGTGTTTCTCAGTACAATACACTATAATCTAATAATTTTCATCTACCACAGCATATAAGTTTTGGTAATTCTGACCACTGAAATTGTTCAACTGTGGCAAAGATAGCTAAGGTTTCTGCAGGTCCCTTCAGAAATTATTTGTAAGGAAATGGGATTTAATTTTCTACTGAGTGACTTACTAAGCCTAATATTTAGCCCAATTTTTAATATATATATGCTATGTTCTTTACGAACCTGTATTACACTAGGTCAGTACCTAAATCATGCGAAATGCATAACAGAGAAACTGTTCTTTATCCTAAAAAAATATAGGATCTATATAGAGAAAATATAGATCAAGCACTTGACAAGTGGCTGCATGAGCAGAATATACACCGTTTTGCACGCTTCTTTCCACCTTGACCATAACAGAGAGAAAAAAAAATCCAGAAACAAAGTAATGGCAGAAAAAGAGAATTTATGAATATGGAACTTAAAAGTAATGTAGGAGACAACACGCAAAGGATTTGAAAAGTGATCCATAATCTTTTAAAACACAGAAAGTTGCATTTGCTTTGAAAGTGCAAGAAAGTCAGTTGAAAGATCTGAAGATAAGTAAATATTGTCAGAAGAAAAGCACGTTCTTTTTGCCGTTTGAACTATTAATGTGGAACAGAATAAGCAACTGTTAATGAGAATAGCCAACGACTGCAGATAGAGGCTTTCCAGTAAACCAAATTAACATTTATATAAAAAACAAAAATCAGACAAAAAACAACCACCAAATAAACCATAAAGAGACATTATTCAGACAGAATACTGGAGTGGGTGGGTGTTACAAAAGATAAAGACCTCTCCCTACAGAATTTTAAACAAAGAATATGAACCAACAGTTTCCATAGCATCACAAGATTTTGGAATTGGAAACAAAAGTATAAAGAAATAAAGCAAGAATAAAAAGACTAACAAGCCAAAATATCTAACACTTATCTAATCTAACAAGACCTGTCTTCTGAAGTGGAGTGAGAGGGGGAAAAATATTAAAAATGAGAGACTGGAAAAAAATAAATATCAATGAATAAAATAAATTTCTGTACTAGATAAGGCTGTTATAAATGAAACAAACATTGAAATTAAACATTTGATTGAATGTTACTTTGAAACTTACTTTCACTTAATACAAGAAAAACTGAAAATCACAACCAAAGCTAGAAAAGCTTGTAAGAAATCCTAAGGGCCAAAATACGTATGTACAATTGAGATTGGGAAAACGTCTCCACTTTCATGTCACTGCATTTCTCTGTGTATCCATGTATTACCTATAATAGAACTAGTCCTGCACACACATCTAGCACAACTGCATTTAATGGTAGTGCTTGGGTATTTAAGAGATCAGTCTAAAACTGCAAGATCTTTGGGACATAAAAAAACTAAATTTTCGAGGCAGTAAAAATGCAACAAGTAACAACTCAAAAAGCTGAACACCAAAGGAGAAATATTCCCCCCCCTCTAATCATCAGAAAGTTATTTCTGATGTCTAAAAAGCAAAAAGCTCACCCGTTCCCCAGAAAATAAAAACTAAAACCCGAATGAGCTAGAGCTTTCAACAAGACAGCACTGTCAGCAATGAATCAGCAAATCCCTTACACACAGAAAGAAAGAAAATAGAAGTAGATAGCATTTTCAATTTGTTTAGTGATTTCTGTAGAAGGACGCTATCAGAAGCCCTAAAACAGTTTATTCTGAGATTGATATTGACATCATAACAGCAGCATTTTGCACCATGACTGACAGGTTCTCTGGAACCCAAAAACAGTCAAGGCATGGAAGTTGTTGAATATTTCCGCTGTTCAGAAAACTAGTCAAGAAATACAACAAATTGGCTAACGGGCAGGGCCCAAAGGGTTATGGTAAATGGGGCTGCGTCAGGCTGGCGGGCGGTCACCAGTGGGGTCCCTCAAGGCTCCATTTTAGGGCCGGTACTTTTCAATATTTTTATAAACGATCTGGATGTAGGAATAGAAGGTATTTTGAGCAAGTTTGCTGATGACACCAAACTTGGAGGAGTTGTGGACTCTGTTGAGGGTGGAAAGGCCTTGCAGAGGGATCTGGATAGGTTGGAGAGCTGGGCGATCGCCAACCGCATGAAGTTCAATAAGAGCAAGTGCCAGGTCCTGCACCTGGGACGGGGAAACCCTGGCTGCATGTACAGACTGGGCGATGAGACACTGGAGAGCAGCCTAGAAGAGAGGGATCTGGGGGTCGTGGTAGACAACAAGTTGAATATGAGCCAGCAGTGTGCCCTGGCAGCCAGGAGGGCCAACCGTGTCCTGGGGTGCATCAAGCACGGCATCGCTAGTAGGTCGAGGGAGGTGATTGTCCCGCTCTGCTCTGCGCTGGTGCGGCCTCACCTCGAGTACTGTGTGCAGTTCTGGGCACCACAGTATAAAAAGGACATGAAACTGTTGGAGAGTGTCCAGAGGAGGGCTACGAAGATGGTGAAAGGCCTGGAGGGGAAGACGTACGAGGAACGGCTGAGGGCACTGGGCCTGTTCAGCCTGGAGAAGAGGAGGCTGAGGGGAGACCTCATCGCAGTCTACAACTTCCTCGTAAGGGGGTGTCGAGAGGCAGGAGACCTTTTCTCCATTAACACCAGCGACAGGACCCACGGGAACGGGGTTAAGCTGAGGCAGGGGAAGTTTAGGCTTGACATCAGGAGGGGGTTCTTCACAGAGAGGGTGGTTACACACTGGAACAGGCTCCCCAGGGAAGTGGTCACTGCACCGAGCCTGTCTGAATTTAAGAAGAGATTGGACTGTGCGCTTAGTCACATGGTCTGAACTTTTGGGTAGACGGTGTCAAGAGTTGGACTTGATGATCCTTAAGGGTCCCTTCCAACTCAGGATAGTGTATGATTCTATGATTCTATTACCAATTCCAGTCTCTCAATAATTTTCATGGCACTATCTGAAATTTAACTCTTTTTACAGAAAAACAAAAAGAAGCACTTTCTAAGTGACTAAGTTTTTCAAATATTAAAAATATGAAGAAATTAAAGAATGAAAGAGGGACTTTTAACTACCTTTACAAAAACAACAAAAGAAAAAACACCTTACATGGCAAAAATCATTGTTTGTCATATATCAACATTCATCCTTCAGCAGTCATAAAGCACACGAGCAGACAATAGCACTAACCTCCTTTCTTTTCTGTAGTAAGAGTTCCAGCCTATCATTAGCTCGTTTCCCAATTATTTTATTTCTTTCTGCTTCATACTGCCGTTGCGTATTGTCCATGTTAATACTAAGATTTAATGCCACATTCACTAAAGCAGTCATCAGCTTCATGGCTACAAAACAGTAAAAAATAGTAAGGATTATTTATCAGTTACCTATATATGAAGGATGATAGATAAACATCCTGATACTTCCCCTCCTGTCACCAGTTTTTGTATGTATGAAAGTCTGTTCACTGTAGATTTCTTGATTCGCAAGCTTCAGGACTTCAGCACTGTTTTATGTAGTGCTACTCCTTTACTGAAATTGTTCTGCACAATTACTTAACAACACAGTAACCTTTTGTTTCTTTGTTATTTTTTAATACTATCAACATTTATTACTGAATGGATATACGGGACATGCTTCCTCCCCAAAAATACGTGGAATGTAAGATTTATAAAGGTAGCCCAGGAAACGTCAAAAGGATTCCATTACGAGAATCAGTCAAGAGTCATATTGCCCAATCATTCAACCTAAAACACGCAACAAGCTTTTTTTCCTTCAAAAGGAAATGTTTTAGACACCATACTGAACCACTCTTTGCTCATCAATTTCATTTTAATTAGGCAGTTTTTAACTATTCCTTTACATGCAAAATCAGAAAAGCAACATTAGCCAACTAAAAGACAACCAACCAAAATGTAAAAATACTTGGTTTTGTTTCTTTGTGTGTGATTTTACTTTTTAATCACCCCTTTTTTAAAAGGGCACAGACAAATATGCATAGATGTCTTGGTTTCAGTTAGAACAGAATTAATTTTCTTCCTACTAGCTGGTGGAATGCTGTGTTTTGGCTTAGGATGAGAAGAGTGCTGATAACGCCCCGATGCTTTAATTGTTGCAGAGCAGTGCTTATACCAAGCCAAGGACATCTCAGCCTTTTGCTCTGTCCTGCCAACGGGCAGGCTGGGGGTGCAGTAAGAGCTGGGAGGGGACAGACCCAGGACAGGTGACCCAAACTAGCCAAAGGGGTATTCCATACCATCTGACGTCATGCTAAACAATATATAGGGGTGGCTAGCCGGGGGGAGGGGGCCGGACTGCTCGAGGTTAGGCTGGGCATCGGTCAGCGGGTGGTGAGCAATTGCATTGTGCATCACTTGTTTGTACATATTAGTAGTGGTAGTACTATTGTCATCATTGTATTATTATTATTATTATTGTTGTTATTATTTTCCTGTCTTATTAAACTGTCTTTATCTCAACTCACGGGCTTCACTTTCCATTTCTCTCCCCCGTCCCAGAGAGGGAGGGGGAGGGGGAGCGAATGGCTGCGTGGTGTTTAGCTGCCGGCCGGGTTAAACCACGACACTACCCCATAAACAAGGAGGCAGACAACAGGACATACGCGGAACATTGTTAAGTGTGTATCACAAACATAAAGTTGATGAGTAAGGCATAAAGACATACATATATATCTAAATATTGTCACATGCTGTGATCTCTAAGGATATGAAGATGAAAAGAAGTAGTCTGAGCTAATCTTAGAAGCCAAATTACTGCAAATAACAGTAAATAGGAGTACTAGGATTCTGTTAGCTTTTTCTAACCTATATAAAACCCAATCATCAAGAATACAAGCTGTAATCATGTGAAATGCAGAAATAACTACAAAGAGTCAACAGAATTGACTACTGATGTGAACAAATGCAAACAAGACTACTAAAAAAATGTTATGTGACAGAAATTAACGTGCAACAGGGCAATTTCAGCAACTTTCATTCAGGCACAACTCAAACTTAAAAAGGTACTCAAACTGTGGTTTTGAAGAGCTAAAGTTTATATTTGCAGTATGGTGCAACAGTCAAATTGATGATACAGCAGAATCAGTATATTCACTTGAAATAAAAAGCAATTTTGTTCCTCCCTCCACAGTGAATGCTTTGGCTAGTGGGCATCTCAGAGCAGCAGCCTAATATGTAATGTTTTAATGTATAGTCAAAGAAGATGGCCAATGAAATTTAGCAGCTGACCAGACATCCAAAGCTGAAATTTGCTGTAAATCCAACAGCTCCAGTGAACTAACAAGAAACATTTCTGGTGTGACATAAACTCAGTTTCATGTGCAGTTTAAATTCACCTTGCTCAGATTAAAATTGCTACAATAAGCCTGGCATAAGCAGACTGCTACCCGATGCCATCCAAGACCCTTCTTCATTAACCTCTGCAGATTGACAGGTTGCTTATCCAGTAAGCCCATTGTCCATTATCACAGAGAATTTTAAAGAAATGTCATATTTAGCTCATAACAGATATCTAGATAGCCTGACAGACATGAAAATATTGAGTAAAATGAAAATTTAAAATCATACAGTAATTTAGTGACTGTATCACTGATGATTTCTTTAAAATTATTTCTAATGCAATGAATAGATATGCTATTTTCAACTACATTATGCCATGGCCTCTATATAAAGCACAGTTTAAATGTGTAGTAAAAATTGCATCCAATTTAAAATATGACTCTGGTTTGACTTAATGCAGAGCATACAGACAGAAGTTTGACTCTATTTTTGTAAAGTTTTTTTTCTATTTGATTTTCTTAGTAGGATTAAAGATAACAAATGAAGTACTAGACAGCCAGTAAGGAAAGCTTTAAAGTAACTCTGAGTAACGTACTATAAGCTGTACCAAAACTAGTTACATTAGAAAAGCATATCACACAAAGAAACATGAGCTGAACAATCAATATCAAGCCATTCTATTAGAACAACTTCTTGCTGTGCAACACAAAACATAACACAGGTAAATAAACAAATAAACAGGTTAATAAAAATTCACTGACCTGCCAGCGTGCTAGTGTGCCGAAATGCTCTGACTTGTGAGTCTGACAATCCCGTAAGCAGTGAAATGACAGTATCCATCATATATTCATCATATATGATGCTATATTGACATTGTCGGACGAGTACTCCAATGAACTCACAAAAACTGGATTTGAACTTCTTCCACTGGGGACCAGCCATAGTTAGCGGATAATCTCCACTATCCTATTTAAAAAAAAAAAAAAAGAGAGAGAGAGAGAGAGAGAGAGAAAGAGAGAGATACAAACAAGAAACTCTTTCAAATGTCTTTAGAATTATTTTTTAAATTAAGAATAAAAAGAGGAATAAGACTTCAGAACCAAAAAGATCTCAAAAAACAATCCATCAGAATAACCTTATTGCACAAATACACATCTACTCTAATTTATAGCTCAGGTTTGTTATATGCAGACGCAACATACTACAAGTCCTACAACAAAAGCTGCACAAAATCAGATATACCAAATTAGCAACTAATTTCTACTGCCTGAACTCTGCTTCAGGTTACACTAGAACAACAACAAAAAAAAAATCCCATGCAGCGTTAGTTAATATTCACAAACACTCAGATCAGGACCTTAATGAAGTTTCTAGGGATATGCTTATGTATTAGACTGAAAATTCCTTAAGTCAAATGACAAATTAGTCTAACGCCTTGAAAATAAGAAATGTGTACTCCTCTCCTGTTCTGGGTACCTTTTAAATAATGGTAAAATGACAGAAAAGCAATTGATGATCACTTCTTTTAGTGTTTCTGTGATCAGCAGCAATCAGATAAGCGATCAGCTACAATCAGATAAGATGCCAAATTAAATTACAACTCAGAAACAAAAAACACATCCATGAAAAGGGATTAGAAATCCGAGAGTTGAGATGTTAATTAGAATTGTTACAAGAAAGAGTAAGCATAACACAGTGATAAACAAAAATCTGAACAAATAATCTTAACTGAAGCTTTTTAAATTTCAGGTGACATGACAGTAATCAAATCCATTTATGAATTAATGTCAAAGAATAATAAAATACCTTTAAACCTTTATCTGTTAAAATTCCAAATTTTCTTTGGATTTTAACTTAAGAGGAAAAAACCCTTACTACAAATTTGGGGAGGAAGATCTAGTTATCTTCACATTCTTTGGAATATAGGGTGAAATGAAAACAATACCAAAAACGCCCCAAAAATAAGTAAGAGTCCATCTTGTTTACCCCACACTCAGTGGAACAAGAATAAATGAAAACTTGAAGGCAGAAAGACTACAGTTCCCATGAAATGCAAAGCATTGAAGTATTCAACTAAAGAATAATCAAATTCAAATCTCCACAATTTGTAGAGTAATAGACATGTTGAAATAAATTCAACAAACATTTCACAAGTTCCTCAGAAGAGACTTAAGGGCCTCACGTCCACAGAGGGGTATGGGGGACATTGGAGGAAGTATGCCATTTAACCCCAGCAGTAGAAGTTCCCACTGTTCAAAAACTGAAAGCGGACAGTTATTTTATTAATAATTTAAGGAATCACATACACACATTTTTTATTTACTAGTCTTGTAAGTTCAAAATTAGAGAGTTTAAGATTTTCCTTCAAAGTCTTGTCATTTTTACAGTTGTTACTTGAAGAAATCTGTAGGATTAGGACAGGTAAAATGGAAAAAAAAAATCTAATATCAATAAATTCTCAGCACTCGTTAAGTTACCTCATCGAATTCTTCGGTCATTTTTCGGATTATTTCAGAGTTCTGCATGTGTCGGAACATCTCTGCTGTGACTACTCCTACAATTCAGATTAGGTTATTATTAACACTTTTAAAATGAGAGGGGTAGATGGCAGATGACATATCTCCTACTACCATGTAAAAATGGTCAATTTACACCTAACCTACAGATTATACATGGTTTTTTTTTGGTGGTGCTGGGTGGCTCTGTTGTTTTTTGCTTATTTTTCAAGTTGTTATACTCTTCATTTTACCTTTTGTAACAAGTGTGGGGCACTACAGTTTTTCCTATTATATAAAGCGTTTGTTCACACCATCTAAAATTCACTCATTCGTTCATATCCAGAAGTCAATGATATTTGTTCCAGATGTCATCAGCTGAGAGACCATACTGATCTGAAGTGACCTTCTAGTATTCAAGATACTAAATGGTGTAAGACTATTTTGAACAGTTCTATTGCAGTTTATCATCTACTTCACTATGATAAAACACAATGATTTCATGCAATTTCTATTTCTCTTAGGCTCAATTTTTTCATGTGTAAAGGGTGATATAAAAATAAAGAGACCTCCTAAAGTTTACTACAACTGTACTGAAAAATTCATTACAAGCATCATCTCAGAAAGCATTAGAAGATTTTGTCATTTTGTCTGGTAACAATAATGAAAAGGTCACTGCTCTTGAAAGCATGACTAATATCTACTGAGGAATGCTGTTAGCTTTCTGGAGATTTATTCATGTTAAAAGTTTATCTGGAACGAGACACTATCAAATGCACTGATATTGTAGAGTAAGTTACCTTCTCTTCAAAACAAGATGAGAAGAAAAAGAATGGAGGATGTGGATTAGAGGAAAGATTCTGGAAAATCAGAAGCTCCCCAAAATAGAAAATAAACTATAGAAATACAGTTTTACTGTAGACAGGCTGCCATGGAACCACCCATTTTTTACATAAAATAACTCTAAAAGGCTATTAAATGACCATGGAATGCTCACTGATGTGAAGTAGATAAATCCAAACTTTGATTCCAAGACCAAGCAAGTTAAGCTATCAATACTGAAGACAGATGTTTTTCTAACATAATAGCAGCAACAGAGGAAGATATGGGAAGTAATTAAGTACCAGTACTGCATTTTCTTCAGTGTGAATGCAAAAGGCATTTTGAAGTGTTTCTGTAATATTTCTAAACCTCTTGCTCCCCTCGCTACCATCTTCAAAAATACTTGTTTGACTCTAAGAACCTTATAATACAGACTAGCCCCAGGGATGGAGCAGTCCTTCAGCACATGCAGCATAAAAGCAAAAATGAAACATGCTGTAAAATTATATGAAGAGATGTGCAAATATTTCCGTATCTTACCTTTGCAGCCTGAACACTGAATAAAGAAGTTAATGAGATCAAGAAGTGCTATATCTCTGTCATGTTTGTATGACTCTATCCAGTCATCCACTACAGACTGAAAAGAAACAAATATAAAGTCAATTTTTAGTTTTTAATAAACTGAAGAATTAGTGTTATTTAATCTTCTTTCTAGTAAGCGATTCTTGCTCCTTCTGTAATTAACTGGAACTCTGGATTTTTTGACTGATACAGAACAAAATGTTTGAACGATCCTTTACTGTCATAATAACATTTTCAGGAAAAGAACTCATTTCCATTCTATAAACATATACAAGCACAAAACAGATGCTAAGACATGAAGCACAGGAATACACCACATAGTAACATTTTTTGAGGAAGAGTACAAAACACAATTAGTAGATTTTATAACAGCAATTTTTGTGTGTTTGTTTTTGTTTTTAACTAGTGAAACTTCTCAAAAATATTATTTAGGCTTTTAGTTCCAACAGCTGCAACTCCCTATACTCTTCCTAAATTCTGCCCTTATGATGAATTGTGTTTCATGTACATCAGCTATAACGGGATGAACAGCATTGCCCTACACTGTATGGACATTAATTGCTGTGTTAACTAAACCAAAACATAATGGCTAATAAAACAGAATAGCAGTAAGACAATTTTACTACAGAATGTTAAAGGGAAACAAATTAACAGGGAATCTGTGATTGTGGCTTTAAGAATTCACATGCAATTATCTACAAACCATCCATGTGTATAGCACAAACTGTCTACTGCAGAAATCATATAAAGGCATACATTTAACACAAGCACAAGAGAATCGCTTTAGCCTCAAGCTCTCAGTTTTGAGTAGTTTAATATGTTGGTATCCTGCCCTAAAATCTAGATTAATTTTCAATAACAAGAGATGATGAAATAGTTCAGGGCTTCCATAAGAAAATCAGATTCCACAGCATCCCGTCAACTATTCTCAGTGCTTACTCTTACAAGCAATAACGGTGCAAGGGCAAATAAAATATACTGCCATAGGAAAAAAAATCTGAACAGAAATACAGCTAAATCCCTCTTCCCTCAATGAAAGACTGCTTATAGTATGATATAACTTGTCAGCAAGATGAGAAGAATTAAAAATGCAAGTGAAACTGTCATTGTCTTCCCAGTAGGAGCAGAACCTACAAACTAGTACTGATTTGATTAATCATGGGGGAAGAAAAAAAAAGAAACCTAGGAAAAGTCTTAAATTAGGCTTATAAAGGTCACTGTGCAAAACCAAGAAAATGCTAGGAAGGTGACAAATATTTCAGTTAGGAAATATTTGTTTTCAGAATTCATGTATTTTAAAGAACCTCCAGCAGAAAAGTAAGTGTCCTGAAGCTTTTTGTCTCTGCAGATGAACAACCTGTTTCTCCCACAGAGAACTGACAAACTTGGAAGAACGTATGAAACAGAATTAAAGAAAATTTTGATTATCAAAATCTTTTGAGGTAAGCAAGTGCTAATGGCTACAGAGAAAAAATTTCACACCAAGTGCTGAACTAAAGACTTCATTTAACTTTATATGTACTTGGTAATTAAAATATGGACTCAGATTCATGCTGTTACCTAGGTATCAATTTCCCCACTTAACAGAGGCGTTGCAGGCAAAGGTCTATTTTTCTCTTGGAAAGCAAAAGATTTGACTGTTTATAGAGTTGACACATCATGCAAATATAACCCGCGATAATTGGCTGGAAATATAGCAATCCGTTAGAACAGTATAGTTTTTCACTTACACTGAAATACGTCAGAATAAAACAAACAGAAGCATCAGAATTTCTCTGATCAAATATATTAAAGCAGTATGTATAAGTAGCAAGTACTGAAGTGGTATAAGTAGTATGTATAAATCTGAACTAAATTTCTCCCAAGGAATTCAGGCTTCAAGGTTCCCAGCTTGAAGCAGGAGCCTGCAAATCTCAAGAGGACTGCACATAGACCAAGCTTCCTGCACACATACCAGAGAAGCTGTAAGCTGATTTTTAATCCCAAAGATAGTCTTTCTGCTAGGCTGCTGAGGAGTCACATGAGTGAGTCAGCAAGAACTCTTCACGGCTAGCAGGCTTACATTTTAACCCTCTCTTCACTGAAGATTCACAGAGTCAAGCAAAATCTGGTAATTTAAGATAATTTTCTATATAAAAGCTAATGCTCTTAATAGGTTGACTTCAGTCCTATCAGTAAAAGCAGTGCCTAATGCATTAACTTCTACCAGGTTGAAATTTCCTAGCCAAAATTCCAACCTTTCTTCATTCAGAATACTGGAATTCACTTTGAATATATTTTGAATTTCTTTATTATATGCCCGATTATTCATGCCTTGCATTTAGCAATGAGAAGTCAGTTATTTTAAGTTCAAATCTTAACAATGCAAGAATTCTTATTCTAATCTGTAACTAAAAGCTACAATGAAGAAAAAATTGCCCTAGGCTTTATTTTCTTAAACTATATGTACAAGGAAATATTTTTATATTTAACTTGTATATTCATCCAAGTCTGAAGAACAACATCTCAAGTCTTACCTGCATAGCACTCTTGCCCATTTTCACTACCTCAAACAGCATCATGTTTTCCACACCATTCTGTTGGTGATGTCCATTCATCCGATTTGGACCACCAGGTTTCCCTCCTCCGTTTCCACTTTTCCCTTTTTCTGCTGGTCCTTTTTTACCTTTTTTACAGGTCTGCAATCATACACACACATACACGTTTTAAATAGTTATTACGTAGTAATTAGAATAAATTATTACTCATACCATGAAAATTATACACAAGACCTTTTGTTTCCAAGAGCCAAACTTAAAATCAGAAGGTGAGATAAAATTAGCCAGGGCAGAATAGCTGATTCTGACTGATAGAGAAGATTAACAGAAACTCTACAGGTTCTGTATTTCCTTCTCTGGTTTAAAATCTTTTGGCAATTAAAAATGTGATTAGTGACAATGACACAAAAGGTTTTCCTTGCGTTTAAACTGTAAAACAAAATAAAAATTTAATTGAAATGTTGGTTTCTGTTCACTTTTCAAATGAAAAGAGCAAGAATCAATGACATCAACCAAAAGAGACTGTATTAATACCAGGTTTAAGTATAAGAGGGCACACATGCAGACTAATCAAAGCCCTCCCTTGTGCCTTCACAACACAAAGGAAATATCATGTAAATACTCAAGACTAAGTATTTCAATAAAAATACAAATATAAACTCTATTCACAGGACAATTGCATTTAAAAAAAAAAGTATAATAAGGAAATAAGAATAAGGTAACTCAGCTCCAAAACAAGTGCTCAACTCTTCATGCTTTAACAGTACAAGTATTTCACTGTCCCCGTAAACTGAACATACTTTTCCTTTGCCTTGTTTTTGGTTTTTTCCTTCAATATCCTCAAAGTCCGTATCAGAAGAGAAGTGTGTTTCAGACTCCCTGCAAGGTTAAAACACAAACCATTTATACATCTCACCAGAAACATTCTTAAATAAACTACATAAAATCACGTTATATCCTCAGTCCAGTAAGTCAACTCCAACAGAAAAACTGTTGTTATCTCCTGTTTTTTTAAGTCTACTGTGAAGGAACAAATCAGAGCAAATCCCCATGCTCACACCTTGCCTCAGCCAAAGAATAAAAAAAAATTCCTTTTACCTGTGAAAGCCATATAGCGGGGCTAAAAAGCATGAAAGTCAGCAGAAATGGTAACAGGTTGGGAACTTCATTTTTGGCATGTGACAAACATTACAAAATTTCAACCATCAAACACTACAAATGTCTGCCACAAATAGGGCAGTGCACAACAATGCCACTACCTTCCCTCACAACCAAAGTGTCTCAGCAGACATCATCATGCTGTCAAAAGAACTAAGTAGTTATGTTGAAATGTATGGGGAGAGAAGATATTTTAAACAAGATTTCTCCACCAAAAAAATAACCTGAAGGCTTATGTAAGGTAAAAAGAAAATAAGTAAAATAAAAAAAAAAAATCAAATTTGTTTTCCTACATTATTAACATATGCTGCATCAAAATACAAACCCTTTATTGCCTATGACAAAGTCAGGGGAAAAAATTCACCTGAATTATTACTAAGTAATCCTTAGTTTAAATTTTTTATTTCTACATTTCCTATAGCAGACATCATAAATGATGCTATTTTAACACATACATGCGGTACAATGAATTCCAGCTGCTATTACAAATTTCTGATACACATTTCCTGATTCAATTTAACAATGTAATCATAAAGATGACCTGAACAGGGGGCAGAAGGAGCCATTCCTATTTATTTATTCATAACTTTCTGAAACAATCTAGAAACTTAAGGTTTCTCACTGTTGTGGAACTGTCTGAAAGGAAGTTTCTGCCTTGTAACATGTATTTTGCTATTTCTGATTTTGTCATCCATGTATCCTGCTATAGATTGAACACCCAACCTCCTTAACACAGAACCATTTCTTTGCATTTTTTGGGATTATTTTGAACCAGCCTAATTTACTCCAGACTGCTGAAATATATTCATGCTGATTTCTTGGCAACTAAAAGGTGAGGAACTGCATTCTTCTGGTCTACTTTAACTAATCATTTCATTTCTCTGTTCAAAATGTAAGCTATTTCTAAATTTAAATTTTCAAAATTCAGATACCTATTCTTAAAACTAGATCAGCAGACTAGTCAAATAAACACCCCAGGAACCAACACCTGAAGGGAAGCTAAGACTTCAGCTTTAACTAAAGCATTTGGCATTGGGTGTTTCAGATATAAGGCAACCTGCCCCAGTTATTCAGGGTAAATACCCTTACACAACTTCACCTCTCTCTATAAAGGAAGGAAGGAAGGAAGGAAGGAAAGAAACTTAGAATTTCTTTATTTCTAACCAAAGTTTCTTCTTCAATACTTTGATTCTGTAAAACCTTGACAAATACACCATGTAAACAAAGAAGTCTGTCATGATGACTTCCTAGTAACAAAGCTTAAAAATTGATTTAAAAATAATTTAAAAAAAGGACTTTTAAAATACTTAATTATCACTGAACAATCAAGAAATAATTCAAGCAGTGCTTTATTTTAAACTGGAAAAAAATCTAGAACCATATTCAATCATTTTGTTTCCTTGTTTCAAAGAGAAAAACCAACCACATCTATTACCACTAAGAAGCACTAGTACATGTAAATGAAACCAGAAATTCTTAAAGCACTTACTGAAGGAGAGTAAAATCAGTTGGTATTTCTGGAGCTGCTATCATTTCTTTATCATCTTCTGGAACACCACTGTATTAGAAAGATACTCAAAAACCAGTCTGAAGTACGAGCTTCCTTTCCTTTCTTCCTTTGTAGCGGACAACTTCTGAAATAATAGTAATAATAAAAAAATCACATTAGAAACATTTCCACATAAGGGATAAAAAAAGCTGGAAACATAGAAAATATTAGTTCACACCACCTTATGTTTCCAGACAAGCTTTTTCCTGCTTAAATAAATATTTTATATCTTTGACTCCTCCCATTATCTTATGAAAAAAAAAAAAAAGTATGTCCACAAATGTTAAAATCAAAGTAAAATGAAATAAAGCGCTTGGAAAATAAATGCTATTCTGAATAGCTTGAGAAAATGGAATGGCTTTCATAAACACCTTGCAAATAACTTTTTTCTTCTAAATCTATACTAGACTCAAATTTGAACTGTAAGACCTTGTACTATAAAGTCCAGACTCTACTACCAACACTATGATATTGTGGTTAACCAAACCAAAAAACAGATTTGATTTTAAACTTAAAGCAGTGTGTGCCCATTTAAGAACACTATGTATACCAACTTTGAATCTGATGTTTAAGTGCTCCTGATACTTAGCACAAAGATATGTTCTTCTGAGTTCTTACAATCTAACCAGCTATTTCACAACTCTCTGTCTTCCTAAGTTGATAAACCAGGCTTACAAGTATTAACATTTAAAGCACTCAACATGTCTCTAGGAACATCAATGAAGATAATACTATCTACATATTATAAAGAAAAGTATCAGAAACAGTGTAGCATCTTATCAAGAAAATGTAAGATTGCAAAATATTTTCTTTTCCAGTTATTTATAATTAAGATTTTCCCATGTTTGGGGGCAGGGCGGACAATGAATGCTTCAAATGTGAAATTCAACCATGCATGCTAAAGCCTTCTGTGCCAATTTCCTGTCTCAAACTAAATTTTACACAGTGACAAAATTAAGGAAGCATGAGGTTCAGGTATTTTAAAGATACAATAGCACAGAGAAGAACCTTCAAAGTTCTCTGCTGATTCTACAGGTTGTCGGAGTAATTAAGTATTTGAGCAAAAGATACAATTTTAAGCTCCATGCGCTTAGCATGCCAATGTCTGGTAGCAACACTTAAAAGCCTGCATTTCAATAGAGCACATAGATGCTGTACATTTCTTTCCTGCAAGTGCTTCTTCTGAATGCTAGGGGCCACTGTAGCTTCCAAAATTTGGTGAGCTGAGAAAAAACACAAACCCTGAACTTAAATCTCTGTTTCTTCACATTTCACACAATTATATAAAGACAGAGAAACAAGAGTGGAAGTAAACAGTGGTGAAAGGAGAGGTTCAAGATAGGTAGGTGCATCTCAAGACAGCCCACAACTACTACAGTACATGCCATCCAGAGCACAGTGTGAGATCAAAAGTTTCACAAACTTTGTCACTGCAGAACAGCAAAAACCTTTGTCACCTGTTCCTCCCTTCCTTAAAACCACAAATGCACATTACTGGTGCATCACAGCCTCCCCTGCTTGGTTTATATGTAGTTTTTAGCAAATAGCTACTCGCAGGCAGCAAAACATCCATGCATCATTTGGAGGCTCTGCCATTCAGAATCACCCAATTTAATCCCCCAATAAAATGGCCAAAAATATACCTTGAGAACTTCATTCCTGGATTATCAAGTTACACTGGTTCACCAGTGGGTACCCAGAGCAAACGCATGGGGAGTATGTGACGGAGCAGCCAGGTGCAGGGGAGGGCCAAGCAGTGCTCCTGCCTTGGTGGCGCAGAACTCTGATGACAGCCAGGCAGCCTGCATGGCTACCTGCTCCACTCGTACTGTGCTGCAGTATCATCATTCCAAGTGTATCAGGTATAAAAAATAAAAATAATCTAAAAAAAAATCCAAAGATTTGCTGTGATTTCTGTCAGCAATTGTAACTTGGAGAATCAGGCTGGCGCCTCCTGGGAACGTACCTCAGCGAGGAGCAGGGCAAGGGGAAGCAAGAGGTGAGCAGCCAGCCAGCCACCCAAGTACCATTCAAGGCACACATGTGATTCTAAGCCAGCACAAAGTAAAGGTACAAACTTCAAAAGGCACACAGTTCTCTTTCAAGTTCAACCTGTCCACCAACGTGTTATTTGACTTGTGTAGTTTCAGTTTTTCAATGGTGAGATGCACCGTAAGTACTGAAGACATGATCAAGAAGCTCAGATGCAAATTTCATATTATGTCTCATTAATACCACCTATTTACAGTAATAAAGTTACCTATTCCATAAAATTGATGGTACTGAGACAGAAATCAAGTTAACCATTTGTTTACACAATTAACACTTTTTCAGTCTCCTATATAAAAAGGAAATTATCTTCCTACCAGTTCTTGCAAAAGTATTTCTCAAAAAGCAGTATAATACAATCACATGGGAATCTTTTGAAGAAAAAATATAAAAAACATGTAAAATGACAGGCAAATGATTAAATTATGTAATTTCTAAATCAAAGAGTCAAATCACCTGATAAAACCAGCTGGCTGGAGTTTATATCCACTTGCACTTCTTGGAAAAAACACTCATCTTAGGCCAAGCAACAGATGAAGAAAAAAAAATGTCATTGCTTGGACATAACCACTTCATGAAAATTGGAAGTAAATATCTAGTAATTCAAGATGCTGTATAGAGTTTAGCTACTAAGATTTAAGTTTCAAGAACTGTTTTTATTGAAGGAAGTAGAAGAAACTTGGCCCTCATGAGCGCAACTATATACTAGTATTAATGGAAGAGAGTAGTTTCAGGTGACTGCCCTGCAAGAATACAAGAGCTAAGGCTGTAAGGGATCTCCAGTACCAAGCTCAGGCCCCAGGAATGACCAAAAAAATAAAAACAAAAAAACCCCACCTTGCATTAGTTCCAGTAAGGGCTCATTTTTAAAGTTTTACATACATAAAGATTATAAGAAGGACCTTGGAGTCTTGCCAAGTAGGGTCAAGCTAACCCAGCACTTCCTCATGGGCAGATGCCGGCAGAAGCTGCTCAGGGAAGAACCCATTTGCTTTGTTTTTACTGGTGATGTTCTCCTTGACTTCTCCCTCCAACATCCACAAATAAGTCAGGGATTTTTTTCAGCCAAACACATTATTTCTGCATTTCACAGAACAGAATCAGTATTTTTCCATGAATATTCTATTACTTTTTTAACCCAATATTTAGCTGTCATGATATTCACACAAGAGCTTCCACAACCAAACTGTATAGTATAAAGAAGCACGTTCTTATCCTTGAGCTCAATATTTTCTAATTTTATTTGGTGTTCATGGGTTTTAGTATTGGGAAAGACTGGTACTGGCCATTCCCCTAATATGCTTGATCTCAGTAAATGCCTTTTAGAAATTCAGGGTGCCTGCCAACATGTATTCTTCACACACGTATCTGATGACTCACTCAAAGCACACTGTTTGGGAAGTTGATCAGAAGGAGGAAAACTGTCCGTACAAGCATTCTACCAGAACTTTTAAAACATCAAATTCTTCATAGTGCAGTCTGAAAGGAAGAAAGTAAAATTTATGCAGATGCCATTCCAAGCAATGAAAGTCTACATTAGCTATTAATGTGCTCTAATAAGCATATTTTTTCAGTATAATCAATACACCTAAATTTAAGAGCATCATAAAATGCAGTTCTTCGGACTTTTTTTGTTTGTTTGTTTTGTGTATTTGCATGTTCACAGCACTCTAACTTTAATTTTCCTAAGAATATACTGAAATCTCCCACTCTATGAGAAGTTTCAAAAGTCACTCAACTTTGTGAAGTCATAATTAAATTATTAACTATAAAAATAAAATGTATCCTGCTGAAAGATCACAAGGTGGAGCTCTAGCCTAAAGCTAACTGAAGAAACTCCAAAAAGACAGGTCATCCAGAGGCTGACCTAGTTATTTCTGTGCAATAAACTTTGTAACAGATTGCTAAAACAGCAGTAATATTGTAGCACATTTTCTTAAGATTTATATATAAATTGCATAAGGACACTGGAAGACTCCTACATCTTTCCTGAAATTAATGCACGTAACACGTTTGATTCAGTGACTCTTCCAAAGACGGAAATGCATCTCGCTGCTGTAGTACAACCAGTCTCCTGTAAGTAGCTTTCGAAAGCAAGAAGAGGAATTTCGAAATACACTTTAATAGCAGAAATAACATAACCCCTTCCTGTATCTTGCTAGATTTTTGCAAACAAAATGTCAACAAACTAAAAAACATTAGAACAAGAAAAGTAGTCAGAGAACACTAATCATATATAACGTTGCTAACTCTAAATGTAACAGTTTCCATTTAAACTAATTTTACTCTTAAAAGAACTAAGCATGAACAACTACAATTAGAATGTGTCTTCACTGAAAAACAACTTCATTACATGCACAGGCTAAACAAACACAAATATAAGCCAGCCAGAAGCCTTTGTTAAGTGTATGTGTATATACACAAACACAAAATACAAAAAATTACAAGGTCTGTCCATGAAACCTAAGTTTCATGCTCTCATGTAAAAGCACTAACTTGAGTGTTATTGCATGAACTCGTGGCAGAACAATTCAGGTAGCTGGTTTTTGGTTTGAGATGGATTCTCCAAAGTACACACACACAATTCCCACCCTATTATTTGGAGGCTTTCTTTTTGGGGGGAACACAGAGATCATAGAATCGCAGTATATCTCAAGTTGGAAGGGACCCACAAGGACTGAGTCCAACTCCTGGATCCCCAGCGGAAAACGGCTACGTGAACAGGACAAAGATTTAGTAAATGCAGAATGACTGTTCAGAGGTGTATTGATTTTTCACTGTAATTCAGTTAATCATCTGTAAAAAAAAAACAGGGACCTCACTTTCTTTATTCAGAAAATTAGAACTTGAAAAATTGCAATGCACTCAGCTGTAGAAATGATAATGGCTCAAGAAGTTCATCCCTGAATTATTTATCTACCCATGAATGAGAGGTGCTGATGCTTCAGAACCAATTACACAGTAGTGACAGTTAAAATGCTAGCCAGATCAAAGTTTAAATCAAGGACCAAAAGTATTCCCAATATTTTCCTGAAATAGTTGGAAAACTAAAGTAGAAGAGAAAGGTGGTACAAACTACAGTGTTCCCCTCACTCTTTTTCTGAGAAATCAGGATATGCTTCAACTTTTGTTTTTATAAAATACAGTTTGTTTGTTTGCAAATAAGTATGCTTCTCAACACTGCTGTTGCAGTCATCTCCACAAACAAGACTAAACAGTGGATTTTTAGGCAAGATTTTGAGCAACTCCATGACATTCCCTACAGGCCTGCAGGAGCATTATTTGTACTAATATTACACAACCTAGTATTTCAACGGCCAACAAGCTTTAAAGCAATCCTGTAATTTGAGTAAAATACACAAAACATACTTCAAGTAGCATTCTATATTGTAAGAAACTGTACTTCAACATGATTTAGTTATAACTGTATCAGCAGTTTGATCATATTATCATAGCATAATCAAGACTAAACTGAACAATAATGCAATTAAAACCTTTAGATGTGTGGTTATTTTCGTATTTTTTGCTTAACAGCTAAGTCTCAAGCTTCCTTTACAAGACCACCTGGAATAACCATCAATCTACACTCCTCCATGCTCACCAGCAGACAGTGTACCTACACAAAAAATACCAAAAGGCAGTGAACAGTTAACAAGCCAACAAATAACCTAAATGACCTCAATTGTACCGATCTTGTATTTTCAACCCATTTCTTCACTTTTTTTTTCTTTTCTGATTTTCCAGCTCGTACACCACCTCTACACCACTTTGTGAACATCTTTCAGTTCCTCTTCATCTTTCAAAAACCAAAGAAGCGATCTTATGGTGGCCAGTTATGTTATGCTGTCACACCGCCACTTTTATTCCCTGACCTGCTGTTTATTCAATGTTTATAGTATTTGCTCTTTAGCTGACGCAAATGGTTCACTGGTAAAGTGGTAAATTGCCACCCCAGATGATGCTTTTGTGACACACCTACGATATTGTAACCATGGGCTGCTGCTGGAAGCAGTGGCCTTCCTTCCCACTCCACTCACCAAACACAGCAAGTTCCCACTCACTCCTCTCTTCTAGCACTCAACTGAGGCAGAAGCAAGAAAGGTCTGAAAACAAAACTGTATTTTCTTCTTGGCATGGTCAGCTCTCCACTGGACTGGACAACAGAACCACATCACCCTGCAGCCACATGAGGCACCCACCAGGCATGTACCCACCAGGCAGCTCAGACCCACCTGACAGAGCTCCCTCACTGCCTCCCTTGCAGCAGCAGCACCAAGAGGAGTAATGCCCAGCTGAAGTCCGTGTGACAGCTATTGCTAATTCTCCTACCCAACCTCAGTAGAGCCCACAGCAAGCCAACTGCTTGCTGCTCTGGGTGCCGCAGCCTGCAAGAAGGGCTGGGTCCCCGCCAGGCAGCACCCACCCACTAGCTGCCATGCTCTGAGGCCCACCCATGCCCATGATGCCTTCTCAAGGTGTTCTCCCTGCCTTTTTCCACACGCGGTTCCTGCATTTCATTCGGTAGCAGGCCATGCTGTGACGGCGGGGCGCCTTGCTCCTGCGGGCGAGGAGCGCAGCCATGAGGTGAAGGCGGCTGCCAGGCCTGCTGCTGGCCAGGAGAAAGCCAGGCACTGGGAGAACACCAGTCCCCACAGACAATGCGCACACCACTGAACACTACAGCAAGTTTATTTCACAGTTTAATGTCTTTAAATAGGTTTTATTTGAGGGGTGGGAATATAAAAGACATGAAAAAGGCTAAAACCTAAAATAAAGGTTTAGACTTGAATATGAGTCTAGAAATTTGAAAAGAGAATTACAGACCAGGACCTCCGTACCATCCTAATAACTGCCAACCCCAACTTCACCATCAAATAGTCCACCCAACTCATTACAAATGATTGTTTGGATTTCTGCTTGTTTTATTACATAAGTAGGTGGAACATCTATTCTGGAAGGGAGAGTTTGCTATGGTGCTTCATGGGTCATACAATTACTCATGGAAATACCATTAATAACATCAATATCCTTAATACACTAAGTGAAATACTATTCCATGGTATAAATATAGTTTTGGTATTGAACCATATGAAGTTTCTGTATCTGTACTTAGTAATTTATATTGTCAAGTAAATTGTTTGAAACAAAAGATACAGGCATTACAAAATACTGAAAAATGAGTTAACTGTACAATAAGAGCAACTGCTACTATTAAAAGGGAAAAAAAAGTACCTGTAATACTTTTTAAATATTCCACCCAACGATATTCCTGAGCATCTCTAAAAGACACCTGAAAATCCCAGACATCTTTAAAATGTTTTGATTTTAGATGTCTTTTTCAAAAAGGTAAAGGTATGATAACAAAAGTGAAAGTTATACCTCATTGTGTCTGTCACATCTTCTCCTGCCAAAGAAGAAATGGCTTCCAGATGTTGTAGTCTAACTGAGTGGAAAATGAGGCTCTTAGGATGAATAAAAGCCAAGTCGGATGACAACCAAAATTAAAAAAAAAAAAGCCACATATGCCTATTTTAAAAAAAGCCAAAAGAAGTACTAATTGATTTATGATACAAGGCCAGCACACCTCATCCACCTAAATGCCCCAAGTTTCCAAACTGAACTGTAGAACACATTCCCCCTCACACATTGACGTTTCCAAAATGCATAACCCGTCAAAACCTTGGCTCTTGCATAAGTTACTGTCCACAGCAAGCAGGTAACCAGCTACATAAAAGACAGAACCAGCACTGTTCAAACAGACAGCCCATGGTGATGAACGGCTTCAGTACCCTCTGCAGAGGTAGGGTTTTCCAACAGACGAGATATTCCATCTGGCAAGTTCTATTTTTTGTTCTCACACTGATCAATGCAAGCCTGCAAGTTGCCTCACTTTGTAGCAGCCTCAGCTTCCCCTCCTACCACACAGGTTTTCCTCTTTGAGAAGTCCAGGTCACTGGGGCTTTGTGCCCATGACTTTGTTTGGGCCTTTCTATGAGCAACTGCATTCGATTATAAACTCTGGCGGGGGGACCATATGGTACACGCTACGTAGCATCAGCCGCTGCTATAACACACTCGATATTAGATGACTCAAATATGGGAAAACCCCTTAAAATAAAACTACTGAAGAGCAGAACGTAAAACCTCTCAAGCACATCTCAGAGTGAGCTCCTACCAGCCCAGGTCACATTGCACTTTGGCTAGCCCTTTGAAGAGCCCAATGTATTTCTCTGCGCTGCAATCCCAAGCCTTCTGAAATAAGAGAAAAGGAAAGAGCAGTTTGCTTCTGTGTTTTGTCAACTCAGATCCACCAGAGTTTATTAGCTGAAGCTTCAACACTACATAAAAACGGTTGAAATGTTTCCAGATGATAACTAAAAAGATCAAGTCCAGCACAGAAGCAAACACAAGAGAGTAAGCAGAAGTCAAACTGCATTTGGCTGACTGGGTCTAAATAAAAAAAAAAAAAAAATGTGAGGGGGGGATTAAAAAAAAAAAAAAAAAGAACCATCTGCTCAGAATTAACTGATATTTCTGGGTCTATAGGTGAGCTAACCTGCATCCTATTCAGGTGTAGTTGTAGCTCCAACATTCACCTGTAGCAGATCCCGTAGTTTTACTGGTCTCTACTTGTTCTAAAAGCCCACGTGCCTGTTCTCCCACTGCCATCTCCACTGGTCGCTACTGGCATCATCAGTCTCACAACAGTAGTGTAAAACTATTTATAGTAAAGATCTGAAAACTGCCATTACACAAACAGCAATGTGACCAAACAAGAGCAGTGCCCTATCCCTCCCTAGCTCAAATGACAAGCCAACTAGTGCAGAAGACAACTAAGTGGCACAATTAAACCTATGCCGTAAGAAAGGAAAAAGAAGTATTTAGCAAACAAGGAATAAATACGGTGCCATATCCAAACCAGGCGGCATGACAGCTAAAACCTAAGCCTTTCTTAAGTGGATTATGGCTCTTTCAAGGATCAATCTAATTAATCATTCTTAAAAAAAATAAAAAGAAAAATTCAAGCAATCACTCAAGTATGCAGAAGTTGATTTCAGCTCTAAAACAGAAGAAATAAAGATAAAAATCTTGTAACTTCCATTAGAAACTTACCCCTGCAATCTGCCAGCCTCATAACATCTGTGCTCCATACAACCTCAGTCATAACTTAAAGATTTTTAATACCCAATATTTTGTTCCTGCTCTCCTTTGCAACATTTGAGCTAAAATCCCAATTGGTTTATTTGGAGATTTGCACCACTGAATACTAATTTTATATGAAACAGCAGTTGTGATATGCATGGCTTTCCCCCACACAATTTAGACAACTGAATATATCCACAATGCAGAAAGACAATAATCCATTAACGAGGTCATTACTAGATGAAAAAATACCTATTATTGACTGATCTAGAAAGCACCCTCTCTTCCTTTATTTATCCTAAAACCAGAGCCCTCTTAAAAGAATCTTGAAAGAGAGATGTCTGGTGCTGAAATCTCATTTATGGAGACCTACAGTTCGCTACTGAAATCTATTAAACTTCCAGCGGAAACCAGCTTGGCCACTTGTACGCATTCTAAAAACATTGCAAAAATATTGGCATTATTCAAATCAATAAGTTCTTTCAATTCTGTAATTGCTTACTTGTGGCAGGTAACAAATTACACTAAGAGAGCTATCACATACTATGCCTACATTATAAAAGCTAACATGAACAAATATCAGAAACATTTCTTACAGACCAAACTCATTTAATAAGTAAGCTGACCGATAATGAGAAACTCTTGATGTGTATAAAATATTCTGAAGCAAAGGTCAGCAAGACTTGTCCTTTTGAAGTTATCTTCCCATAAATCTCTCAAATGCTGTGCATTAGGCACCTTAGGGATACACGGAAATCCATTCCACACAGATCTAAAATACAAAAACATACAGCTTGTTAAATCAACCAAAATTAAACCTCAGGTTTCTTCAAAAAGCTATATCCTTACACATCTGTTCTCTAGTAAATTCAAGATGTAAATAAAGGTAGTAGTTGCCTCCTCCTCCAAAAGGCAGTTACAGCCTACAGCTAGATTTACATTTTGTTGAGAATTTACTGGTTACATTATGAAAGCATCATGTTCTGTAACAAGTATTTTATTACTTGAGCAATGTTAATACATAGAAAATGTTTTTAAAGCCACAACTGCTACACTTATTAGCTCAGCAACATAGTAGAGGCTATTGAGATAAGGTGGGTATGCCCTCTTTTCCCCTGCTTTTCGCTTTTAAAAAGGGAATAAAAAAAGGAGCAGTAGTGCTAGATCCCTCTTGAACAAGCTATGTGTGCTGTGATTCCCCCTCTCCCCCACTGACACAGTACCCCATAGTATCAGGGAACTGCCCCATGCTCTGGGAATGGTGCGGCACCCGCAGTGACTTCCCAGGGAGGACTCGCAGGTACTGGTCCCGTGCGAAGGAACCCCTCACCTCCACTGATGACAGAAGTCTCACATGCAAAAGGTTGGGTTGTTGGGGTTTTTTGTTTGTTTTTCCTGTCTTACAGCCAAAACAAGAATGCAATTTTGGTGTAAGCAAAGAATTTGAACTGTCATTTTTTTTCACCTTAGGGAAAAAACAGCTAGACCAAGTATTAACATGCCATTAAAAAAAGAGAACAAGGTCGCACATGTCACAAGCTCTGGTTTGTTTACAGTCAGATCTATCAACAACAGATCAACTCCGTTGTCAATTAAAGCTAACATGCTGAACCACAAATACGGAGAGCTAAAGAGCTGACAAATCCCATTTTGCCAACTTTCATCCCCAATGCGGTAACCTCCAAGAGAGGGATGGAAAACACAGCTGCCATGGCAGAAGTCACCAGAGGACAACTGTCAAAACCTAGAGCTGCCTAGCAATGGTATGACAAAATGCTTCTGTCACCCACCAGAGCTCATTATTGTTTATTATCTGGAATTTATCACCAACTTGTGGTTTTCAGCTGGTGACCATGTTTGACTTACCAGTTTGAAATTATTTTTAATTATTGTCAGAAGAATTTGTTAGATTTCAAGTGCTGTATCAGTCACTTCATCTTCACCAACCTTTTTTTTTTTTTTTTTTTTAAACTAACTGCATTCCTACCCTTAGCACACATTTCTCTTCCTCTGTTTTGTCTGAAATACATCTCTCCATCCCCTCACACTCAGCTCTGAAACGGGCAACCCAGCAGCTGAAAACCCAACATGCCGTTAAGTGTACGGGGCTTTTTCAGTTCTACTTTAGTTTCTCTAACTTTTTTCAGTAAATAACAATTCCAAGTATTTAAACCAGCTGTATAGACAACACTTCTTTTCAATTGCTTTTTTCTTTTTCTTTTTTTTTTTCCTTAAACACTGTTAAAATTACACAATGCTTAAATAAGAGTCAATACACTTTCTCCAAACCACATATTTAAGTTACTAAACTACAAAATTCATCTAGCTGAATTCCCCATATTGTTCTGGCGACTTATCCAAGAGTATTGTTTAACTTAATTAATTAGCCATCAATTATATTACTATTTGTTAGTCCTGTGTTGAACTCAGCAAATTTTGCTCCTACTTACAGCTAACAGATGTTGTTGGCAACGTATTTCTACCAATAGCTTGTGATCACTGCTCAGACTCTAACATCAAATCATAACATTTAATACAAATAAAAGGTTTTAACCCGGTCGGGATTCTGCCAAATGATTTGCTACTTATAGCAACTTCCCAGCTCCTGAATCCAAGGATCTATTTAAAAAAAATGTATTTAAAAAGATGATATAGTTTGTTATCAAGGAGCTAACTATTCATCACAGGAAAATTGAAAGGGATAAAAAATAAAGTAAAAATGATTAAGATTCATGAATGTTTAAAATACCTTCATACAAAAATGAAACTAGCATACTGAAATATCATGAAGTAACTTCCCCCCCACCTCCCCACCCCAGCATGATTTTAATGCCCCAGACACAGATTTCAGAGCTTACTGCCAGTTTGGTGCACTTACACTATGCTGATCTCTGTATGTTAGTCATGCAAACTGCTGCCTTTGTATTTTGTTTACTCAAAAAGCCATTTATTTTTTACAATTGCTCTTACAATAAATCAAGAGTATAGAATTATCATCCTGTGGTAGCACTAATCAGGACTACAAGTCAAATGTCTTGTTTCAAATAGGTTTGCTCTTCAAGGTTTCAAGACTTTAAACAAAATTCCTATGTAGATGTCACCAGAAGTTAATGCCAGTTGACTATATAGTTGAACTTAACGTTTAGTTACTACAATGCAGTACTTTAACTAAAATATATTTACCACCTTTACTTTAGTTAGCCCAAACACAACTTGGAGCGTTTCACCATTTCAGGGTAACCCATCAGATTTCACTCTTCAGGTAATCTACATGGGAAAACCTCTTTAGGAGTTTGGTTAGGACCTGTGACATTGGTGGCAAAAAACAGGTTACTCGTAAATCAATTCTAAGGGGAAGGAACTATAATAATTCTATTGAAACAAATTATTCAGATCTAGCAGGGAAGGTTCAAGTATTTACATTCAAGGGGCTACATCTTCTCCAGATTTTTTCTTCCCTTGTTTCAACATCATTCATTACTACTTGCTTGAAGATGGCATATTAGGAAGAGTTTATGTTAAGAAGACACCCTATTTGGATTAAGGCTCCCATCCCCTCCAAAACAAGCACACAAGGGGCCATTAACATAGATACCTGATCCTGGGCAATTTTATAAACTAATATTCCACTAATAATTCCTTAGCATCAGACTGCCTTAGTCTTTAAACAATATAAACCAAATTTTAGTAGAAGTTAGGGGAAGAGGTAATAGCATTCAATCTAATTGTTAGACAAGAACATTTTTATCCTAGTGTAAATTAGGCCTGGCAGTTGTTCAGCTTGACCTCCACTTACTGTAATCTTGCCCTAGGGTATAAAAATCCTAGATCATTAAATGCTACGAATTTAGTCTTGCAAGCAACCTAAAATGAACCTGCAACCAGAGCCATGGTTTTTAACTGCTGTTAAAAGAACTGAACAGACAACTGTGATAATAGGTAACACCATGCGAATTTTTTTTTTTTTGATTTTGTGTTTAAAAGAACTGTAACTACTACCTGTACCTTTAGAATACTATTGTCTAATTCAAAGATGTATTTGAGAAGAAGAGAGAGCAATTACCCTTTAAGTTCAGGGGTAAAGAGAAAAACAATCCACCAAAATAAAATTATTTTCATTTCAGTTGGAAGTTCTGAGAAAAAAGATGAGCTAATATGAAGCGGCCCACTTCTTTCTGTTTTAAGAAACATTTCTAAAATGCCAGCTTTCCTACAATTCTCTAGACAGTCAACAGACATTTTAGGAACTGCTACCAATTCATTACTGTGAAACAGATGCCCGCCAAAAAATTAATTACAGAACATAAATTTTATTACTATGTGAATTAACTTAAGACTTTATATGCTAAGTGCAAAAACTACTCTAGAACCACAGAATATTGTATAATACACAGCCCATGAAGAAAACAAGGCAGAATAAAACCCAGGGAGGTGTACCACCTCTTCCTGCAGCTGATGCTAGCAAGACCTGATGTGGAGCTATAAGTGACACCCCACTTCTGCAGGGACAGGAAAGAATTGGGGTGAGCAGCACTATGTAAGGAGCCCTTGGGAAGATCAGAGAAACCTCCTGCTGACCACAGAACAAGCAGCCACCAGCAAATTTGCTTACGTGGCAAGCGATGCTCCACCAACGCAGCTGGAGCAGTTGAAGGTCTACAGCACAAGACCGGTGCAGACAGCTGTTCTACAGCAGAATAAAATGGCATAAATACAAACACCTTCTGAGAGAGTAAAGAGCTTCAACAAGAACTGAGGATAGTGCTTGATTTACAGGCCCCCAGGGAACTGATTCCAATTAATTTCCACATATATTAGTAAGAATAAGAAAGCACACCAAGTGTTAAAAATTGGGTATTAAACCTTAGCATTCAATTTACACACAGTAAACACATACAGCCAGCAACAAGCTCTAAAACAGCCTTTACCACTACCTGTAGTAGTGATACTGAGGAAGTACTCCATCAAAACTACCATTCACAGCTTCCTCACAAATAAATGCGTAACAACCATGTCTCAGGTGGTCAGACTAAGAAAATAATTCAAAGCAGTGTTTACAGAAAAGCCAATCCAGACAGGACACGTTACCAGCCCAGCCCTAAAAGAATGTCATCAGGTCCCTCTGTAGCACAGACGAATACTGACCTCTTCTTCCCACACAAAATCATTTTATACCATTCTCTATTAGACCATATAATGACATGGTTAAGTGTATGGTGATTATAGACTAACGTAACAGTCGACAGCAGCGAAGGCAGAATCATTCTTCACATTACAGTATTTCTGTATGTATTTGTGTATTACAGCACAACTAAGCATACTCCAAAAGCACAAATCAGGGAGAAAATTAAAGTTGTCTTGACCCTGACATAATTTAATGATGTCAGCATCTGAGTTCCCCAAAAATCAGTTTCCTTAAGTTTAAATAGAAGGTAAAAATAATTTTGAAGAGAAAAGGAAGACAAACATCCAGCATTATTCGTAGAAGCAGATACCAAAACATTTTTAATTCCTCCAATAACCCTGAGGAAAGTGAAGTAACTCATTGAGCAATTCACTTCACATGTGGGCTGATTCCTTGGAGCAACACAAGCAACCATTTCTAGCTCAAGACATCTCCAGGTACGTGCTAGATCAAAATACTTCCAAGTCTTCAAGTGTTAGCATAAAATGATGCCATTAGTTGGTTCCCCTTTACCAAAACAGTATTCTTGTTCAGAATGGAAGCCAGTATTTCAAGGGAGAGAAGACAAAGGAGCACCATGGCTGCCTACTTAAACCAAATATCTTACCAACACATCAAGGTTCATGCACCACCATGATTCCCTATGCAGAAATGGAAAGAACAAATTTTTCATTTCTGTACTTACCATTACCGAAATTTAGATTAAACTAACAGACAATACGTGGTTATTAAAGCATCGCAATTCTGATTTAACAACCTCATTTTGTATAAGAAGCAATGCTTTGAAACACGTCTGCCTCCAGTAAGGCAGACAAATGCAAAACATGGATGACTATACGTACAAAAAAAGATTTAAACCATCGGGGTTGAAATACCGTTTTGTGTGCTCGTATATCACATACGAATGTGCAACGTGACATATTACTTGTTAACAGCTCTAATCTAAGCAACATGAAGGCAAAAGCCCAAAAGTCTGGATGTGATTTTTCAGTTTTCTACAGCATGCATTCAAGATTAAATGGGGGTGGGGTAGGGGTGAGATATTCAAATGATATAATAACCTAAATATCTAGCAGCTTTTCCAAGACACTGACTGATCACTAGTAAAATTGAAGGAATTTTTATCTTACATAGGAAAATGAAGACAACATCACTTGACAGAAGAAAATAAACCCAACAACCTACCTACAGTTCTCTTAGCAAGACTAACAGGGATTTATATTGGAACAGTGAGCACAGGAATAAATAAAGAGCATGAAAGAGGTGAGCAAAAAACAAACACACTAGAGAGGGATCCGTAATAGCGTGCAGGATAGAAATAGCAGATGAGCAAGGAAACACTATGTAGTGACCACGTTCAAGTATTCAGTACTAATGGCTGATAATCATATTCTGTAAGCAGCAGGAACAGAGGTGTGATGTTGCAAATGCAATAAATCCCCAAGGAAACAATATGCCTCCAAGATGTTCTCTGGAAACTGCTTATGGTTGATTAAAGCAGCATCAATAACACACATCCAGCTATGCATAGGTAGCTAACGAACACCCCACACTTTTAATAAGAGAGGAAAGAAGCAGAAGACAACACGACTTGTGTTAACCTCAGCAGCTCAAAGGAAATAACAAAAATCAAAGCAGCGATATGGCAATATTGCAGTCCCACTGCCACGTCAGAGAAGGGGTGCACGTGCGTTTTGTAAAGACTAAGAACCAACATGAAAAACAGCTGTTAATCCACAATTAGCAGGTCTCCCTTCTTACGCAGGAAATATTAGTATTTCGGTATTTTTAATAACGAAAAAATCCCTCAGAATGAGTAGCACCTTAAGAAATATTGAAAATACAATTTCTCATACTAATTTCTAGCCATCTGAAACAAACTTTCCACAAACTTTTAAACGTGAAAGAATTTCTCACACAGTGGATACAAGTTACCTATTTGCCAATAAAGCAGCTTGAAAACAGAATGAATAATGACCACCCACAACCCAAACCCCAAAGAAAGCTGCAGAGCTGGAAGAGAAAGCAGTTGCCTTCCTGGACTTCCCCCAGATATTTTACAGAAGACAAAATTTCCAGTGTGTCAGCCCCAGTGGTGCCTGTACTGTCACATGTGGGGAGAAAAAGTGAGGACGATGCACGGTAACAGGCATTAGCTCCCCAAACTGCTTGATTATTAATGTACACATGGCGCTCAGAGCTGTTTCTTTACAGTCACCTAGCTGCCCCTGTAACACAGGCTCCCGGCACCCTTTAGGATCCCCTACTGACCCGAAGAAAGGCACAAGCTACCCATTTCTACGTTCTGGAAATCTCACTGTAATGCATAACAATTGTTTGGAGCTTCTGGGAGGCTTCCACAATCCTTCTCCAATGAACTCTAAATCTTATAAGCGCATGGAGTAGGGGCAGTCAGAGGACAAATCCAGGCAATAACTCATCAGCTGAATTATCAGTGGTTAGTAAGAAAAGCTCTGCCATGGTTTTAATGCTACAAGCAAAATGATATTCAGAGAAATCCATCTGCAGAACACACATATACTTATGTATACATATACAATACCTCATATACAGTGCATATGTTCAAAAAACTATCAGATGCAAATATTAAGCCATTATTCATTAAAAATCACAGCACTTTAATTATACCAAACTTACGCCTGACAATAGGCTATTAACCTACCAGTTACCCTCCAGACAAGACAAGCTTTGTCCTGTTTCCTGAAAAAGCCATACTGTTCTCTATCAATGGTCCAAGACAAGAAAAATGAGTTTGGAAGTTTAAGCCACTGTCCCTAACTTTGTCCCCACTGCCACGTAAAAAATCATCAAGGATCCAAATTTACACTCTTCTCCCCACCAAGATCGGACACTAGCATACTCTTCAGAAAAATGCTAGCAGTGCTAATGACAACAAATCATAGGACTTCTTGTATGGGTATTAGTTTCAAAATAGACCAGCCATAGAATTGTGTTAACAGAAGATTTCTTATAAACTTTGAGTGCAATACTGTTTTGGCCTCTGAAGTAATTAATTAGTTCAATTAAAGTTGGCTGATCTAATGTGAAAACCTTTCCTGAGACAGTGAATAGCATTTGTTTGTGGTTTTTCCCCCGTTCCATCAATATATACATGAGCATAATGAAGTTTTGGCCCAACAACTGCTTCCCAAGCCTGAATTTAGGACAAAGTTGATTTTTGGATTCCTATTTCTGTAGGGAGAGAAACAGAGGGCTATCTAGGGATAACAATGTATCCCAAATAAATAAGACCTTTCTATTAATAAACACAAAATTGTACCTCTAACCAAACAATGATTGACAGAAACAAGGGAGAAAATATTGTTTTTCCCATTGTAGCCTTTTTTTTCCCAAACTCATACTAGGAGACCAAGTCTATTTGCACAAATATGAAGCATCCTTAAGAAAGTGTAACCCCTACGCTTTCTCCTTCTTCATCTTAACAGATTTTTTGAAAAAGTCTAGACTGAGGTCCCTATACCTCATCAATGGTAGCTGCTAACGTGGACCCAATTAGCCCATATCTCCGTTATTGACAACCACCCTGTTTCTGCTTGCCACACTGCAGTCAGCTTGCTGCACGAGGAGAATTAGCAAACATCAAGGCCAGAAAGAGACTTTTTAACATTATTAAATGTTAAAAGGCTCCGCTGTGCCTCTCAGAGAATTCCTAAAGACATAGGAATTAACAGTGTTAATACAGACGCTGCTCATAAGTCTAAATATGTGAGGGCAGGAACAAAGGTTAGGGAGGAGACAAATGGAAATGGCACGGATAAAGAATTACTTCAGGAAGGTAACTGTTACCAAATTAGAACAAGACAATTAATATTCAGCCCTAATGAAATGGACAGTATTTACCTATCAAATCATTTGGTCTTTATTAAGTGAAATTAGTAGCACTGACTTTTCTGCAATATTATCTGCCCTTATTTTAATCAGGTTATTAACGAAGAAGAATTTGGTCTTCTAGTAATGATTCACATTTATTAGAAACTTCAACAAAAAATAAAACATACAAAATTTCATTTTGTAGCCCATAAGGCAATACAGATAAGTAACACAGCAACAGCCTCACATCTGTACTGTCATCACACACAGCCCTCAAAGAAAAATGCTCAGGGCAAGAGTAATCCAGTGTCTTCCAAATCACCGTGCAGGTTTTCCAGAATAAATAACTGTCTAATTCTGGAACTAAGTCACCAGATGAACGGTCTAAGCACAGGAATATCTAATTTACAGACATTTAAAAACTGTAGCAAGATGCTCAAATCACAGTTTCAGGTTTCTCCGTAACCTGCCTTCAGTGCCAAGAGGGCACAGAAATGCTAACACATGGATTATTAACCCTTGGACAAAGCAGCACCAGGTCACACAGTCACAAAAATCTGATGCAGCTTAGACTGAGGCACACAGCTGCATTTCTGGTAGCCAGGCAGGAACACACAACCCTGGGCCTAGCCCAGACACTGGAAATACATGATTCAACATTAAATCTGGTTTTAGCCTAAAAATTCTCAAGCAGACCAAATAGGTTAGCACCTTTCTAACAGGTAGCCACGGTGTTTCTGATTTATTGACAACTCAAGTGCCGCCAGGCCTTTTTCACAAAGGATGGGCACCAAAGCATGATCATTTTGTGAATTATAACATGAACTGACATAATATTAAAACCATTATTATAGACCATCAAGGCCACCCTCTATGATTCACCTGTTGAATTTAGTGCTCTTTGAAAGTATACCTAAGCTGTGTGAGGAAAAAAAAGCCAAGAAGGGAAAAAAAGGAAGGGGGGAATGCAAAAAGAAGGCACAGAGCACATAGACAACTTCAAATGGCACTGCTACTCAAAGGTAACAAAGCTAAATACAGTAGGATTCTTGAAAGACTGTCAAGCCTAGCCAATGTAGCAGGACAAAGTATCTCCAAGAATAAAAATAAAGATGTTATTTATCCAGTAAATGCAACATGTTTCAAGTAACAAACCGAAATGCCACAGTATATACCCAACAGCAAGGAAAGATAGCATTTGCAATCATGTTACCTAAAACCCCCTACCCCCTTTTCTTAAAAGACCGCTTACTATCTTAACTTGGCATTTCCTTCAATGCTGATATGCCTTTGTACTGTATCAAGAAAATATTCTTAACAAATATTTTCTTATCTAAATTTACCATTTTTTTTTTGACAACTCTGTTTCCTGGTGATTTGTTCCCCTCAAAATAAATCCCTTATTTTCCTCTCCTTTCAATCTCATTCCACATATGTATTCCATACCAAGCCATTCCCTAGCATTGTTTTCTCAATATTTAAAGATCTAGTTCACCATCGGCAAAATGTTTTTCAAGTAACATTTCTTTTTCATACAATTAAGAACATTTTTTCCTTGTTCTTCACAATGATAAAAATATATTAATTGTTCTAACTCATTCGCTATAAAATATCGACTGTGAGCATAACAATTGCAATAGCTGAGCTTTCGTACAGTGCCCAAAATAGCAATATTTTTTTGCAGCAACATGCCAGTTATGCTGTTTGAAATCTACTCAACCGATTAATTCCTTCACCTACAAGTCTCTCTGAAAAAACTGCACAGCCACCCTCCATTTTATTTGGAGTATAATCTACTCCCAGATTAGTGTCTCCAGAGAACCACTTAAATAGATCCAGCAATGTGGTGATATTTTACCAGTCTGAGAATACAGATATCCCCCATTTCTATCACTGTAGACAAAATTCTACAATATCACAATACACAAGTGCCAGCCTGCAACATGCCCTGTCCAACTCTAAAGGTGTCAAGTCATTTGTGTAGGAGCTCCCTAATCCTTAAAGTGAAGTGGGTATTGGAAATCATCATGCTCTCCCCAGCACTTGCACGTTTTACGCTCACGTTATTACTGAAAGCTTAGTTAGAATACACATACATAGCATAAAACACCATTTTAAAACTTAAGCGTTTCCATTACTTCCACTTACTTCCCTATTTCTATCTGCTGTTTCTCTGTCTCCTCAAAATGCCTTTCACCTTTAGAAAAAGGAGCTGTTCAGTATATACAACCTGGCCAAGTACCAGTGATTTTTTTTTTTCCAATATTTATTTCTTTTTCTCCAATACTGCTTTCGTTTACCAACTCAAAGAGCACTTTATACCAATCTGAATGAATTACATTAAATATATCCTTTTTTTTTTCCTAAATCATGAATGACACTAGAAACAATAACCAAACACAAACAGTAGTTTGATAATAAAACAAAACAGATGAGCTGCTACCAGTGAAAGGAACTGTTCCATGGCCCCTTCTTTTGCCCTGCATTACTTCTGGCCAAAATCTCATGGTCAAGGGTGCTTGTCAGACCTTTCCTTGTGTCTGTTGAGCAACAACCTATTAATCTTTAAGAATTAATTTGCTTTCTAGCAGATCAGTAAGTCGAGCTGGCTCAACAAGAGTCCTGTGGCTGGTGTAAGGACCCCCCTCTTTTCAAATCATTGAGACAGTGCAGCAGGCACAATTGACTGTCAAATGATGTAGAAAAAAAGCGTTGTCCGTATCTTTTTGGTAGACTACAGATACTTTAAACGTTGCCATAGGGTGTCCCAAACAGCTTACCCCCCCAGCTAGGGCACTGGGATGCAGTCAGTACAGCACTCAAACACCAAGTGTTACCCCACCAGTTATCAGAGCAACCTGGCCCCAGTGCTGCTTTTCCTACAATAACAAAACCTCTCATGGGCTTGGTTTTGTAGTCTTTGAACAAGCGTTGTGACAACCAACAGGTATTCACATTTACCTAAACCCTATATAAAATGGTAACAGAAGCAGCATAGATGTGACAGAAATAGAAACATGTTACATCCCTGCCGAACAAAGAAGCTCTAGCTCATTTTACCAAATACAGCTAAGAGTAGTCTCACTCAGGTTCTCCAATCCATTACTATTACAATGTTTCTGCAGCGTATCAGACACAATTAGAATCTGCCATTACTCCATAGAAAGCTGGGACCAGCTTTATTCAATTACAGGCAGCGCTCACTCCAAGTAGTTTAATACCGTATACGTAAGTAATGAGAAGTAGTTCTGTTTCTAATGATTTCTTCATTGATCTGTGTATCTTCTAAAACTCACATTATTACCAGAAAATACATTTTTTTATAGACTATGCTCATACCTGAGCTGTTTTGAGTAACACTTTGTCAGACAATAACCAAATAGAAATACACAGTTATTGTTTGCTTTACCTAAGATCAGAAGATTAAAACTTTTCAAACAGTACCAGGCCTCCATATGGTTTACTTAGGTATTCTTCTTATTATTTTTGTACTCAATGCTACTTTTCTTAAAAAGATACCTATATTTTAGACATTTAGTGAAGGACAAAAGTTCAGAGTCATTCAATTTCTGAAGGTACTGAGTCTTATAACCAACAAAAAAAATCTCACAAACCAAACCCTACAACAAATTAGTTCCTAACAACTAACACTAATGAACTACTTGGCCAAAGACAAAAAGTTACCAGAAGTAAAGGATTTGACCTGCTTCTATAGGCTTTTCCCGCTGAAATTTGCAATTGACTTTTAAAGTCACAATTCGAACTTGCTTAGAAACCAGTGATTTGTTCTTAAAATACAGCCAACTCTTCTCTACGTCCCCAGAGACCATACATCTCTGCCAGGCTGATTTTGCTCCGCTCCATTTTCCCAAGCACTCTGCAGGTGTCTCTGAGACTCAAGGCAGCACCAGCCCTGATGTGGATAACAAGCGCTGCTTCAGCACAGCGCCCTGACTGTCCTGGGACTGCCCCCAGTTCAGGATTCCTTCCTCACACTGCTTTGGACAGGCAGGTTACTGCGTAGACACTTCTCTGCATTTTTTCCCTTTTATCTCTCTATGGAGAAGTTGGAACAACATCTTGAACCTTGAATAAGAACTGCTGAAGTCTCTCTTTAAAACGATGCTCAATACAGCCAATCCAACTGCCAAAGACACACATTTGTAAACTCATTGCACAGTTGTAAACAACTTGGAAAAAAAAACACATATTTTTAAACTTCTTTATGAGGAAAAGCAGCAGTAGAAAATCTAGCTAATAGAAGCTAGAACTGCCTAACTTCCTGTAAAAACTGCCACTTGAAAGGGGCACTTTTATGAGCTATAAATCTGTTTGCTTTAAATACATATGCTGTTTTTTTCAAACCCTGCAGCCGCAAACTACTTCCACAAACACAACTAAAAACATTAGTTATGAACAGATGGTAAACAACATAAACAAAAAGCCAACTTACTAGTAATGTTTGAAGTAGAGTACAGGACCCTAGTGAGGAAGTCCACAGCCACTTTGCTTCTGGTGTCGTGAGCACTTGACTGTGATCTAAACACTAGCGGCTTAATGAATTTGTCCTACTGGTTCCGCATAATGTGTATCAGTTATCCGATGCCACAACACCAACAGGGAAAACCTTAGTGACTTTTCAGTAAGTATACAGTAAATAACTAAAATCAATTGCAACTTAAGACTGCTTTAAGATGAACAAATGACAGCCCTTAAGAAACAAGCTCAGAAAGAGCAATATTCTCCCAGCATTATTTGTCATGAACATGCTATGGCTCCTCAGACTGGAAAAAAAATAAACATTAATAGAGCGGAAACAAAAACTAGCCCGGAAAGATTGAAGCTGCACACCATACATGAACGCAACGCCATCCTTTGCAGCAGCCAGCATCCTAAAGGCATGGACCTCCCAAGGAGTAGCACTACATCTTATTCATAACTTTCTTCTCCATCACACTATGCCAGAACAGTAGTGACAAAAACAGTATGTTAATAAGATGGCAGAGATTATTCTTAACTGCCCCGGTTACAGCATTTCGTTCTTTTGACATCAAAAACACGGGTCATAACTGGCTGCTACTGATTTATAGTGACAGGAATTGGGCTCAAGTGTTAAACGAAGATTAGTTAATATTTGCAGATGACTTTGAACATACAAAATGCTATGTAAGCAGCAAGTATTAAGTCTTCCCACACACTCACTTTGGCATGCCTCCAAGCAGGGAAGTCCCACAGAAACATTTTAACAGCAATAAAGAGAACCTGACATAGATCAGGCAATCGCAGCTATATTCACAGCTGTCTTCCCAAGGAGCACCTACAGAATTGGGGGAAACCAATGCCCACCAGCCATGCTCACTTGCTTCTACAGATTCAACACCAAAAAAAGCAACTCCTACTCCAACACGGTTTACATGAACAGATAGTGAACCACCTGAACCTCAATAACCCTCTGTACAATCTAAAATGACTTACAAAACTCCCAATAGTTTGTACAAGTGGTTTTTCTGTTGTCTATTTCTGACCAGACTACAACTTCACCAAGCAAAACACACAGCCTACAGCATAGCTGTCAGTTTGATTATTCATAAAGAAGCTTATTTTCAACAAATCACAGCTTCTGCCTAAAGCAGACCAGTTTCCTTGTATCTGAAGTGCTGAGGAATTAAGCAATTGCTGTGAAAGCTCCTGATCAATTAACAGTGAAGCTCTTCCTGGACACATAAAGAAAAGCATAATAGTCTAGCTAGTATGATTCCACCTAGTAAAAAAAAAACAAAACAAAACAAGAATTTAGCCTAAAGAGGGGTAAAGGAGAGGCAAGGAAATAAGTTCAGGCATTATTTTGCCTACTTCTCGGCATCTCTGACAAAAGATCTTTAAAGATTTTTTTTTTTTAAAGGCACGTATCTGGCTTAATTGTCAGATGTTCCCGGAGACAATACGCGTAGCCTCAGCATGCCCCCAAAACTCCAAAGCTGGGAAGATGATCTGGGAGGAACAGGACATAAGATCAATGCACAGAATGGTCCACAAAGGGCCATCCCTGATGGCCTCTTTACAGAATGTGGACCTACGACAGACCTCAAGTACAGAGCTGGCACCGCAGCTTCCATAAACCACAGAAAACTCAAGAGTGCAAAGGCTTCTAATAAGATCTAACCACAAGAGGCTGGTAAGCATCCAACTGAAGCAGAAGGTCTAGCAGGGTTCTCACAACTGCATGTGATTAACCACACCAAGGCCGGAAGAAAACCTTGTAGAGAGGAGGTTCCTGCCTCCATGTTCCCAATGCCTCCATGTTCCTAAATCTTCCCCCTTCTGCCTCTTTCCAAGCAGCACCTGCACAACTTCTCATCAGCGTGCAGACTGAAAGCAAAGAAAAACATACGTTATCTTCCTGCCTGCATAAATTAATGCAAATCAACAGCGGTCCTGAATATCCTTGCAGAGCTCTAACTGATCTATTAAAGACTGTGTAACATTTCAGACAAAAAAAAAAAAAGATAAAAGGAAGATCACAGCAAAGATTATAGTATTACTTTTGCAACTGGCATACAGCCCAAATGGTTTTCAAGAGTATGAGCAGGTAGAAAAGTCGATGACAGTGGGAGCCAAGTTTTATTTGTGCAGCCCTACAGTTACTGAAAGCATTCCCACTACGGTTTGAGCAGAGCTGAGACACCGCTTCCAGGTGCTGAAAGGGACAGCCCCACTCAATCCCTATTCAGGCTGGCCCAAGTTACTTCGCCCTTCCATGCAGGGGCAGCATCACACCTTGCAACTCCAGAGGGATTTAATCAGGCAGGAAACTCCTCTCTTGTTGTTCAGTGGAGCTCCTTTAGCCAGCACGCCTGTTGGGCTCACACAGGAAACACAGACACACGTGGCCACAGCACAGGACCGGGATCACTGTGCTAGTGGCGCCTGGCCACCGAACTGACCTGCCTGTGTCTTCCACTGCTGGAGAAGAAGCTCTACACAAGGGGAAGAGAAGGGAGGAAACTCTGCAGGCGGGGCTCTCTTCTGAAATGGCTCCCACTTACATGACTGCCCGGTTCTGGTCTCTCAGTCAGTTCCAGGCACCACCCATCAACACCCTCCTTACATTAAAGAACAGCTCTGCTTTCAATCGATTACTAGCTTGGTTTCTCTCCTCCACTAGATCCCCTCAGAAGGTTTTAATTTTTCAAATCTTAACCTTTTTTTACACATTCAAGACAAACATATGCACCTTCCACACCTGATAGGCCATGGTTCAGTCTTTACGTAGAAGCAGTTAGTTTACTCGATGAAGCTAGTAGCTCAATGCCAACACATGCCACAACAGAAACAAGAGTGAAGGTGATGCATCTGGACACAGAACACACTTATCAAATGGTCCTACAGCAAGCATCAACACGTTCCTACACTTTTCTATCTTCCCCATTTCCTTGGCATTAACCTGGTAATCCTACTTCATCTTCTAGGATGCTTACATATTAATTCCTTACATACTCTCAAATTATGCTTACTGAAAAAGAACTAAACAACTTCCTTAAATCTCCTACATCTCCAGACTATTAAGAACATGGATGAAATCTTGCATCCAGAGAAAAAAAAATTCATCATTTTCCACACTCCTCTTCGGTGGAGACTGAGGAAGACTAAGCCCACTTGCAAGATTACGCCAGAACACATTAATCCACTCTGTAAACAAAACTTCCCCAACCAGTTCTGAATTCAAGGTATGCTTAGTTTGCATCCCCTTGGCACAAAGTGAAGAAAAAACAAGAATTAAAGTTTTGCAGAGATTGTTATTGTATTTGAAGAATCTTAATGCCTGACCTACTGTATGGGAACAGAATGACTTACTGTATTTTCTTCCATCCACTGTTACTGAACTGAAGATTTTTAATGTTTTTGTCATTTTTTTTTGTCTGTCTTGCCACATTAGTAAATTTTTGCTTTGCAGCAACAATACTGCTCTGAGGCACAGACTCTCTTCTAAGTACAGAACTTTATTAACTTTCATAATACTATCACATCGGTGGGTAGAAAGTGAGCAGTATAACCAGAAAGACGATGCAGTGCAGCAAGAGGAATAAAATGCCTAAAGGCTGTTTTTTTTTTTTCCTCTGATTATTTTCAAACTGTCAAGCCACAGGTTTCTAGTTTACAAAATCAGTTCTATTTCATAATGGTGCAGTAATACGGCATATGCATGTTGCTACATCAGCACTGCATTGTAACTGATAAACTTTTTAAAAATTAAACAAATTCTGATATAAACACATCAGTCCAGAAATAATGTTTATCAGTGCTGAATGGAAGCCCGATTAATAAAACAAGAGTAGTTTAAACATGCAACGTTGAAGACAAATGTAAACCAGCAGCTAGGGGGAAAGAAAAAAAAAAAAGCATTTTTTTCCCTCCATCGTTGAAGCTCTTGCTTTAATAAACCCTTTCCATGTTTGGTATATCAATATGCAAAACACAATTTTGGCTTTTTTGGCCACTAGTTTATCCGGGAAGTAATGACAGATACCACAGATGCAACAGCTACTTGTGCAGCTTTCCTTTCTGGTTACCATAGTTTCCAATGAACTGTAGATTTCTAGAAATAATACTTACGAGAAGGAATGAAAATATCACCGCTTAAATATGAAAACTGCAAGAAACAGTATTAAAGAATCATTTCGATTGGTGTATGAATGATGCTTTAGTGAATGGGCAACTCGGTTAGGAGAGGAAGTTTTATTTTTAAGACCTTTGCACAGTACTGAAGCCTAAGGGTGGACAGCAGGGGAAAAATAAAGATAGAAAACACGACCAAAGGGAAGAGGAAAATGGGCACTGGATGGTATTTCTCTCCTTTTCTCTCAATAATCACCAATAAAAAACACAATCAGCTCTAAAACAGGTCATTAGCTCCCCAAGCCTCCATCATCAAGGAATACTCGCCCAACATACAGCAGGGAATAGAGTATGGGCAGGGAATTAATCTTGCTGGTATTGCAAGACAACTTTGGGCTTTCCAAATAAGAATAGTATGATTTGTAAGAGACAGGGGAAACTTTACTTTCTGAGGAGCTCAGAACTCAAGTGGCCCAAGTCCCACAGGAGGAGGACAGGTTTAAGCAGGAGGCTGGCCAAGCCCTCCACAGGGCCCTTCCCTTGGCCCGTGTTCCCTCACCTAAAACACATCAGTTTTCCATTGTGCCAATGCTTCCAGGGAAGCAATTGCCAATTTGCAATGCAAAGCTTGCTTTTATGGGGGGATAAAGACACAGTGTTTTGGATCTAGTTTTCAGAAAGGTACCTAGAGCAATGATAAAAATAGAACAGCGCGTGGCAGCATGCCAGACTGGAACTTTCCTGCAAGAATGTGGTTCTCATACCTACAGAGTTCAAAATAACAAAATTTTAAATTACTTACATTGCTAATCTTAACTTATGAAGATCATACTCCTTCCTTTTAAACTTGACTTAAATGGAAGCAGCCACTTGGTATCAACTTTCAGTCCCGTTTGCCTGCCACAAGCATAGCACGGCCATATTTAGGCTGCAGTCACTTGTCATCCTTGCTTTTGAGTTTTTATCAAGTTTCTCCATTCTTTTTCCTTGGAGGAAACATCATAATTACTCAGCTGCCTGCTTCTAGGAAGATCAGAAGTGAAATGAAAATTACTGCCAGGGGTCAGAGAATGTAGAGTCTTACTATTCAAACAAATTATTTGGCCACTGTATCCATAACCATCCAAAATACCTTGTTCCAGGACTCAAGTCACATAAAATCACCTTAAAATTAAAAACTAGACACCTCAGACACATGCTGCATGAACTAGAAAACTGCATTTCTGACATTCACTACTCACAGGATCTTTTTTAAGACCCTTTGGCTATCTATATACTTAACTGCCCATAGTAAGGTAATAGAAACAGCATAAAAATATGGATATTGAATATTCCCTCTCCAATCACACCCCTACTCCATGCAAACTCCCCTCACACTGAACACTCTCCCAAATACAACCAGCCAATTATATTATTTGCATGTTATCTGCTTACTAAGTCTTGATACAGGTCCACACTTCCAGAGTTCATCTTTCTTAAGGGATAAACTGGGATTTTTACCTACAGGTAACTGCACGAATGAAAAGCCTCATCTTAAACCTCTTATTCTTATTTGCAAACAGAGCAAAAGTCCGACTTTTTTCCCAGATGAGATGCTGAATGAGAGGTGTTGCCTCACAAAGCTCAGGCTGAAATCCTACATTACATAAAAAGAAAAAAATGCAATTTAGCCATAACCAAGAGCTGTAACGTTACCTCCAAACCCAAGATCCCCAGGTCTTTCCAGGCAGATGGCTCATGTTAAGCAGTAGGAAAATAACCGTATGAAGGCCTGTCTGCTGTGTGACAACAGGTAGATCAGCACCCCTTGAAAAGGGGCACAGGAGGGACAGGCATGCCTGGGAAGGACGCCTGCCCCGCAGCAGCTCCGTCACTGCCTGATGGCTGAGCAACATCTCAACAAACCTTGGCAAAACCTCCAAGCCTGCTCTAAGGTACAATCCCAGCTGAATGAAGCACACATTCCTAAGGTCTGTTGTTTCTTTTTTAAATAGCCACTATCTTTGGAAAGGTTTAGAGCTTTTTTGAAATGCATGTTTGATCTCTTTTCATGACTTGCCAATAAAAAACCCTTAAGTTTGGACTCTGGCTCTAACTGTTTGCGTCAATCTAAACCACTGCAGAGGAATGTATTACATGGTAAAATACATCAGTTGAGACTTCTCTTCCCAATACAAGCAAGAGTCATCATAAGCAAGTGTGTGAGATTTTGCTTGCCGTATCAACCCTGAAACATCAGGAACCAACACAAAAATACTTCCATTGCCAGGAGTCACACGGAAGCGTTTATGAAAAGCTGCTGTAAGGAACAAATCTTCCACTGAACTTCTCCTGTCATACTCACCTCCCTTTTCCTACCCAGTAACTAACCTGTAGTGAAACAGAAGCATAGAAAAGTGAAATGTACAAGGGTGTGTAAGTGCAGGACGGATAAACCATCAGAATCAAAGCTGTAAGAAAACACAGGACCAATCCACCAAAACAACGGCATGCTCTCTTCTACATACTTGGTTTTGGGTGGGTATTGTGGTTAATTTCTCACAGACCACAACCAACCCTCTGATATATGCTAGTTTTCTCACATCTACTTATTCTAATCATATTTAAAAAAAATGAAAAAAGAAAAAAGAAAGAACATCTCCTACAGGAAAACTTATAGCTAACTACACAGTCAAAAAACTAAAAAACGTACCAAGTAGACAATAAAATACAATACATACAAGGATAGAGCAGCTATACGGAATCTAACTTTTAATTTCTCTCTGAAGTCATAATAAGACAAGAAGTATCTGCATACAAATGCAGTTCTATAGACACTTGGTTCTGACTCAGATTGGGATAAATAAGTTTAAAAATAGACCGCGCTCCTCCATGCAGCTCTGTAGCAAGTAAGGATTAGAAAAGAGCTAATTGCCACGTGAAAGCCAAGGGGTTACCCATGAAAAACATAGCAACAATTTTTTTTGCATCCCTTTTTCCAAAACTGGGTGCCAGATCTCTCCTCAGCTCTGATCAGTTGAGGGTAGTAAGTTAGTAAGATGAAAGAATTGTTTCACTTTATCTGTTTTTCTACCCAATATCTCACTGGTATGTGATTTTCTTAATAGAAAGTGTTGCAACTTGGAGATGAACAAATACTAAAAAAGGACAGAGTATATACTGTGAAACACTGCAACGGCATAACCCATCAAATTCAGAAATCTTTCGGAAGAGCCCAACCAACCAGTTTGCTCTGGAAAGAACCTTAAGAGAAAAAAAATAAAAATAAAAAATGCTAGCACAAGAGCTTCAGCTGCACTGACATAATACTGCAAAGCTTACTGAAGGTCCTCCCTCTCAAACGTACTTGGCCAAAGCAGAAGCTTGGGTCTGCCTACCTTCAAAAAGCCCCCCCAGAGTGGCCTCCCCCCCCGCAGACCCTTCCCAGACCACTGCAAGTGCTGCGGCTGAAGTGTGGCCCCACAGCGCTCCAGGGCTTGCTCCAGAAGCTTCCCGTTTCCCAAGCCACAGCTCCAGTTACCAGTTTCCCAAGGGCTAAGTTATCAATAAATTCTCTCCTCCTTTGTCAATGACCCTCAAATAAGGAAGCTTAAATTTTCAGAACATGGACACATTAAGTGATACTGGGAAAATGAGCAGGGCTTATTTAAGAATATTAAGCTGTTACGTTGATGGCTGCCATCAATCACTTCTTCCCATTACAAGACAATTACTGAAGCAGATGAAGCTCTTAGAAATAACAGCATCTAGCTGACAGAGACACAATCCACAACACATCCCCTTTCCCAATATGTTTTCTTGATTCCTCATCTGAAAATAGACGGATGGTACCATTCTGGAAATTCACACCTACAATATATTCCAAGGTTTTAAAATTACTCAGGGAAGAAATGGTCACACCGTAGTTAGAGATAACGCCAAGTTACAAACCTCATCTCATTTGACAACACACAGCACTCCAGGAACAAAACCAAGAAGCAAAAGTAACCAGCATAAATATTTGCTTATTTTGGGGGATTCACTTGACAAGAACGAGCAACTGAAGTGTTTAGGGTTTCTGTAAAACATCCAGCCTGCTTATGCTGGCACAAAAATGACAAAAAAAGAAAAAAAAAAAACAACATCCTAATCTCTCTTATATTTGCCTGCAGCAACACAACTGAGACAACATCACCGCAAATGAAAATGACAAATGACAAATCATCCTAAATTTCAACTGTGAATGACAAAGAGCAATCTAATAAAGTTCGTAACACTCTGACATGCTAACACCATTCCATGATTTGACTAAGTCTAATGTAGTTGCTTCCACCAACAAGAGCACTCACTTTCAAGTGGTTTGTAGCCTGCAGCTATTTTCTACAAGACTACAGGAGCATGTAATATTCAAGAGAATCTGTCTAGATTACTTTAAAAACAAAACAAAAGAATTTAGTTGCCATCGATAGATTGGACTGAAATAAAGTAAACCTAAGGAGACTGCTCATTATTTACACTGCTTCCAAGTGGAAATCATTTCATTCCATACATTTATGATTTAAATACTTTAAGATGTAAAGCAGAAATGTACCATATTTATGGAATTAATTTAGATTAATGGCCAGCTAAGTGAATACTTCTGTATTTAAAATGGAATTCTCTCTAATCATGTAACACAGTAACTGTTTTAAACCAGGTATTTTAATAAGCTAGGAAGCAACCAACTTTTTGTCACTATGCAGATCTCAAATAAATATTCTCTATATATTAGTATATCCAAATATTAATTTGAACCAACTTATTCAAAGCAGTAATTTCCGCTTTCAGTTGAGAAACATCAAGACTTTATGTCTAAAAGAAAAGACCTCTAGATAAATTTTAACTAGTCTTCTAAATACAAGACTAACGAGCCCTAATGTTGCTTACTGACTTGACTTCACATCACATTCCAGAAACCGTAAATGGACAAAAAAAACAAACACTTAAATACACAACTTTGGCACAAAGTCGTATGTAAAAGTATGTAACATGAGAGGTAACAGTAACAGTATGTCAAAGTATGTAACATGAGAGATACCTGAGTGCTAGGAAATTTAATGGGAAAATTACGGTCTCCCATCCTCCCATCTCCATGGCTACTTAACATTTGTTTACCCAGTGATAAGTTCACCACAGTTAGGTTAATTCAAACAACAGCAAAAAATAATAATAATAAAAGGACACATGTTTACCTCACAGATTGCTTAAAGACCACCTGTAGGTAATAAGGCAAAAAATGATTGGTTTTGCTAAAAATCACCCACAAGAACCTCCCCGGTCAGAAATCAAGAACTGTTAGAAATGGGAAATAATTCCTATTTTTCCCCTTCAGTTTTGAAGCTTGCTTTCTTTTTAATTCCTCAGAACAATGTGGGGATTCCAGCCCATCCAGCTCCAAGGCAAGAAGAAGGCGGTTGACGCCACCAACATGGTGGTTGCCTCCTGGCCCTGCTTTTATGGGAAGGGCTTTTGGGGCTGTAGGGGAACAGGGCAGGGGTACCCAGCCACAGTGAGCGTTGTGATTCTGTGACTCATCACCGCAAGGCTAATACGAGTTGGAGCTAATGAGCAGACCAGGAAGGCAAAGATTAAGGTCCACCAATTGCACAACCATTCCTGGTATTTATTTACCTGTGGAGAGCAAAATATCCGCGTGCAGGCCAGCTGGTTGCGTCCCAGGCAGCTCAACAGCCATGAAGTGACTGGAAAAGGGACTGGGGGGGGGGGGGGAAAGAGTACGAAAAGGGGAAAAAGTTGTTCCCAAGGGCCTGTTTTTGGTATGAACAAGCCAAGAGCGGGGCAGAGCTCCCCCCGGAGCCCTCGGCCCCGCAGTCCCTGAGGGCACGGAGCCGCCGCCTCCCGCCCGGGGCCGGCCAACGAGCGGCGGGCGGAGGCGGCGGCGAGGGCCCCGCCATGACGCACTTCGGGAGGCCCGGAGCCCGCCCCACCGCCGGGCCCGGCCCTCCGCGGCTGCGGCCGGCCCGGGAAGGGGCCGAGGGAGAGTTATGGGGATGCTGGGTGTGGGGCGCAGGAGGAGCGGGGGGGTTCCGCCAGGATGCCCCGACATAAAAGCCCAGCGCTGCCCGCGGTGGTCGCTCGAAGCGATAAATAAAAGGGTGAATCGAGGAGCGAGGCGCGGCCAGCTGACCCGGGGAGCACCTCGCGTTCATGGGGGAGACGAAAAACACTCAAACGCGCGTAAATAATAAAAAGTGCAGAGAGAAGTGGGAGAGGGGGAAGCGCGTCCCCCCGGCCCCTTCCCGCGGGGTGGGGAGCGGGCGGCGAGCCCCGGCCGCCTGCCTGGCACGGCCCGGCCCGAGCAGCGCTATCGAAAACAAAAGTGGCGCCAAAAGCCCCCGGCACGGAGCGGCTCCTGCCTCCTCCTCCTCCCCTTCCCTCCCCCCCGGCCGCCCAGCGGGGTCCCCACCACACGCGGCCCCCGGCGCCAGCCGCCCGCTGCCCTGTGCGGGGCTAAGCAAAGTCCTGACAAACGGTGGGAATGAGGATTAGCGATAAATCGCGCCCAAAGGGAAGCCGCCACAACTCCTTCCCGCAGCGGGCAGCCGCCGAAAAGAGTCGCTCGGAGGGCAAAAGCGAGTTCCACAAAAGCTTCCCCCTCGATTTTTATTTTTTATTTTTAATTTGGGGGAGGGGGGCACAACTCTTCGGGACGGGGCGGCGACAAGAGGCTCAGCGGGGCCGCGTCCTGGCTGCGGCCGGGGGCAGCCGCAGTCGCCACAGCCCCCGCCGGAGCGCCCGGGAAGGGGCGAGCGGAGCTGCCCCGGCTCGGTGGCCGGAGAACCGAGGCACGGGGCCGGGAAGCCGGAGCCCGCAGCGGGACGGAGGGCGGGCGCTACCCGGGCACGGGCCCCCCCCCCCCCGGCCCGGCCTCCCCCGGCCGCCCAGCCCGGGGCCCACCATTTTGGGCCGCGCGGCCCAGCGCCCTCCTGGCCGAGCCGCGGCTCCTCCGGCCCCGCCGCTTTCCCCCCGGGCCCCGACCCGCCGCCGCCACACGCACACACACAATGCCCCGGTCCTCCATCTTGCCGGCAGCCCCTGCTCGGCTCGGGAGAAGGGGGAGGAGGAGGCGGAGGAGGAGGTTCTCCATTTTAGCTCGCCGAGCGCCGGGCCTGCTCGCGGCGGGAGGAAAGGGGACAGCGGGGGGGGGGGGGGAGTGTGCCTGCTTTCGGGACCCTCCGGGGCTCCCAAACAGCGCCGCCGCCGCCGCCCGCCCGCGTCCCCCCCGCTCCCCGCCGAGAAAAGCGGGGGTGGGGAAGCGGGGGGCCGGGAGTGTTTTCGCGGCTCGGCCCCGCCGTCCTCCATCTTGGCTGCGCCGAGGCCCCGCGGCCGGCCGGCCTGCCGCCCCGCGCCGGGCCCCGCAGCTCCCCGGGGCCCGCGGGCCGCCGGCCGGCCCCGCTCGGCCGCCGCGCTCCCCGATCCCCCCCTCCAAACTTCCAGAAGCTTCGCCGCCATTTTCTAACTTACCTTGCCCGAGCCGTCGGCGGAGGCGGCGAGGAAGGCCCGGGCCCGGAGCTGCGCTCCTCTGTCCCCGGCCCGGCCCCGAAGACTCGGCCGCGGGGAGGGGGGCCTCGGCGGGGGCCGCGGGGCAGGGCGCTGGGAGCGGGCAGGTTATTTAATTTGGCGGCGGCGCTGGGGATTGTTTGGGGTGTTCGCTGCTCGGCGGCTGGCGAGCGAGTGGAGGGCGCAGGCGCCACCTGGCGGCCACCGGGCGCGGGTCGCTCTCCTGGGCGTGGGGCGACATCTGCCGGCGGCCGGCCGCGGGGCCGGGCCGCGCCGAGCGGGGTAAACAAGGCCCCGCGCATGTCCGCGCTGCTCCCAGCCCCGCTCCGGCCCTGGCGCGGCCGGGCGCGGCGCGGAGGAGGGGGACGGCGCTGGGCCAGCTCGGTCTTCCCCGCCGTAAGCCCGTGTCGGTAGCGGGGCTGAGGAGAGCGGCGGCGGCAGCGGCACCGCGGCCGCCTCAGCCTCAGCCCCAGCCCTTTCCCGCCGCCTCGGAGCTCCGTCCCTCCGCCCCCCCGCAGCCTCGTGCAAACTTCCGAGGGTCGCCCGTGAGCAGAGTTTTCACCTCACGGAGATGTACCCCTCGTGTGTGGTTACTCCATTTCACAACGCAGCAGGGTGGGATGCTTTTTTTTTTTTTTTCCTTCCCCTCTCTTGTGTAACGCTAAGCACATTACTCATGCTGGATAGTTGCACATAAGCTTATAGTTAGATTAGTCAGCACAAGAACATTTTTTTGTCCTGGTAATTAGCCTCTCATCGTCCCCTTGTGTTTATCTACTTTTAATTTTGGGGGGAGGGTTAGCATAACTAAGCCGGCGCTCAGCGGCGGAGCTCTGTGCACCCGCCTCACAAAGGCAGGACACTTAGGGGAAGAGCAGGCGGCAGTTCCTGTCTATGCAAAGCTAAGGTGAGGCCTCACAGCGCAAACGACACCTACAATGGAAGCTGCGATCAGATACGGAGTGGCTGAAATCAACTAGCAAAGATGGGTTGATGGCACGTAACAATGCTAGACTTACATGTAATGCTGCCGGGTAGGTGTAGAAGACCTGAAATAAATTATATTCAACTTTAAGAATTATTTTTCACTTCCTGTCAACACCAAGGACTCAAGGGAGAGCAGATTTATGCATTTAGAAATAAAAAATTTAATTTTTGTTCCTGTCTACGTATATACTAGGCACATTACTCATGCTGGATAGTTGCATGTAATCTACACATCCATTGTGTTACTTCTGTAGAAAGCTAGAAAGAAAACATAAGAGAAGAAAATCAGGAGAAAGATTTCCTTTCAGGCAACGCTTGAAAATAGCATCTTGAGTGCCTAGTCATAAATCTATGTTCAAGGTTTCAGTTACAGCTACAGGGGCAGTTGCTGATCTTTAACGGGAACCTGCTAATGACTATTTGGAAGTTGCGAAATAACTGTGAATAAAACATAGTCTGTTTAAAAAAAAAAAAAAGTTTTAAACTTGCTGTGATATAGATGGATGTTAAATTACACACAGAAAAAGATGAAGAAGAACTGGATCTATTTGTGTCTTCCCTGTACAGTCAGCTTCTGACAGCTGCCAGATAGACAGCTTTTCCATGAAAATAAACTGCACTCTTCCAAAACTAATATTTTACTTGCACACAGAATTTCAGTAACATATCTACTTGAGGTACAGTAGGGCTACTCATACTAAAACTCAAATCCCAAATTTGGTAAGATTGTTATAATCTACTGCAACAGCTGGGAGAAGCACCAAGCTGCCTCAGAGTCAGGCATGAAGACATGTATCCAATATTTGCTATATGGAACCACAGTGCTTTCTCAACACACTTGACCTCATAGCTGAGGGAGGTTTTTTCTTTTTTCTTTTTTTTTTTTTTTTCTTTTTCTAAATACGTTTAACAAGAAAAATGTGTTTAACAAAAAAAAAAAAAAAAAAAAAAAAACACGACATAGTTTTTAGGGTGTGGTTTTGAAGGAATGGGTGTACAAGCGCTGACAATGCCATGGCAGATAGTTCAGCCCATTTCCAAAGCTGTCTTGGACCTTAAAAGCCCAGATTAATAAAACTTCTGTATATCCTGACTCACGTGACAGAGTTGGTTTTCTAAGCTTGCAACAACAAATCATGGAAGCCCTCTAGAGACCAGACTCCAGGTGCAACAGCTATCACGAATCATTGGGCACAGAGGCTGTTTAAGAGGATTTTGCACTCTGGTTCACTTCCTCCCTCCCAGTTGTTCCATTCATCCGTAGATGCTGTCTAAGCAAAACTTCAAAACTTGCATCATCAGAGAAGAGGGAGGCCCATTTCTTTCCTACATTTTTTTTTTCCCCAACACATTCCTTCTCAGATGCTATTTAGAGTACAACTACAAAAACAATTCAGACAGCACAACAGAAGGTGTGGGGAACTCCTAGAGGTCTGGAATGTGTCTGCTCTGTTCCAGGGAAGAGAAGACAAGGTTTTTTAACCCAGCAGTGCCCTTGAAGGATTCATAATGCAGAATGACACTCAGAAGATACATGAACTGGTTTCTGATGGTTATTTATAGCATACATCTAAGATGCAACCATAACCATCTCTCAACCTGTGGATAGGAATACAGGAGATAGAAAAGTTGAGTAAGTTCTTAACCACTACATTTGCTGTCTTGTGGAAGATAAAAATGGCTCTGTGAAGAGCCTAACTTCTGCATTTTCTCTCAAAACTGATCACGCTTCTGAGACTGAAACCTTCCAGTAGCTACAACAGTTAAGGAAATAAGACAATAAGGAAATAGAGACCTTTTAAAACTCTCAGCTTTCTAGAAAGGATCTGTACCTGATAGAAAAGAAGTTTTGAGAAAAAAGGTAGGAGAAAGTACTTTACAGGACTACATCAACTTTCTTACAATAGCTACTCTTAAGACTTCAAAGTCCACTGTTACTGATAGTGAGCCCAATTCAGAGATTATTTAACAATGGTTTCTGCAACAGGGATTTTTTTTTATGATGTTTGATGCAAAGAGGCAGAGATTAGAGTCAGTCTTGATCAGAGTCACACATTTAAAAAACAGTGGTCAGAGAAGAGATCCCAAACCAATTCCACGCCTCAATCAACGGCTAAAGGTTCATCACTAGAAAAGAACACCCCCAAGCTGCCAGATGGCTGATTCAGGCTTCCAGGCAGGAGACTCATGCTGCCTCCTTTTCTTTGAGGACAGTGAAATACGAACTCACCCCGCAATTCTACATGTAATTCTTCTCTTCTATTAAAAAGAAAAAAGACAAAACCTTTTTCTTCATTATGTTTTATTTGCTTATAGGAGTTGGAACAAAAAGAATTTGTACACTGGATTCATTCCAAGGTGAGGTGATGACCTTGAATCACCTGTATTAAGTAAGCCACTTTTTTAGTTGGGGACAGAGGGGAAAAGCAGTCTTCCCAGTCCAATTTTGTTTCCCAGATTTCTGACACTGGCTCAGTCACTCTAGGGAAATTTGCTCTAAGTCCTTCTGGAGATGAGATATTACATAACAAAAATAAAGACCCAAAAATGTGTTACTTTCCCATAACCACAGGAGAGAGATTTCACATCAGTAGCTCCTTAGGCCTTTCCCTGTTCCGTGAATAATTTCTTCCTTTTGTGGTTTACATAAATTAACCTTGCATGCACCTATTTCTCACCAGTCCATTCCAGAACACCTCACCCAAATCTGATTTTTCATGGATTCAGTAAGTTTCTGCCTACTGTGCTCTCAGACCTGCAAAGGAGTACACAGTCACAGCCCATACATACCCTTATTACTAAAAAAGAAGGAAGTTTTAACTCTGCTTCAGTGATGGCTCTAGAAATTAATTAAAAGGACATAGCAAGAAGGTATTTATCAGCAGCTTCCCTCAGCTATCTGCTTGCCACTTGTTCCCCAAAGCCCCCACCCTCATTCCCATATTTGAGGGGAAGGGCACTTGCTATGTCTAGTTCAAGGTAAAAAAAAAAAAAAACAAAAAAAAAACATAACCACATTTTAAAGCTTTCATCACTGAAGTGTGTAAAAGTCATGCCAGTTATTAGTAGGAAATAACAAAAAGCCCTTCTCCTAGGTTCAGTCAGGAGTAGTTGCTTTCACTTGAGCCACGACCTCAGCCTTAAAGACAGGAAGGAGGAAGTGTTACTGCTCAGGCCGCCTCTCCTGAATCAAGCACAGGATCTGTTCCAGCTCCCAGACATAGGGAGGTTTCAGAGGACACAGCCAAGATGTCCATCCAGGCAGAGGTGCAACGCATCATGGACCTTTTTATGAGTCATGGTAGCACCTGTGACGAAGTCTGTGGAAGAAGCATAGGTACCAGAGAAGCATGTTTCAAACTGGGTGAGTTGGTTCGGTCAAAAGGCACCGTCAGAAGCAGGAAACAACAGATGTTAGAATAAGAAAAAAAGAAAATAATAAGAAGAAAAGAAAATAAAGAATAAGAATAAGAAAAAAGAAAAAAGAAAATAAAAAAATAAAGGGATGGGTCAAGAAGCAGACAAGCTGCAATGAGGCATCTTCTGGTCGTGAACTGGGAAGCAGCTTTAGCTAAGAGACAGCTTAAAAAAAAAAAAAACAAAAAAAAAACAAACTGAGACTACACCATGCCTTGGATGCCCAGGGCTGCTCACCTGTGAGGAGCATGCAGTTCTCAGCTGGTTGGGCTTCCCCAAGCCCCAGATCCCTCAAAGACTGACACGGAGCCAGCTTCTTCCCTGAAAACAGGGGGAAGAAGGCTGGCTTGTGGTTAGATGAGATTAGAGTGGAACTGGGACAGAAATGCTGTTAGTCAGCTTAAACTGCCCAAGATCAGATCGTAGAGCAAAAGGATTACACGCAAGTCAAATGTATTTGTTTAAATTGTCATCAATGAGCTTTGAAGAAAATGATTCATCAAACAAATGAGTCAGCTCTCCTGCATTTTCAGGCAAACACCAGTTTGGGATGTTGACAGTGGATCAGTTTATCTTGGTCTTTTCCTCAGAAACTACAGAGGCTGAAGCTTAGGAGGTTGGAGTGGCAGTAAGTGCAATGAAGGCTTGCTGCTGACATGACAGCTAAGGATAAGGAACTGATTGCTCTTTCAGATAAGCCTGCATGGTTTTATGCAGCTGACTTATCACATTCCCAAGATCCTACCTGTATCTTGATTAAGATTTTGTCTTAAAGAAGCAAAGCATAACAAGTGGCAAGTAATACAACAGTTTATGACATCTTAGCGGTTTGCACAGATGTTGAAAACCGTTAAGATAAAAATACCATTTTTAGAACCTAACTTCCTTTAGCATGCTTATAGAAGTACTGTAAAGCCTCAGCAACAGCAACTGCAACCAAAGCAATTTTCCCTCTGTGCTCCAGGGCAGAAGGTGCTTCCAGGAGCTAGCTCTTTTGAAGATTAACCGTTTGCTTTAAGTGACAAACCTCATCACACTGTTATAAGGTAAGAGAAATTGTGTCAGAGTTCTGCAGCAAGATCCAACTTCATAAGGTTAAAAAGAGCTCATATAAATTATGAGTAAATAAATATAAGTGCTCTCTGCCTTGGTAATTTCTCAAAGTTAGAGTAAGTAATTCCCCAAGATGTTCATGCATTTCTACTAAACTTGGCTTTTCAGTAGTTACTGTAATGATTTTCCTAGTAGTTTTCACAAAAGCACTCTGCAAAGGACTTTTTCATTTTATAGTAAACTCCATTTTTCAATTATCAAGCATTTAACTTTGCTGCCGTCAATAGCTGCCCACGCTATAAAATTGTAAATTAGTAATTATCCAAAGGCAACTAAGTAGTTTTCACCTATCATGCAACATCACACATTTATAATAAATTTAACGCACTTTCCTCCTAGATTTTCCAGAGAATTTTGTTTATCCAAGCCATTTATAACTGAAAATGTACTGTCCTCTTCCCTATCATAGGAAAAAGCAAATTTGTCTGCTACGTCCGTCACAGAACTGTATTCTATGAATTAACATTAATAATTTTACCATAACATTGATGTCAGTATTGCTTAAGTAAGCTTATTCTAACCCTGGTTAAACAAATTGAAGACAAACTGCTGGAATCCAGTTTGTATTTATTATCACAGCCCTTTGGCCTCCCCACAGAAAGCCATTTTACAATTGTGGCACAATAATTTCTGTACAGCAGCATCAGCAGGTCTCTCGAAGTGTAACACAGTGACTCACGAAACTGGCAACATACTTTCAACAACCTGAATCAGTGCAAAGACAAGGCAGGGTCACAGCAAAGGAAAAATATTCTTGATCAAATTTTCAAGCTACTCAGCAAAATTTACTCACACAAAACAAAAACAGTATGGGGACAGTGTGAGTATTCACTCATAGCTCAACTGCAGGAGGAATGAAGTTGATCTCACTGGCGAAGAGTCATCACCCTTCACAAAGCAGGTTCAGGAGGTAAGACCAACGCAGCCATCCTGCATCAGACTTGCAATGAATGGAAGTGCTTCTTCCCCCTCTTTGGCAACCAGCCCTCTTGCTGATAAATCTCACACAAAATGGAAGGTAAAAAAGAACACTGCTCAAGAACTCCTTCACATACTTATCTCCACAGAATATTGCAAAAGCCAGAAATATCTCCAAATCTTTTGTCAGTCTATGACATTTTTGGGTAGGCCTTACACATAGTACGCTAGAACTTGCATGCTTTGAAAGGCAGGACAGATTCTCTTCTGCCACTCAATATCACGGCAGCAAAATTTACTACACCTTCTGAAGTTTAATCCTAGTATACAACACTTAAGCTTGAAGTTTACTATGAATACGGTAATCAAGTGCTTGCATTAACCTCTCACCCAGTTATATTTTTATTTCTAATGGCCCATTATCTTTATGTTAATTTTACTATGAAAACTAACTTTAAAAATAGATGTCTTAGATTAACAAAAATGAAAACTTTGAAGACTTCAAATTATTTGTCCTGCATCTTCAGGCAGCACATACTACTAACTAAAACAAATATTTGGGCATTCATTGTGGTCAAAATTAACCACACAACACTGAAAGATTTTTTTAAAATACTCTACTTGAAAAGGAAAGATGATCCAAAAAATTCCATTATCAGTGAAAATCTTTTTATTGAGCTATGGGCTTTAGAACAAGCCAAAAACAAAACAAGAAAATAAAACATGGACAGCTAAGTATATGTAGAGATATGAGTTACAGCAGCCTGTAGAATAAATCAGTATCATGTTTCAAAACCCTTATTTCAAAGCACTGAGAAAAAGCTAAACACATAACAATTTAATCTGTTTTTTCCTTACTTTGCATGCTAAACTAGGCGTGTAATTTCCACATTTTCTAAACAAAAAAATCCTGAATACGTTATTAAAAACCCTTGTAAATCTCCCACATACCTAAAGTAGCAAATAGTTCTACCACTGTCTGTTAAATGGAAATAAGAAAGATATTAAATAGTAATCAGCAGAAAAACAGCTACTAAATAACCGATACTTGATTTTACTCCATAGCTCTTCATTCCAAAAAATCTTTTGTAAAAGCCAAATTCCAGGCATCTTTGTCCTGCTGCTAACCTCCTTTTCAAAGGACCTGTGCTTCTACTGCATTTATTTGCATCTTTCATTTCTGTCACTTTAAATACTCCTTATCAGTGTCCATGTAATTTCTTCTGTTTCTTTAAGATACCAAAACCAAAAGTAATTTGAAAAAAAAGTCTTCCCAATTCAAGCCATCAAAATTTGATGAGTATGTTAATTATTTTCTCACATTTAGTCTGAATAGAATTTTGATTATAATTTTTTATTTAAAAAAAAAACAAAAACAAAAACTAAGCCTACAGAGAAGTTTTGTCATCTTGCTAACAGGATCTTAACCCTTTAATGTTCCCAAATGATTAAAATTGGAAGTATTATTAGAGTACTGTATCTTTTATAACATTTACTATATTATGATATACTGTATTATTCTATTTTTCTTTTAAAAATAATAATGTAATATAATAATACAGCTTAGTATTACGTTTTAACATGAAGCATTTTGTATTATTTACTAGGAAAGCAAACAGATTAAGCAATATCCATTTCACTTTTGAAGATATTGTGCCTTATTTCTATTTTTTTTCTTGAACAGTTTGCATACTAACATCCCAATTCACCTCCTTACCATGATTAAAGTTTATGAGGATTCTAAATAACATTGGGTCAATCTCTTTCCTAGGTATGGTTTTGGCTAGTCTTCATGCCAAATTTTGCAGCCTATAAACTAGATCCAGCTCATCCAGATAGTCTCTCTCACATGACTTAGGTCAAGGTTAGGTAACAAACCTAACATAGTTTGCAACATTAACTACACAAGCTATTTCAGGCAAAATACACCAGCTCACATGCACTTACCTCTCTTTAGTTTCCTGTGAAAGTTAACAAAAACCTTCCCTGTAAGTCAATGTGGGAGCTATAACCAAGCCTGCCAGAACAGCCAACCTTTATTTGTCTCAGAAAGCCCTGTATGTATGGGTTCTCCAATGCTAAGCTTTTCAAAATAGACACAAAGCAAAAATAAAACCTTTCTTACCAGAATGACATACCTATTTTTTCCCAGAAGAGAAATATGACTCCAAGTGCTGAATTCTTTATGAAGTTCTAGTCATATATTCCTAAGAATTGAATTCTAATTTATTACAAAAATTAGCTAATTGAACTCGTTTTAAAATCAACAGTCTTTAACTCATACAAAACATGGATTACTTCCTCTCAAAATATCATCCTTACTAATACATGTTATTTGGGAACAGTTGAGTTACAAACCGAAAATGCAGCAGAAAGCAACCTTCTATTATGACAGCTTTTGCATGTAAGAATCAAACATGCTACTCCAAGAACAACTGGATTGCACTTTATTTAAAATATTCACAAAATTGTACCAGAACAACATGTCAGTTCTGTGAAATCTCATATAATCATAGCAAATATCTAACAAAAAATAGAGACATTATGTTTCTGTGTCTTGGATTTAAAACTCGTATCATATTTAAAAAACTATATTTTGTATAAAGTATCATTAATTGAATATATTACTCAGTGTGTACAACTCCAAGATAAAATTTCTATGTACACAGAACATATTAGTACATCCACAAAATAAGGAAGTCACATAATTGGAGTGACTGTAAGCCAGCTGTACTTAAAGTATCAGCAGTAAAGCGAGTTAGGATAACGGTAAATGTTAGAAATATGAGAAAAAAAAACACTGAACTTCTTTGTGTACATGGGGCAATTTTACAGTAAGACCGCTCCTGTCGTAATGAAGGGCTTGAGGTATGTAAGATCTCCTTCATTTCTGAAGAGTTCTCTTTTAAGGTATGAACTTGATATACAGAGGAATTTTTTGAGAAAAACAGAAGGCTACAAGCAGTTTACTGAGGCCACTTATATACAGCTAAAACAGGAACTGTTTATCAGAACAGACAAACTTACAGAGTAGCAGTACCAAATGTAAGGTGAAATATTTGAGCAGCTGGTTTACAGTCTCTGAATTACGTCACAACCATACTTACAGAAAGAAGACAACATTTTCAACCACGTTATGTTTTCGAGAAGCTAAAACCTGAGATGATGCACATAATATCTGAATTTCAGAAATTAGTATACACCAATTTTTATCAAGTGCCCGATTCTTCATACAACTGTATTGGCATAAACTTCAGTTAGAGAGTCCTACCAAAATGAAGCAAAGGAATTACCACATAAATAAAGCTTTGTGTTCCTTAGGCTTTGCCAAACTAGGTCTATGAACTGAACTTACAGAAGATTGATTTACCTTTCAATATTGGAGTTTACAGAAAAAAATCAATTAAGAAAATTTTTTAAAAATTTAAATACACATAGTTTGTCAGCAGAAAAATCTAAATACTGCCATATGATTACATCCTGGGATTAACTGCACTTTTTTATGTTTGTAAGTAGCATATAAAATGAACTTCAGAATGAATGTTCTGATTAACATCATGATTAACATCAGTTAAAATTTGTCTTTTGTTAGTCATAGCTACAGAGGCAATTACGATAGTTTTGAAGTTCAAAGTAGTTTCAAAAGGGTCCATTAATTGTGAGGGTGTTGCTAACTTGTCAATCAAGAAAGAAAATAGAAGAAAATCAGAAATATTCAGAGCTATTTCTTTCTATGTGTTGCATATGTTTGCTTAGCCTGTTAATGATTATTTGGAGACTGGTTACAGAAGCTTAGAAGTGTAAACATGAATGACAAGAAGATAGACATCCTTCAGAGGCAATTGTAGCTAAAAAAAAAATGACAATTCAGTATAGCAAACCTGTTCTTACTGATGTTATGGGAATCTAACTCTTTAGATGAGCAAGTGACAAGAATAAAAATAGCAGACATGATATTTTAGCTGATATTTTTTTAAAACCAGTAACATTAGATTAGTAGGGGATAAGATAAATGGTAGCATCTAACGAATCAGAAAGTACTGTAACCCCCAGAAAATAAATTCAGACATTTGAATATTCAAAGTAACAACATGAAAACTATTTTAAAGCAATTTGTTTCCTCTGATTAGACTGTTTTTATCCTTGATTCTGCAAGAAGTTAACCAGCTCTATTTTTGATAAATGAGAGCTGAGCAAATGACAATTAGCAGAAGCAGACTACAAATATATAGAAAAAAAATATCTATTTTTTACTCTATATGACTTGGCTGATTTGTTAGTGGGGGAAAATGCAGCATCACTACTGCTCCATCAGAACGCTCAGTTTTCCTATTCCATTTCATGAAAGAATATGTATATTTAACTCATGTATTTGTTACATTAATAGAAGTGAGAACACTCAAATAGAAGATCTGAGAATACAGGAAGTTATCTGAGGTTGCAACTTTGAAGTAAAAACAAAAAAAGTAAGTAGTGCAATGTAAAGGCAGTTGAACATGAGTGTTATAAACAAAAATTAGCAGCTTCTGACAGTCAACTCCTATTTCCGAGAATTGATAAAAACTTTATTGCTTATATTATTCCTCAAGTGAGATGCTCCATAAATAGGTGTGCTAGACTGCTGAAAATCCAACCATCTGTTATCACGTTATACATATTTAAAGAAATAAAGCAGGAAACAGTTGCATCTACAGTGCTGTACGCTAATACATAAAAATTTTCTGTCTTTTTAGAATATTTGTACAACACAAAGGACATACATTAACTGCTTCAGCACATTCCTTACAAGCAACTAGGTGGCCACAGGGAATGAGGACTACTGATATGTCTTTAGCCATACAGATTTTACAAAGCTTTTCTTCCTGCAAGCGCCTTAACTTCTCTTCCATACTGAGATCTAAGGAAAATAAACACATAGAAAAGAAGTTAACATACTTTAATAGCATCTATATCTAATTTTTCCACTCTTCACAGAAGGACAAGGTTCTCTTCATATGACTTAAAGGTCACACCTTTAAAAAGCAAAAATAAATTTACACGACAGGAAGCCAAACTGTAACATAGAATCCTTTCTACACACACACACACATCACCTCCAGGGCCAATGCAAGGAAAGTAGCTATACACGTATTTGCTATATTTTGAATTGGAAATATACACTGAATCTAAACAGTGCATATTCCAATCAGGAACCTATCTTTCCAAAGATTTCCCATGAATGGCTTTCCCAAAATCTATAAAGAAGGTGAAAGAAAGGTTCACTGATACTGGTTAAGTAATTTGGATTTTCTTTTCTTAGCAATTTCCTCAATTAGAAGAATGAGGATAAAATTTCCTTCCCTATCTCTGTCTAGAGAAATGCCCATACTTAAAAGCTTAAAGAATTGTAATCTAGAAAGAATCCATTTTGCATTGTACATTAGCTCTGGATTTTACAGAATGCCCCATTTGAAAATGCACAATTCAAAGGACTTCCCCTACCACTTCAGAAAAATTCCCCACAATCAGTCACAAAAAAAAAAAAAGAATTATGTTTATCTTCATCACAAGTTCTTTATCTGAATAACATCTATGAAAACTCTTATTAAAAAGAGTGGGTTAATAACATCCCTGCCTATCATGCCAACCAGATGGTCTTTTCCCTTCCTATGAATTCACCCATATGCTTGTCTTTAAACTACAAGTCTCTTGAGTCAGAAATCTCATTTCTGGTCTATTTGTGGAGTGTACCACAACGGCTTTCTGACCATGACCTGCATGTCTCAGCATAGCTGGGACACAAATAATTGTAAAGAAACACCACCTAGAAGTACACTTTTCCTTACTTGCCAAGAAGAAAAATGTTTCTATCTGGTGCTGTTAGTACTAATGCTAACTTTGTATCTGAAAAGTCTTAACAGTGGAGTATTTATTTTAATTTTGTGTATACTGAATATTTGACAGAACATTGATGTGTCTATTTCAGTTTGCCACTACAGTCCCCACATCTATAGTTATCCTTGCCTTTTTTATTTTGGTCACAGTATTTTTGTCTTTTTAGTTAACGTATCAATTTTCCCAGCAGGATGCTAGACTATTTCAATACTATACAGTTTTGTGGTATTAATACAACTCAATTTATTTTGTAGATTATATTTCTAGATGCTACTAACCTCAAATATTTTTTATCACCCCCTTGTTCATCTTTTTTAATGTCCAAAAATACTGTCTTGAATTTTAAGTTATAATACTCTAACTAATCTAAGCAAGACTGGGTCTGAGGATAGATAGATAGATAATAATAGGATCTATTTCATAGGCTAAAGACCTGATATGAGAATACACACATTGGTTTTACAATTAAGTAAGTTCACCTTGCTCAAGTGGGTTTTCATTTGGTGTTTCTTCCTTTAGATTTTCTTTCTGAGCACTTATTAAGTCTGCTACCAGATCCTCAACAGATGTATAGCTTGCTCCAGACATCTGCAATTTCTTTTGCATAATGCTCTTAATCTCAGACAAACTGAAACCCATGTGTATGGCATTTTGTACCAAATGATTCTGTAAGTGATCATCTAAAACAAGAAAAAAAACAAAACACAAGAGTGAGACTGAGTATCTGACAGTATTCACAATGGTTTTCTAAGACACCTTTGCAAATACTTAGAAAAACAAACAAAAAAACTATAAATTTTTGCTAGTTCTAGGAATTGCATTGTAATAACACTGAAAATTTCAGAGTTGAGTTCTTCAACCCTACCTTTCCTAGACTCTCTTCACCTACTTATAACAAAATTACTCCTATGTTTACTATTCAGATCTACTACTTCAACAGTGTCAATGTAATTTCTAAAATCAAATGTCTTATATAATTAATATCACAAATTCCATAACTGAATGTTAGGTGAAATTCATCAGAAATCCCAAGGCACAATAAACACTTAAGTATTTGTTAATATTACATTAACTGTAATTCAGTTCAGGGAAGAAAAAGAATCATATATTAGACCTCCCCCTTCCTCTTTTTCAATATTATTGTATGAATAGGTTTGTTAGCAGTGTGACTTATTTCCAACCCTTCTTTTAAATGTAAAAGACTTATTTCTTCTTTACTTCACAAGATTATTCAAAGAGCAAAATTCTTAATTTCCTCTCATAAAAGAGCAGTATTTGAGAGATTTCTAAAATAGGTTTTGTGTAAGCACTCTTAATAGCAACAGCTATCATTCCCTGTCATGATGCTGTCTTCTTACTATTCCTTTAAGTATCTTGTGGTTTTATTCCTTTATATTTGTGAGAAACATTGCAGGAATATCTAATAATCAAAAATATAAAAAGCTATTTAAGCTTTCTTAGCTTTCTATTCCTTGCCATTCAACAGTCAAACTCTCCCTGCTTCATTGAAAAGCAACGATAGTTTCATTTCAGCATTCTCTAATTCATCCCATAACACTACTAATTAAATACTTGATGCATACTTCCTAGATAGAAAAATAAGACTGAACCCTATCGGTACTTTCATGGTTTACTACCTCTTCTTTACAACATTTTCCTATCATGATTCAAGTTCTTCCAGGGAAAATAAACCTCACCATGCAGTTGCTTAGAAGCAATGCAGCAGTGGAAGAATATCACCCAACATTTTGCCTGTCATTTGTTATCGAAAAATTGTCAACTTTGAAATTAACCATTTCCTTTATTATCCATGAAAATATGGATAGTCCAAAATAGTTTTTATTATTTTTATACCTTATTATAAAATGGTTGTTTTAATAAATAGATACCTTTAGGAAGTACTGTCACTTCAGCAGCTTCTATCTAAAAAAAAGTAATATAAAGATGACAAAATTATACTTCTGAAATTGGTAGAGGGAAACCTACATAGTTACAAGACATGAAATAGCTATTTGCTCTTGGTTATTTTATTGCGTAAAACTTTAATCTGTTCTCAACAACGACAAAGGGATCCTCATATTGTTATGCTTTGCATATTGTTTTAAATTTTCATTTTAACACTTCTTAGCAATGATAAGATTTATACAGTTCTTAGTCTATCAAAGAATTCTAAAATAACATCAGATTTACTTTTTAGTGACTATAGAATTTATCAATGCCCTACCAACAAGAAAATAAGATATCTACTACACTTCAATAATGATATTCATAAGCCATTGATTCCCAGGCTACAAAAAATAGTGTTTGTTTAGTATCAAATATACAACACACAAAAGGTACCCTACCTCTGATCCATAATGTAATTAGGAAGAACTGTGAGATATAAATCCCAAATAACAGAACCCAAAATATACCTCGATGTTTTTCACGTTTTGCTAATAAATAAAGCAGCAGGAGGACTATAAATTACACAGATGAGAAGAGCAACCATAAGAAAATTATGTTAATATTGTTTTTTATTTTAACAAAATGGTATTTGATTAATAAGCAAGGCACTTACTGTTGAATCCCTACATCCACCTCCTAAGTGAACATTATTTATAAATTCTAGTCCCTTTTCCTCTCTCACGAACCTGCACCTATAAACAAAAATATTTAGTTTTAACATAACTACACAAGCAGCAAACAACAGTTGATTATGTAGCATTGGAAAGGTTCAACAGAATTCCTACATCACACAGAATGCTTGCTTCTTGAATCTCTAGATGTTTAAGCAACATCAGTAACACCTTAGCATTTCTAGGATCATCTTAACCATTTCAGCAATACTTCCATGTTTTTGGTGAAACAGAAAGCTAAAGAGTTGTTGGCCAGGCCATCTGACACCACAAGTTTATAAAAGTTAGGACTCCAATGCGTAACTAACATTATATTAAAATGATGTTTCTTTTAGTCTTTAGTAAGCAAAGAAAAACAGCCCCTGGTAAGGCAGGTGCCTTGTTTTCCAACCAGACCTAGCCACTGGGCACAGCTTTTACTTATGAGACGATATAGAGAACGCTGTAACTTCTCCCAAGTAGTTCTCTACCTTCAGCAGTTCATGGACATACATAGCATGTTGTGAGACTCAAACACTGCCACTGAAGTGGATGTATAAACAAAAACTCCATATATAACTTCTAATGATCTGAAAGGAGGTATATTAGGTAAATTAGGTATAATTTAAGGAAACAATTTCACAACAAAGAAAATTACAACAAAGCCAAACACATATGAGGAGTGAAACATAGCAGCAAGAAAATGTATCTTTTAATCATTTACTACAGCAAGCCCAAAACTAGGAATTGTATGCTTTCAATTTGGAGAGACTAATATTTAAAAGATGCCTGTATCACTACTGGAAAAAAAAAGAGCAGCTAATGCATAAATATTAACTTAAACTTTCCAGAGGATCTTTCACTGCAGAAGATGAGTTTGGCAGCTAACATGCAAAAGATAGGTATCTTTCACCTTTTTATACAAATAGCTTACACTTTGTACTTAGACAGCATTTACTCACCTGTAAGAAACAATGAGTCATTCCTTCTTTCTGTAAAAAGGGATTTTAGAAAATAGGCAACCTTCTAAACACCACTTACAGGTTTAGAATCCACAATCCTTGACAATTATGCAGAATTATGCAGAAATCTATTTTGAATTCAATACCATAACTAATTTCTTCAGGTTTGTTTGCACCATGACTAAACTAGCCGTTTTGTATCCTGACTTAAATTAAAAACTTTGGCAGGTATCAAGCTCTGAAAATAACAATTAAAATATATTGCTTGGATGATGAGGAAATAATCAGATATGTATTCACAAAACTTCACAATTATGCTAGCTGAGATGTCAGAACTCCAGACACAAGTCTCTTCTTCCCTTTAATAATCCCTACAATCAAGCTAACATGCATATAATACTGACAGAGTTTCAGAAAGTAAAATTTCATGGCAGACTTTCTGTCTGATCACTTCTGATGACTTAGCTGTGCCCTCAACCTCTTGAGATTTAGTTCTTTCCCCACCCACTTTAGAATAAGTCCCTTCTACCTCTCAAAGATGACGTATTAATATCCTCTTCTGAGGCTTACAGTATAACATTAAAGTATATGTGGATCATTATGCACATAACAGCAAGATGATAGAAGATAAAACAGATGGAGTAACAGAAATGAGAACCACAAAGTATAAAACGTGGAAGATAACAATACGTTGGTGCCTACATGACAAAAACGAAGGAAGAGGAGAGCAACTAGAAAATGAAATTATGTTCATAAATACATCAAGCCATAGCCAAATTTCTGAAATTTGTATTTGTATGCTCTGTCATAAAGACATAATATACTATAAATAAGACTTAGACATGCCACAAGAGAACAGCAAAATATAACTTACCCGGGAAACCATTTGGCATGTTGATCCCATGGGTCTTCATTTTCCTTCCATTCTTGCAGTCCTCCACCACAGTGGAAACACACAACATGATCACCATTACCTTAGGAAATACATGAGGATAAAGTTAGTACTAGGCCTACAAAAAAGTATGTGAGTTCTCAGATAAAACTCTATGTTATTAAGGAGATAAAACCAGAAACAAACAAACAACAAAAAAAAGTATTTGTAATACTGATTAGTAATTGCAACTGGAAAAAAAAATCAAATGCAACTGGAAAAAAATCAAATTTGAAGGAGGACATAGTAAGTATGATCTGAAACAAACATTCAGGAAAAAAATTGAGCTTAAAAAATACAAAACATGAGTCATATAAAATGTTTCTGAATTCCATTTTAGCATGTAATTATACAAATATAAAGAAAATGCTAAAAATAAAGACTACATGCTACATAAAGACTAAATGCTACAATTAAAGACTGCAACAGAAACTGCTTAGGTAGTGTAGTGATTGAAATGAAAGGAAGTAGGGATACTGTTTTCTGCAGCATTAAACCCTTCTTAACCCCCATGAAACAGTTTCCACAGAAGTCACTTGAAAAGCTCTCTGGTCTGCCAAACTCCCCTTTTAGGGTACCTCCACAGTACAGATTTCTCTTGGCTATGCTAAGCTAGTTATTTTTAGGAATTCAAGATGAAATTAATAAAACAATTCTAATGGGTACAAATATTGGCCATATATCACCCATATAAGAATATATCAACAGTTTCATTTATGGCCACAAGCAAAACAAATGGTATCAGATTAAAGAGCTCTTCTGGGAGCTACCAAGATAGAAGCCAATTATGATCAGAGGAAGAAGTTACCCTGGATAATCCTCCTTTTCTTTGTGACCTAATAATAGCCATACTTTGCACAGCATCTCTCAGTGAAGAATTTCAAAGAGCTTTATCTGCACCATGCAATTCAATCTAATAAGGAATTATTTTCCTTCTCCAGCTTGGGAAACCAATGCACAAAGATATCAGAGCCTCATCCAAGTTATACACTACATTTCTAAGAGTAAAAACTCTGCCTGTAGAGTCATTGTCTTCAAAAAGCTTTTACTGTAGGTCATAATGGCATTGGCTTGTTTTGGGTGTCCAGATGCTATGATAATGGGAACACATTAACTAATTAAAATTGCAGATAACCTGGATTGCCTTGTTCATAGGCTTGTGTATGAACCACAAGCTTGCTCGTTAAACCTGAGGTCGCTACCTGAAAGACAGCACTTCATATGAAAAAAATTAACTTTAATAATTGTCATTGTGAAAGATAGATTAACAAAGTTTTAGCCAACAAGGAAAATTTATTTTGGTATTTTACTGCTAGAAAAATAGTGATAACTTTGTATTTTGCTAAAAAAAAAAAAATAATTGATTTTACATATATCATTTTATGTAAGAACTACAAAAATTAATTTACAGAGCAGAGTAAAATGAATTTCAACACAACTAAAATTCTGGCAAATCATTTTTTTCATAATAAAGTACTTTTCCAATTAAAATGTATTTGTAAGAGATATTAGCCATTTTAAGGTCTGTCTTACCTATGCTATAGAACCCAGCTTCAGCAAGTTGTTCTTTGTTAACAGGGTATATCCAATTTAAAAAGGTTTGTATCCGTCTTTCATATTCTGCCATGGATGGATTCCTTGGATGCTGTTCATCGTTCAGACCATTTCTTCCCAGCTCAGCAGGAATAGATTCACTTGGAACATTTCCAACATCCCGGCCCAGAACAAAATAGCATCTGGGATAGTGCCTCTTGTGTTCTGACCATGCTCTGTCACTAGGTTCCCAGTTTTTCAGTTTTCCACCACAACAAAAACATGCCACTTGATCACCAACACCTGTGTAATAGAGTCCAGCACTAGCCAATTCCTTTGGTGCCAACAGGCCATAGGAGGGCCAGTTGTGAAAAGACTTTAACCTTGCCTCTTCACTGCACATAGCAGGGTTTTTAGGATACAAAATATCCGACATATCCACAACCTGCCTAGTTCTCAACAGGTAGTCTGCCTCCAGTTCAGGCGAGTCATCCAGAGCAGGCAAGAGCACCGAATTGCTGCTGCCATTTTCAGCTCTATGCTGGTAGTTCTGGGCAAGAGGACGCAGATCATTCTCCAAAAAAGTAGACTCGGTAATAAATTTGCAGTTTGGGGAAAGGTTTTTGTGTCTCTCAACTGCCGAATCCCCAGGCTGCCATCCTTCTATAGTCACGTGGCAACTGAAGCACTTCACTTTACAGCCTTCGCCGGTATAAACAAAGCCAGCTTGTGCCAGAGCTGATGCTGAAACCAGACAATCAAGTGGAAATTCAGCAAAGCTTCCTAGTCGGTGGTGTTCTTGGGCCCAGTCCTGGTCACAGTCAGTGCCTGGAGTGGCATGAGGCTCAGAGTTACCTGGGCCATTACACGTCATATCTTCATGTGCAGGGTTCCTCTTTCAGATTTCCTAAATGAAGCACACAGACGTTAATTTCAGACAGAAGAATCCATGGTACATATTTGCAAGCCTGGAAAGAGGCTAAATTAAACTAGCTATCCTTTAAATATACAAAGAATGCCTCTTCCTGTTCCCCCCACCTCACCCTTGCCTGCTAAACCAAAAATAAAACTAAAGCCAGGAAGATCATAAAGTTTTACAGGAATGAATCATAAAACCTGACCAACAAAAATTTGTCTAGAATGTATTCGAGTTTATGCATTTATAAATTTAAAACAATGTTCTTTAAAAAAAAAAAAAAAAAAGAAAAAAAAACATTTCAAGAATGAAATTAATTTAAATATTTAACAAAGGCTCTGGGCAAAAACTCTGCCAAAAAACTTCCAAACCCAAAATATGAAGTTACTGCATGTGATGTAGTAAATCAAAGCCAGACATGCAAGATTTTACAGTCCAGTTTCGCAGCACAACTATCTTTGTTTCCCCCGTACTAATGTCACAACCACCTGTCCATTACAGATTGGCATCAACTGGTAAATCCATCATCAGAAAGAAAAAAAAATAACCACTGGACTTCCGTTTATGTTTTCAAGACATACTTCTCAGTTTTCCTTTTAGTAAAATATCTGAATAAATTAATTCAGATGTTTCACTGGCCACTTATTAACATGCTTTGCTGTCCTTTCAGCTCAGTTTCTTGCCCTACACAGGGTTAGTGCTGGTGCCCAGCACACTGCTTCTTTTTGTGCCTGGCCAGCAGAAGCACAAGAGGTTCCTGTATCTCTGCCACCACCCCAACTTTTGCCTTCCCTGCCCTCCCCAAGGGAACCAGCCTCTCTCCCTACCACTGGTCCCACTCCTACCTCTGCCTATGCTTTTCTTGTGTGAGCACCCCGGGCCCCTCTGTACCAGGTGGCTGCTAAAAGCGCTCAGACGAGCCCCTTCTGGATGAGAGAACGCAACTCCACGTACGAAGCCCAAGCAATCACAACCTACTTAATCCGTCTTGGGATGAAGGAGTACAGTCAATATTTATCTCTTGTCCTAACAAGTGCAGTGATACGATTATTTAGAAAACCTCATGTAAAACACAGGCTACGGTTGACAGATAACTCAAGCTTACTCCTTTGCTAAGCGGTAAATTGAATTACTACAAGAGCGCTCAAACTTCATAGCACAAGGCAGTAGTTCGGCAATTAGCAAGAAAAAATGGAAGAACAAAATGTATTTATTTAACCAAGTGCCATTCTCTACATGAGTCCTGTAATATATCCTATTTCCCATCCACAGCTTTACAAGGCAGGCCATCATGCAAGAATTTAACACTCATAGTGCTGCTATGGAGCACAGGTATTTTTTTATTTTCCTGGTCAGTCTCAATCAGTTTGTCAGCAGTGGTTGGGAAACAGAACTACACTGCACTTATTATTCTGAAAAGAAGGTTCATTGAATGGAAGGAAATTTCATTTATTTCTGATACATTGCTCTTCAAAACCGTATATATGGTGATTAGAAGCAGTACTGCTCATATAAAGAGCTCAAACAGTGTAAATCATAAGGCAAAAATTATATAAAACCTTCTGTTAAAATTGAATTCAGGATTTGGGATCTTTAGGCTTGTGGACAAAAAGCCTCAAGGTTAAGAGCTTGCACTAATGTAAACAGCTGATATACAAAAAAACATACATGTTCCATGGTTCTTAATTAACTACACCATTCATAGCAATAACATAGCTAATTCATGACATTATCTTGTAGGTAGAAAGATACAAGATGTATCTAACAGCTAGGTCATCTGTGCTGCCCTCTCCTATTCTGCCAGGAATATTTGAGCTTATGTATGTTGGACAAGCTGATAGCCGTTTTGGCAAGGCAATGAAGTCCTTAAAGTTCAGCATCATGAAAACTGGTGACCAGGAAAGGGAAAAGATACCATCAGCAGCAAGACAAAGCCAATATATAGAAAATCACATTATGTTTGAGAACTATTACTTAAGTCTATCATTTCAAATAATAAAGAGCTTCACTGCAAAAGCCACGTAACAGAACAAAACATCTAAAGGATTTACATCCTGTCAAAATCTGATAGACAGAGACGCTTCAGAATGTGCTTGACCGGTCAATCCTGCTCAGGGAGAAGCACAAAAGAAAAGGTGGGGTAAAGGGAAGAGGCTTGTTCAACCTCACTCATGCCAAAATGATTGCATAGAGGATCAACAAAGTAGTAGGGGGATGAGAGAAAATACTACTCTGAAGTTACAGAGAGAGTACACGACCTGCCACACCAAAGGCCTAGTTGACAGAACTGGGTAGACCTTCAGAACAGATGACAAGGACTTGAGAAAGAAACCACCCAGCCCAATCACACTCCAGAGGAACCAAATACATTCCCGAGAGAGACAAAGAAGTTAGAATACAGGTAAGTATTACACAAGCACAGGGAGGCGTTCCATGTAAGCATTCCACATTAAAACTTCCCTAGTACGCACTGGCAAACAGCTTCATCTTCCACAGGGGACGATCCCACTAACGTTGGAGAGGACCCTGAAACCTACCAACTGTAATGAAAAATTCAGGTGCTACATTAATTTAGCTGGTTTTCCTCTGTAAGACCCTTAAGCTCAAGGAAGTGGTAAATCTTCAAGGTCATGTAAGCGGTTTTATCCTCATTTCGAGGAGTGCTGCCAGGCACAGAGCACAGTGAGACAGAACAACCCTTTTCAGTCCAAGTCAGATGCAAACTTGGTGAATTGTAGTCCCTCAACTTACACAATATGAAGTCTGCAAAATACTTAGGAAAAATATAATTTTACAAAGCTAGATGCTAATCCCAAAAATGCTTAAGGATATGTTTAACTTTATTTACTACCAGCCATGCCATCAAAGCCAAGAGATGCCTTTTATCTATGCTTATTTTTATTCCTGTAAGCGCGTGCTGGACTTAGAGCACGGCCAGGAAACAAGTCACAGCTTTAGTTCTTCTCGCAGAGGATGTACTAATATTTGCAGTGCCAAACACACACACTGCTTTGCTAGCAGCATCCACTGAACTCCATGAGGAAAAAAACCTCTCATTACTCTACAACAGAAAATGACACATCTTATAGATAAAATAGTACCACATTTATTTTAAACATTCCAAAAATATCCCTACCAATAATCTTTGCAATAAACCAACCACAAATTCTGAGGTCAATTCCTCTTTTAGCTGTTCCACAAAAATAAACATGGGACATGCCAAGTCACATTCAGTGGTCAAAGGACACTTCTCTTCCTCAAATGGCCACAAAGCCACCAGTGATTTGAAACAGCACTGAGAGATCACAGGTGAGCACAGAAGTAAAAGCCAAGCTAGTATCCAGCCCTGGCAATTCACACTAGAAGTGGTCCTGTCCCTGAAGCAGATCCTCTTACACACCTGGTGCACTCTACTCCGTCCATTCGAGACAAACTACTCCAAGTAAGCACCCACCTAACTTGTTATTGGTAGGATTTCATTAATACAAAGCAATAGGATGAGTTGGCATTGCAAAATTAGGGGTTCCTGCTCCGGTGTGGCTTGCCTGCAGGTGATAGCCACCTATGGTACCTGTGCCCCTGCTGGCAGGGAGCAGCCTACCCCCAGGTAGCCAAGTTCAGGGAAGAGTGCCACGTTTCTTGGTCTGAACATTGTTCTGCAGCCTGACGTAAAGCACTGGGGTTCTCCATTATTTCCATCAGTTCCAGGGCTGCTTGGAATAATCTGGGACCAGCCCACAGCAGGTCTGGACTGCCCCCTTGCCCGCAGTACCTCCACAGCTCTCTGCTTCTTGTGTTAGGCAAGAACATGTTTTTACACCAGTAAGGTACAGACAGCAAATCAGAAACGGGCAAGCAATTATTACCTGTCCTTAGAAAAAATTGCCAGGAACACCCTCCATACTGTCAGCAGTTACTGCCAATCAAAGACTTTAGCTCAATGCAACACCCTTCTTGAGAGCTTCATTTGCTCAAAGAAAAGCATTTGTTTCAGACAGTCTAAAAAAAAGAGAAACTTGAACTAGAACAATGCTGAAAACATCTAAAAACCAGGAGGCCTTTATCTGCTCAAGAGCTTTGTTCTCAGTTCTCATTCCCCAACACCTGCAGTAACACCACCTATAGCTGTTGTACAGTCAGTGCAGATGTTTCAATTATATCTGTTTGTATAATACCAGATTTAGCAAGAAGAGGCAAAACCTTTTTCAAATTTCAGACAGGGGTGGGGAAAATCACTGTGCATTGCAGGATCACCGCCTTGCTTGCCGAAATGACAAAGCTCATTAACCACTAAGTAGGGTGAGAAAATGTGACGTTGGAGAGCTGGCATGCTTGCTTTGTGCAGCCACGGAGACGTGACTGGTTCCGAGCACCAACTCGAATTATTTCTTACAGGCAGTTTGTAACTAGTGTAGTAACACCTGACATTACACTGAATCATACTGTGCTTCTCTGCTTTAGCTAGCAAATTCAGAAGTAGCTATTGAATAAATTGCATTGACTGACCTAGAAATCTGACCTATATGTTTGTTTGGACTTCCAAAGGGCAAAAATCAGTAATTACATGTAGTAATACGAGAATGGTCATGATACACACTACTAATAAAGAAACCTACTTTTATAACAACAAGTTTAAAGGTTCGTGTTTATTTCCTTTTAAAAATCTTTTTTTTGAAATCTTCTAGGACTGTTTCTGTAAAGATCTCAAATGACCTTAAGGGACTCTCATCTTTATTACTACACTGTGTTCATACAATGATTTGTAGTACCCAAACAGCCCGAGCTGCACACTCTTTTTCTTATCTTCATGCCTACAAGACTTCCCATAAGGTGGCAAACAAAGCCTACTCATGCCCTTCACAGATTCCTTCTCAAAATCAATCTTGAAAAGACAAACACATGTGCTTTCCATGTATGAATAGCAGCCTTTCTTTTTACTTAACTTACATAAAAACCAGCTCAGAAACAATAAAAAAACACAAAACACGACTCTTACCCTATAAAAATTTTTACATAAAAAATTGCATACATACTTTAAAACCAGAACAGAGCTTCTCCATCTCTTTTGGATCTGTTGATACAAACTGAGGCAAATCACAATGTGCTGTCATTCTCTGTCATTCGCCCATTCTCACTTTAGCAAAAGGGGAGGAGACAGACAGAGGCTCAAGTCTGACATCTCAAGAATTTACTGGAGACATGAAGATCCCCCTTGGTTCCTTCTTCTTTGTTCCTTATGTCAGATGGGTGACCTCACACTACAATGATGAGTAGGACATGGGAAGTTAAAAAATAGTTAAGAGACACAATTTCCTGTGCCTCCATTTCTCATAAGCTACCAACATGTTCTAAGCAGCACATCAGAGGTTGTACTAGTAGAATTTGAAGAACTGATGTTTTATCACAACTCATCTGAAAATTTTTCATTCTTAAAAAATAGAAGTCTAGTATATCATATGACTAGTATAGTATATTATATATAGTATATAATGTCTAGTATAGTATATTATATATAGTATATAAAAATAGAAGTCTAGTATATTCATATGCATGGATAAAAATAAAAAATACAAAGTGCATTAGGTTTGAACTTCATTACGACATGCATGCACTGCTCACGCTAAGTTGTTATTTTTTATTAGCTACATGTGGTACTTTACCAAAGCAATCAGAGCAAATACTGTATCTTGAGTGAGGCCCGACTTCTTCAGTACCCTCTGATTCATGCTTATGCTTCATAGGCGAGCCTGGGTCCTGCAGTCCATCTCTGGACTTTCAATGAACCTCAACCCCCTGCCCTCAACCCCATCAGAAAATTAAAGACACCTCATTTACATATATATTTAATAAGATGGAAGTTCTGAAAATTTTGATTTCAAGTAATTGGCAAACATGTATTTTTTAGAGAACTCCTTTTAAGGAAGATTTCTTTTTCAGGATGTTTATAAGCACATTTTCTCCTCTTCTCCTGAAATAACATCACCTTTAAAAAATATGGGTTATAGAACTCAAAACATCATGTAGGTGGTACATCTCATATGTGACAGACTCTCCTTGCAGAAATAACAGCACGAGCTTTGAACTATTATATAAATTGGCTTTTATTTGTTTTATTTCACTTACTCTGTTGATCCTCTTGGTGCTTCCTGGAAAGCTGTGTGTTCGAATTATATTTAAGGAATTGAGAAGGAAACACATGCAAAGAGGGGAGCAAGAAGATCAAAGACTAAACTGAAAAAGTAGATGTTGCAATGGAGATTATATTCACTTAACTGAGATGTTCTTTTCCAGCTTTATCACTTCAGCTGTGAGTACATTTAATTAACCATAAATGGTAAGCAAAACCAAACAAACAGAACTACCTCAAATTCTGCGCCACCCTCTACCGCGATGGAAATCACAGGACAAGGCTTTTCAGGCTGGTAACAACGCCATCTGAAGCAGTAGAAAAACTCCTCTATATACTATGCTGAAGGTTATAACAATCAAGGTAAAATGACTAGAAATAAACGTTAGGGCAAAACCAATAAACGTATATATAATGAATTTATTATTTAGAATGTTGAAATTAATGACTCTGTTCTTTCAAACACCGTTTTCTAGAGTGCTGTGAGTACTTCAATATTTATTTACCTTTTTTAACATAAGAAGTAAAGTCATGTCCTCAACATGGGGAGAATCACAATATTTGTCCACCACATTTGGGTTCTCTAGAGATAAGCAACCTCTCTTGATCCCCATGACCCAAACAGTGTTAAAAGCACATGCTGAAAGAACAGTTAGCACTCAGAGAAGGTCCAGTTGTCATATATGAAACAATTGCTTCAAATCCTATCAGCTGCATTGCACCACTTTGAGCTCCCGGAGCAAAAAGAGGCAGCCACTGTGCTCAAAGCCTCCCAAAGGACACCTCAATCCAGCAAGGCCAAAAGCAGGACAAGCCCTCCGCAGGTATCGGCTAGCCTGAACAATGCTCCATCCATGGCATGGAGCCCTTTCCATTTGACATCCCCTCTAAACATCACCATTTGACATCTCTCAGGACAGTTTTATCTAACAGAAAACTACATTAATGTATTATTCTGTGGACGTACTGCTTTAAATACAGCAGTACTACTCGAAATACAACATTAATTATTTCTGTTTCAAACACCTGTTAAAATCAACTGCTCAAAGCATAAAATTACAACTAGACTGTTGCTTAAAAATAATATTTCTACACGGGTCTTGTAACAGCTGCCTTATATATTACATGGAACAATGATTATAAACAAAAACTTGCTACATACAACTCAAAACTATTAACTGCAAAAGAAAAAAATAAATTTTCAAACAGTTTCTGGCTGAGAAACGTAAATTAAGCAAGTAGCCAACTAGCATGCATACATAAAACTTTACAACATATACCAGCTGTAGATTGAAGTTCAGAGAGGAAGTTATTTAAGCCTCTTGACACGTATTTAATTAATTGCATATTAATTATAAGTAGAAGGTCCAGAAATTTTAAACTTAGTTTTCACTTATAAAGCCCAGGAGATTTTATATATATATGTATGTAATATATATACACACACACACACATATATAAACTACTATTGAAGCATTAAGTATCTTGCATGTGCAAGTAAACAAAGTCTATTTTAGCCTGAAAGCCTTCAAGTAGCTGAGCCAAGTTTAATATCTGCAGGTATTCGTCACATGACACCTTCCACTTTCAAGTTAAAGTACCATTGATTAAGCTTCAGATGAAAAAGCACAGACAAAAGTTTAAAACAAAGATACTACCTTATTCAAAATACAAAACTGCACACTTGGGCTTTGCAAGTCAAAGATTTTCAATTCAAGTTTAAGAACATGAACAGGTATGATTTTATGCAAGAATATGACACCACCACATCACCCAGGACCGCAATGCTTCAGGGAAGCACAGAACCTGCTTTTCTCTTTCACCGTATTTTATCAGCCATGATTTCCATCCTTAATCCTGCAACGGATTGACATTACAAGGAGTTATTTTTAAGTCCTCTCCTTCCACATGGCAAGCACGGCTGTAACCTTCAGGTCAGAAATACACTTGCACAGCCTGGTGCTCCTTACCAAAGGGTATATTCAACACCCAGCTCCTACTACTTGACACACTCACTATGAGAGCGATGTTAGTGTTTATTGTTGACTGAAGTCTGAAATGTGAGAGTGGTGCACCAAGTAAATACCAGACAGGACACATCGTACCAGCTGACACACAGACTGTCCATGTGTCACTTCATGGAATTTCACTGTGTGCCTGCTCAGCTGCAATTAGATCAAGGAAGACACATGCTACTAACTTATACCTACAAGGCCTAATAACAAAGGAAATTTTAAAAGCCTTTACAAACCTCAGCACATTCATATCTAAGTATTAAATAATTACTTATTAAATAATTACTATCTAGCCATTAAGTAAAATACTGCCTGGAGAAGGTTGTGGGTTTATTTGTTTTTAAATAAAGAGGGCATATCTACACTATGCTCTTTGATCTGGCACCAAATCCTGCATAAATGCATCAGCTCAGCTTACTGTGTTTGGTTCTCAAACCAGTCCTACTTAGCTTCCCGTCAAGGTTTAACACCGTAAGAAGTCAGTCAGCCACTCAAGGTTACAGGAGGCAATCAGATCTTTCTAAGTCTGGACTCCAGTCACAAGGATTTTTACACTCTCCATCGATCTTAGAAACAAATATAACCAGGCCAATAGAAGCACACCATTTTGAGAAGGATTTTCACCAAGTATTTTTCTACATGAAGAAGTCACATGTGTACAGAGCAGTACAATAAACAAGAAGAATGGATTCATGGCAGTGCTTTCAGTAGATGAGTGAGACAAATTTGCATTTGCCAAAGGCACTGAAAAAAAAACACATTTGCCAACTTGCAAAATAATGACTTGCGAAGAATTTTAGCTCTGTGTATAAGAAAAGAGTAAATATCAGCCGCTGTAGAAAATACTGGCATGTTGCGGCCTAAGCATGAGGTCTTACAGAGGCATCAGAAGTAGTCAAACATAAGACATAACCACCTAGAGCTGTTAATGATTGTACCAAAGAAGATGAAGGAATGAAGGTCTGGAAACCTAACTAGTGCATACTACACAGTGAAGTGCAAGAGAGGTGCTGGCATTTTTAGTTTGGGAAACCTATCCAAAGCAGAAATTTGGATCCGACATTTGCTGCCCCTGAAATGCATTGCCTACAGATGACAGTACCTAAAAATAAGGTAGGTTATGAGAAGGGGAAAAAAAAAATCACAGAAAAAAACCTCCTACCAAAACCCAAACCTCAAGCATACTGAGCGTGAGACAGAGAGACTATGGGTAAAAGTAGAAAAGCGCTAATACCAAGAGCAAAAAACTCCAAATAATCCTCCAGCAAAACAAAAGAATATTAAAAAGGAAGAAGCAATCCTGACTGTCTCAAATTTCTCTGGCAGTTTCAGTTGGATGAAAGTTTTATACGTGGCATAAGCATGAACATTATGAAATATTGTTCAAGAAATGCTCTTGTAAATCCTATCCAAGTCTATACATGATACAGCTATCAATTTTTAATTACAAGGTCACTTAGAATTGTACCATTTCAGCTTAATGAGATTCTGTTAAGTGTTCTTCCCAGGCAAACCATAGGGAAATAATAAATTCAGCATTTTTGGATTTTCTCCCTACTGGAAAACTAGTCTGTTAGTCTTTCTATCTTGTTTCCACAAACCCTAATGACAACTTCATTTTCCTAAATATTTTACCATTCCCCCTCTTGTAAAGGGCTTCTTCCACAAATCAATGTGACAACAACTCCAGTTTTTGTAATAGGACAAAACTGTTACATAGAGAAAACAAAAACTATTTTTTCAAAATATTCTTTTTATATTGTATATACACTTTAGAAGTAAAATTGATGGGATATAAAATCTACATTTTATATAATTTTTGTTTTAATTTCACAACATTTAGCTCGTTAACTGCTGTATTATTCACAGAAATTTGATTTAGCTACAAGTTCTGCACCAGGAAATTGCAACTAAACTTCCAGAATCTTCCCCTTTAATAGAGAAGAGCTTGGCAGTTGTATTTGATACAAACTGAAATTATTTAATCTATGAAACCAACACCAACAATTAGGGGGCTGGCTTGTTTTTTTTTGTTTGTTTTTTTTTTAAATGAATCTTCCCTAAATCAATACAATGACCATTAGCAGCCTCCAAGTTGTGTCAGAAAAGGTGCAGTCCTTTTCAAACATACCCTAAGAGTCCTCAAGGAAAAGGATATACATACCTGAGCCACATCAGAGCAACTTTAGGAAGCAAATAAGCAAGCTGTGCAGTTTTGTCCCCATGCAGTTCCAGCCCTCTTAAGAGTGGAAATGACAAGCCGCTTTTGTCAACTTAGAAGCAGCTGAGTTAAATACAGAGAAAAAAAAATAAGTCTGGGATTATGAAGTGTGTTAGTATAGAAATGTAACCTCTGAAAGCTGAGCTATTGCTCTTTTGGTTAAGAAACCAAATTATCCAGTCAACAGGAATACAGTAAATAAATATGGAAGAGCATAAACTTCCAAGCAGAAACTGCAGTGCCCTGGGACAGATGCAGCTCCCTTCTTGAGCATGATCTGTGCTCCAGGTTGCAGCATCACAAGCTTTTACTGCTTTGCTACAAATCATTTTAACTCATAATTGAAGGAAAAGACTGAAAAAAGAGAGCAGCTTTCATCAAGGAGGCGTATTAAGATGTGACTTTAGCTGAAATAACGTGATTAATGCCACAGCAAACCCGCTGAATCTTCCAGATCATAAGGAAAGAAAGTGTAGCACGAGGGAAGTGCAGTGAGCCTGGGACCTCCTACAGCACAGGAGGGCAGGCAGCTCGGGCTTAGGCTCACAGACCAACAGCATCACGATTCTTCCTGGCATCAGCAGTGGAAACGGTTCACCATTACTGCATGCGGGGCTGTACACACATATGTGCACACACTCACACAGCCCTCATCCTCTAAGTTGGAATCTCTCTCAAATTATCCTCTGTACTTTCATGTGAGGTTTGTTAGGAAGGTGGGATGACTTGGGGATTCATTCTAATACCATACCAAAAGTGAAATATGAAAATTGCACCTGTTGAAAACACTCAGCTTACCATTGTATTTAACAAGAAACTTAAGTTTCCACAGACAGGGAAGGACTGTGGACTACAAGATACGTGCCACTTCATTTTACACTTTATGTAACAGAAATAACACTGCTTGCTGAGGATGGCTTCTCAACTTCGGGAAAAGATCCCATCAAGCAGGTTTTAAAATAGAACCTGCTCTCTAGTAAAGATTTTTGGATAGTCATCAAGTCCAAAATTAACACAGGAGGCACACAAGTTCTCTTGTAACAATCTTCAGTTGTACTCATACAGTATCACAATTCCCATTCCTATAAAAGGAAGTGTTCCCAAAATTAGCTGTGCAGAAACTCATCCCATGAACTGAGCTTCTGTCCCTTCCTCTCCCACTCAAAAGCACAGCAGCACACGGAGGGGGCAAACTTCTGATTGCTGGTATCAACTCAATAACCAATCAAGGATAGAAAAGGCAATAATAAATATTCTGTAGCATAGCTTGGGCTGTTCAAAATCATCAGCAACTAGTCCTAAGGATTCCTAGCCCTGAAGGACAACCCAGTTCAGGTTTTGTGATGTCTCCTTCAGTCTTCACATACCTTCAGCCTTCCTGCACAACTACATATTTGAACCAGAGGGGGAGAAAAATCTGCTTCTGGAGCCTGACTTCCAACAGTCACATTTGGAGTATTCCGGCTTACAACTCCCCAGGACAGACCACTTGTTAGACAAAATAAAAAGCTGCAGGAGACTGTTAACTCCTGATACAAAAAAATAAAATGGAAATGGTACAATACATACAATAGCATCCCCCTATGAAATTAGTACCCAATCATCAATCAAGTTTAGGAATACATTAATCAAAGCAGATACTAGTTGCACCTCTACTACGTACCAATCTTTACAACAAATTCCAATATTTACATTCTTGCTGCTAGAAATACAAAGGTTAAAAATTTTCCTTTCTATATAACCTTCAGCATAGTTTAAGAAGGCTATGATTCAAATAAATCATTTCACAATTACATGTTTTGGGCAAGAAATCCAAGTTAAAATACGTTTTAAAATTGAGAGAATCAAAGGCAAGGGAAAGTGTGAAATGCAGATGTTTTGCTGAAAGTAGCAAGGGTTATAAGACTGTGGAAACTCCAAAAGATGCAAAGAAGATAAAACAAAATCCTGGAAATAAAAATTAGAGGACAGCAAAAAGAAGAAAGCCTGTAAGCAAGCAAAAAAAGATCTAATGATCCAGCCTTCTCTTCTCCCTCAGAGAGTTCTGCATCAGACTAGAAACTGGATTTTCTGAAACTCTTCAGCTCCCTGCAGCTGCCTTGCCCACCCGGGTAGAACTGCATCAGGCACAGAATTGCTATCATGGGTACGCAGAGGCCTGCAACAAAATCCATCTTTGTAATTCAGAAACTTAGATATGAACACACATTTTCTAACTGTTTTGATAACAAATGCAAGTCTGCCTCATATCAGCTGGAGCAGTCAAAAAGAAACCAAGAAAACCCCACGCCCACATCGGAATTCTTTCACTTTTGCTGCTGGTTACAAAGGGCAAGGTCAGAGGAGATACAGAATTATCATTAACTCAGTTCCTCGCCCTTCTCGACCAACAAGTAGCTGCCTGGTTTTCTAGGGACAGAAGTCAGGTGTTCTTAAAAGGGTCCCAAAGTAAACTGCAAGGTAGCAAAACGGCTTAAGAAAATGAAAAATGTCCAAATAAGAATTTAATTAACAAATCCACCACATGAAAACTCACCTTTTGAAGACTGAGTTTGTCTTCTCTGTTATTCAGTGACTTTATAACACAGAATCATTAAGTTAACGTATATCCTACATGACTCTGTTAAGGTTTTAGATAAAAATAATTTGACATTTTGTTTGATTAAAAATAAGTGATTTTTTTTTCCTTTAGTTCTCTGCTTTTCATTCCAAACTTGCTTAGTGTAAGATCTTATAGTTTCTGGCTGTTCACTTAAGAAATAACACTTTCACATAACTATATGAAGTACTAAAATCATGTGAGATTGCAATAATGAAAACCTAATCAACGTGGATATGCAAAAATATCTAAAAGCAGCTTCAAGAGCAAATACAGCTTTTAGCAAATGCAGCCTAACAAGATAGTTAAAAAGCACAGAAATTATCAAGACCAAAATTAGGTCTTACACCCAATGATACAGCTCCTATCAGGAAGACAGAAGCCTCAGATAGACAATAGTACAGAAATAAAAGTACACCAAATATTAAAAAGAAATATATCGGCATAAATAAACAACCATTAGGCAAAAGAGAACAGCTTGAACTGGATTGAATTACAACTGAAAGAGTGACCTGAGAGAATAAATACCTGAGAGAAACCTTTAATAAAACTGCATATTTATTTGAAAGCAGCAGAAAAAACATTCTTAAAATGGGTATTAAATTAAAAAAAAAAAAAAGAAGTAGGGAAGGAGAGACAAAGTTCAAAAGAACCCATAAAGATTGGAAAAGCGTATGCTAGCATAAGAAATGTTTATGTTAGTTAGTTATGTGAAAAAAACCACAGTATTCTGTTCTATGCAGAGGGAAATCACTTGCGGACGTCGCACCTTATCGTCCATGTTAGCTCTCCCAAGAGGTGCTATATCAGGCCGCGGTGTGGCAGGCTGCCCTGCCCCTGCTCTGTTAACTCACGGCCTCCCTTCTTTCTGCGAAAACGCAACCCGGGGCCAGCAGGCCCCGTGTGCCCACAGGGTCCCGGCGGCTGAGCACTCCGACAAACCCAGACGTTCCAGCAGGAAGGGAACAGACTCGAGTCCGGTCCCCTCGGGCGCTGCTGACACAGAATTTCCACCAAACACCACTGCAAGGGCGATATCCCCCAGGCCCCCGCTGCGCCTCCACCGTGGAACCTCCGCAGGGAGCCTCGCGCGGAGGCCGGCGGCACCAGGGACGGGAGCTCCCGGCCCGGCTCCGTGCTCAAGGCGATGGGGGTGCGCCCGTTCCCCTGGCAACGCCTCCCCGGCCCGGCCCGGCCCGGCCCGGCCCGGCAGCCACTCCCACTAACCCCTCAAGCCCCCCGGCCCCCGGGGACCGAGCGCCCCCGCCCCGGCGCCGCGGAGGCACCGCCGCCGACTCACCGAGCCGCGGCCCCTCCTCACCCTCCCCGGCTGCGGGAAGCGCCCGGCGCCCAGCGCACGCCGACAAAATGGCGGCTCCCAGCACGCCCCGGGCTCCCCTCAGCGGCTCGGGGCCGGAGGGCAACGGCGCCCCCCGGCGGGCCGGGGTGGGACGAGGCGGGACGGCGCCCGCCGGCGGATGGCGGCACCCAGTGTTAGCAGCGCGTCAACCCCATTCCTTACCGGTTCCCCCGGCTCTCTTCGCCCCCTGCCCGAGCTACAGCCCTGAAACACATGGAAGCGGCGCGGGCGGGGGTCGCCAGCCCACAGGACGGGCAGCAGGACTTTGCGGTGAGGTGCTGACATGGTTCTGCACAGACCTAGGCTCAAAGTACGGGTTATTCACCCCGAAATCCGTAGGTCTTTCTCAGCCGGCTGCGTAATGGCACTGTGAAAACATCTGCCAGATGCTGGTCGTTTTGGTATCCACTGAAGATGAGAGGTGCCTGCTGACCATACTTCTCACTGCAGAGTGCACTGTGTTACAACTGCATCTTAATCTTCGCTATTAAAAAAGTTCTTACTAAGTTTGCCCGGAATATGCCTTCCCCTCCACACAGCCCTCCCCCCCTCCCCCCCCCCACAACTGTGTTTTCACTAGCTATTAAACCTGTTAAATTTCACACGTTTGGACTCAAATATCCCAAGTCAAACAGAAAACTCAAGCTATTGTCTTTGGTAGCTGTACCCAAAATCATTTGTCCATTTTCATGACTAAGTTCTTTTGCAATATTAAAATATTTCATTAACCTTTCTTTTTTATAGAAACTCAGGTGCCCTCATGATTAATCCAACAAATTTTAAAGTGGCCAATGATAGAATCACAAAATGGTTTGGGTTGGCAGGGACCTTAAAGCCCACCCAGTTCCAAGCCCTGCCGTGGGCAGGGATGCCACCCACTAGGTCAGGTTGTCCAGGGCCTCGTCCAAGCTGGCCTCCAGGGCTGGGGCATCCACAGCTTCTCTGGGCAGCCTGTTCAGTGCCTCACAACCCTCTGAGTGAAGAATTCCCTCCTAACATCTCATCTAAATCTCCCCTCTTCTAGTGTAAAACCATTCCCCCTTGTCCTGTCACTACAACCCCTGACAGGCTCCCTCTTCGGCTTCCCAGTAGGCCCCCTGTAGGTACTGGAAGGCCTCCCATGAGGCCTCCCCAGGGCCTACTCCAGGCTGAACAAACCCAGAGTAATGGGCCGATTACCAAAGTTTATCACAGAGAAATTTGGGACTAAATCAAGAGAAGTAACCTAATTACACGACATGCCAGAATGTCTGCAGATTCCAGGGCTTAGATTGAAAGCCCTTCCAATAGGGATTATCTCTCAATTTCTGTTGTCTAGAATTTACAGAGACCCCAACTTGGTTCAAGGCTTCTAGTCACTATAAATAACTATATTAACTTCCATTACTACAAGTAATGAAAAAATAGCAGGTGCCCTTTGGCCAGTTAGAAAAAAAGTCATAATGAAATCAGCAACAGCAGTCAGCAACAATACTCAGTATTTAGGATGCTACCACACATCATGTTTGCTCTGGTAGGACTTCTGGTCCAAAAAAACAGAGTGCCCTGAAACCTAAAATTTTACATTTAGTGATGGCAGCCTAATGATGATGCTGAGCCTACAAGAAAGAAAAGATTTCCCTGAAATAAAGGAAAAAATGGCTCAAATGGTCTGAGGCTGTTCTCATGGAAAACAAACAAACAAACAAACAAACAAACAAAACAACAAAAAAAAAAAAACAGGCTTTTAGTACGGATTTGACTGCAGTATTATAAACATTTTGTAATTCATTACTGCAAGTATGTGATTATGAAGATGATTAACGTTAGGCATAGTCATCTACTTGCCTTAAAATCTAATTAAAGTACTGTGGTTCTAATATTGAAGAACCTCTTGTTCTGCAAAAATAAAAAAACTGTTTTACAGCGACTCTAAAAACTAGTATAATTCAACATGTTCCTATACTTCTGGCATCTGGTGAGGCTACTATGGCCCTCACTCCATGAGAATAAATATTTTTTCCAGTCTGTATTGGTAATGTGTGGGCTAATTTCTCAAGGGGTTGGCATTTTCCTCAATTTGAATCTTCAGGGTTATCCGTATAGAGTAAAAACAACAAATTAGTAATTTCTAAGTAAGAAAAGTAACTATACTGAAAATGCAGACCATTATTCTGGGACATCCTACTAAAATTTTATTTAAGTTTTTAAGGGATGTTCTTTACTATGAACAGAGATGGCCTCAAGAAATCTTCTATAAAAACAAATTGCTTTAGATACAACTGACTGAAATATAAAACACACCTTTCAAATAAATAATCTAAATCTTTATCTGGTCCATAGTGTATACTCATATTTTTTTCCCCTTTTTCATTTGTATTCTCTATTTCCTGAAGAGAAAATAATCAAAAGTAAAAGGTTTCAGCATCACAGGCAATATTTATGCAAGCCAGGAAGAATGTAGTTGCCTAAAAATTCCATATATTTTTCACAATCTGAGAAATAGCTCTATTTAAGTAGCAGAAATTCACATCAATCAAAACTCACTTCACATCATACCAAAGCAAGATTATTTCTTTAAGGATCTTAGACATATTATGACACAGCAAGTTTAGGTCCTTAACATTGTCATAGGAATATGAATACTTAATCTTATAAATTCTTGTCATACCACATTATTAATACATTCATTAGCAATGATTTTCACAAATGCCATTGCTTTGTTGAGGTTCTGATACTTTTCCAAATGAAGCAGATTGTTTATAGAGGTCATAAGGTATTTTTACAGTGACCAACTTACAAGTTTTGATGTCTAAATCATGCGCTTTGATAACACAAAACCCCAAACTTCTAGCCTCAATACACAGAATAACTGGAAGATAAGAAAACATAGCAGAAAAGAAAAATAATGACAATAAGGACAGTAATGCTTGTGAAACGTTTTACCTCCTACACAAGTGAGTTCTTTCTTTTCTGTTAAGGTTAACCAATTTAAAGTTCAGCTTAAAATAAAATTCAGAATCAGTCAATTGTACTGTAAACCAAAACTAACAATTCCCTTGGTGACATGACAACATTGAAGTAATTTTTTTACTTTGAAATACTTTTCACTGTAGATGGAATTTTACAATGATGGTACTTGAGCTACAGAAAGTAATTAAACTTTGAGCAGAAAATTGCACTCTGTATCTTTGTTAACACAAACTGGATGTAGAGAGATTGTCTTATTTACTATATTCACCCTTTTCTTTAAAATGGAACGAACAAAATTGTTCTTAGAATAGGTTGAGTAGTCTGTATTTAAAAAAAAAAAAAAAAAGGCAAAACCAAACAACAACAAAAAAGTAGTTTACTGATTTCAAGTACCTCACCTCTCCATGCTTTTTATTTGCTTTTTGTGGAAGGACCTGTAGCCTCTACACTATGGATCTTAACTGATCACAGAGCAATTCCATTTGTTTGAGTATCTGTGTTACTCCTGTATTTTATTTTCAGATAAATTGAGAAAAAAAAATGAACTTAAATCTTACAGATATGAAAAGAATTTTTACAGAATCATAGAATATACCTGGTTGGAAGTGACCCACAAGGATCATTGAGTCCAACTCCTGGGTCCCCACAGGCAAACTCAACAAATGGTAGACCCTATGTCTGACAGTGCTGTCCAAATGCTTCTTGAACTCCAGCAGGCTTGGGACTGTGACCACTGCCCTGGGAAGTCTGTCCCAGTGCCCGACCCTCCCCTGTCCTGGCTCCATGCCATTCCCTCGGGTCCTGTCACTGTCCCCAGAGAGCAGAGCTCAGTGCCTGTCCCTCTGCTCCCCTCGTAAGGAGGCTGCAGGCCACCATGAGGCTGCACCTCAGTAATGAATAACTGATAAATAACAGATGCCTGAAAGCTATGTTTTTCATCTGAATTTCATCCAATGTTCTTGCTGCCCTTGGAAGAGGAGACACAGTTGTTTGATGGGAATATGAAAGTCTTACACTTTTGTTGGTTGGTCCACAGAAAATGAAATCCGCTTCTCTCTTCCAGAAGTGTGTTATGTCCATTCCTTTTATCCACAGCACTTCTTTATTTCCTTTCATCAGCAAATGATAAACATCATTCTCATTGCATTTTAATTAAGGTACTAGAAAAGTCCAAAGGACTCGAGGTAATCAGGGGTATCATCATACTAAAGCAGGAAAAATTGAAAAACATGATGAGCCTTTTCAATTTCAGGAATAAAGTCTTAAGCTGGACAAACTTTCCTGTAACTCCTAAACCCACTGCTGATCAGACAGTGCAATAAAATATCCTTCTAATTAAAATTAAAAACATGAAATAAAGGTGGTGGTACTTAATCCATTAATATATGCTCTATGGAAAAGCTAGCATTTAAGCAAGGAAAAACAAACATCTTTTAATGTTTAGATATACTGCTATCTGGAACTACTTTCAAGTTCACTTGCATCTGATGTCAACTCAGGAAGAAACACAGAGTATTTACTTTCTTTCACAATTCACTGAGCAGGTGAGCAAAGATAAATGCCAAACAGAGAGGATAAAATTGTAAACATGCAACAACCGATTTATTTTAGTCCTGTTTGAACTGATTAATGCAAGCAATAATTATCTAGAGCTGGGACTTTGGACTTAGCAAGCAAGTGGCGTATGGCCACACACATGGTTTTCTATTCATGATTCCTTCATGCTGTAATATTAGTGCTGGTTTACAGGTATTGTATAATTCAGTGCTACTATAACTAGAAAATTGCCACATTCAAGGCAGCACATACTATCCTGATGGAAGAAAAGAGGGAGAGAGGAGTGAAGAGGAATGCTACAGTTAATAAACACGTCTCTTTCAGTTGATCAGTCTGGTCATTCATTTTTTCCACATCCTATTGATGATGTCTGATAATTTTTGTATATGAGGGAAACTCGGAAACTCGAGATGACTGTCCAAATCTTAGCAGAGCAATTTTTTTTTCTAGTCCTTAAATGCTTTATATTGCTGCTTAAGTAGGTAGCTAAAAATATATTATTCACATATCAAAGGCAGTGGTATTTAATAAGTATATGCTGCCTTTGGACTCTGGTCAGAATCAAAGCAGCAGAGGGAAAAAGCAGTGGAGCAGAACAGAGAAGTAATAGAGACTGCTTTCCAGTGTAGGACTGAGAAAAAGGAATCAGGACCGACAGTTTCAGAAACAGCTTCTTTGCCTAACAGTCTGCAAACACCAAGTTTAGAAATTCATGTTTTCTCTTACATGATTATCATTAGGCACAGACACACTTCCATTTTAACATACCTGATATCTGGGGTACACAACCCAAATGAGTGCATGGACCATGTTGATAAGAGTTTGACTTACCAAATTTAGGGTTGACCTTCAAACCTTCACATTCTCTCAATGCACTAATACCCTTAGCTCTCACAGTAAACCTGCATGAGGTAACTACAGTGTTCAGACTTTTACCTAATCATGTATGCCAGGGTGTAAGTGCCTGTGAACTTCAGCAACAGCCACACCAAAGAGCTCTTGCAAGCCACAGTTGCTGCCCACCCAATGGCAAGCAGAGCCTGTTGTTCACAGCCTTTGGCCCCCCACGCTTCCTGCAGCATGCAGCCAACCCTCCCCAGATGCTCCAGTCATCTGGAGTCTTTTCTGGACACATCCCAGATGAGGGACAGAAGCACAAGCTGTAAGCACTGCTGCCCCAGAGCTGCTCAGACCAGCACGGCCACTGCCATGCCAGAAGCCTCACGTATGGGATTGCAGGCTAATTATGTGCTGAAGTTAGCAAACAGGTATTGTCAGTAAACAAAAGTGCATTAAATCAAATGCAATGTTCTGTGGGATGTATCTTACCTAAAAAGGGCAATGATGCAGGGCCATCCCGAATAATACCCTGCTATGAGACAACCCAGCAAGTAATGAGGAGCTGCAAGGTCAGGAATAGCAGTTTTGCAGGTTTACGCTGCCTTTCTGCAGCAGTGGAGCCAGGTAATGCTGCAAGACCCTCAACTGCCTTACTTGATGCTGTCACTGCTCAGCTTACAAAACTTGCAAAATGCCAAGGTTTTCCATATATCCATACTCCCAGTACTAATATCTGAGATTCTATTAATAGACTTTGATACAGCCATTGCTAGGCAGATGTATGTGCTAGAAGACAGAATGTATCTTAAAGCATTTACAGTTCTTCCATTGTGCCTTCTTTTCTCAAAGCAGGCAGGCAGGCATCTATTCTCTCAATTGTTCCAGCACAGGCTGTGAGCACAGCCCACCAGAACAGCTCATCTCCATCCTTCAGAGAAACCACAGCAGTTACTGCCTTGCAGATCTCCGTTTTGCCACTAACATTTTACCATTTGGTGAGACTGTGATTAAAGGGACAGTTACCTTTTTTTCCTGTATTTGTAGATTTCTCAGCTCTTCAAAGCTGATGCTGAAACAGCTGATTAGAAAAAGAACAACACTCCAAAAAGCAACACTCTTCAAAGCAGAGTTACATGTATTCACTCTGATCAGAAAGAAACACATTTTGAGGTAGAGTGAAGTATATTGTCAAGTAAATAACTGTTCTAATGCCTACCAAACACAGTCTCAATCACAGGTTGGATGATTAATTGCTCTAGGGATTGCTCACAGCATCGTTTTTAATAAACTAAACCACTTTCTCACAGGCATTGTGTAGAACAGAGATGAAGTAGTATTTCTACCCTCCATTCTCCATCAGCAGGTGCATGAACAAAAAGGTTAAGTGGAACAAAACCATTCCAAAACCTGGACCAGGCTGATAGGGTTTGGATATCGAACCTAAATCTATGGCTGGCTGATACTGAGTATGGCTATGAAAAAAACCAGAAGTTACAAGATCTATTTGGCAGTCACTTATGTGAGAATGTTTCTCTTTTCAATTGCCTAGCTGAATAGAAACAGACAGTACTAGATAATGTTTAGGACTCTTGTCTAAACAGCATTTACCAAATGGAAATCATCTGGAAAATGTGGAAACATGCCTTCTCTGTACCCTTGTTCTTCTGTGTGAGAAATTAGGAAATGTTCCCAGAAAAAGAACAGGAACGATCATTGAACTATGACTAATAAATACATAAATAATAGTAAAAAAAAAAACAAACAAACAAACAAACAAAAAAAAAAAAAACAAAAACAAAACATAAAACACATATATTTCAGGAATTTAGAGTAATTAATTCTTACATGTACATGATACAAAAGCCCAGCATTAAAGGCAATTTCATTCCAGTCACTCTTTAAACGGCTGTGCAAGAAAAGTAAAACATTCAGCTGTTTACCCCTTAGAGCAGATAATAAAGTTGTGCCTTGTCACACAGATTCATGCAGTAGGTTCATACAGAAGAAACAAGCTGTTCAGACATTTTCTTTCTTATGCTTTTGTACATTTTACAGCTCTCCTAACTGGCATCTGTAGTATTTATTTAGAAAACCAAGAACATACACATTTTTATAAGATTAAATTAACACTATTTTTATCCTATGTATAATACGCTACTTAATACACTGCACAATACACTACACCTTTGAAAACCTTATAGTTGTAGTTAAGCTAAATAATAACCTACTGCTATCCAGCTGTTACCATAGTGCCCAACTGAGGCATTTTCTTTAATGAAATTGGGACAAAACATTCTGATTGTTTCTTTATTCAGGCACGAGGCACAGTAGGTGACTTAAGACTGCAGCTTGACGTACCATGGCTTTGCAGTCATAATTTTCTTTCTTTCTTTCTCTCTTTCTTTCTCTCTTTCTTTCTCTCTCTTTCTTTCTTTCTTTCTTTCTTTCTTTCTTTCTTTCTTTCTTTCTTTCTTTCTTTCTTTCTTTCTTTCTTTCTTTCTTTCTTTCTTTCTTTCTTTCTTTTTCTTTTCTATCTATCTATCTATCTATCTATCTTTCAATCTTTCTTTATTTTAATTTTACTTTATTTGCATATTTAGAAAGGTAAATGCCAACTTCTAAAAATAACAGAAGGAAACAAAATGCCAAAGGAAAACTTTGTGAATATACCTATTCTGATTGAGATGGAAATCCCTCTGTAATTTTTGGAAATGAGAGAAACATCCTAGCTTTTAAAAGGGTCTCTGACTCATTTATAGGAATTGTAGGATGCTCATGACACTTTTTCAAGCACACAAAAGCCTCATGAAGGGGTGAAGAATAAACTTTAAAAGAAGTTGTGTAGGACTGCAATATAGATATTACTCTTCAGCCCAGGAATTTGTCACACTTCAGCTAATAACAGGTATTACTAACAAAGATGAGCACCATATAAGCAAGGATAAGGCAAAATTAAGTATGACTTTATAGCCCATGATTGAGGACTATTATTTGTTGATAATATATTAATCTGAAGAGGAAAATGTGCATGGTTATTTTTAAAACCACAGAATCACAGAATGGTTGGGGTTGGAAGGGACTTCTGGAGATCATCTGCTCCAACTCTCCTTCTGAGCAAGGTCACCCAGAGCACGTTGCACACGATTGCATCTGAGTTTGTGCCCATTGCCTCTTGTCCTGTTGCTGAACACCGCTGAGAAGAGTCTGGCCCCATCCTATCGACACCCTCCCTTCAGGTATTTATACAGATTGATCAGACCCCTTCTTAGTCTTCTCTTCTCCAGACTAAACAGGCCCAGCTCTCAGCCTCTCCTTGTATGATGGATGCTCCAGTCCCCTAATCATCCCAGTATTCCTAAATATTTTGCTTTGCCTCCATTAACTCATCATAATGTATGAATGATTATGTTTTAGGGGTTATATGTCATGCATCTTTGATAAGTAGAACATATTTTATGTAAATTCTATCACAAGGAGCTTTCTTGAGTACTTCAGAAATACTGTGGAACCAGGCCACTCTCAGAGAGGTACTGCAAAGGGACAGGAGGGAACAGACACAAGTTGCAGCAAGGGATATTCCAATTTGACTGAAGGAAAAAACTCCTTGATGCTCAAACACTGGGATGGGGTCCCAGAACAGTTGTGAAATCTCCTCCTTGGAATAATTAAAAACTCTGTCACATAAGGCTTTGAGCACCCTGCTTGAACTTTTAGGCCTAACTTAGAGTGGGGCCTTGGAGCAGATTGCCATCAAACGTCCTTTCTGAATGAATGATTCTGTGACTATAAAAACTGTAAAAATGTAAATGGCTGATATAAATGTATACATATTTATATATAATAGATACTAGAAAATCTGCAATAGCTAACTTGTTCACAAGAGAATTTCTAAAATATATCTAAAATATATTTTAGCCAACTGCGAAACAGCTTAGATCTTTTTTTGTTTGATTTTTTCCTCATATCTATTTTAAACTGGAAAAAAAAAAAACAATAGCTTTGGTAAAGTTAATGGAAGTAATGGAAAGCAGATTGAGTCTAGAACAAATATATCTCTAGAACACAAGCATACTTTTATATACACTTTTCACTCCTTGATGATGTAGGTATAAATCTCTCTACATATATATATATCTATTTAAACATATAACTATATGTAAGTTATATCTATATAGATATATAGATATATTACCTGGTGGATGAGGGAAAGGCTGTTGGTATAGTCTGCCTAGACTTCATGAAGGCCTTTGATACGATCTCACACTGTATTCTGGAGAAGCTGGCAGCCCATGGCTTGGACATGTACACTTTTTGCTGGGTTAACAACTGGCTGGACAGCTGGGCCCAGAGAGTGGTGGTGAACGGAGTGAAATCCAGCTGGTGACTGGTCACCAGGGGCTAGTGTTGGGGCCCATCCTCTTTAATATCTTTATTGATGACTTGGATGAGGGAATTGAGTGCACCCTCAGTGAGTTTAGAGATGACACCAAGTTGTGGGGAACAGTCAGTCTGCTGGAGGGTAACAAGGCCCTGCAGAGGGACCTGTACAGGATGGGTCGATGAGCAGAGGCCAGTGGGATGAGGTTCAACATGGCTCAGTGCTGGGTCCTGCAACTTGGCCACAACAACCCCATGCAGCGCTACAGGCTTGGGGAAGAGTGGCTCAAAAGCTGTGCAGAGGAAAAGGACCTGGGGGTGCTTGTTGATGCTTGCCTGAACACGAAGAGGCCGTGAGCCCAGGTGGCCAAGAAGGCCGACAGCATCCTGGCTCGTACCAGGAATAGCGTAGCCAGCAGGACCAGGGAGGTGATTGTCCCCTATACTCTGCTCTGGTGAGGCCACGCCTCGAGTGCTGGGTTCAGTTTTGGGCCCCTCACTACAAGAAAGACATTGAGTTTCTGGATGGAGTGTGTCCTGAGAAGGGCTATGAAGCTGGTGAAGGGCATGGAACACAAGTCCTATGAGGACCAGCTGAGGGAACTGGGGTTGTTTAGTCTGGAGAAGAGGAGGCTCAGGGGAGACTTTATTCTCTCTTCAACTACCTAAAAGGAAGCTGTGGGGAGCTGGGGGTCGGTCTCTTTTTGCAGATAACTAGTGATAGGACTACAAGGAATGGCCACAAGTTGCACTAGGGAAGATTTAGGTTGCAAATTAGGAGATATTTCTTCTCAGAAAGAGTAGTCAGGCATTGGAATGGGTTGCCCAGGGAGGTAGTAGAGTTACCATCCCTTGGGGTGTTTAAGGAAAAGTTGGACATGGTGCTTTAGAGACATGATTTAGTGGGTAATATTTGTGGTAGGGGGATGGTTGGACCAGATGATCTTAGAAGTCTTTCCCAACCTGAGTGATTCTATGATTCTATATGAAACAAGAAAAATATACTGCTTCATCTGATGATAATTTCTGAGAAAAAAATTCATTTTTTGTGGATTTATAAGAAAACTTTACATAATACACTACCTATGCTCAGCTAGTATTCTTAATTATTTTTATTTAAAAAATGTAAAAAAAAAGACATTTGGAACTGAGAATTGCAATGCTTTGAAAATTGTTAATAATTTTGAGATACATATTAATATATTTACAGAATAAAAACAACATCTCAGGACCTGACTTTGCAATTCTTTACATAAAAGGATAATTTCACTTATGTCTAGTCCTCAAGTTTCAGCAGATAAAATCACTCACCAGCATAAATGTTCACAAATGGGGTTTATAAATGGATTATAAGTATATTACAAACTATTTACCACTGAAGAGAATTCCAGTACAGCAGCACCTACAGATAATGCATTTCATTTACTGTAAATGTTGCACCATTCATCACAACTTAATTACCCCACTTATGGCAAATGAAATGTATAGAAAACATAGCAAATATAGTGATGCTGACATGGTACATTTTTTTAATATAATTGGCTGTACTTTAATCCCAGGCCTAGTTATTTAATTATTTAAGCATTTAATAAACTACTTAAGTAACAGCCCAAACTTTACAATAATGAAATGCTCTTTTAATGAGTCACCATTGAATGGCTGATCTACAAGACTCTTATGGTTTTGTTGTTGTTGTTGTCTGTTTGTTTGTTTGTTTGTTTGTTTTTTAATTCTTTTCGGTGACATTCACATTGCGAAATTTTAGAAACCATGAAACCACATAAAACTCTCATCCTTCGAAAGCTGCATCATACTTTAATGATATTTTAATTGTGTATATCCTAAGATTCAGATATCCAAAGATATTTCTAGGTCTAAAGTTGCAGACATGACTGTGGGACAAACGTACTAAAACCATATAGTTATGAGACCCATCAATGCCCATGGGAGCCAGCTAAATGATCTGCTTTTGCAAAATCTTTTTATAGTTCCAACTGCACTTTAATATCTTTTAAAATTGGCTTTAATGTCACTAACCGCTGTGATCACTAGCTAAACTGTAAATGTTATATAATACTACTCATTTATTAGGGCTACATGGCATCGTACTACTCTTACAGACCTAGTCCATGGGCCATTTGCTACAGAAGTCCACAGACCTTGAATCACTAAAAATTGGCACTGCACTGAAGTCTCTGCATGAAGTAAACATACATATATATATATTTATATATAGATTGTTAAAAAGTAAGTTCATAGCCCTGGCTGAGAGGGAAGATGGCATTTTTAGAGAAATTCTCTTCTATTCATCACTATCTGTCAAGGGATTTAAGGTAGAGGTCAACAGATCTAAGCATTTGCAGAAGCAACAGTCATTATTTTGCATGACTAAACAATACTGAACATTTGTCTCTTCTCTACAACTGAATAATTTGTATGCTTTAAAGCCATATTCAGTTATGCAAGCCTTTATTTCAGTTTCCAATTATTTGTCTGTTAGGTTGTTCCCTTGTCAAGTTACAAAATCCAAGTAAAAGAGAAGTTGGAGTTTTGAAATCTATAGTTGTGACACTGCTGCTGTGATATTTGCATTAGTATTGGAAGACAAAAACTTGTTAATATGAAACACTGTTATAATGAAAATAAGCGTAAGGCTGCTATACTGACCTGAAATGGCTTTTCTTATAACCCATAACCAATGATCTTGATAATGAAGTGATCAGCTTCTAACAAGAAATATATCAGCAAGCATGAGTATACACTTTCCATTGATTTTATAGCTATTACTTATTACTAGTATAAGCTCAGTTAGATTTTCAAATTGTTTCTGTCACATATATTTCTACATTGTGTGTAATAACTACATTTATCTTCAACCCATTCTGTGATGAATATCCTTTACAAAAGTAGTTTGGTTTCCTTGAATGAACTTGGGATGTAATCTTTTTGCTCCTGCAATGACTAGATGTCTTTAGTCTTCTGTTATTTTCTCAATAGTCTCCTTTCATCCTCATCATGAAGGTAAAATTCAACTTGTTGACATTCAGTCCTTGCACAGTTTTGAGAAGACATAATGTGCTGCCTGTCCAAATTAAGTATTTCTTAACTTATATATCTTTGTTAGCAACTGAAAGAAATTAAGAAAAGCTTGGGGAGACTTGCAGGGATGTAAAACATCTAAGATGGGCATGCGTATTAGGGATCATCTATGTAGTTGTTTGCTGTACATTTAATGAATATCATAATTTATTAAAATATTTTATCCCCAATCTTGTCAAGGGGTAATGAAAAATATTTTAATTTTCAAAATAGTGCCCAAACAGGAATTGAAAAGCTAATTTGGTCATTTATTGGTAAAAAAGCTGTGTCAACAGATGAAGACTATCTGCATTTTATTTTGAAAGACAAAACCTCTACATCTTGCAACATGGTTTACAAAGGATGTAGAGATGGTTCATCATTTTGGACAAGGGTCCCTGCATTTTGAGTAACTAGGGTTTTAATTTTTTGCAGTTCCAAATAATTAGGAAAACTGAACACATGCACACACACACGTACTCTTTTGTTCAGTGCTTTCCAAATATGTAGAACTCGAATGACAAGTAAAATACCCTGAAAGACTCGTTGAGGGTGACTTAAGCTTCAGGTGCATTGCATTCTGAAAATTTTATCATCATCTTTGTTTCTGTTATATTCTTTCCTTTAAGTTTCAGTTCTGTGTGTTGGCCCTCAGTTGGTCGGCCATTCTAACTTTGTCCGTTTTGCTCGTGTGACAGTGGCTCACAGATCTGTACAAAGCTATGTGGTACTTGCACAGCACCTCGCTTTGGGTCACTGTCAATTAGACGAGTAAATTGCTTATGCGGAAAGCCACATCTGAAAAATGTTTAATCTATTTGTTGGAATAAAAGGCACGAGCAGATTGTTTGCGTGTGCTTGTTAACTCGCACCCTTGAGTCTCTTCTCTTGTGACTCCAGGTGAAGTTACCCCCAGTGCTGTGATGATTTTGGGGAACAGCAGTTCAAAACAACCGTTTTGGGGAGCAGTGGCACAAAGGAGTCCTTCATACCCTTTCCAGAACATGCTTTACTTTCTGAAGAAAACTGAATGTGTTACTGCCATCAATGAATCTGGAATCTGAATTGAGAGCCTACGATACAGGACACAGCCCACAAATTACGTTTCGCGTGCATTTAACGCTTCTAACCAGCCATCTCCGCACGATCCCTTAGCTCCGTCTCTAGGAGACCACGGCCTACATTAATTTCCACAGAATTACCGAGGGGCCCGCCCCTATCCGTCCTGAGCCCCCCTTAGGGCCGGGGACGGCTGAGCAGTGCCCGCAGCCGCGGACTGGAGGAGGCGGCCTGAGCGGCCTGAGCGGCCTGCAACCCGCGGGACGAGCGCTGGGGGACGGGGCCACAGCCGCAGGGGGGCGAGGCCGCCCGCTTAGGGCGCGGCTTCGCAACCACGCATGCGTCAGTGGCTGCGAACGCGCCGTCTCCCAGGGCACAGCTCGAGCGGCTCCCGTCGTGCCCCGCGGCTCGCCGCGTCCCCTCTGACCCGCGGGCGCTGCTCCCCCATCCGGGCTCTCGGCGGCACACGGGGAAGATGGCGGCCGCGCTCCCCGCCGAGTGGATAAAGAACTGGGAGAAAGCGGGCAAGAACGAGTTGTGAGTGCGGGGCCGCGGGCCTGGGGGGGCAGGGGGGAGAAAAAAAGGGGGGGCCTGGGCCTGAGTGCGGCTGCGGGGGGCGCTGTGGGCTTCCTGGGGCCGGAGGGCCCGGCCGCTGCCCCCCTGGGCCCGGCTCCGCCGCTCGCTGCCGGGCCTCGCCGAAGCTCGCCCTCGCCGGCCGGGCCCGGCCCGCCCGTTGCCCGAGCGCCCTCTTCCTGCGCTGGGCCGGGTGAGCGGGTGCCAGCTCCTACCCCCCCCCCTTCACCCGGGAGCCTTGTCACCGCCACGGCCTGTCAGGCCCGGGCCTCGGCCCCCGTTCCGTTTTACTGCCCGTTGGCAGGTGGCCGGCGCTGCGTTCTGCGGCTCGCTCTAGGTGGGGTCAGTTGGCCGGCCCCAGTCATCCTGCGAGGTAACGCCTGGATGCCAGAGGGTCTGGCTGCAGCTTCCCAGAGCGATCTGGGTGTGCTAGGGGCTTCCTTTTCAGGGCTTTCCTTCTGTTTGTCTTAAGCAATCGCTGTTCGGCAGGTTTGCTAGCCATGTTGCCTGCTGTGTTCAAGGGTCGGGGGGTTGTTCACCACTTCGTCAATTTCTTGTTATTACCTTACCTTGGACGAGAGTGTTCTATTTACCAACCACATAGCCGTAAATGCTCAGTTTTTTTTTTTTTTTTTTAAATTCTTGTTGTAACTAAAAAACCATCAAGTTTCAAACATAGGCATTTGGAGGATCACTATATGAGATACACTTTTGGATGTTCACTACTTATGTTATTTTCTTTTGTTCATCTATTTTAGAAGGTTGTACAGCTAGGGTAATGATCTTAAAGAAGGAGGTAGCGTTGTAGGGAATAAACAACACAGAGGCTCTCTGCACAAAACTGTATTTTCCTTAGACCCTCCATTTTGTAGTGAAGGGATGCCCCTCTCTAGCCATTGTTGTATTTGAATTGTGCTAGAACAGTTATTGTGTTGTCATGTCACTTTAATGTGTTTTGATATGAATGATGCAAGGTGAACGGAAGTCCGTTCAATAGCTGGATTTCTGACAGCAATAACTTACGTGTTCAGGAGCCCCCAGATGATGCTGAAGTTCATATTGATACCCTTTCAGTCTCTCTCATAAAACTCGTAGGTTTTATGGCAATAGCTGAACGATATTTAGGCAACAAGTAGAGCCTTTTGATTGAATTTGAGTGAATGAACAACAAAGAATGAAGTATATAAATGGATACATCTCTTAAAAATGCACAAGTGGCTATAATAAAACAGACCCTGGTTTTGTATGGTGTTATTTTGTGAAATCCACTTGCTAGTCTCCTTCTATAATGGTTAAGTCATTTTTTGCCCTATGTATTTCAAATATGATGATGATTTTTGTAGCTTCATTGTTATGGATATGGAGACAGTATGAAGATCGCATGAGGACAGAAATTTTATAGTTGATTTGGTAATGACGGTTGCACTGTTTGAATTGAATTCTTGGAACTTCAACAGTGGAAGGAACTTTAGGCCATGCTAACGCCTTCCATTTCCCCTCCAGTGGTACTCTGTACAGATGAACAGGGAGAAAATGATAACCTGTTGTGGGCCAATAAAATAGGCTAGATTCCTGTATTTGTGGCATTTATTCCAAAATATTTATTCCAGATACTGCTTAAATGCAGTTCCAGACGTGATTTTATCAGTAGTTGGCAGAAGAAGCCATCCATTTTAAAGGAAATGTGATTGCTTGGATAAAGGCTATCAATTTTTACAGTGTTCGTTTTATAAATGTGGAATATGCATGAAAGTATTTTCTGGAAGCAAAACAATGTATCTGTAGCTTTATATCTTAGACAACTTTTTACTAAACTAAGTTTTCCTGAGAGTGCTTCTTAGTGTTTAACTTTGTCTTTCTTTTTCCAAAGCTTTTAATCTCCCGTTTTGCTGGAGGAAAATAAAACTGTGATCTTTCTAAAATGAACCATTTAATAAGGCAGCGTTCTGGAAGCGAAGTAGTAGTGACCATTTACTTTGTAGGAATTGTTCTAATTCTTTTTTTCAAAGCTGTAAATGCTTTCAATTTAATTAACCCAGCTACCAATGTGTAATAATATCTAATACAGATATATGAATGCAGATCATGTGCTAGGTTCATGCATTCTTTGTTACCAAAATGAAAAATTGGTCAGGATGTGGTCACCTTGTATCTTTTTTTCAGACCCTTCTCTGTCTAAGTACACTTTATTAAATTATCTGTATTAGTTTTGCTATTGCAAAAGAGAGATGGAGTTGACATCTGTGTGATTGCTTTATTATTCTCATCAGTCTAGACTTCTTCTAGACCTATTTATGTACCCATCTACTGTCCTTTTGTATTTAAATCACATCACTTTCTCCAGTGGCTTCCACAATAAGGTGTTCATCTATGACTGTAGGCCATTGATAACGCGCCCACAATCATGCAATGGCAAACACTTACTGCTACAGGGATATATATATATATATAAAATTTTTTTTTGTGATGGATCAAATGCATCGAGGACCCCCTTCAAAGGGGAAGTCCAGCCAAGCACACCACTGAGCTTGCAGTTTCTGCACTATCTTATGTTGCAAGATAAACTGGAGAAGCTCAACATTCTGCAAATGTGAAATTTGGAAACCTCTTTGAGGCACTCCCGGTGTGTTACTTTGCTTGCATGAGGAATGTCATAGCATGAGGAGCAATTAAAGGGCTGAGAGTCAGGAACACAGACCTTGGTTGTAGTTGTGCCATTCTGACTGCAAAATGCACTTGATTGTGCACAACAAAAGAACTACCCACATCAGTTAAGTTATGCATATACTTCCATATTTGCAGGCACATGCGCTTCATGATAATTACTGCCGTAGACCATGCGTGGGAGTGTAACTGAGTATATAGGACGTTGCGTGTGAGTTGGGAGGCTTAGGTTGGGTTTCTGGCTCTGCTATGCCATCTTGTTCTATCGGTGATCGACACAGCTTCATAGTTCCTGTTTAAACAAATCTACCCAATCTTAGTCCAAAACAAATTTGCTTTTGAGACTGATTTTTCAGAAGTGATTGTTTTTGTTTTTTTTTTTTAATGTTTAGTTTCTAGGTTATCCTGTTATCTATTACATTTCAAATTTATTACATAATTTTATATTCAAAAGGGATTTAGGTTGTGGTAGAATGGAGAAGTTCTGTGTCCTAAACATGTAGAAATAAGCTCTAAGGTTAGAATAATAAAATTTTCAAGGGAGCTTTTTATGTTTGGGATATTAAACTGAAAACAAACGGACAATTTTCCATTTTCTGGGCATTGTTTAGGTGGAAAAATACTGTAGTGCCTTTTTTTTGCTTGAGTTTGTTAATCATACTAATATTGATGGGTTTTATTCTACTAAGAAGACAAATGTTCTGGTTTTTAACTTAGGTAGTTGGCTAAGACTAGATGTCATGGTTTGATGGTACTGGATGGGAGGGCTTCGGCCTGGTCTTCATACCTCACTGCATCATTGACTTTGGTGTTTATCTGACCTCTTGGTGAGCTGATTCAGCTTGCAAAGTGGCAGACGACTTGTTTCTTAACTAGTTTTCCACCGGGTTTGTCAGTTGAGTTAACTGATTTAACTGAAATGAGAGCTAGAACTGTGTGACCAAGGACAGAAAGGAAAGGATGAAGGAGCTGCAAACGTGTGCTCTCGTTTCTCCCCAGCGAGCTACAAAAGAGCTGCACTGCCTGCCAGTACCTTCAGGGAAGGTCATCCACCTGTAGAGATTGTCTACCTGTATGGGAGAATATAAGCACAAATATTAATTTATATCCAAATATGAATACCAGCGCATTCTTTTCTACCACCAAAGTTCCCATGTAGACCTAAGGAAATTTATTATCTCCATCTCCCAAATTAAGTTATTTTTTCAAATGTAATTAAAAATGGAAAGCAGATTGCTTTACAGGCTGATCTTTAGTGTGACTTTTTACATTGATCAAACAGGTCCTGTGTTACTATGAAGTTTATATGCTAGTATTTTGGTATTGCTGGAAATGGGATTGGAAGAGGGTTACAATTTGTATTTTGTATTAACATGTACTTCAGTGAAATCTTCAGTCCAAGCAGTCAGGGCTGTTGCTACTGTAACCTATGTGATGGTATCATCTTAAGTCATAGGGGTCATGATGTGCATCTCGGAAGATAATTTTGTAGAATCAGTTGTTTTACATTCCTGTTATTTGCATACAGAGCTTAGAAATGAGAGCAGGGTAACTTCGTGGAGGAGTAGTCATTAAGATGTAGAAAAATCTGACTCTAAATTAATACTCCCAAGAACAGCAGGGAAAATCCATCCACACTTGAAAAGTAAGTGCATTTACAATTCATGAAGAATAAAATAAACGTACAGTCCTCTATTTTGCTGTGTCTGTTCAGGTTATTTCAAAACATGTTGCATTTTGTTCAGTAGCGTTAAGAACATCTTAGCCATACCCCCACTTTTGCTGAGCTTGCATGTTTCTGCTGATTACATTATACCTATACGTAAAACTGCACATTTTCCAGTTGTTTTTAAAAGGTGCATTTACCTTGTAGTTGCTAAATTCTGTCCTTTGATTCCTGGAACAGCTGTTCACTCCCGCTAGAGAGGTAATAATCTATACAGGATGCAAATAGAATGAGTGATGGATTGCTACAGAATCCTTTACAATTTATTTTTCCATGATAAGCCTCTATAATAATTGTACATACCTGCTTTATTAGATAATGTTGTTTTATAAATCACTCACACAGGAAACTGTAGACTTATATAGCATCTTACATAGGAACACTAGCTCGGATACTGTCTTCCGTTTTTGCATGTGAAAGACTTACGATGAAAAATGTGAAGCTTGATTGAAAACTTGCAAATATGAAGGAAAATCTTATGATTTCCCTTAGTGTCTGTAATTTGGTAGGCAAACCGCTACCTCTTTTGAATGCTGTTGCTTTTTAAATGTGAAATTGTTTCTGAAGCCTCATCCTGTAGTGAAAATGTAATGGGAGAGAGAAAATCCTCAGCAGCTTGGGTTGTACGTCTATTTCTATGCCTTCTGTGTAGTGAAGCCTACTGCTATAGAAGCATTTATTTTATAATGCAATGGACTATTATTTTATTGCAGTCTGTGTGGTGCTTAGTGTAATTTTTACATGGCTGACATTTTTGAGGGAGACCTTGATGGTAGCCAAGAAGTCATCACAACAGGTCTTTGCAGCCTATGGTGGCTTCCCTTGGTGATGAGAATTTGCACTTACAGGTAATGTTCTGTCTCATCAGTGCAAAGACTGCATTTGGAAGACATGCAGGTGGTTTAACATTAACAATTTTGCAGGTCAGAGATTGGAAGCGATGGCAAGTCATAGAAATAGATGAACATTTCCTCACTGTCTAACAGTAGGTTAGTGCTAGCACTTCTGTGGCTCCTTAGGCTTACTAATATCACCTAGCTTTCTGACTTTTCTATGTGTAAGCACATGTAATGTTAGGAAGCATGTTTTTTTGAAGTATCTGATATATTAGAAGTCTTATATTTCTTTGCTGTGTAACTCCTCTGAATAAATGTTTATGAAAACTAAAATGTAGTCAGGTATTTAAACTGCCAGAGTTAAAATTATTTTAGCCAGAATAACGAGCCCTGAAACATATGCTGGTTATTCAGTGCTAATATCCTAATATCTATATTTTTTATGTTTTCTTTTACTGCAGTTTGCAACTGTGTCGCACTCTCAGTGAAAACAAAAGCCATGATAATGTCGGTTTCAGAGGTAAGTTGAGTTTATTTATTTATTTATTTTTTTCCTTCAAGTTAAATGAAAAGAAAGCCTGGAAACAGTTGATTATGATACCCATGTATGTATCTGCTTTGAATGTTCGTATACGTTGACAATTAATGCATGCTAAAGGAGAATCCACACCTAGATTTGTCTTCAGATGTCCAAGTGATCTCTCATCGGGACAGTAGTAACCAGTGTTAAGGTCAGCTAGTATTTGGTTTAAGTTGTAGAAAATACAATTCCATTTTGCAAACTCAATATACCACTAGATTTTGTTCTAAAAGCAAATTATGTAAGTACTGATACCTGCAAATACGATTGAGGACTGCAGAAAGTAATTCTAACAATACCTGTGTTATAGACGCTATCCCCTTTGTTAATGAAAAGCAATATTGTCCTCAAATTTTAAATTCTCACTTCAGGAAGTCTTTTTGAAGTTTTAAAGAAAAACTACATTTCGATTTGCTCTGCAGATTATACTGGGAGAAAAGCTTCCATATTGTTAAGACAGCAAATGTTGCTGTACTGTTTAGGTGGTGGTTTGAGTTCTTGCTAAAATAGTCATAGATGGCAGTAATAGCGGAGAAGATAATTTATATTGAAATGTTTTGGTTTACAAGTAACAGTAAGAAAAATTTGTTTAGTAAAGCAAACTGGCTATTCCCAAAGCTTTCTAAGAATGTTCACCAGATGTTCATTATTCTAGACCAAGGTTGGCAATTCCTATGTTTTTTCTCTTTCTTGCACTTGCTGTCAGAATCTAAGATCCAGTGGGAATGGCTAGATACACACAGTAGCTGTTTTGAAGAAATTAATAAGACAGTAGAAAGGGTTGAAATCCTTCTGGTGATGGGCAGAAAAAAACCAACCAAACAAAAAAATCAACTGAAAATATTTGTAGTTTGAAGTACAGAGTTGCTGACTGCTGAGAACTTGAGTCCACGTAACTAGGATCCTGTTGAAGAGTACACTGACGCTTGCACTTCTGCCTTTTAGTTCCAGAAAGACATCTGTTTAAGTTCAGTATACCACAGGCCTGTGAGGCAAGGTCAGGGTTGGCAGTGTACCTGCATAACAAATTCTCTCCACTATGCGAAGCCGCTTGCAGAGAGACGACTAAGGCCGCGATTATGGCTGCTTTGGATTCATTGTAAATCTTTGAATTTGGTACTGCCCTAAGCTGTGCTGTTGACTTGGCCTTCAAAGTGGTAAGGGTATTTTACATAGAACTGATGTAGGAACCAATCCTACTATATTCAGGTCTTGTGCATCTACTGTTCTTTGCCAAAAGCATCGTTATAAGTACAAGTAACATGTGTCTTTTTATTATCATCTGTATATAGTGAAATGACAATAGTCTGCAGGCCCCAAGTTATTAATTAGTTGGTTTAAATGATTATGATAATTTAAAATACTAATGACTTCAACTATTATGACCATTGAAAATACTATATGTTGAGGAAAGTGTGGTACAACTGTAAATTGAAAGCATGGGACTTTAATTTTTTCATATATTAAGAAGTAGATCAACATTGCTGTTTGTTAAAGAACAATCCTTTGTAAGTTTACCATAGCTGTTTTTGCAAACACCATATTTAACTTTGCAAGATTTTTCTCAAATGCACCTGTGTTTAGTATTTCAGTGTAATGTAAGCTTTTGTAAAACACTGTACTTTGGTTGTGAGGGATTTCCATAAGTGGTAGTAGTAATAAATCCTGGTTAGACATTTTTCCCCAGTTAAATTGTGTTTTCTGCTACAGAAATGGCTTTTGAAAGTATATATATACAAGACGATGAAGAAAAAATTCTGAGCTGAAATATATAATATTCACGTGAATTGTAAGTTGTGTGTTAAACCAACTGCAAAGACTCAAGTTGTTATGCTCAGGACTGTAGTTTTCCATCCCATTTTACTGTTTTCGTAAGCTCTCAGGAAAGTAGATCATCTCTTACTACCTGATTATGCGAAGTCTTACACATTGATGCTCAGATTTAATCTGTCAGCATCAGTAAAATAATCCCTATCTTCAAGTCCTCTTTACCTGTCAAGCATCTGAAGACTACAGCATTCTTGTACACATGGTTTTGAAAGTTAAACCAAGGATTACCTACTGCGTTCTTTAATCATCTGCTTTGTTTTTGTTTCAACAGATATCCAACAGGTTTTGTATGAGCTTGCATATCATGTTATCAGAGGAAACCTAAAGCATGATCAAGCCTCTAATGTTCTTGGTGATGTTATAGTAAGTTAATATTTGTTTTAATTTTAGACTTAATATTTAGTTAAAAAGTCAGAATGAAAATCAAGCAGGATGATATTTGAGAAACTTGTTTTTTACATCTAAGAAGTTGTCCTTGTCAAGTCCTTTTCCTTCATTTCTGGGTGCTTGAAGTGTCTGTAGGCTGTCAGGGTTTCTGTTTATTCCCTCCTTTTTGTGGTGAGGAGTAGTTCTGTTCATTTTAGCATAAATGAATGAATTTTTTAAGGGCATATGAAGACTGAAGTTTTTCATAAATGCTAAAAATAGATTTAACTTGCTTATGCAGCATGGCAGTGATGCCACCTACTGGTTTTCGTAATTTATATTTCTTGTTTACCATTTTACTATTGAGATGTTCAAGTCCCATGACCATGGTTAAAATAATGCCCCTATTTGATGCTGTTGTTTTTTATTATTGATGTATACTATATGCAACATATTGGGGTGCAGATATTTATATAGTATAAATATACTTTTAAATGTAATTTAAGTTCCTTTCATACATCCAGAATTCTAATCCTTTCATCTTCTGCATTTGTCATATTTAATGTAGAAGGATACTGGAAATTACAGGAAGGAATAACAGCTTTTCTAGAGAAGCTTTAGTGTTGTAATTTTTTTTCTTATAAGATGATTCTAATTTATCTGCATCTTGCTGTGAAATTTTTGAGGGTTTTTGCTTAATATAGAGGCTTTGACAAGGGCAAATATACCTAAGAACTTGTTCTCCCAATTAGTTATTCCTGGATGAGTGCAGACCTGTGATAAGGGTTAACTAACTATCCATTTATAATTTAAGAAAAAAGCCTGTTACTGGTTTGATGCCAGGTTTAATGCTATAAATCGATTACCCTTCCATATTAAGCAGAAAGGTATTCAACAGTAGGATGCCTCCTCTAGAGTCACTGTTTTCTTTTAAGTGTAGTCACTGGAATTATTGTATTTATTATGTATGTTCTTTTTTCCTTGTTAGGAGCTTCGGGAAGACATGCCTTCCATCTTAGCCGATGTATTCTGCATATTAGGTGAGTTGTGTTCCCTTCCTTTTCAGCATTGTGATAGATTTGGAAAAATACATGCTTTGTGAATTTAATAGCTCACTTCTTCAGGAAAACTCGTTAGATCTGTAGAGCATTACTTCCCTTTACAAAATGTTTGTTGGTTCTTTCTCGGTGTATCTGTATCAAAGTTAGTGTCTTTTCTGCTTTGTTCTGATACAGTTCCTATATGTTCACCTACTAAAGGCAGTGGAAATTGATCAGACAAGAAAAGTTGAAGTAGATAGTTAAGAAGAATGTTGGATGCTAGCTAATGGAGTCAGTGATTTAATGTAGTTATCGTTCTTACAAATATTTTAAATAAATCGGTGCATAGTCTTTTGTTCTCAGAATGCATTCGGTAAATATTCTATCTGCATTGTCATCATTAGTGAAATGGAGCTTGTACTAGCTGTCCAGAAACCTAAAGGCAGCTGGAATTGCTTGCCAAGTTATCTGCAAATGGAGCAGGCTTTAAAGATGCATGCCTCTTGTTCTGGTAATAACTTCCAGATTTTTGTGTTGTATAATGTTGATCCAAAGCTGTTTCTGGCGCGTTTTTGGAATTTCAATCCCAAATACTTTTTCAGATCATACTTTTAATTCCTTGTTCTATGTCCTTTTGTTCTTTTCAGCACATATCAGTGAATTTTGCTGTCAGTCTTCATCACAGGCACTGGTTTGAAGGTGTCTAGGGTCCTCTGGGCTGTCACAGACTATCAGATTTGTATGTGCAGCCTCAGTTCTGTAATACTGAACTGATACGTTTTTGACTACTTCATTCACAATGTTTCACTCTGTGTTTGTATCTTTTTTTCTTTGTAATAGTTTTTATCGTGCAGTATTGTAGTATCCTACTGATACCCTTTGCTGGGTTATAATAGGTTAGAGCTGGATTAGAAAACTTAATGGGTTGCTCCTTGAACTTAAACTGTTTGAATAACTGAAACTAGTGTGTGTCTGCTTTCCCCCCCCTCAAATTATATAGACAGCTGTCCTGCATTTACTATTTCTCTGCTGCTAGTAAATCTAGTATGACTGGGAGCTAAGTTTACTCTGGGGACAAATAAAATTTGGTATAATTTGCTTATTTTTCCATGAGTTTCCTCTAACACTTCTTCCACTCTAAGCTCTGTCTGCTGCTACCAGGATCCATTTTTTCCCCCTTTAATGGAGCCTTCTCTCAGTTACTGTGTCTCAATATATAAGAACTTTGGTTCTTGTTTTTATCCTCTAATCTGTATTCCTTTAAACTAATTTTTTTCCTTCAGATCCTTCATGGCTGAGATGCTTGGGTGCAGGGGTCTGGACTGATTTGGCATGTCTGTTTCCTCTGCTGCTACCCTGCTACATCATTGTTTTCTAGTCTGTTCGGGGGTCTCTTCCTCTGATTTTTGTTGTTGTCACTTTGTGGGTCTAGTTTTCCTGTGTATTTTTGTGCTTGTGTCTGTACGTACTTATTTTTGGTGATGTCTGCCTTTAATTCTTTGTTTATGGAGTTTTCTGCTCCTTTTGCAGCTCCCTGCTTCCTGTAATGTTTTCTGTTTTTCTTTTTTAAGCTACTTTAGACAGGCATGCTTCCTTTGTTTTATGGCCTCTCTTCCCACAGGAATGAATTTCTGAATTGCATTCAGTTGTTGACAATGCAAAAAGAATGGAAATACAGAATTACAGCTAGTAAAAGACTGCAGACTGGGCAATAAACAGCAGTTACTCTAAAGACAAGGGAAAAGAGACTAGAACAATGTGATATTAAGGCTAGGGTCACCCAGTTCTCTTCAGCAATTTGTATTTCTATTCTTTCCTGCTTATTATTCATTCTTAATATTTGCCATAAACCTCATTCCAACAAAGAAAGGAAAAAGAATTATGATTATGATATTCCTCTGGTTTCTATTCTGCCTTTTTGTGGGATTTGTGCATGTGTGATGTTGGTCATTGAAATATTACGGGGATCTCAAGGTGAATAGGTAGCTGCATTGTTACAGGTGGCTACTGTGTTAAAAACAAGCTACTTCGCATTGTGTCGTCATGAGCATTTAACACAATAGTTAAGAACAGAATAAACTTCTAAATTCCGTGAAGATAACAGAGGCAAATTTCCACAAATATCATGTTTTTTTCCCCTCTTCCTTTATTCTAGATATTGAAACAAGTTGTTTAGAAGAAAAAAGTAAGAGGGATCATTTTACTCAACTGGTCTTAGCCTGTTTGGTAAGTTCAGTTGCACTTACAAATTCTTTTGGTAAAAGTATATGGCAAAATCTGTTTTTTTTTTTTTTTTTTTTAAATAGATATTCTTAAAACTACATTGTTGTAGTTCTGTTTTTTGAGGGAGTCTGTTAAAATGTTTTAACAGCTTGAGAAATTATACACGAATAAGTACTTTTTTGGCTGTTTTGTATTGCTGACAAGATAGTTCAGGCTGAACATGTTTTTAATTTTTTAGACAATGGTGTAGGTAGACCTGTTGTTTCACCAGATAGACCAACCTTTGGGTTCTTGTTTAAAGGAATTAACTCACTGAGCTTGTTATTTTCTCAGCTGATTTCAGGAGAAAATTGTATATGTACTGTTTCTTATTGACTACAGTTCATAACAGATGGCTAAGCAGTTTGAATGCTGATAATACTCTTTTATTGCAGTCAGTCTGTTCCTTCCTGTGATTGAAACTTTTCATTTGTATCTTCCATATTGTTAATCTGGTCAGGGAGGTCTCCTTAGGTTAGCTTTATCCATCATAAGAAAATAAATTACATTTTTATTTTTTTTATATATATATATATATATATGTATGTATGTATGTATCTTGGTAACTTTTGTTCTTGCTGTTGACCTTGAGTTCTGATGCAGCTCAACCAGAAAAATTTACTTTGCCATTTTCAAAAAACATCGTTTCAGTTTTAATGTTACGGCCATTTGGACCTACAAATTTACTGTAGCTCAGGATTGTAAGATGCAAAGTATGTGAGTAGTTCGTTTAGTTTCCTGTTTTTAATGCAGTGCAAAATATTTAGGGACATGCAGGAATTCTGTGACCAAACAAACTCATGCAGTAAGGCTACTGCATTGTTTGTTTAATGAATACTTGTTGGATTGGGGAAGAATTATAGCATGGAGACAAGAAATGGTGAAGTGAGCACTTGCAGATATGATACATGCCATCAGAAACAAACACTGTGTTTCCAGGAATGAGATGTAACACAAGTAACTTCGATCCAGAGTTCTGTCCTGCAATGTGAATTTAAACTTTAAATGTTCCTAAAAGCATGTATGCTGATTTTCTTCTTGTTTCCTTAATGAGAACTTATACATATTTTATGATTATTATTTTGTTTAAGAGAAGTATTGGCAGAACGTTGGGAATCAGATATCTTACTAGACTAATTAATCAGGAAGTGGTTAAAGTTCTCTTCTTTCTGTATTTTTCAGCTGCATTGGCTGACTTGGTACTTCTTTCTACATACCTTTATCACATGCGTTATGGGTAGAGTAATGTAGTCTCATTGTTTGAATCATTTAAGGAAGTAGTTTTGAGAGAGTGTAAGTTTCCTCTCGGTTAAACAAATTTTGCTTCTGAAGTACATTTTGTTAAATTTCTCCTTTATGCAACCTACTTGTGCCTTTTGAAGTGGCATTCCTAGCCATCTGGAATAAGCTTGACTTGTAGGAAAAATCAGTGTAAGAAAATAAGGCATTTTTTCAGAGTATGAGAGAGTGGGTTTAAGCTTTGTAATATGCAGTTCTTGTAATAACATCCCTAGATGTTAAGCAGTGTATACTTTGTAACCAGCAGTTAGACTTTACAGCTTGTTTATTCAAGGTGTTCTCTATATAAAATGTACCTCTGTAAAACTCTAGTTTTAGTTCAGTTTCTCAGTTGTATTCACTTGTAAATGCATTCTGTTTCAAACTTACTATAAGGGTATATATGTATGTTTCTAGGTGTTCATAACTAGCAAATCTGATGTGTATTTTTGGTCTTTTTTTTTTTTTTAGTATCTTGTATCTGATACTGTCCTAAAGGAGCGTTTAGATCCAGAAACACTGGAATCACTAGGACTTATCAAGCAGTCTCAACAGTTCAATCAGAAATCTGTTAAAATAAAGACAAAGCTATTGTAAGTTTTGGGGTAAGGGTTTTCTAGAGGGTGGGTGGGGAAGGGCAATGCTAATTAATCTGGTAACAATGTTTACTTAAAAAAAAAAATGTTTACTGTAATAAAATACTGTCTTTTCTTTAGGAAAAATGTTTCATTGCACTCTAACAAGACACTGACAATAATAGAACATCATTAGCCCTCTTACGTTTCTCAAGCATGTGAATGCTAAAACCTGTTTTAACTTCACTTATTGCTATGACCTTTTCTTTGCTACAGGTATCCTGTATGTACAGATTAAATACTTTTTAATTTTATTTGTAATAAATGTAAATTTGTTAAGTATGAGCAAATATTTTTTTTACTGTTACATCAGTTAAGCATAGGTACATGTATTTGATGTTCTCATAAATAAGCAAATGGAGTTAAGTTAATTTTGGCAACACTATAGATTTTTGTGAATGTATATTTTTTGCCTTTGCATCCAATGCTTCAGTCTCTATATTAAAGAAGAGCATTTAAAACTAGAATAGGTCCTTACTCACAGACTGATAAGGTGCTGAGCAGTTCTTCAGTATAGCATGTAAGAACAAGCTTTTTTGTTAGTGCTAACAATCTAGCTTTTAAATGGTCTGAATTTGAAATAAAAGAGATGGATTTATTTGAAGAATACTTGCTGCCTTGCAGATATTTGTTGTACTGCATTATCTCATTTTTGCAATAGCTGATATAAATTGCAAGTTCTTGAAAATATATTTGAAGTTATCATTTTGTATAGCAAGTTTAATATTCATAAGAATGTGAATAAGCTTTCACTGTGGATGTATTAATAGTGTTTAATTTCTGTTTATTTGCAGTTATAAGCAACAGAAATTTAATTTGTTAAGAGAGGAGAATGAAGGTTATGCAAAGCTGATTGCAGAGCTGGGGCAAGATTTATCTGGAAATATCACTAGTGATTTAATCCTTGAAAATATCAAATCTTTAATAGGTAAGGAATTTGTTGGAGAAATATGGGCACTGATTTTCTTAAATAGTTGTGCAACTCCAGAGGATGACCTTCGACTGCTGTGTGAGATCATCTGGGAATCAAATAACATGATACAGGCATGTAGTGTGGTAGTAACATATTGGCAGACCATCTTTGATTGGATTATGAAGTTTGGATGCTCCTGATTCTTTGGCAAAGTTGATTTTTGGGAATGTTGTGTAGTTAAAAATTAGTTGCTAAATGTATAGTACAGTCCCAAATGTGACTATGATCAACTTCAGCAGCCACTCGAAGAGTAGTGTTTTTTGAGGATGTTCTGACATCTGTTAGCAGGAAGATTAGAAAGTAACAAGTTAATGTCTTTTGCTGTTTTAAGGTACTGAACTCAATGCGTGAATATCCTTTTAATCTTGAAGGAGCTGAACAACTGGTTCTCTATAAAGTGACAGTAGTAGTAAATATTTCTCCTTTGTCTAGTTCAATTTGTGTTGTTTTTCCATATATCTAAATTTAGTAGTAATAGGGTTGCAATAAAATTGCAAAATATATTTGAAATAGGAGATGTTGGTAATTCTCCATATTTTAGACATCCTTTTTGCACAAAGTTTTATAATATTAATGTTTGCACTATTTCCTGTTCTATACAGTGCCAGTGCAGTCATGGTCCAAACGATGTGCTAGTATTTTATAAGGATAATTCTCCATCTATCACAGAATTTTGCTTGAGACTGGCAAATCCCTGTAGTAATACTACTTGCTTTGGAAGAGAGCTAGATAATAAGATGGTTTTTGGTGGTTATTACAGTAAAAAATACACATTCAGTTTGAGGAATTTTATAACAGCATTTTTCTGTCTTCTGTAATTTTAGGATTTGCAGATAGACTTCCCATAAAACATCAAATTTTCTAAAGTACTGATTTGCAGGAGGTCCTGACATAGTAGAAACAGCCTCTAGGGAAAGAAAGACCAATGTAATTACATAGCTGCATAGTGGATGTGCATGGATGACATTCTTTTCTTATGGTACAAAGAAGAAAGTAGTGTAGATATGGATTCTTCTGATATAAATAATAGTATTTATTTTGTGGCAGAGAAAGTTTAGTGAGATACAGATACTATTTCAACACTGGCTTAAGTTGATCTATATCCTTGCTCTAAAATAAACAAGCGGTTCTCATTGCTAGCAGCAGTGCTGAGTTGGCATGACAGTGTAACCAGATGGGTCAGAATTTAGCTGCAAATTTGAACACTCCTGGGGGTGTAAAATAATGTTTTGGGTTTACATGGTTCTTATATGCAGCTGCATGAATACGTGTGGCAACACAAGGGGAGAAGTCTGTGCATTCTGCTGGCACTATGGGATTAGTGAGATTTGTTTTGTACTTCTCAAATGTTGACTATAAGAGGGTAACTTAAAATTTCTGTGTAAACTGAATTGAAAGTCCCATTGAATGTCATTGCCTGGTTTAGTACTAGACACAAGTCAAAATGATTGGTGTATTTGGAGGTGATCCAAATTATTTTGTTGTATGTAGTTCTTTTCTGTTAAAATTTCGCCTTGATTAAACTTCAAAAAGTAATGCATTTATAGATTAGTAACAGAATGAAAATGAAAAGTAGTGATATTAAGGTTTTCTGCTCTGTTCTTTTCCACTAGGATGTTTTAACCTTGATCCTAACAGAGTTTTGGACATTATCCTAGAAGTCTATGAGTGCAGGCCTGAGTATGATGATTTCTTTGTACCACTGATAGAGTCATACATGTACATGTGTGAGCCACAAACTCTATGCCATATTCTTGGGTTCAAATTCAAATTTTATCAGGTAATGTATTTATTAATTGTTTTCATCATTGGTTGGTTAAGTGATGAACTGCAGCCAGTGACAACAGACATCTGCTGTAATTTTTTTTAGTATGGAAATTAATATATGTTGTAGAGTTCCAGTTTTAAAAACAATTTCATGATTTGAATAGAATTTCATGATGTATTTTTGAGGAAGATGCTTTCAGCTGCCTGTCTGAGTTATGGTCAGCAATCTTGATCATCACACCTTCCATTTGAAGGAGTATAGTTATATAAGGACTGGCATTAACAAAGAAACTGTGCCTTATAAACAAAAGACTTGTCCACAGGAGTAAAGAGCATGTTTACAAGGTGGTTAATATTTAAGAGAATATTCAAGTAAGTTTTTGAAATATAGTATAGAACTGCATACAAGCACCATAAGATGCGGAGATGATTAAACCTTAAAATTTCTGAAAAATCTGTTTGCTTATTGCAGTTAAGTCTAGCCATAAGGCAGTATGGCTTTGGAGTAGTAGCAGGTAACTGACATGGCAGCAAGGAGAACTGTGTTGATGAACTGAGCTTCAAGTAATTTCATTTGTTTTCATGTCTTCCTTTCTTTTTAATTTGTAATCTTGCCGCCTTTAGGATCCAAGTGGTGAGACGCCTCCTTCCTTATACCGAGTTGCTGCTGTCCTGTTGCAACATAATCTGATAGATTTGGAAGATCTTTATGTCCATGTAAGTGACAGTGCTACTTGGTCAAATGCCAAAAACAAAGAAAAATTTTTTTTAAGAAGTGTGCTAGATATCTTGTCCTATTCCTAAAGCTTAAGACTCATGACATACATGTACCTTGTAGTAGCTGTGTATGTACATTTAATAGCTGTTAAATTTCCCAACACTTTGTAATGTCACATATTCAGACAAGCACACACTGAAGTATTAAAACTGATAGGCCTTCTTTGAATGATCTGTGTAGTATCCTCCAGGTTTGTTTAACCTCCTGCCTGAGTTAGGAGATGGGAGGTAATTGATAAGAGATTGGTTTTAAATGCCTTGAGTAACCTTCCTTAAGAACTAGACTCTTGGAGTGTTTTCACTTGGGAAATTTTTTGAAAAAAGTGATAGGATGATTAACTGCTTACCTTTTTCTTAATAGTATATTTTTTAAAAAACTCATATATACATATTCCCAAATCAGTCTGTAATCTAACCTACAAGAATTCTGAATTGTTATCCTGCAAGAGCAAAATGGAGTTGCAGGCTCAGATGTAATCTGAGAGATTTATCCTCTCCAGTCTGGCACTCTGTCAACCAACCAGCATACTAATTTGACAGATGGTAAACAGAATGTTACAGTTATCAAAATATTTTTACATTATGCACCAATTTTTAATTTCAGAATATCCATATATTTCAAGGCTCTTAAGTCTTCCACTGAAATCAAGGAAATGAGCTTTAATTACAGCTATGGAAATTTTGGAATGTAGTTCTGCTGTTAATTTGTGTGGCAGTTAATAGTGTCACTCACAATCTGACTTGTCAATTACTGTCTCTGGCATCATTATTTTTTTGGCTAAAAATACCTCAGGTGGAGGAGGAGTGGGAATGAGTATCTCAATCAGCATGGAGGAAGAGATGTGTGATGGTAATGCTAGTTTAAGGAATGTTGGTGAGGTTACAAAAAGTGCCTCTATTCCCACCTGTGCAATCTCAGCCGGATCCTGTATAGGTATTTGTGTTTTCTGCCAGTTTTGCGGTGGGAACGGCCTCTGCATCTATTTGTACTGCTCACCCTTAGTCACATTGATTCTCAGCCTCATTTGCAATCTGCTTTCATTCCAGAATTTTCTCTGCCAGTCTCTGTCTAACTTTGACTGTGTGTTCTCTATGGCATTTTCCTCTTTTCAGTCAGGCTTAATTTCACTTGATATGAGAGTTTCATGAAGATAATTAACATAGACGTTCTGAGCATTGTGGTATATATTACACAGTGTATTATTATATGGTATGTATTATATGGTGTATGGTGTGTATGTACATTATATATATGTGGTGGTATGTATTGTGCAGCTTCTGTACAACAGCAGCTGTCAGGCTTACACTTCACATCAAGAATGTCCTTGCTCCCCTGCCCCACAGTCGTGCAAGAACCGTTCTTTGCTTTTATTTATGCACAAATACATGTACGTAGCAGGCATTAGGTCCTAAAGATGTGATTTGTTACTTCTCATTCTACTTCATGTATTTCTTGGTGAATCTTAATAGATTTGTGTTATTAAATGAGGAAGGTGTAACTCTTTAAACCTTTCCAAGTGGGAGAAGAAAGAATCCCAAGTTCTATGTTGTTGGTGGAAAAGGGGAGCTTATGCAACCAATTGTTGTGAGGAAGGTGTGAATGATGTTATTCTTCATCTGTCTTTGATTTCAGAAGTCTGTTAATGCCATGCTTCCTTGTTGGTATTAGGATAACGAGAAAAATCTCCCAAGGAATGTTTTATCTGATTAGTATCGAGGAAGGACACAAGTGCTGCTTGGGTCTCTGGTTATGAAAAGCAGGAGTGAGTAGCTAACTCTCATTTTCAGAAATCATGTTTGTTCTGTTTTCTTAGCTTCTTCCAGGGGATAATGCCATCATTGAAGAACACAAGCGAGAGATAGTGGAAGCTAAGCAAATTGTCAGAAAACTTACAATGGTTGTCTTATCCTCTGAAAAGACTGAGGAAAAGGAGAAGGAAAAAGAAAAAGAGGAGGAGAAAACTGAAAAGGTTAGTGTGTGTGAGTAGCTTCTTTTCCAAGAAAACAACTTTAAACTGAACATAGTCATTGTTACGAAAATATATTTTTTCAAACAAATATAAAAATACAGGTATCCAAGTATCTGTTCGTGGAAGGCTTTGTTTATCTTCTGATAGCACTTCATTTATGCTAAAAGTGCAAGCATGTTCTTCGGGATTTGTTCTGGATTTCTGTACATTTTAGGCTTTTGGTTCCTTGACTAATTAATATGACTCCTCTTCGTTGTATCAGCTACCCAGTGTGAGTACTGGCATTCACGTACTTCAGAGTCTTTTAAAAACTGTGTCTTCTAGGTTTTACGTTATAATCATAGTCGATACCTTCGGGATGCAGACGTAAAATGCATTTGTTATTCCTCTCAGTCAAGAATTAGGATGAAAAAAATTGCTAAACTTAAGAATGCCAGTATAATTAGCCTCCAGTGTAGAAAACACATTTTAATTGTACATATTGTATAGAAACTGTCCTTTGTGCTTTCCATTAGACCTGTATCTTTGTGTCAATGTGTACTTCTTACTTAAGGTGCTACTGTGTCATGTCTTGTCTGTGTTGCCCTAGGTATAGCTTGCTTCATTGTTTTTAAGCGTAGTTGAAAAACAGAAATTTTATTTCTGGGTAGCTTGTTTTCCTCTTCATTTCAGAGTTGTAACCATGGCTGAAGTATCTTTTTTTTTTACCTTAAAAAAAAATTGCTACTTTCATTTGATAGTTTGAGTAATGGAAAGGGTGGACAAGTCCATCAGTACTGGTAACTACTGCTTTTAATTTTCTGTATCCTTCTGGGTTCATTATATCCAGCTGTTTTGTCTACTTACTCCCATTTGTTCTACCTTACTTTGATTATCTGTCTCTCTGACCTTCCTTCCTCCTCTTTTTTTTCTGCCTAGCTTGAAAAGCTAATTTCTTTGTTCCTTAGGCAGCTGATAAAGTCACCTCTCTCTGGTGCTCAACTGCAGTCACATCTGCTGCTTAAACTGATTCCTTTCACTAGCGTTAATTTTTGACCTCTTTCCCCATTCATTATTTCTGTATTGCTTTTTATTAAATGACATTGCTTTGGTCTCTTTTCTACAATTAGATGAGCTGCCTGGCATTTTCTGAAGCTCACATGTCATAATGTTCTGATGGAAGATTGAACTCTTGATTGGACATAGGGAGCATATACGTTGCTCAGTAATGTCAGAAGAATTAAGACAGTGTTCTTGCAGCTGAGCTTTATATTTAAGAACTAGGGAATTTTAAGCTGTACCAAAAACTGCAACATTTTTTTTGAAGGATTAGAGTGACGAGTAATGAAGTCTGAGTCTGTGGTGGGAAAATAAAGAGCTGTACTTAAGCAGTGTCTCTGACTGAATTTCTCTGAATGCATGCTGTTTCTCAAAAGGCTTGGTTCTGTAATAGTTTTGTATGTTAGCTATGCAATTTGTAGCAATGAGGAATGACAGGTTCCAACACTGGCAGTCCCATTATGAGTGATTTTTATCCAGTATGCAGTCTTAACATACTATTTTTGATATGGTACTGTGAAATATATGCCTGGATAAGGGAGAAAAATGTTTACAATTTATGGCTTAACTATTTTTTAAATTCATGAAGTTCTGTCCTTTGAGTAAAATTTTTTATTGTCTCATGACTCTTAATATGAATAGTGTTGTCAAATGCATTATCTACTCTTGCCTTTTGGGATGCATTTGGTGTAACCAAATAATAGTGAAAACAGATGGAGAGGGAGATAAAAAAAAAAAATAAAAATATCTTAAGGTCACAACTCAACAGCATGATGAGATTTGACAGCAAGTCTAGACTGACTCTTTTCTGTTGTGTGCTTTTGCTGTTGGAGAGTATGTTATGGAAGAGCACGCTTATTTAAGGACAGACCCAGTCAAGCAGTGTGTATGTGTAAGCAGTGCCTGCTTTGGAAATGAAGCAATATTCATTTCCATAGAAAGACTGTGTGGCTTGAAACATGGTTTCCAGCACAGTGGTAATCGCCCAACAAGGCAATTTGGTAGTATCAAACTTTATTATGGTAATACAAATTAAATAATTATGACTCTACTATATTTTAAACAAGACTTCTAAGAAGTAATATTGAATGTGGATTTCAAGCTTCCTGCTTATACTGAACAAGGCAAAGTGTTGACATGTTTCAGTGAAGGATCAGTGTACCCTTTTATTAACACAGTGTAGAATGATTTTAAAAATACAAGCCCTGGCATCAGAGGAACTTTGGTATTGCATGGTAAGGAGTTGCATGGTGAAGTAATACTAGTGTATGCATTTCTGTTTGCGCCTGTACCTTTTTCATCTTCAAGAGGCTGATCTTGTTCTGATGTATGGATATATATTTTTCCTGAAGAAAAAGTGAAGCTGCGTTACTGTGTGATTTCAATATGAGTATTGTGAAGACCTCTACGTTTTTTGCTCTGAAAACTTCCTCTGTTTGTTATATACTATACTGTTTGATGTTTTGGTAACTATCAGAAAAAGTTGTTTATAACACTTGCAAGTAAGTTTTATAAATAGTTTTAAAAGGAAACGAAGTTCATGCAAACAATATGTGATTTAAATTTTTCTGTAGTCTTGCACTTACTCTAGAAGAATCTAGTTTTAAGTGGCAGTGTGAAACTTAGGATATGAGCAAACTAAGAGACATGGAAGTTTGTTTTTAAATCTAGTTGTGCTAATTAAATTGGAAAAAGTTAAATTCGTACTTTCAATCCAGGGTAACATACTATGCCAAGGATTTTGACATGCTTGCTTTGTTCTTAAAATGTCATGTGAAGAACCAAGCTGTAATAGATTATGACATATTGAAAAGTACATAATCACACGTATTTTGGAGCTCAGTGTCTTTAACTTCATTTTCAACCTTTTTTTTAAGATGTTAGATTCCAGGTGGACTGGTTTATTATTGCTTTTGAACTGTTCTTGTTGTGTAAATATCTAAAATTTGTTTTTACTTTTTACTTTATATATAAATATATATATATATATATGAACTAGTATTTTATCTGCATAATATTTTTGTGGGATTTCTTGTGGACTACAGCTGTGTGCTACCTAAGGAAAAAGATTTTATGGAAAGACTTTCATTGTATGTCTTGCAGCCGCCAGATAATCAGAAGCTTGGTTTATTGGAAGCTTTATTAAAGATTGGTGATTGGCAGCATGCACAAAGTATTATGGATCAGATGCCTCCGTTTTATTCTACTTCACATAAGCCTATTGCAATTGCCCTTTGCCAGCTCGTGCATGTGACAATTGAACCTTTGTACCGCAGGTAAAGTAAAAGCTAGTTTTCTGTTGCTAAAGAGTGCGAAAACTACATAAAGCTTACAACCATGAATTCATTAGTGAGCCTAACTGTATTTATATGTCTAAATACTTTTCATGCAAAATGCCTTACATCTTATTTTCAGGGTTGGTGTACCAAAAGGGGCAAAAGGGTCACCAATTTCTTCTTTGCCAAACAAGAGAGCACCAAAACAAGCAGACAGCTTTGAAGACCTGAGAAAGGAAGTGTTCAACATGCTGTGCTACCTTGGTCCTCACCTGTCCCACGATCCCATTTTATTTGCTAAAGTGGTGCGCCTCGGAAAAGCATTTATGAAAGAGGTTAGTAAGACAAAAAAACAAACATTCCCGCATACAAGTTCAAGAATTGGTCATATGACCTGTTTTAAAAGGCTGCTAGGTTGTTCTGAACTCCATTGGAATATAATTAAAAGCTCAGACAGAGGCTAGTGAATTTAGCTACCTTTCTGGCAACTTGCTCTTCGGTTAACCATTTTGTCTTATTTTCCAAGTCAACAGTAGAGGTTTCTCTCTGTTTGCTAATTAATAGCAGTTCTGAGAAACTTCAGAATTCAAAGTCTTTGAAATACTTTTTTTATTATTAAAAACAAAACAAAATACCTTAAAAATCACTGTATTTCCCAGCTTTTTATTTTAACTTATAATAGTGAAACACTTGATGATTGGTTGATTTAAATAGTATTCAAGGGGGGAAACTTTCAGTTCTATAAGTTCAAATAAAAATATTGTTGATTTTGGCTACAGCTAACAAACATTAGAATGTCCTGAGTGTACATTGTCAACGTACCTAGCTGAGGGGTAGCTGTACTTGGTGTCCAGCTGTATTTGGAGGTGTACAAGTAAGAATTCAGATGTTAGGATTGAAGATGTTTTTATTTAACTTAACAGATTTTGGTGAGTTCTCTTATGTTCAGTTCCCAAAATTCAAGGATGGGGTGACAGAACCTACACTAAGTTGGACTTCCTAGTAGTCTTTCTTGTAAATCATGGTAACTTAAAGCACTTTAATCTTTTTCCTACTTCTCTATCTTTCTATGTGGTCTAATTTCCAGCATCTTCTCTTCCAGAACTATGAGATTCCCTAGTGGCTAATATTCCTGTTTATTTCTTGCTGGCCTGTGAGAAGAGTGGTGTTTGAATGATATGCTGTATTGCAATTGTAGTGCAGTTAATATGGAAATCATATTTTCAAGGGAGTAATTCATATTGCGGCTGTCAGCAGATGTTTAGGATGACTTTGTAATTAAGTTCAAGTACTGAAGATCTGTAAGACCTTGTTTCTCTGCGGATGTGGGCAATAGAATGGAGATTACTTGATTATAGTTTGGTTTATATATTTATATATATATACACTTGGTTTACAATTAATATAAATATGGTAGTTCAATGTGTTCATGACAAAGATGAGCAACATCTTAGCTATTTACTTTAGGTTGGAACTACGAAGAAATTCATCAGTGACAGAATGGTTAAGGTAACATAGGGAAAGTTATTTTTAATGCACTACTGCCATCAGCATGTTCTGGTTAAGAAACCTATATGTAACACAGATATATTTATAACTGGAGGTGATTTGACTAAGTTAACTCAGTAGTTTAAAATTGAAACTACTAACACTGCACTACAGCTTTTGTGCTCAAGTGTAGCTTTAAAATAATCATGCACTTACTGGTGTGTTAGCTTATGTGTTTTATGGTGAGTGGAACAAAAAAGGAAATATATAATGATGATTAAAATCTTGAGAGGGTATTGTGAGAGAATGACGGGGAAAATAATCTATAGCTGTTGGTAATTTGTGTTGGAAGTCCTGTTCTTCTTTAGGTAGAAGTTGAGTTGCATTTATTTTTTATTTCCAGTAAGAAAACAGTATTTCATATGTATTACTAAATTTCCTTGATGCTTGAGTTATCTTTTTCAACGTAAGCATTCAGTGTCACCACATATGTAAGCAATATATTTCATTTATGCATTTGAATTTTTGTTCAAAATAATGAAAATGCTTTGCTATTTCTCTGCTGATTCTGCGTACAAAAACTAAGTAGCTCTCAAATATATTAATTTTCTTTAGAAGCTTTTGGTAAACTCCATTAGTAATTACCAGTTTCACCAAGGAGTTTGTGTAGCTAATCTTTGGGTATACTTTTTATATTTCTTATTGACAATAAATCCTATCAACTGATAAAATATTGTGCTTTAATTTGTATGCCAGAAACTATAAATTTATACCGCAGCATAGTACAACATACTGCTGCTGACCTGCTCACTAGACTGGGGCTCAGGCATTTTCTGTTCCATAGTGGACTTCAAGATAGATATCTAAATGATTCACTTGCAAACAAGTACAACTAAATACAGCAAGCTTCCATATGAACCTAAAACTTCTTTTGGTTACCTCCGTAGATCCTGTAAAGTTGTAGTTGCTGACCTTGAATTGTAGATCAGTATTCATTTTTCAGGGTTTTGGGGGAGACAAGAACACATGGTATCAGCGAGGTAATTTCATGAGCCATGTATGTGTAGTGCTGAGAATACTCTGAGTTGCTTTTTAAAAGCTGTTGAAAATACTAGAAAAAATATTTTTTTTTCTCGCAGGATGGCATCTGATTTTGAATTGTTAGAATGTTTCTAAATAAGCAATTCATTTCATGTTGTATAATTTGCAGTGTTTTCTAGAACAAATACTGATATTGACAGTCAAACACAATTTTAGTACCTAGTAACGAATTTAGATAAAAGTATGCTTTAGAGAAGGTGAGATCTTGATCAAGTGTAAATGTGTAAGTTAGAGTCAAAATTTTACATTATGGTGATAGACAAGATAGTAATGAATCTTATGTTCATGGTAGGTATTAAATGAAGCAAAAGTAACTTTATAACCCTGATGTTTTTTCCCCAAATGGATCAAATATTAGTGGTTTCAACTCTTCCCTGTATTGTATATTTTTTTTCTAAAAGAACTATTAAGTCTTTATCCTATGGATTTTTAGGTGTGTTTTAAAGCTTCGGGGGTTGCAAATGCTGCATGCACGAACAGCAGAATAGATCAATGGGAGGATTTCTGCATGGGGCTTAGCTGTGTCCTATACACAATTCAGAGATGATGAAAGTAGGTATGAAGAGATTTGGATGGAAGAGGAAGAGGCCTTATCTGAACAGATGAAAGCGCTGCAGCGTGTAACATTGAGAGCATACACTGCAGCAGATGGTGCTAATGAAGATTGGGGAGGATATGTGTAGGTCTTTATATGTCCTTCCACCCACTAGGCCTGCAACTATTTTCATGCTAACCATTCTGGAAAAGTAAACATTTACTAGGCATGTGGCCCATTGGGTGTGTGCTTTTGCTGAGGTAACCTTGTTCTGAAACAGTAACTGTTATGTTAATTTTTCTGAAATTAACATCGTCTTTGTTTATAGTTTCAGTCTGATGGAAGTAAGCAAGAAGATAGAGAGAAAATGGTGAGTTTCTTAAAGACCTTTGATCTGAAAATGAACGTAACATTTCTAGTATAGCTAATTCTTACTTATTTCTTGGCAGAGCTTTAAATGTTATAATCTCATTCTTCCTGCACACTGCTTTTATTACATATTTTAGTTTGGTAAAATGGCAGTCTATTTTTATTTGTGGAGGTGAACTTGTGTTGTCAATTTTACTTCTTTCATCTTCTGAGGAGGAAGGAGTTCTTCTGAGAGTTGAACTGAGACTCAGTTTTAAATAAATGTGCAGCCTTTCTTCCTCTGTAGAATTTAATTCTTTACCAAATGTATGCTGAAGACTTGTCTTGACTTTATAGGCAGGTTTGAGCCAGTCACAATCTTTTGTATTGCTTTGGGTTTTCCTCTCTCCCCACAGATGCCTCACAATTAATATTGTTCTAATAGCCTAGTGCATTTTACTACCTGTCAGCTTAGAATCAGAGCTTCTCTGTCCTATAAATACCACTGTCATGGTGGCATCTTGTATTTTAAATAATTTATGCCTAAGAGCATAGAAAAATGAGAAATTAAAAGTAGGGTAGGTACTTCCACTACAGTTGGTAATTTTGGTTTATTGGCTAACTCGAGATGGGCCACAGTGAAATCCAGGTATCCCACTGAGATCAGTCTTTTTATGAACAGGCAAGTTTTCAGTATGAAGTCTGTGTAGTTTTCAGCAGGTTCTTATTACTTCAGTTTCTCACTTGTCATGATTTCATGACTTCTCGAATCATGGCAGAGAGGGAAAAAAAAATCTGAACTGTTTCTAAAAGTACTAATAATTAGAACTAATTGAACTAAGAGTTCAATTTGATCTGAATAACTTAAAATTTTGAAGAACTTATTAACTGTGATCATCAGCTGTGATCCATGGTCTGCAGATGAGTCATGCAGTCTTCTGCAGATGTTTGCTGTTCTGTAGGCTTTGTTTATCCCATTCTTTCTTACCTCTGAGAAAGTTTCTGTGGGTTAAAAAAGATAAGTGTGTTTGAGGGAGTTAGTTGCAGACTGAGTCTGTCCATTTTCTGCAGGAGATTGTCATGTGGGTAAAGTGAGAGTCAAAAGAAACTGCTAAGTAGTGCATAAACGGTTTGGTTATGCCTCACTAGAAGGGAACTGCAGCGTAGAAGTGAATAGAGTGCACAGTTGAGAATTAGTTCTGACTACTAAGGCTGTTGGATCCATGACTGAGTTACATGTTGCAAAAAAATCTTGGCTGGAGACATGGATAGCTGCTCATACATGGAAGTGTGAATTATGTGTGTGAAAAAACACAAGGACTTTCTTTTAGTCTTTATGTATTATATTGTAGCATGTGATACCATATTAAGATGATGCTCTTTTGAAATAATTTTTTTTAAACTTTTGTTTCCCATTGGGCTATTAGAACAACCACTATGTAAAAAAAAGTTTATATTGAAAAATATGGAAACTGTTACTGTGTGCCTTGGGAACACGTAATGCCTTTAGATTTTTAACCCAGAATTCTGAAAATTTAAGTAAAAGCAAGGAGTACCTTCATCCATTGAAGTTACTTGCCAAAATCTATTTCCTGATGTTGTGTTTCCTACAAGTCCCTTATTTATCCATTTTTATGTATTTGATTCTGTAGTATGAATATAACACTTGGAAAAATGTCAGCTAAATGTCAGCAAAAGATTTTATACAGGCAAATAAAATACTGACAGTGTATGTGGTCCTTGATTTAATAATATCTCACATCATAAGTCTTTTATTAGCTAAGTCATTTTAGATTTTGTTCTTGTTAAACAAGTCATAATTTTGTGGCAAATGTGAAATTCATGTTGTTTTTGATACACATGGTAGTAACCCTGAGGTTTTTGTCTTTATCTCAGGAGATACTGTTTAGCTGTTTGCTGAGTATTACCGATCAAGTTTTGCTTCCATCTCTTTCTTTGATGGACTGCAATGCGTGCATGTCTGAGGAATTATGGGGAATGTTCAAAACTTTTCCATACCAGTACCGGTGAGTAGAATAACTTGTTTCTGTTCTTTGGAAGTGGCCTCTTATAAACCATGAATACTAAAAATAGTTTTCCTTTTATTTTTCAAGGTACCGTCTTTATGGGCAATGGAAGAACGAAACCTACAATAGTCATCCACTTCTGGTGAAAGTTAAAGCTCAAACCATAGACCGAGCCAAATATATTATGAAGTAAGTTATGTAATTCCATAAGTTATCAACTGTGATGCAGTGTATTGCATCTCACCAGCTGAAGGAAAAAAATACCTTGACATATACATTCCTTTTCTAATGACTCAATTTCATTGATGATCCTTGTTTGTAAAATATTTAATGTAGTATGCTTAAAAACTGTAAAGTAAGTAGTGAAATGGACTAATTTGTCACCAATAAGGGTATTTCATCTGCAAAATGACCCATAAAATGTTTTTTAAAAAGATTTCTATGCATATGCTGCTGTTGATGAACTGCTTTGCTTATGGGAATGTCTGAGCGCAACAAATTTTCTCTACGTATGCAGGCTCTTTAATCCCAACAGACTGAAAAGTCTTGTCCCAGTTTTTCTCTGTAGTTTTCATAGTAGAGCAGTAAATTGAATTAAATGGAAAGGTTTGTTTTCATCTTAAATTGTTTGAAGTTGCATGAAGATTTACTTTAAACGTGACATCTCAGGGATATGGATTCTTTTTGTATAGCTTGGGCTAAAAGCAAACTTGTTCTTTAATGACAAGACAGTAATTGCTACCTGGGCAAGACAGAATAATAGTTACTGGCTAAGAGACTTTAGTCTTGCAGATGTGAAATCTAGATAGGGTTATGATTCTCTTTTCTGACTTGGAGCATAGCTAGAGAAGACTGGAAGTTTGTTCCTTCTTGTACAGTGGATTTCTATTGGGCAGGTGAGCCACACTGCTGGCAGTTAAGATTGCTATGAAAAGCCAATAAAACTAAGGTACAATTGTTTGTGTATGATCGTTTTGGCCAAACTCTTTAAAGGTGTTATCCAATTTAAAGTAATGTTCCTTTTCTGGGTAGAGAATTGAGACAGGGAACTCAGATAATTTGGAAGTTTGAAGTACAATTTCTATAGAACAAATAGAACAGTGTAGTTCCCAAAAACCTTGCTACATACCAAAATCTCTGCAGATTCAGTTACAATGGATTTCTTCATGTTGGAGCTGTTCTTGGAAGATGTGTACAGAACAAAGACCACTTTGAAAATTTTGACAGAGTACTAGAAGTTGTGATAGTGTTGTACTGTTGTGATCACTGAGGCAGAAATGGTGCTTAAACATCTGTCGGGTGTGAACTGGAGACAAGTGAAGCTGAAATTGCTGAGGTGTTGCCTTTCTATTTCAATATTGATGTGTACAATTTACACTCATGGATCAACCTCAGATTTAGTGTTAAGCTTTTATCTTTATTAAGGAATGATGTGGAAGGCGTGGGGGGCTTTTTTGTTTTCAGTAAATAGGGTGATGAATGCTAAGTGACTAATCTGTGGCTAATTTAAATTTGCATGAGAAACTAACAGTGTCAAGGGCTATTTTTGTAAGCCGTATCCGTCCTGCTGACAACTTCAAAATGCAAGGTGCTCAAACTTGAAACTAGAATTCAGTCCATAGCAACACGGGGACAATAGGTTTGTTTTTATTTTCTACGCATTCTAGGACTATAGGCTTCAGATTCCTAGAGGAATAATATTTCTACGTTTAGATTTCTTAAAAGTGCATCTTCTGGTGAGGATTTAATCACTGCAGCTAATAAAGCTCTTCATTGGATCTAGCCTGTTCTAATATTCTTTTAACTTTTCCATTGCAATAAAAACGTTCTCTTTTACAGGCGTCTAACTAAGGAAAATGTGAAACCCTCCGGAAGACAAATTGGAAAGCTCAGTCACAGCAATCCTACGATTTTATTTGATTATGTATGTAGTTACATGTGTCTTAAAGACTTTTATCTGAACTCTAGATATCAGAGCATTGGAAAGCACCTGTGGTCTTAATGAGAAGGCAGTTCTATTTTCAACTTTTTTTACTTTTCTGATGCAAATTTTAAAGTGTGATAGTTTCTATAGTACAGCAAATTGAGATATTAAATGTTGACAATAGCCCTTAACTAAAACTGCACTGAAATTTTCATTGCTTCTGTGTACGAGTGAAATATCTGAGACAGCTGAGGTAGGTCTGAGGTACACAGGTGTGCTGATCAGGTTATTCAGGAATGATGCATCAGATTATTTATCTACCAGTTATTTGTAAGTTTAAGTATTAATTGTTTGTATTTAAGTATTAAGTATTTAACTTGAAGTTGTTTGTGTATAAATCATGTAGCAAAGAGCATTCTAAAATTTGATTAATACAGTTGGTGTTGTTTCATGAATTATTTTTTTTGGTAGTCTTAAAATAGCAGTAAGTTTCTATTGCTGCTTTCAACGTCTAGCATTTTGAGAGGTCTCAGAAAAAACAATCAGTGAAATGTTTTTGTGGTTTTTATTTTCTGATGGATTAAAAGTTAAAATTGTCCAATTTTAAAGAAAATGCTAATAGAAAATTGTTTTTTAGAATTTAGAGATGCTTTATCTCGTATTTTTAAGTATTTTGAGTAGGTTTTGAAGATGAGTGTCATTAAATGGTTTTGGTTTATTATGTGAAAGAAGGTATGCTGTTTGTTTTCCAGCTCAATGTGTCTTTTTCAAATTTTCAGATTTTATCACAAATACAAAAATACGATAACTTAATAACCCCAGTTGTTGATTCACTGAAATACCTCACTTCACTGAATTACGATGTCTTGGCATGTATCCTTTTATGTAAATTAATACATCTGGTACTGATTCAGTTGCAGTTATAGATTAATTAAATCTTTGTCAGTAAATACTGTTTGGTTACTGCTTTTTTCTGGAAATTTTAGTGAAGTTTTGGAATACCTTTTTTACACTTACAGGGTTACAGAATACTTTCTACTTGCTCTTCACTACTTTCATACTCCGAAAATTATACTTTGAAGTTGATTTACTGTTTTTGCACTGTTCTTGAAGGCGCAGCAAACCTGTAAATAATGGGTTAAAGATCTTAAGTCACCTTTTTCATGATTTTTTTTCCCACCAGAACTATATTTTAGTGGATCCCTTGTATCATGCTTGCTGTACTTATATATCATATTCATACGTTACAAATCGTGGAGCTGGAAAAAATGTCTGTATAGCTTTTGTTTTGACAAAATGAGAAAAAATATTCTCTTTAACTCCACTAAAGACTGTATCATTGAAGCACTGGCAAATCCCGAGAAGGAGAGAATGAAGCATGACGACACAACTATTTCAAGCTGGCTTCAGAGTTAGTATTTTTATTACATTAACATTTAATACTTCACTGTCACTATGATCTGCTATGCCGTTGATCATTGTGATTAGTCTTTCACTTGAATCTGCCAGCTATTTTTTTGAACGGAAAGCTGGCGAGTTTAATCAATGGAAAAATATTTTTATTTGTATTACAAAAAATTATATATATGCATTAAGCAAATACACATAGAACATCAGCAATGTATAACAAGATTCATTCACAGCTTCTGCTTCTCTTTGCTTTAGGTCTGGCTAGCTTTTGTGGTGCCGTTTTCAGGAAATACCCAATTGAACTTGCTGGCCTACTTCAATACGTAGCCAACCAGCTGAAAGCTGGGAAAAGGCAAGTCTTGCACAACTGATCTTCATATACTCCATTTTCACAATGTCTTTTTTGGATGTTTCTTCTGCTGATATACGACACTCAATTAGTAGTTACTCTAGTAGTGGTAATGCTCCATTTATATTACCAGAAGTGTTAAGAAATTTCAGTAGAGAAAATAATACGTTTGCTGGATTTTTCCGGTAATTGTATAGCTGTGCTGTGTTACTATTTGAAGCACTGGTCTTTTATCTGTAACTTATTTTAATAGTTTCCTTGCCTAACCAGGCAAAAAAAAAAGCCCTCCTGGTCTGCAATACTGTTGTAGAAATTATTGTACATAAAAAAAGGGAAAATGAAAACTAGCTATGATATAGAGGGATGCGATTGTTCAGACTTTAGATTTTTCTTTCCTGTAACGTCTTGTCTGTAGGGATCTTTAAAGATTTTTATAGTGTTTTAAATACTTTGATTTATGTAATGACTGTTCAATTGCTTCTTGGTATATCTATATTTATCAGTCAAATTTTTTTAAGGTTTGCAATTTGAGTCTTCCTTTATGTTCTTCTGTCCTTCTGCCATCATCACTTAGTATTACTGCTTCCTTATTTAATTTTAATGGATTATTTCTCATTGCATAGGTGAATATTGACTTATATTCTATTATGAATCCCCATATGCTTACTGAAAGACAGCAGGAGATAACGCAGCATGTTATTTTAGGGTATTTATATCGAGAACTCTAGTTTTTTCCCTTCCCTGCAAAGTAGATGCTTTTTCTCGTGCTTCCCTGTCCCCAATTTGTTTTGTGTTCTGATGGTGATACAATCACATTGAGCTACAGAAGGAGGGTAAGTATTATTTCTTGTCTTTACCAAGACTTATATATAAAGACTAAGTATTTAAAAAACAAACGCAAACCCAGAATATTAAAAAAAACAAAAAAAAACAACAACAAACAAACGTATTTATATATTAGTACTTCTGATGTTAGAAATAAAATGGATTTACCACTGTGACCAGTTCCATAGGACTGCAGTATCCAAGTGTTTGGATTAGAGTATATGCAGGTATTGCACAGTTCCTAAACAGAACGTGTATTTTTACTTGTTTCTCCAGCTATAAACAGTGTAAATTATTTAAATGCACAACTTTAAGACTGCATGGGTCAATGCATTTTTTCTAAGTAGGTCACAAATTTCAAAAGATAAAAAATACTGCTTATTTGAATGATTCTGAAATACCTGAACTGTACTTCTGTTGAGGATTAGTCATCGTCCTTAGAATTCATAGCATGGAATGAAGCCTGGTTGCTGGAGGGCATAATTATTGGAGTGTTTTGTACTTTCTTGTCTTAAATATCAGTTTCCTGTGTTCCACATCAGCTCCATTGACTAATTGTGCCAGTAAATTTCAAAACCCGTGTCATGTTGCAGAAATTTGAAAAAGAAAAATATCTGTGAATTCCATGTTCACAGTAGGTGAAACAATATAGATACAGTATGAAGCATGTAAAACAACAGAAAGAGAACAATGCATTTTTGAGTAATCTGTTGATACTTAAAGCTAATAGGACTACACTCAATATTTTCAAAAACAATGAAATCCCTTTTTCTTAAGGGACTGTAAAATTCAGCTCTTGAATGTTTGTGCTGCTTTAAAATAACTTTTAACCTGAATAGAGAAATCTTTGTGTGCTTATCATGCTTTTTCCCCACAAAAAACAGTTAAGATGTCATTTGGTTTAACATGCATCATTGTTGCTTTCTACTGTGTATTGAATGTCACAGCTTCCATTTCTTAAGCAATTTTTCTTGTTTTTATCCCACTTTTCTGTGCAGCTTTGATTTGCTTATTTTAAAAGAGGTAGTACAAAAAATGGCAGGGATAGAAATCACAGAAGAAATGACAATGGAGCAATTGGAAGCCATGACTGGTGGAGAACAACTAAAAGCTGAGGTGTGTTCATGTTAGGTTTAATTAATAATGGCTGTTGCTTGTTAATGGTGTTCCTGAAGACTCTTGATTCATGATCTCTGGCAGTATAGCTGAGAAAGGTGTTACTGCTGTTGTCTGAGACCTTCCTTCTCTATTGAGCTTACAGACCTTGCAGACAGGCAGCCAAGATAAAGTATATACAAGCCTTAGTTGCTGTGCTTCACAGCATCCCTGTATTAATGAAAGCAGCCTTCATTGTCTGCTGTTACAAGACAGACTGCAAATTACAGCAGCCAGTGAGCTTGTATGTTGTGCAGTCCTGCTGTTTTAGCCCAGTTCTGAGTGTGGCAACTCCCTGTTGAGTGGAGTAGTATCTTAAGCCATCTTAATGGTTCAAGCTGTTGCAGCCTCGGCTACGAAGACCTAGTTGAGTCTGACCTAGACTCAACTCCCTAGGCAGATGAATATCTAGAATAATAAATAAATTCTGAAGTTTCTGAATTGAATAATAGCTGTATTGAATCATAGGAGACAAACCTAGGTCTGCAACGATCTGCTCAAAGATGCTGTGTCATGATGCCCATGATAAAGTGGCATTTACTGTGTAGAAAACTAACAGCATGCAAGACATGTTGCTTATGTTTGTTTCTTATTCCAATACTATATTACATCCTGCAACACAGGATCCAAGGAGAATTTTTTATTGACACACAAGAAATTGTATCAATGTTAATTCACCAGTAATGTCATGATCAGAAGCATGTATGGTTTAAAATTGTAATTCGCTGCTTCAAAATTTAGGCAACTTTTTTTCCTGTACTGTGCAGGGTGGATACTTTGGCCAAATCAGGAATACAAAAAAATCCTCTCAGAGATTGAAAGACGCATTATTGGACCATGACCTTGCCCTTCCACTGTGCCTGCTTATGGCTCAGCAGAGAAATGGTGTGATCTTTCAAGAGGGAGGGGAAAAACATCTGAAGCTGGTGGGAAAACTGTATGACCAGGTAAGTTAAAAACATTTATAAGCCTTTTCTTTGGTAACCTCTAGTGTGTCAGCATTTGGTATCAGCACAATATATAAAAATTTTCAAAATTTGCAGTGATTTCATTGTTATAACACTAATGCCAACATAATTTATAATCTTTCTGAGTGAAAGATTGAAGTGTCCTTTGTCATAGAAAGTAAGGACTTACATTTTAAAGTAGGTTATAGAGTTTTTCTATCTTATTTTGTTAGAGGGATTTTTTTTTTTTTTTAAGAATCAGCCTGATTCCTTTGCTGCCTTAGGCAGTGGGAATGAGTTTCATTCTAGTAGAACAGAATGCTCTTACAGATCTGCTGACTCTTGTAAGGCTTTCCTTTAGGTGCAGAAAGAGTTGAGTCAGCATTGAGTGATAGAAGTATGTAGCATGGAAAGTTAAGCAGTTCTTCCCCCATGAGAAACTTCTTGGTGTAGTATGTGGTTGTAATCCTTGAAAAAGAAAAAGCAACCAAAAAAGCAAACAGACTTTCAAGACCTCCCTAGATTCATTTCCAAACAAAATCAAATTGTTCTCTCTTTGTGTCTCTCACATAGTGCCATGACACCCTGGTACAATTTGGTGGGTTTCTAGCATCCAATCTAAGCACAGAGGATTATATTAAGCGAGTGCCTTCAATTGACGTTCTCTGTAATGAATTTCACACACCTCATGATGCTGCGTTTTTTCTCTCGAGACCTATGTATGCACACCATATCTCAGTAAGTAAAGCTCTTTTTAATTTGTCTGCTGTTAGAGAGGCTATTCTACATTTTATTACTTTGTGTTAGGTTCCTGTGAAAGTTTGCTAAATAAAATATGCAAAAGCCTTATGAGGAATTATTTCTGTAAGAACAGATGAGTTGAAAGATGGTAACTTCATTGAAGAATGATAAATCCAGTAAAGGTCCAGTATGATATTCTTCACTTCTTTATGCACATAAATAAAATCTCTTATGTAAATCTTTCTTACATAGAAGAGCTTTTGTGAAGTTGAATGATTTTTGTGTACAGAGATTACAAATATTTACCTTTTGATTTCTATCCACAGTCCAAGTATGATGAACTAAAAAAAGCTGAAAAAGGAAATAAACAGCAGCACAAGGTTCACAAATACATTACATCATGCGAGCTGGTAATGGCACCTGTTCATGATGCTGTGATCTCTCTGCACCTTCCCAAGGTCTGGGATGATATCAGTCCTCAGTTCTATGCTACGTTCTGGTCTTTGACAATGTATGACCTTGCTGTCCCACATAGTAGCTATGACAGAGAAGTCAATAAACTTAAAGTCCAGATGAAAGCCATAGATGACAATCAGGAAATGGTATGTTTTGTACATTTTTATGCTTGTTTAACCTTGAAAGACTTATTTCATGAAATGCTATATTGAGACTTTTTTAATGACCAATCCCGTATATAAACAAAGAGCAACAGTCTGTTTACTGATACTGTTTCAAACTAGTACTTTTCAAAATGGCATTCCGAAGACATGATTATTCCACCTTGGGTAGTATTGGATATTAGTTTTTGTAGCAAATACAGAATTAAAAGTTATATGAATATTTCTGCATGCATGTGTCAGTGCTAAGGAGGAGGGTGTTATTTGCTTGTGATGATACCATTATTGATTGTCTGCCAGCAGGGACAAAACTTTTCCTGGAACTGCAAGTTATGCATGCACGTTATAATTTGTGGTCTAAATTTTACTTTCTTCCATGGAGTGAGGTAGACTGCGTGGAGGTGTGTGGGCTTTTTTTTTTTTTTTTTTTTTTTTTAAGATAAAAATCTCTGAAAAATCAACTACTGATTTGCAGTAAATGACAGGATATTGAAGTACCATATTGAGTTAAATCATTTAACTGTTGTTTCATCTATTTTATGTAAATAGATTTTTATGTTAAGCTTACCAAAGTGTAAACTTAATTCTGAGTAAGTTGGTCCATTTGGAGAGTTTTATTGTCACCTGACTCACCATTTTGATTTCTCAGTCATCTAATTTGACTCTTCCCTATAATTTCCATTTAAAAACACAAGAGTGGCTCCACTGAGTGAAAATTACTGGAAAAATCAGTCTTCTGGAAAACAATCATTGACACCTGTATATGTAGTTTAGGTGATCACTTTTGTCACTAGCTATCCAGTGTTCATAAATAAAATCAGGTGATTGTTAGAGCAGAACATTACTTAGTGAAACAGCTTTTTCACATTTTTTAGCACTACCAGGAATGTCATTGTTCTGTCTACAGCAAGTGTTAGTATAATATTAGATGAGTTTATTGATGTTTTATAGCCTCCAAATAAAAAGAAAAAAGAAAAAGAACGTTGCACAGCTCTTCAAGACAAGCTCCTTGAAGAGGAGAAGAAGCAGTTGGAGCATGTGCAAAGGGTTCTACAGAGACTGAAACTGGAGAAGGATAACTGGCTTCTGGCAAGTAAGTGTGTGTGGGGGACACGTGACACATTCTGGATATTTTTGTAGTCAGCACTGCCCCTAGAACTGAAAGCTTAGCTTGCACTAGTACTTTAAATGTTGATCTCTCTCTTTATGTTGAGGTCTGCCAGCAAGATAAACTTTTAGTTAGAATGTAGTATCTTTGTGTCCTTGCAAATGCTGAGTAGATGGTTTCAAGAAGATATTTCTTGCAATGTCGAGATGTCTTTTAATTTTGTGGTGGCTTAGAAAATATGAGCTGGACTGACTAGGTGTGATCGTATAGCTACAAGATGGTTTGCAGGTCAGTTTCTGCAGGTAGAATTCTACAGACTTAGTAGTATTGCAGGGAATAGGAACGTGAACTCCCAATGATTTAACTAACTTTGAGTGCTATGTTTAAGAACAATGTGTCAGTATTTGGCCAACAATATATATCCTATTCCGATGACAAGATAAATATTGTGTCAGTCTACTGGCAACATCAGATAAAACACCACCTGAATGTTTCATAAGGAGGCAGAACAAACTTATTTCTCTGAGAGCGCTTTGGTAGTGTTTCTTATGGATGAGGCATTACTAGTATGATTAACCCCAAATGTTTTCTGGTCATTTTTCTTCTCTGGAGGAACTTTTCATTTTTAAGCAAAAATGGTTGTCTGTCTGTCCCAAGGAGCCCAAGGATCCAGTGGAAAAGTATTTTATTGTCTAACTCATGCCAGATACACCTAAGCAATATAATAAGGAACTGTTGATGGTTACATCAAGAGAGATTCTTCTGTATAAATATTTAACATAGTGGTACAGAGAACTAATCAGCTACGTAAAATTGCTAGTTGAAAAATTACTACCTGACTGTGGCTTGGTCTAGAGTTGACTGCTACATTTGTCAATTTAAGGAAGTACCCAAAAGCATGTAGAAAACTGCACGTGTAGATACTGTGTATGTATATATAAACAGGTACTCTTAAAGCTAATGACTTCTGGGAGAGTAGATGTATACCTTATTGTTGGCTCTTGATTGCTCAAGCTTCAGCTACAAGTTGTTTTCTGAGATTAAGTGTGAGGATAGATAATTTATTTCAACGTGGAAACTATTGAAAAAAGGTATTTGTAATTGTGCTATATGAGGAAATTGAAAAATACATACGCTGTAGTACTATCACTTATTGACATTTGAAATCGTGTTTGTGTCAAGACTGACTCTTGTAGACACGTCTGATACAGTGGTTACATCACTAACATTAATTTTGGCAGAATAACTAGGCTTTTGTAGTTCTAATAATTAAACTAGCTATTCTGCTGTGGCTGCTTGCTTAACTTGCATTTAGATTAAAATTTATAGCTCATAGAACAATCAATTGTGACTTGTCATTTTTATTGAAAAAGCATCAAAGGTACTAAAATTTAATAAAATCAACTTTTTTTTTAGTTCCATAAAAGCTGACAGTTCTTTTTGAACAAGCTTTATTCCATGAGCACCACAGAATTGAAGCAAGTAATTTCTGGTTGTTAATGACTTTGGTTGTTACGATTTGTTACCAACATGCAAAAACTTTGTCACGGTGAGGGTGATGGAGCACAGGAACCCTGTATCTCCTTCTCTGGAAGGAGAGAAGAACTGGTATCTCCTTCTCTGGAGATACTCGAGGCCCATCTGGACACCTACCTGGACAGCCTGCTCTAAGGAACCTGCTTTGGCAGGGGGGTTGGACCTGATGATCTTTCGAGGTCCCTTACAACCCCTTCAATTCTGTGATTCTGGTGAATCTGTGACTTTGGTGCTCTGCAGCCTGTGCAGGATCACAGCATAGTGACATCAGTTGCCCTTACAAAGATCATGACTATTCTTCCTCTGAAGGCATTCTTTTACAGTCTTCAGTCTTCCATATGTTTATTTTCAGAAGATCTGCTGTAACAGCTTTTCTACACTTTCACATGTACATCAAACAATTAAAACCTTTTTTTTCTAAGTAGTGTTGAAAATGTAGTTATTTGGAGAATATGGATGTGCAATACTGAATTTACTGGGAAGAGTAGTTGTGCTAACCCATTAATCTACTGTTTTTCTTCCTTTTTCTCTCAATTTCATTTTTGAAGAGTCTACCAAAAATGAGACTATCACAAAATTTTTGCAGTTATGTATATTTCCTCGCTGCATTTTTTCGGCAATCGATGCGGTTTATTGCGCTCACTTTGTAGAATTGGTGCATCAGCAAAAAACACCCAACTTCTCCACACTTCTCTGCTATGATAGAGTAAGTAGCTAGAACTTCGTGTATGTGTATATGTATTTTTGTTATAGGTATGGAAGACTAGAGTCCCACCTGTCTCCCAAAAGAGATCTCAACAAAATCTTTACGTTCATTTAATTCCAAAATCTATGTGAAAATCAAAAGTTTATCTTTGTGCTTCCTATTCTACAAACAAAGCTTTACTAGCACTTCAGAAGATTTTCAATACGTTTTGTTCCTGGTTTATCGTAACGAATCTAGACTTTAAGAGCAAAGTCATTAGTCAAACACGTTGCGTACATTTTGCAGTCTTGCATTGATCTGCATTTCTACAGCCTTGTCCAACCTTCCTGTTTGAGCTCTGTGGCCGTACTGTTGCAGCTTTATTAAGCTTGCCCCAGGAAGTAGCATCCTTAAGCCTTCTGACAGACCCTCGTGACAGACATGGGAGTAATTTGTATCACTGCTGAAACATAGGAATACAATGCCATAGGGAGCACTTCTGATAGCCACAGTAGCCTGACTCTTGAGTCAAGCAGGGTGCTCAGGGGAGGTGCTTGTTCAGACATGTCTCACAGTTCATGTAGCCATTTTTTTCTCTTGTAGAGAAAAAAGGTGGTGAATTTAAATGGGTTAATCTTGCAGGATGCATTCAGCTCCAGTGGTACCAGCTGACTCTACTGTTTGCAGATATCAGAACCTTTCTGGCACTTCCTGCTGTTAAGAAGCCAGATAATTAAGCTAGTGCATCATCTGTGTATTTACAATAGATTGGACTATGAGCTTTGATTAAGAGGATTTCTATGGGACTGTGTAGTAAAAGACTGGTGAAGATAACTTTTTTATATGAGCATTCAATTAAAAAGTCTGTTTCTCTTTGAGTTGAGACTTGAAGTTGGGATCAGCTCTGATGTCATGGGTCCAAAAGAGCATTCTTATTCTGCTTGTGTTCTGTGTGTTTATTTTTTGCCTGTTCAACTCAATTAACAGTTTGAAACCGACACAGTTCCATGTCAGTGAAGACACTTTCCATGTGGAAAACTGTATCAGTAGCAGATGTATGCAGAGCTTAAACTCTGGACTTAAGTATAAAGGTCTAATAATTAAAATCTTGGGGGAAAAAAAAATAATACTTGATAAGCATCTGTAGACAAACCTACCTTTAATTTCTGAGTAGAACGTAATTTGGTTCAATCAAATAGCCATGGTTTCCAGATATTTCTGTGATATTTCTGTTATTTGACCTCCTTTATATTTAGGAAACAATTTAACAGTGGATTAAACGAGGGGAATTTGAATTTCTTGATGGTTCTTACTCCTTTGTAATTCAGTAAAGTCAAAGTAACTTTTCATTGCTACTATTTGCAGGTTTTCTCTGATATTATATATACAGTAGCAAGTTGCACTGAAAATGAAGCTAGTAGATATGGCAGGTTTTTATGCTGTATGCTGGAGACTGTAACTAGATGGCACAGTGACAGAGTCATATATGAAAAGGTATGTAAAGTTACTAAAACATTTTCACTTGTGAAAAGTGTTATATAACAATCACTTCTATAATTTGGCCCAATAAAAATGGATTTAGTGAAATCATTAACTTGCTTTAAAAACATTGAACAAAACAAAAACATAGTTTGATGACCTCACGTAAGAACAGTTTCTGTAATTAATGTCATTAAGTTATTTTTGTGTAGTGTCAAAAGTGAAGTTCCAACTTTCTCAAAGCCTGTCTTGAATTTAGGTAGCATATGGAAACCCTCATAATATTTCTTACAAAAGCTAGATAAAGTCCAGGTAACACTTTCTCTTGCCTACAAGTAAAGTTTCAACATAAATAAGCTTTTTTTAAAAAAGTATGCAAGCCTTGTAAAAAGTTTGTTCACGTCTTTAGCAGAATCAATAATCAAGAGCTCCAGTTATATTAACTTCTGCAGAATTCCTGTTTTTATGCTTACTGGAAAAAATAATATTTTTAATTTTTATTTTGTCTCTTGTGTGCATGCAGGAATGCGGTAACTATCCAGGCTTCCTAACTATATTACGGGCAACTGGATTTGATGGTGGAAATAAAGCTGATCAATTGGATTATGAGAATTTTAGACACGTGGTACACAAATGGCATTATAAATTAACTAAGGTAAATAAGGATGCTGAAAATCTCATGGTTTTTGGAAGTTTTAATGAAAAATATTGATTGCATTTAATTCGTCTTCTAGGCTTCTGTACACTGCCTTGAAACAGGTGAATATACGCATATCAGAAACATCCTGATTGTGCTGACCAAAATCCTCCCATGGTATCCGAAAGTGTTGAACCTGGGTCAAGCCTTGGAAAGAAGAGTACATAAGATATGTCAGGAAGAGAAAGAGAAGAGACCTGATCTATATGCATTGGCTATGGGGTAACAACACCTTACTTTAAGAAAGTGGTTAAAAGTGGATCATGAAAGGCTTCTAAAGACTTGGAACTGTTACAGTCCTAACACATTTGATTTTTTACCTTATCACAGAAGATTTTGCTATCCTGCATCTCAGGGCTGGCAGTGTGAATGAGAATTTTCATTTTGTGCTGGATGATCACTAATTCCTTTACAAGACTCTAGTAAAACACATATTATAGTAAAGATTTCCACTCACAAGAGCATAGTTTAATTGTAGAGAAATAATATAGCAGCAAGTAGATGTAAGGGAGAGTAAAATGAAGAAAGTCAAGGGTTGTTGTTGCAAAACTGCATAGATTTTGGAAGTTTACACAATTTGGAAGTGTTAAACTAAAATGCTTAATGATGGTTTTCATCTTTCTGTGATGAATACAGAATCATCCATGGATGCTTGAGGGACAGTTCAGGTTGCCCTTCTGGTGTTGTCAGTAGGCCATTTTTTGTGTTTGACAGCTGTATGTGTGCATGTGTGGTGGTGGTAGCAGCAAAGAGGGCTTCGAGGTAGGGCTTCTGTTGTGTGAGGGTTTTTCATTCCTATTCTTATTTTTTTGAGCTGATTGATAAAGGGGAAAAACCGCGTATCAGTTAAGAAAAACTGTGAAAAATAACAGACGAACTGTTAGATTAAATCCTCATTTAAAATTCAACCCATATTTTGCTTTGTTTGTGCATATTTAACAATCTGTGCGACTTGCAGCTATTCTGGGCAGTTGAAAAGTAGGAAGCCTTTCATGATACCTGAAAACGAATTCCACCACAAAGACCCACCTGCCAGGAATGCTGTAGCTGCAACAGTACAAAATGGGCCAGGTGGTGCTGGTATGCCTACATCTCTCACAATAAACACAGCTAAACTGGAGGAAAGCACTGCTGAAGAGACTGGTAAACAAACCTGATTTTTAGTAGAATTCCTTTGTTTGCAAACCTATTCTCTCAAAACTTGGCTTTTTAAAATGAAAGAAAAAAATTATGTGATGCTAAATAGGGTCAATGTGTGTTCTTTGGTTGGTTGGAGGTTGGTTTTGCGGGGGAGTTTTGCATCTAATTACCTATTTTGGCTATTAGCTACATGGCTTTTGCATGACTGTGCTTAGACAGTTGTTTCATTCAGTTAGACGTATATTGTTGAAATAAAATTGTTCTCTTCAAACAGAAAAACTAAAGGAGAAGTCTCAGGGTGCTGTGAAAGTTATTAATAAAGCTGCCAACACTACACCAAAGGTGACAACAAGCAATGGAAACAGTGCTTCTAATAGGTGAGAAATCCACTCCTTGATATTATCTGTCTTTAAACTCACAAACCTTTTCTTTCACGTACCATTTCTGCCAAAATATGTAGCTGTCCTGAGCTGATGCAATTGCTCAATGCATTCCATTTTAGTTTAATAAGGATAAACGGAGTAGTTACGCTTGCATGATGATTTTCTAATAGAGTGATAAAATAATGTGATTGACTGCTTTGGGTAATTCTATCAAATCATCAGGAGTAAAACATGATTACAAAACAAAAGCTTTCTATGTACCAATTGGTCTTTTTATTTTTGATGCAGCAAAATTATTAAGGAGAAAGATGATAAAGAAAAAAGTGGGAAGGAAAAAGATAAAGAAAAAAAAGAAAAGATTACAGCAGCCACTCCAGAGACAAAGGCACTTGGGAAGGATGGGAAAGACAAACCTAAGGAAGAACGGGCGAACAAAGATGATAAAGCAAGAGAGATCAAGGAGAAAACACCAAAATCTGACAAGGAGAAGGAAAAAGCCAAGAAAGAAGAAAAAGCTTCGAAGGAAGAAAAATCCAAGACAGTTGTTACCACTGTTGAGTCAAAGTCAGCTGCAGAAAAGGAGAGAGAAAAGGAGCCATCCAGAGAAAAAGATGTAGTGAAGGATATGAAATCCAAGGAAATTACTAAAGGAGGAGAAAAGATTCCAGTAGCTGGGTCCTTGAAGTCTCCTGTTCCCCGATCAGAAACATCAGAATCTGAGAGGGGTGAGTCTGTTGGTATAACTTCTCTCATTTTCTAGAACAGTAAGGACATGTCATTGGAAAATCACTGAAAGCCAACACCTCACACCCACCATGGTGAGAGAAAGTGCTAGCTATTATGTAGCCATGCTAGCAATGACTTGCAGACATCTTCAGTGCCTGAAGTACCTATTCAGGATATCTCCAAAATGAGAACTGCATGAATGTGTGAAGTTTCCCTTCAGTGATTGCTGATTTTCATTAAGCCTATCAGTTTGTAAATGTTTTGTGCTGACATTCACGATATTTTTGATATAATTCTAAATGGCCTTTTATTAAAATATATTTTATAACTATGACCTTAGAAATTTTGCATATATCCTGAAGAGTGTACTCAGGGTTTGATCTTAACTTCTGAACCGAAAAAAAGGGATGTAGAAGGTTTCCCTCCTTAAGAAGGACTTAGTAAGCCTTATTGATTCTTTCATATATTAAGGATTAATAAGATAAATGTTGGTATTTTAAGTTCCTCATAAACAGAGGCTGATGTTGAGTTTTATAATTGTATTGCTTTAGGCAAACCAAGTAAAGGAGGACTGGAATGCCTTCTATTTTGCTCAACTCTTCAGATAAAAATTTATGCAAAATTAAAAGCTTGAAATAAATGTAATTTTGTGGCAGTTTCTTCACATTTAACTTTTCCTGCAAGCTTGCATAACGAGGTCAAAGCATGCTGGTATCTCTAGGTAGCTTAAGAAAAAACTACACAGTTGAAAAGCTTGAATTGTAACTTAGATTTTGGTACTTCAGAGAGCCGTATTATTAGTTGTCTCCTTTTAAATGTGTTTAAATAATGTTGTTCTCTTCTTTTCTCAGAACAAAAACGCCGCAAAGTTGATACCCATTCTTCTCCATCACATTCCTCAACAGTAAAGGTTAGTATAGCCTGAGGAAGGCAGCGCCTATGTTAGGCTCACAAGTTTGGGATGCCAATGTCCGACTTCCTTCAAGTTTTGTGCCAAGTATACACTGGAGCCACTGGAGGTTTTATGTTGCATTAGAAAATGCATTCCTTTTCTTTATTGGCGGACTGTCTTTTTTCTATTAAAAAATATGTTTTTAATTAACCAAAGTAAAGCTTCAAGGACCTAGCACAAATTTTGTAAATAGTGTTTGGAAATGGCAAGAGAATTTTTACACAGAAGTGCCTCACTGTTTTAAGCAGTCAGTTTTTTTGGAGTGCAATGGTAGCTACAAGCAAAAGAGTCTTTGCAGCAGAATGGAGCATATTTTTCTGCACTTCTATTGAAGAATCTCTAGCACTGAAGATTCCTGGATGATACGGGATGTACGATACTTCTGAATTCATCAGGCTTCTTGATGAGCATCTTACCGATATGTGCCTTCTAAGGAGGAGTCTTGAAAGGAGTTCCATTTTAAAGTCTCCTTGGTGATCAGTTCTCCTGTAGTTGTGTATAATCAGTGAGCATGCAGCTTCTGTTGTACCTTCCCTTCGAGGTTTGTTTATTTCCAATGGGTTCCCACCATGTTGAGCCCTGCAGTACGATAAAACCAGATGTGGCAACCAAGCCTACTACCCAGCAAAGAGAAACCCCAAGCATTCAAGCGCAGCACAATACCTTGGGCGTAGCCTACTTGAAGACTCAGGGTAGCCATTCCTTGCTCCATATTTGTTTTATTTCTAAACCATCTATGTTCATGGAATCTTTGAATTTGCAGTACGTTGAACATTTAAAACTGTAAGTTACTAATACTTCATCAAGAGCACTGTGATGAATTATGTGGGCTTTTAAATTTCACCATCTTATCAACTTTAGAACAAGCTTTTCTTTTTTCTTTTTTTCCCTGAAGAGTACATCTTTTTCAATGTAAGAATTACTTAAAAGATTTAGGCTAATTTTGGAGATCTCAAGTTGCTTTTATTAATTTTGAGGAAGCAGGTGACAGTGATAACTACTCAAAATGTAATTAGTTTTTCTTGTCTATTTTTATAAATGGGCAAGAAAAGTTGTTGTGGAGTAACTTCTGTCACATTTAACTGAATGTGGAGAATATGCAGGTTTAAAAACCTTTTAAGCCTATTTCAATTGTGGTTCAGCAGTATTAAAGCAGTAATTAAGACTTTTTTCTTAACATTTTGTCATGGTGGGAGAGTGGTTTTTCAGTGTTTTATGGAGAATTAGGTATAAATACATTTTGTATTTCACATAAGAATTGGGTCTAGAGAGTAGATATGTCTTTTTTTTCTTCTTCCTTTTTAAGAAAATATTTTAGTTCGTAGATTCATTTGGTGTGAAGTATTAACATGAGATTTATTCCAGAAGGAGTAGCTGTTTTTTGTTTCGAGGGTACGACCATGCTTCCCAAAGTTCCTCTGGTTTCTGAAAACTATTCCAGCTTACGTGTCATCTCCATTCATTTTCTACAGGACAACCTCAACGAACTCAAGGACTCTTCAGCAAAGGTTTGAACCTTTTAGACACCACCAAAGTTTACTTTCATGTTTTGTTGCATAGAAAACACAGCCTTGATCTTGGGGCAAACCATATCTGAAAACTCAAATTTCGTTCCTGTAAATACTAGTATAGTAGTGGAGGGAATTTTTTCCAGTTTGCTATGTAGAACTTCCGTACAGGAGAGAAGGAGAGTTATTGTGTGAAAGCAACATTAAGAAAAGTCCCTGAATTTAACATTCTCTCAATATTTCGAAGAGATTTTATTTCATAGCTGACAACTTCTTCAGTTTTAGTTTGTAGAAAGGAATGAAAAAGAAGCACAACTGTCTTTTGGCTTCACTTAATTCCAAACAAGTAAGCAAGATTACACATCTGAATAGTCAGTTAAAACTGCAAAACAAAAATGTTGGCTATTTGGATATTCTGAACAGAACAAACGTGTTTTCTGGTCCTCACTGATACTTGCACATTTATAGAACCCTCCTTATGATTAAGCCTTTTATTTGTCTCAAGAGGTAATAGAATAGTTAGAATAGTATTTCTTTTTTATCAGTATTAAAAAAAAAAACCAACAAACAGTTATTTTAAAACAAAAAATACTTGAGAATTATCTGTGGAATAACAGTACTCTTTTACCTTGCAACTGTTATGTTATGCTACTGTTATACTGTATTTCTAAGCATCATAGGCAACCTCTTAAATTATTATCATATCTGTTTGCTTCCTGTAAACACACTTCAGATTCAAAAACTTATGGGAACACATACTAAAAATGCTTTCAAGATTTGAATAATGTTTTAGAGTATTAAATTTTTAGGTAGATTCTGCAACTAATATGTTGCTTTTATTTTAAAGCTCAACCACTTACGTAGTGACAGTAACAAATACTGTGAACTTACCAATATATCGAGAGCTTTCTGCTGCTTCTTTTTGAACACGTTTAATACATGTTTAATTTTATCTGACTAATGGTTGGAAATGGATCAAATCTTCCATAGTTGCTGTTAAGATTTTAGCTTATGAAGTCAGTATCAGTATGTAAATAGCACAAATGCTTATCAGTTGGAAAACGTTGAACACTTGAGCTTTCTGGATAACATGTAGGTTTATCTAGAATTACATGTATTTACTTAATATATGTGATTCTAGATAAATCCATCACATTTTTGTATTTAAAATTATCAGTTCTATTCTGTATTATACACTGAACTAATGTTTTAGTTGTAGCTCCCTTTTGTGAAACAAAGTGTTCAGAGCACTTTGTGTTTTAATTCAAAATAGCTCTGATTTTTATAACCAATACTTGCTAGCTTTTTAAAATTGAATCTTTCCAGTGCCATCTGCACCTGTTTATATGAGGAGTCCACCTAGGAGGCATCCTTTGATTCTTAGACTTTAAAGTTGATGAAATTATAGTGTCTATAGGTTAAATATATCATTGTATATTTATAACTTTAAAATTAGAAAAAAAATTGACATTTGTTTTGTACTCACATTTCTTGACTATGTTCCCCATATGTGGTGTAGGACAAGTGTTCTTTACTGCCACGTACCTGTCTGGGGAAAAGGATGTGATACTCAGAAGCTTGTAAGATTTCAGAGTTCTGCTAACTCTCAGTGGAAGCTGAAGTCAAGTGCCATTATGTACTTATAGGCTTTCTTTATTCCTATCTTTGCCTGACTTTTTGGGGGGCAGACCTTAAAGCGTTGTCTTACATTGCAGGTTATAAAATAAATGCTGCCAGACTTGAGTTAGGTTTGTGTTATTCTTGTTTTGGCCTTTGCCCAAGTTATACAACGCATGGCAGTGCCCCAGATTTGATGTGGTTTCAGCTAACAGCATTTCTAGAAGCAAACTGATAAAGCTTGACAAGCCAAATACATGTTTTTGTTGTAAGGAGAGGTGGAGGGAGTAAAATTTTCCAAAACTCTGCATTGGAACAGTAGAAGAGCAGTGGAATCTGACCTGAACAGCCGTGTGAATGTAAGAAGCAGAATAGGAGGAAAGATGAGTGTTTACTTACATGGAAAGTATCTGTGGTAGACAGCTAAGTGGGGCTGCTTAGAGAAAACGTATTTGCCAAGTTATGTTAAAAGGTGAAAGCAGACAAGGGAGCAAGGATAAATTTGTGGAATAAATATGGTGGGGAGGTGACAGGTAAAAAAAAAAAAAAAAAAATAAGGGGAAAACACAGAAAGGGATACTGAAGGCTCAGTCACTGGCATAGAAAGGTGATAACATTCCAGTAAGTGATAAAAGGAAAAAGGATGCAACACTGTTGGTGTGCTTTTTACCAAAACTTAAGGTTACTGGTCTGAGGTTACTCATTTATCAGAACTGTAGAAGGACAGGATTAACTTAAAAACAAAATTATTTGAAATTGTGTGTTTTGGTTAGTTCTAATGGATTCTAGAGTGTTCAACTGATGCTACTGTGCTTCTTTTAAAGATGCTACTGTGATTTTTACTCTTCTCTCTGTCCCCCCTCTTGCCTCACTAAGTTAATGTTACTGTTAACATTACTTCTTTCATGAAGCTGAATATTTATACATTTTACAGTTTATTAAAATTGGTTAGAAGAGAGTGCAGTAACAATCTAGAACACATTACAGAGCTAACATAAAGAATTTTGTGTTCAGCTGCTTTTATCATTGGAAGTTTAAGGTGGAGTTTTGTATTACTTTAGCTGAAAAACACATTATTTAAAGTTGTTGTAAATACTTTCTGGTTTAAGTTTATTCTCTAAAAATGAATTAGAACCTGTCTAAGAAACTGACTCCATTCATTCATTCCAGACAGAATTGCAAGTGCTAAGTCAGTCCATGAATCTGCATATCCTGTATCAGCAGTACTGCTGATTTGTTTTGATGTATCAAACAATACTGGTAAACAACTTTGTGTCTATTTAATATATGTTCCAGTTAAGTGAAAGGTTTCTTGAATTTTCAGTGCTGAGAAAACAAAGCTGTATATTAAATTACATATGACTGGTTTGAAAGTGTCTTCAATCACTTTTCTAATCAAAGTATTAAGTTTTGCTCTTTGAGCTATGAGTTATGTTAGAGTAAGACTTTGCGTTCCTATGCATCTAGGAATATATATATATTAATATTTGGTGATATTGCCTTAATTTAACAGCACTACATTAACCACACTACTCCAACACTGTCCAAGAGTAAAGAGAGAGAAGTGGACAAGAAAGATTTGGACAAATCAAGGGAAAGATCCAGAGAGAGAGAGAAGAAAGAGGAAAAGGACAGGAAAGACCGAAAAAGGGTTGGTGAAACTTCTATGAACTAGTATAGAAAAAGTTGGTATATACTTGGAAAGCTTACTTATTTGGAGTTCATGCGGTAATAATCGGTGGTGTAGCCTGTGCAAGTAGAAGTGGTCCATATTAGGGTTGTTTTCTTTTTCATTGCATTTTCAAAGGTAGGCTTAGAGTAATGCATTCAAAACTTTTTCCCTTCAAAACTTATCTCAAGGTAGCTTAAACAAGCTGAAATAACTCCATTACTTTTTAACTATTCAAAAAATAGTACTTCAAAATAACACTATTAGCAGGTGCCTACTTTAGGAGTATGCATTGATCTACTAATATCTGTGTATTTGGTGCCAGGATCATTCAAACAGTGACCGAGAGGTACCACAGGATTCAACTAAACGACGCAAAGAGGAAAATGGGACAAGTAAGTATTCTGTTTTGTGTTTGTATGTGTATTAAGCTTTTTTATTTGTTGTGAATTAAAACTTTTTGTTGCGTTTTTAGCTGGTTCTTCAAAACATAGCAAAAGTGAAAGTCCTTCTGATTCTCCTCGCTCAAATGAAAAAGAGAAGGAGAAGAGCAAATCAAAATCTTCAGGAAAGGAAAAAGGTGATTCAATCAAAGCAGAAAAGATGGAGAAGAGCTCCTCTGGTAGCAAAAAGGTAAAACAAGCCACTATCATTTAGATTATTTGGTGGTGGTGTTTCTTGCTTGTTTCATTTGGGATTTTTTTTATTCTTCATTTTTTGTTGGTTTCAATGGAATAAGCTCATTCTTTTCACTCCATTATAATGCTGTTTTATGGCCTAATAAAATACAGTGTAAATATGTAGGAAAATGCTTCTGGAATTTCTGGTGCCTTTTGGCTCTAAATATTTCAGTGGTCGCTCCTGATAGGATAAATTAGGGGAATAGTTCTTGATATTAGCCAGGAAAATTCAGAAATTGCTAGAGTATCCGAAACCTAAAGTGCATTTTCAGACTGGTTTGGTGAGCAACTATGTAAAAGCAAGTCTCATTTAAATATAAACTAGTTTGCTTGTATTCGTGTTGTCAAGTACGTGTATTAAGGCTTTATGAAATCAGGTAAGTATGTAGTCGTCATATTTACATTAAATAATAGTTCCTAGTTGTAACTCTTCAGTGATAGAGATTATCATTGAGCTGTAAGACAGTTAAGTAAATCTCAAATCACAGAGGCTGACTATTGTCATTCTGACTGGTGATTTTTTAACCTATGTGACTAATTTAATCCTTTTAGTCAGACTGTCTAGTGTATATTCTAAACTACTTCCCATTTGTTTTTTTTTAAGGAATCAAGACATGATAAAGAAAAAACAGAAAAGAAAGAAAAACGAGAGAGTGCTGGAGGGAAGGAAGAAAAGAAACAATATCCTTTTACATGTCAAAGTTACAGGAAGGATACAGAAAAGTAGCTTCCTTTTTATTATATGTAATGATAAATATATATATGTATATTTTTCCTTAATCCTGAATTTACTCATAAATCATCAGACAAGCACAGATAATGAAGAATGTTCTAGTCAAGGTAAAAAAAAAAAAAAAAGTTTACCATGTTTGACTTGATAGCTCCTGAGGCTCCTATTGATTGGTAAAGGATATACACATAAAACAGCCAGTGTGTGAAAGGGCTGAAACTACAGTTTTTAAAAAGTCTGTCCTAGAGAAATAGCTAAATAGCTTTCCCTGTCATCAGTGTAGAGATTGAATAGATGCTCAAACTCATTTGGCCCCCCAAAAAAGGGGTCAGGTGGGATGGGGTGTTTGACAGTGTTGGGTGCAGTTGCATGTTTGGCACTTTTTCCAAGACCAGTTGCCATACAAAAACAAGCATGAATCACTGTGATCCTGGTAGTCTTGCTAGTCTACTTGTTGATTAAGAAGATCTTTGCCTAATGTGTTGGAAACTTAATTTTTTTTATTCTTTCATTCTTTCATTTTATCTATACGGAGAGCAATAACTATTAAACCAAATCGCTATATAGTATAGTAAGTCAGTTCTTCATCTCCACTTAATCTTTGTAATTTGATCAGAACTGAGGAAGAATAACATTTTCACTTATTTGCGGAGGGAAGTGCCCCACTGAATTTAAAATTTGTTCACTTCTAATCTTTCTGCATAGACCAGTGGGTGACCAGTGTGTTTATGTTGGGTAAATCTGAAAATAATTACTCTTCAAAACTATGGATATGGCTTCTATTTCCAATTTGTCCAAATGCTTTATAATTCCTATTTGTTCTCTATTTAGAAGTGATGAATTGTTTCTACTTCATTTGTCCTTGTGTCTCCTTTGAATACTCAAGAACCTACAAACTAAATTTCACCTAAATTTTTAATTCACTTGCGTATCTTTTGCTATTTGAGCTATTTGCTATTTGAGCTATTTGCTCAGAGTAATATTGTTCTGATTAAAGAACAACATATAAGGCAGAGATTTTTCTTATTAAACAACCTTTTTATATTTAAAAAGTAAGCCAGGGAGATCTCTTGAGAGGGGTGAAATACTGGAACAGGTTGCTCAGAGAGGTACGGGATTGTCAGCTTGGAGGGTATTCAAAACCTGAATGATGAGGTCCCCTGCAGGAGAAGTACAGCTGTGCTTTGCTTGGGTCTTAAAAAATAAAACAACGCTACAACAAACAAAACCCCAAATCAAAACAGTTCAGAGCAGAAGCTGTGCAAGGATGGCAAATGAATTTTGCTTTAGACATGGAAATACAATGTTGCAGGAAAGCTGCTTTCTCTTCTCCAATATGCAGCTTCAGTAGGGGAAGAACCTTCGTGAAATCTTCTGATTGTCTAGAAGTGTCTTCTGAACTTGGCTCCACAGTTGGATTGTTGCCTCAAAGAGGGATTGGAGGGATAGATTATTTGGAGAAAGGATCTTGATCATTTGACATTCCTTTGCCACTGAAGTCCAAGGCAAATGTGTGGAGGAGTTTTGTGTAACAAAGTTTGTACCGATACTTTACACTCTTTGGAGGGGATCTCAGACGTAGTCATTTTCTTTAAATGTTATTTTTTGTTGTATTTATTAAAAAAAAAAAAGGGCGGGGGGGGGAGTGCTTCTTGGCAGATGAAACTCATTACTGAGGACTTGCAGCTTCTTCAACAGAAACGTGAAGTTTTACCTTGTCCAGCAGTTCAGTGTAAAGGGAGGATTGTAGTTGCTTAAAAGCACAAGTGTTTTTTAAGTATTCGTGACTTAAACAAATGCTTAGGTGAATGCAATTGCACATTGAAATTCATGTCAAGCATGCAGTGGGCTAGCCTGGAGCATCTGGTAGAAAATACTGACAATACCCTGTAATTTGTATAGCGAAGTATGAAAAAACACTCTTTGTAGCGACATGGTTATGGAATCTAATCTCCTGCTCCTGTTTGTTAAATCTCTTATAATATTCTGCCTCATGTACAACATCTGATAAACTGCGTTTATTTTAATTTAGATATAGTAACGTTTTGAGGAGGTTGTACTTCTAAAACAGTTTTCACCTTGACAGATGACTACTTGTTTCTTATTCATCTTTAAATTAGTATTTACACTGTATTCAGTATTTACAATGCAATGCTTATATTAACATAGTTCTTCTTATGGAATAAACTGGAATCATGAAATATGTGACTGAAAATAGTTTCATTTTCTCCCTCATTCTTTGAATTGTGAATGGAACAAAATGTGAGATGGGTATTCATTTAAACAGCATCTAACTCCAATTGTGTTATTTTCACTTCATTGTAGGTGAGCTTAAAATGGCAAGATATCCAGCTGTGACCAGAAATGTATTTTCCAGAGTGTAGATTGCACAGAAATTTGTGAATGAAGAGGACCCATCTGCATCTCCTTAAATTATTCAGTTCTCTGCTTTATTACCCCATGCTGAAGATTTAATTGTTGAGTTGTACATTACTGTATTTTAACTTGTTGCTTAGTTTCTTACACATTTATTTTCAGTACCTGGCTGAAAGTGTTACCTATTCCATATTTTAGCACAATGTGCTGCAAACAAACAGTTGCCATAGTGCAAATGAGGTTTCATGTGTACAGAGTTCCACTTTAGGTTGTCTAAAATACTGCCTGAGTTTAGTAATTCTTTCAATCTGAAATGCATTCTTTTAGATGTTTGAAAACCACAAATAAACAGTTATTGAACCTTTTTGAATTTACCTCATTTAAATTCAGTTTTTATTTATTACTTGGCCTGTTTTTTAATATCAGTGACTAAAACAAATGAACCAAGTGGGAGCACTGTTTTCATGCAATGCTTAGGAATTATTTGTATATTATGTGTACAACGTTGACTTGTTTAAAAAGAAACAAAGAATGAACCCTATCCCCTCCATCTCAACCTAAACCTGTGCTCAGTTGTCCCTTGCCACACCTTTTGTTTGTCATGCTGTTTTTAGATTAATTGGAAATGCTCTATTCAAAACTGAAATAAATTAAATTTCAATTACAGCTACAGGAGCTTTTTATCGCTGAACTTTAGTCTGAAAAGTTTCACAATGACATTTTTAAAAAAAGAAAAAATGAAAAATTTTTTTATCTGCTGAATTCTACCAGTGTAACCTTTTTTCTAAATAAACAATAGTTTTCTCAATGGGTCGTAAATCATTGTGTGTGGTTGCTTTATTACTTTATGTACTCTTACAAAAATTTGATACTGGAGTTGGAATTGTGGGAGGGTATTTTCTGCCTTAGCTTGCAAGTCTTCTGTACTTGCTGGCTGATCATGTTGAAAGAGTTAATTATATAGTATGTCAACAAGCCAAGCATGTCTGCCTACTGTAAAATGACAAATGTGTTGAGCTTCCTGAAAGCATTGCAGAAGGCTAAGATTTGCTTTTGTGCCTTCAGTCAAGTTTGTATCTTTCTCTTGAGATGTTTGTCTGTGATCCAAAGCTCACTAAAATCTTTGGTGCTATTGTATTCTTTTCTAGGTTTCCTGATAGAGTCAAAGTATACTGGCTTTAATATGTCTTTAGTTTCAGCAGTTTAGTTTAATACCCAACAAAAAAAAAAAAGGGGGGGGGATGTCGCCTGACTTCTGACATAGCATGGTAGGTCACTTTGATACTGCTCAGATTTTCACCTGGGTAAGAACCTTCATGTCTAGAAGTCTTCAACTTTGCTTTTGTAACTAATTTTTTGTTCCCTGAGGCTGTGGATTTTTCTTAAGTAAAAATGATGAATAGCTTGTTTAAACTAGGAAAATGTGGATTGCAAGATAAATATAAATTTGTATTATTTGGAGAAGAGGCAATTCCTATCACAGAATCACAGAATTTCTAGGTTGGAAGAGACCTCAAGATCATCGAGTCCGACCTCTGACCTAACGCTAACAGTCCCCACTAAACCATATCCCTAAGCTCTACATCTAAACGTCTTTTGAAGACTTCCAGGGATGGTGACTCCACCACCTCCCTGGGCAGCCTGTTCCAGTGTCTAACAACCCTTTCAGTAAAGAAATTCTTCCTAACATCTAACCTAAAACTATGTCTTTCCTGAATGCATTGCTCACTATTTAAAGTTTAAAAAGGTGTAACTGGAAGCTGAGCTTTTTTGCCCTGGGCACAGCAGTTTAAATACCCGATGAATGGGTATTCACTGACAAGCAGGAACTGCTGTCATAGCTAGATTCTTGGTAAATTTTGGAGGTGGTGCATCCATTTTACTTATTTTTACAGCAGATTCACGCATGGGACTGACTGAAACTGAATGCACTTCTGTTTGCAGGAGCATTGTGATGCAGCTTTATGTAAACCCTAGCAAAGTCCTTTGCTTCTGTAGTCAGTAGCTATGGTAGAACAAGATGTGCTGTCCTCTGCTCACAGTTTCACCTTTTGGTGACGCTTAAATATCACATCAGTTGAACTGGAATACCACACTGCATGATGTAGTTCCTCTTCAGCCGTTAGGCTTACTGTATCTTCTGTCTCCTTTTAAAATCCTGCTTCTCATCCATTTGGTAAGGATCTGCTGCTGTCTTTTCAAAGTTTTTGCAATAAAAAGGTGTTGGGCGTGAAGAAGAAGATCTGCTGTTAGTGGGAGATACTCAACAAGACTGAAATATTAGCAGGACCATAAAACATGACAGTCTTTGTCCTCATGTAACTTCAGAAGATGAGTGGAAGCATCATGAGCTATCACAGTTGCTGCGCAGAGGATGGAGTGAATTTTTCACCTATTTTTAAAAGGCTTGTTTAAATTTTAGTAGTTATTTTTAGAAGATGTAGCTATGCCAGTTTAAGACCACTTCCTTAGAGGAGGTCTTGGAAACTAAGTAGCTTGTAAGATTTAAGTGTTATAAAGAGGTGATCTTGACAAGACCGAAATTCCTCATGAGTACAACTTCCTCTGGGCCTGATACATCCTCTTGACAATTGTATCAATTGTATTGACAGTCCTTTATGGATTTCATAAGGAGTGTCTCCTTTTTATGATCTCTAACAAAAGGGTAAGGATGATCACATTTTTTAAGGTTACAGATTTGGACTGATGAGCAGAAGATTGTGGGACTGCTGTGGTTTGTATTACTGCCAGCCATGCTCCATATCAATTTCTGCCTTTATTCTGCTTACCTTTGCTAAGCAGTGTGTTTATGGCAGCAATGATTCTCGTAACTGCTTCTGTTGGCCCTGTCCTCTGACAAAGAGGTTCCTTGATGCTTATTACTGAAAGTGATACAAAACAACTGAAGTTAATGCAGGGAAATGAATCCTTGCCGAACACCCTTGGAACACAGTTTGCTCACAGGAAGTGTATACAAGTCAACTCTACCAGAGTAAACTACTTTTAATGATCTGTCTGAGAGCCATGCTTAATAGAATTAAATGCTCAATACTCTGTGAGCTGTTATATTAAAAGCTCATAAGGAATTATGAATGATATTAACTTGCAATTTTAAATGATTAATTTTTTTTTTCCTTTAAACTGTGGTCAACTGCAGTTATTCTGTATGTGGCATGTCACACCTGTAGTGTTTTTTTTCCTGCCCTGCTCTCCACCTTGTCCAAAAAAATCATATGAAGCTAGGTGAAAGTATTTAGAGCTCTAATTTCTGAGACACTACTTGTTCAAGGAACTACATTGGGAACTACATCGGATTGTGTTTGCTTACAGACAGGATTATGTCTGTGTGCCTTCAATAGCAGACCAAGTGGATGCAGGAGGTTTGTGTTACCTTGAGAGGCCAAGTTTCTGTGAAGTTCTGTCGGGGTGGTTCAGAATTTGCTTACATTGACAATTTGAAAGTAGTAAGAGATGTAAGGCATGTACTGTGTTAAAATAATACTATGTTTTACAGCATTGGGGCCAGTAAAACTGCCTTGTGAGTTGCTTTAACTGGTGAGCAACTATTGCTGATCATTCCCCTCATTCCGACAGGATCCTGCATGTGCAGGCCTTGGTTGTCGGTGGCCATTATGCTATGAAATACTTTCAGCAAATCATTAGTGTAACCTATTTTTCCCTTTCCTGAATCAAAGCATGCATTAACTTCTCTGAAGAGTGATTGCTACTGTTTTGTGTTTCACATATTGAAGCTCCATCAGAAGGACAAAGGGACAGGCAAGCCTTCCCTTTTGTGCCCAAGCCACAGTGCCAGGTGGGCTGCAAGCTCCTGTGCTGCTGTTGTGCTTCAGGCTCATCGCACAGTGGCAGTCACTGCTCCTGACCTTTTAAAACAGGAAGAACATTTGCTTTTTCTCCATTAGTTCACAAAATGTGACACGTGTTGGGGGAAAATATTACACTGGCAACATAAGGACTGTTAAAATAGCTGCAAAATAGTAATTTTCCCCTTCTAGACTTTCTTTCCTTTTCAGTTTAAGTGTCTGTGCCCAAGTGGTGAACCTGGGTGTTTTCAGAGGTGATGGGGAGCTGGGATTTCCAGGCTGGAGTGCCTGCTACTGTTGATACAAAAGCAGATAGGAGTGAGAGGAGACTGAGTATGCACCTGCTTCAAACCACTGCTTTGCAAGGAGTTGTAACCTAGACATATACTTATATTTTTTTTAATTGCAAAAGAAGATTTTGGCCTACAGGCACTGTCCACAAAGAAAATTGTTTTATTCCTGAGAGTGTATAGAAATGCTTCTTACATTGATTTAACATTAAAAAAAACAAACCTATAGCTAATAGAATATTTGCTGACTGCAATGGTAAAAACCAGACCTTCTTGCAACAAATATTAATACTATTAAACCCAGGAGCTTACTTCTCTTTTAAATATTGCTTTGTTGTTTTTTGTTTGTTTTCAGTATAATCCATAGAACTTGAATCAAACGTGGTGCATCCCTGGTGTTCTGTGAAGGTCAGTTTGTGTCTTCAGTCACCTGGGATGTGGGACAGGCAGGTGGCATCTTTGTGGCTCTACTTGAAAGCAAAGATTAAGAAATTGCAGTGCTTATAGATATCATCAGTTAAAATTTAGTGGTTAGAATTGTCCTTATTAACTAGAGGTTATTTCCAAATGAATCGGAAAGACTATGAATCCTTGTCCCTTGTGCACAGAAGACACAAGCAAAGACACAAGCACATGGGAAAGGGAACCAGGTAAGGATTACTGGGCTAATTAGAGGTGAGGAGGAATTATTAAAAAAGAGAGTAACAGAACTAAATAGGCACTTTTAATTGACTCATTAGGGTGATATGAAATGAAATACTTCCATTGCTGTCACTCCACTCCTTGGGATGTGCACAAATGCAAACAGGGTCAGGATTTGGCCTGCTGGTTGTGTAAATGACACCAGCTGGGGATGTACCAGCTGCTGTGGGGAGCTTGTTGCACAGAAATGGGATTAAGGCTGTGGAGAGAGGTGACACCAGGGTCTGAGTGTACTGTGGTCTTCAGGAAAAACAGGAGGCTGCCTGTAAGCTCAGGCACTTAAAAATGAATTGGAACAGTTATTTATACTTCAAGCAGCCAATGTTTATCTTGCCACCTCTGGTACATTCTGATAGCAGTGGCAGTGAAGGCTGTGGGACAACAACACTGAACCTGCCCTTGGGTGCTAAGGACAACAGGACAGCAGCACCTAAAAGGGATGGGAACCACTGCGCTTCCTGAGTGGCGCACCCTACATTGTAGCTAGAGAAAACCTGAGGAAAAAGTTGTTAAAGCCCAGTTTCAGCGTGGCAGGTCTGATGTAATATTCTAATTGCACTGTGTAATCCATGGTGTCTGTGAGAGGTCACAGCTTCAGCTACTTTATAATAAGCCATTTTGCTGAAGATAGCAAACTTCCCTTGTTTAAAGGGCAGGAGAATATTAAATAAATACCATTTATATTTATTTGTCTCAGCTCATTAATTTTGTAGGTTTTTGGTAATTAGCCTGCTCAGCCCATATTTGGAATTCAAAACCAATATTTGCTGAAGAGCTTTGCATGACATTAAAATACGATCCCAGCATTTACACAACACTCACCTCGCCCTTCCAGCTTCAGTCCTGGTCTGTGTTGTTGAGGCAGGGTGGGTGCAGTGACTTGGTGGAAGGGTGCTGAGAGCTTGATCAGGACAGCTCCCCCTGCCCTAAGGCCTCACTCCCCAGGGAGCTGCCCCCCTTGGGCTATGAGCTGGGTGAGGAACCCCAGCTCCTCCCAGCTCCTTTGGGGGCTACCTGGCCTTGTGAGTGGTGCTTCCCAGCCTGGGTGGCCACTGAATGTCAGTGTTGCTCCAAACAACTAGAGTGACCATGTGCAGGCAAAGCCTCTCAGCTTCCTCAGTGTTTGTGATGTGGTGGCAGGGACCTGGCCACTGTCCCTCACTTGTGCTTGGGGCCTTGAATCCAAACCTGTCACTGCTGGTGAGCAGAGAGCAGGCAGTGGCTGTGTAATCAAATCCTTGCTTTGTATCATACATTTTTCTACTGTTTACAGCATACCAACCATTGTCTGCGTGCTTGTTAATTGGTCAATTACTTTATTTATATGCTGAACATTACCTACTGCACCAGTCATTACCAGCACTGTGTCTGGGGTTTGTATCACATGTTTAAAAGTTTTATGTACCCTACCTGGGCCTGCTTTTGAGGCCACAGGTGCAAGTGCAGGCCTCACTGCCCCCTGCTGTGTCTTCTGTTTTCTGGGCCTTTCTTAGAGCTTTTTCCCTTTGGCCTTTTTTTTGGTTAGCACTGCTGACTTCAGCTCCTCACTCCTGTGAGGAAACCAGAATGAGGTAAAACCTGACCCTGCAGCAAAGCAAATGTCAGTTGTTTCCTGGGGCAGGCCTGGTGCCACAGCTCAGCTGTCTCATCGCACAGCTGTATTTCCAGCCTCAGCAGTTGCTACAACTTGGCCTTGGGTCACTGTGGGTGTCCCCACTGCCGCAGCCCCTTACCTCAGCTGGCAGCCATGCTCCCTGCACCTCAGGTCTCCTGCCCTGGCCCCTTTACCCCTCCAGGCCTAACTTCAGAAATGGCTGCACAGCTAGGCCACCGGCTCCAAGTTCATCCTGTCATCCTGAAATCCTGCACTCTAGTGGTGTTTAATGAAAATGCAATGTTGGTGTTGGATTTTGGTTGTTGGAGGGGTCCCACTGTGGTGTGTGTCACCAGTGCATGGCAAAATGTGGCTGCAGCCACCCCCGGGCCGGGTGTGGTAGCAGCTGTGGGTGATTTTTCCCCTGTAGTGGTTGTGGCTGTGTCATGTTCTCAATTAATAGTGCTTTGAAATTTATAGTATCTATGAAAATATTATCTCTGTACTTAAATTCCTTAGTTTAATTAAAAAGATCTATCATTACCCAGAGCTTGTTTATGTATTGCTGCCTGCAAAATAGACTCAATTTTCCAGACTGAGATGATGAATATGAATACCAAATAATTTTTGTAATTTTATTTTAATAATCATGCATTATTATTTTAATAAACACAAACAATAACTTTAAAAAAAACAAGTTGCAGTGCTCTGCACCCACCCGCGGCAAGGCAGCTGTGCACCTTTATAGCACTGTGGGGTTTGTAGTGGTGAGGCCTAGCAGAGGGGTGCTGGAGGAATGCGGTGCGGCCATTATACAGGCTGGGGCACCAGCCTGCCCCCACCCCAGACTCCATCCCCACTGCTGCACGTTGACCATGCAGTGCGCGGAGGGGCTCAGTCTGTGTCTCATCTACAAGTGCCACATCCCCAGCATACAAGCTACATGAATTAGGTGTGGATTTTTTTTTGGTCCCATCCCCCTTGCCCCGAGCTTACTAGCTCTGAAGCAGCACTACCCACATGGGATGTTGGGATGTACCTTGATTTTTTTTCCCCCTTTCCTTGGCCTGCCACTCCCAGCCATCCCCATGGGTTTTTGCTCAACCTCAAGGCTGAGCCATGTGGGAGCTGTTGGGGACTCTGATGGAGTCCCCCCCAGCAGCATTACCCTGGGCCTGCTGCAGGGAACACAGGCTGGTTGGTGCCACTGTTGGTTTGGTTCATCACTGCTGGCCCGGATCTGCCCCTTCCCGTGCTCCCACCCTCCATGCCTGCTGCCTGTTGCACTCTGCCAGAATGACACCAAGAAAAAACAGCTTGTTTTTAGGGTGCCAACCCCCACATTCTTATTTCCCAGAAGCATCGTGCCCCAAAGCTTTTCCCTAAACAAAATAATTGTTGGTCCTAAATAAAAAAAGAGACAGACTTGCCTGGCCACAGTGGTGCCCATAGGCAGACAGCAGCTCTCCTTGGGGGAAAACATCAGCCAGCTCTTTCTTTTCTTTACAGTTTTATTTACAAAATGTATTAAAACTCTTTGTACAACACCTCATTAAAATGAGGCTCAGTAATTGATGTCCACACATGCAGTTTATGCTTTTACAGCCATTAGTTTGCTTGGCAATTTTTCTGCTCACTGAAGTGCAGTTTCAACAACCAAAAATAGGAACTTAAATTACACACATATACACACACACACACACACAAAGAAAAAAAAAAAAAAGAGAAAAGAAAAGAAAAGAAAAGAAAAGAAAAGAAAAGAAAAGAAAAGAAAAGAAAAGAAAAGAAAAGAAAAGAAAAGAAAAGAAAAGAAAAGAAAAGAAAAGAAAAAGACGAGAAACCCCAAAGCAAAACAAAGGAAAAGAATATATCAAACCAGGTCATTGTGAGACTACTGCTGAACTTCCGATAGCTTGAAGTTGGTAGCTGGGATTTGTAAGCAATTAACACATTTTGTTTTAGCTTTACATGCAAGGTTAAAAAATATTGAACCATTTACCAAACTCCTTTCACTGGTCTGAAGTCTCCACTCTTTAAAAATTGATTTGATAAACATACATTTTTATACAGCTTTTAAGAAAAATGTTTGTTTTAAATGCAACTTATAACTGCACAGCTTCGGTTATCCCTTGCTGGGAACGTGATTGCATTCAGAAGTTGAAAAAAGTCACAGTTTCATAAAACAAAACAAAACAAAACCAAACATCTTTTTTGTTCAATAGCTTGTTAAAAACTTGAACAATAAATTATTCTCTGATGAGCTTTTAAAATGATTTTATATTACATTTTGTTGGAAATACTTATTTTTAACAAGACTTTGCCCATATAGTATTTTTTTTTTCCTTTTAAATCCTATTAAAAGTTCAACTTTATCATCAGCAAACTAAACACCTAAGGGTCAGACTGGTTTAAATGAGATTCTTTTTCATAGTATGTTACTGATGAAACAAAACCCTACAGTAAACTACAGAAAATACATATTGTCGTATTAGAGGTAATTAGTATGCAGATATTTCATTGACTATTTCCCATATGATTGACAATATGTTTAAAGGTGTTTTTTTTTTTTGGTCTTTTTTTTTTTTTTAATTATTTTTAAAGATGACATTATGCAGTTTCCAGACAGAGGGTTGAGGCTGAAAGGCTGCTGCAGCTGCCTGTGGGATGGAGGTGGGTACCAGCCAGCCCTGCAGCATGCGCTGGACTGCAGGAGGGAATGGGAGCATCCTCCCGCCAGCAGCCACGGAGCCAGAGCTGGCAGGAGCTGCTATAATCTACCAATGCTAGCAGTAGTCATCTTAGGTTGCTGAATAATACTTGGGAACTGCGGCTCTAATCGGAGTTACTACCTTTTTACCGTACTTCGGTTTTAAAATGACAACTGTTGAGAAGCATTAGCTGAGCACAGTGCTAGTTTTGAGAAAATTGGTGTGAAGCAGAAGCAGGCTTGAGAAAAACTAACCTGTGCTTCTCTTGCTTCATTGCTTGATATTAAACATAGAATTAAAATGCAAATGCACAGCAAGAAAAGAGATATATGATCTGAAACTAAACAGCACGTAGCTTTTTTTTTTTTTTTTTTTTTTTTTTAAAGCCACCAATGTCATTTTAATAAAGCACCTGTAGGTATGCCTGATGATAGAAAAAAAAATAAATTATAAGTAATACAATATTTTCTGCCTGCACTTAGCTACCTTGTCAAGAAAATTAATTTACTGATCTGGAAGCAAGACATGCAGTTCCACAGATTACTTTCTTTTGGATTTACAGATTCACAGTCAGTGACCTTAATTGTTTTTAATGCACATATTCTTTTCTTCAGGTGTTATTCACTGATATACAGAATTGCTCAAATTAGCTGGAGAGTTTAAAGTGGCTTGAAAAAATAAACTATCAATCACACCACCGGTAAGTAAATACTTCAACCACCTTGCCATCAGCCCAGGAAGCAGTGCCAGGCCAGGCCGTGCATGCACAGCAGGATCTGAGGCTGGGCGTCAGGAAGAGTTTCAGAATTTGATGTGGCTGATGGCACTGGCTGTGGTTTGCTTTCAGGACATGAGTTCAGTTACTGTGCAGTGGTATCAAAGAATGGCTTTTGTTGCACTGATTTTTTTTTTACAAGATTTTTTTTTTGTCCACATACTAATGTCTTATTACCAGTCTTTTCCTTTTCTTTTTTCTTTTTTTCCTTTCCTTTCCTTTCCTTTCCTTTCCTTTCCTTTCCTTTCCTTTCCTTTCCTTTCCTTTCCTTTCCTTTCCTTTCCTTTCCTTTCCTTTCCTTTCCTTTCCTTTCCTTTCCTTTCCTTTCCTTTCCTTTCCTTTCCTTTCCTTTCCTTTCCTTTCCTTTCCTTTCCTTTCCTTTCCTTTCCTTTCCTTTCCTTTCCTTTCCTCTCTTCTTCTCTTCTCTTCTCTTCTCTTCTCTTCTCTTCTCTTCTCTTCTCTTCTCTTCTCTTCTCTTCTCTTCTCTTCTCTTCTCTTCTCTTCTCTTCTCTTCTCTTCTCTTCTCTTCTCTTCTCTTCTCTTCTCTTCTCTTCTCTTCTCTTCTCTTCTCTTCTCTTCTCTTCTCTTCTCTTCTCTTCTCTTCTCTTCTCTTCTCTTCTCTTCTCTTCTCTTCTCTTCTCTTCTCTTCTCTCTTCCCTCTTCCCTCTTCCTCTTCTCTCCCTTTTTTTTCTGTTTTTTTTTTTTTTTTTTTTTTTTCTTTCAAGCAAAGCAAGAATATTTCAGTGATGGTTTGCATTGTTGTGAGTCTCAGAATCTTCCATAAGGCACTGAAGGAAAAAAATCAGTTTTTCCTGTTAAAAGTTCATTGCACCATCATCAATGTGTGTCATGCCTGACACCTTGGCTAGAGTACGACTGACTGGCTCAGGTGGTCTGAATCCGTGAAGTAGCCACATTCTCTGCTGCTTCTCCTCCTGTGTGCTGTCAGAGCGAGGATCTGTAATAAAAACAATGAGATTTCATTTTTCTCCTCTGAAAGGGAGCCTTTCATTGGAAGGTAACGAACCAACCTGCACAGGAAAGGAGGCAGCATGAGCGGCACCGAGCTTTAATAATGTCCAGTGAGGCTGGAACAACTTGTTCCGCTCCTTCGCTTGTGGCCCAGATGAGATGTTGTGCTGCTGGGGTGTTCCCAGGACCTTTCTCCCCTGGGTGCCCACGGCCTGCTTGGCAGCAGCCTCCAAGCCCCATGCAGCCTGTAGGCAGCTGGTATATATAATATGTATTGAAAATGAGCCTCCAAACCAGCTCCCTGGTAGCCAGGCAGAAGCAGGATGCAGCCTGTGTGCTTTGTGGCGCTAGTGAGGGTGTCACAGCCACCTCTAACAATTCAGTTCTGCTTTGCATGCTTTACATATCATGATTTCTAAAAGCGCTTACCTGATCTGAGTATGGCTTTTAAAAATAATGGGGAAGAGGTCTCAAGAAAAAGAGGTGTGAATTTTGGATTGTTTTTAAATTAACAAAGTTGATTTTGTTTTTTTTTAATTAACAAAATATTTGGATTCAGTGAGCTGCTGGAATAGCAGACTACTGGGAGAGGAGTCCTCACTGCAGCATGACCCCACCATCGCCGTTGGTAATGCAGGCTGGTGACAAGCCTGCTTCTGTGCAGGGGAGAACTTTAAATCGCCAATAGCCCACACCATGGAAAAGATACTGCCACTGGTCTGCATTTTTAAAGACCATTTACAGCAGCCCTCTAGTGCATACAACAAAAGAACACACAGAAGTTAAAGCATAAAGAAAAAAAAAAGATTTTTAGTTGACTGAACTGTACTCGTACCCCTAGATTTTCACGCTTTCTGTGCCATACACGTTGTAGCCTTCTCTGTACGTAGCGTAATTCTGGGTATTGGTGGCGGGAGCAGGTTTAAAGTTTTGGGTGTTCTTGGTGAGTTTCATTCGCTTGGACTCTGCCCGAGACTTGTAACAAAACTCGATTAAAGCCACCATCATGGCAAGCCCAAGGCCTCCAACAAGAATATAGAAAACCCCGGCCACATTGCTCAGGCTCAGAGCACTGGTCTTGTCCTAAGAGAAACGAACCACACCATTAGTTTTGCTGTGAGAAAAAGGCAGACAGAAGACAGGTTACTTTTCACTCAGTCCTAGCCACAATGACCACACATACACACTTTCTGATCCGGAGTTCAGATTCCCCAAACCCCCACATGACCCGACAGCCTTACCCACGGCGGTCACATTGTGTGACCCGCTCGTCGGTGCCACTGGCCCCATGGAGCAGGGCCGGCAGCAGGGGCTGCTCCATCCAGCAACTGTTTGCTGTGCGAAATCTTGGCCGTGTGGAAGTCGATAAGATTTTTGCCATTGACTTCCCCAGGCCTCTGCTGTCCCACAGAAAAGTTGCCTACAGCTGGGCACCACTAGTGGCCATGGCACCTTCAGGACACTCTAACAGGCAGACTGGGCTACATAAAGTAGCAGGTTCTCACTTTATAAAACTAAAACCAGAAAAAAAAAACAAGCCACTGGACACCTGGCTTTGGTGAATGTGGATAAAATTAATGAGATGCTGCTATACTTTTCTACCTTTTTTCCAACAGGTTTTAAAAAAATAAAAATCAGCCTTAGGAAGATGGTCAGCTAGGTTAAGGTCCAGCTGGAGAGCCCTAAGCTAACCCAGCACCTGCAGCGACCAGCTGAACAAAACGTACTGCTTGGGGTTTGCATCCTTGAAGGACGTGACAGATGGGGGAGAAAGATTTTGGTTTTAAAAATGGGATTTTGCAATGAGCTTAAATAGAAGTTCAATCCTTTTGCTGCCACAGAAAAGGGTATTAGTGGTTCTTATCTGAGCTGGGGCAAGGTGAGCCTCCTTGGGTGAGCCTCCTTGCTGCTGCCAGCCCCACTCTGCCTGGGCTTACTGCAGATGCCTACTATGACTATCTCCAGGAGCATCCAAACTTCATGCACTCAGAATAAAAGAGGGTCTACCTTGTTAAGTGTCTGTGCATTTCACAGGCAGTTTAGATGCATGCAGTTTTAGCAACCAGCCTGCTATGAGCTCTGAAAATACTGCTCATGTGTACCCCCTTACAATTATCTGGTTTGCTGCTGCAGCGGCTATGCTCAGACTTCCTGGGATTGTAGCTTTATCTCATGCAACAGGTGCGAGGCTGTGCCCCAGGCAGCTTCCAGCCCAGCTGACAGCAATGTGTTTCATTGCTGGCTGGGCTGGAACTTGAAATGGTGCCTGATACAAGGAGGAGACTTTAAATCAGAAGCATTTTCTGTGGGAATTGTTACAGTGAGTGCTTTCAAAGGCACCAGGGAGCTAGGCACTCGGTTGCAACTGATTTCAGCAAGAGAAATCCTATAGGTGCCTTTGAAAACATCCTTTACTCCAACAACAAGCACAGCACATCGGTGTTTTTATGCTCAATGCCTCTTTCAGTATAGAAAAAAACAAAACAAAACTCTGTTTTCTTTTAACTTAGCAGCATAAATAAATGTTTGCTGCAAATCCAGTGTGGTTGATGCAGCCACTGCCGCCCATGCTGGAGTAACAGGTCTGCCCTGTTACTTTCCACCCCTAACAAGCATGTGACTGTTTTCCTAACTGGCTTGTATAGGATCTAATTTACAATTTTGCAACAAAATGTGGGGGCATTCAATCAAACAAAAAATAATAATTAAAAAAAAAAAAAGATGCTGGTCTGAATAATACACACTGGCTGTGGTGGAACTTGGAAATTCAAATGAAGATAGCAGCTTTGAGGGCTTTGGGGGATTCTCCTTCCATGTGTGTCCAGCAAAATACTAAATAGAAAAACATACTTACAACTTAAGTTTGTTATTGCATGAAAGAAAAATGCTGTCATATTCAGAAACAGTATATATATATATATATATATTCTATTCTTTTCTTTCAGCCTTCAAAATGTAAATAGCATCTTTTGAAAGTCATTCTTTGTATACACAAACAGTGGGTCAAAATGTGATTTCTAATCAGTACGAAAAGACCTTCAGCGACTGACCTTACTTCCGGAGTCCTTGGCTCCACATTCACCCTTATCGTACCACCATTTGTTTTTCAGCTTGTCTAAGATGCCTTGTTCACTGAGTTTCAATACTGCAAGGTTTACAGGAGTTCTTCACGTGGGAAATAACATAAATAACATTATATTATGTTATTTTATGTTATTCAAGCTTTAAACTACTTTAAAACTATACAAAGCGATAAAGCAGGGTTCCTGGCCACAAAGTATTTACACTGCAGGCAACTGGATCATCCCCTTAAGTTAATGCTAGAGCAACACTATATTACCAGGTCCTGCCCATATCGCTTTGAGTAATCGGCACTCACTGTTAAATGAAGGTAGGAGAAACAAAGCAAGGCCAAATCCCCACTTTTGCACAGCACCAGGCATTGGCAGTAGCTTTGTGGCTGGTAGCGGCTCTGGTCCAGCAGGACACCCCTGTGGCACTAACAGAGAGTGAAGCCCCAGCAGACAGCAGTGTGTGGGTTTGAGCCGCCAGGCCCCAAGAATCCCAAACACAGCTGGCACCCTGGGGAGCTGCAGCAGAAAATCAGGATGTGCAGACCTGTATGAAACACCTTTGTGAATGTCAAAGTGCTGGGTTTGCATGTCCAGGGTGGGCCATTGGTCTGTAACCTCGCCGATGCCGTGCCACCTTTTGGGATTGGCACCGGGTTTGCGCTGACAGGGACTGGCTGGGTCCCAGCCAAGCCCTCCCAGGAGCCCCCTGACCTGGCTGGGATGAGCACAAGGTCCAGGCATCATGTGCAGCCAGGGAGAGCCCAGCCCCTTTAGGCACCTGCTGTGAGCCCCAGCAGAAAGAGCAGCGTGGATGATTGCTGAGAGAACAGCTCTAATTTTAAATTTCACTTAAAAACTATCCAGTTTGGAGAGATTTTATGCAATACATCTCTCCGCTTTGAAAAAGCATTGTGCAGCTGAGAATACAGAAACAATAGGGAGAAGGTTATAAACACCTTTCATGCTCTCTGCATATTTTATCGTGCAAATGCTCCCTTCCCCCAGTCCTATTCCAAACACTATTTTTAATTTGCATGCCTTTATAAACCCCTTACGGAGCATGGAGAATTTGCATAACATCCAATACATTATAGATTAGCTTTCACAACATTATACAGTACTGGGAAATGAGGAGGCTTAACATACTAATTAGGGCGCTTTATTATTTTTTTAAAAGCCAAGATTGCAGTTAATTGTGCACACGCAACTGCCAAAAAAAAGAAAAAAAAAAAGAAAAAAAAAAAGGTAAACTATCGTAACTAAAGAGAGGGGAATTTGCCTATGGTATAGCAGGTGGGCAGGCAACCTGGGCTCCAGCACCCTGGGGCCGGGGACACTGAGCACCCCCCTGAGCCAACAGCCCATCCCTGGGTGCTGGACAAGGAGCAAATTTGGGTGTCACAGAGCATGAGGTGCTTCTTGCTGGACCAATGTCCTGGTACTGAAGGCAAGGGAGGTTTTTTTCCGTGCTTGCTGCAGAAAGGTGACTTTTCAGAGCTTGCCCTGGCACTGTTTGTTTGAGGGCTTTTTTATGGACCAGAGAGTTGCCTGTGACCTGTGGGATGGCTTCATCCCAGTTGCTGACCCCCTGGCCACCCCACCAGCGGCTCTGGGGATCCTTTGTTCTGTTCCTGGGTCTATCTCTCAAAAGACTGACATTTCTTCATCTTTTTCCTGAGATAATTTTGCACTTTCCAGCTTCTTTTTAAAATTAGATTTCTGATCAGGGGCTATATGGGTTGCTCAGTGAGGTCCTTAGCCTTTTCCCTGGTGGCTTTGGCTGCTTTTCCTCTGCCTTTAATTTATGATGGGATTCTTTTTCATCTTCCCCTGTGTGATTTCGAGAACAGCTCCTGATTAGTTTGGTTGCTTTTATCACAGTGAAATGTTAAGGTGTTGAGATCTTGTGCTCTTGCTGTGCTTCATACTCCCAGCAAGGTGAGATGCGGTGAATGGGATAAGGCCAGTGGCGGTCCTGTGGTACAGGACAGTGCCCTGGGGCACAGACTTGCTGTGGTTTTCCTCCTCACCATAACCGAATGACTTTTTGTTCTGTTGTTTGTTATTTTAACCTAGATTTGTCTGATCCTGGTGTAACCACGTGAGGTTGGGTGTGTTGGGCATCTTCACAAAACGCCACTGAGATTTTGGTGGCTGATGTTTACATAGGACTGGAAGACTTGAGTCAAGGGAAATGGTACCAATACCCTAATACTGACTAATATTGCCCCCAATGGCAAATTAAGCCATTTGCTATGGCTGATTTATTTAAGGGAGGCATGCCATTAAGAAGATTGGTGCCTAGCAGTTCTCACAGCCTTCACTTTATTAGTGTGCTACAAACATTGTTTGACACCTGGGACAGAGAGGTTGTTCACTGGTGTTTCAGCAGCTTGGTTTCTCTCTTCTTGGTTAGAAGACCCCACTTGGGTGCTGTCAGTGTGGGCATCCATCCCTTACGGCCAGCGAACAAGAGGTGCCAGTTGCTGCTGCTTGCTCAGTAGATGGGACAATGCTGACGGTGTGATTTTTGAGAGGCGCCGAGCTTTCACTCATTGAAATCCCACACCAGAACCAGGTCCCCCAGGCTTTTGGTTCAGTTTAAAAATCCTGACTTCTTCTTCCTCTCAATGTAGGAATTGCTATGGCACTTCCTTGTCACGAAGGTGATCTTCCACAAGATACAGCATTGCTTCCAGGCTGAGGATGTTCCCCCTGCTTACATGTGAGATAATCCCTAAGAAGAAAGAGCTGCTATGTGCAATGTGCAGAGCTTCTATTGCTTTTCTCTTTCATTATCTGATTATTTTCCATCCTTGCCATCAATACAGAAAAGAGGGAACACTTTGATACAGAACCCATCTGGCTCTCTCATTCCTTCTCTTCATGACACTGTCACCCTGTCTGAGGGATTTCTCGCCTGGCCTCCTTTTGCTGCAGCAGCTCAACAACATTTCATGTTAGTTGCTGTAATTTTTATTCTGCTAAGAAAGGCTGTGGCATGATGATTTTTCTTTCTGGCTTGAATGAGTTTGAAGTAGAAGAGTAAATTAATCACCAAAGAAACAGTTCTTTATCAGTCCCAGATGTTAGCAGGTATAACTCATGTGCCTCACGAATTATAAATCATAACAGGTTTTAAATCTGATTAATGACCTTTTGGGCTCATTTTCATGATTCCACCTGCACCTCTATAAAGCAGATACACAAAACCAGAGTTCATATGCAAAACCATTGCTCCAGCTTCTATAGGCTTCAGGAGGCCACAGCAGGCTGAAGGTCCTCGTATACCTGCCAAAGCTGTCACATTTGTGCTGTTTGTGACCAATTCCCACTACTTACTAATATTTTGAGCTGTGAGCAGCCCGTGTCACTGAATAACCTGTGCAGGAGAGGCCAAGCAGGTTCTTGGCAGAAGTGCTGTTAATTGGCGAGAAGAGCATCTCCGGTGCCAGCCTTGCTAGGAAAGTACATTTTCCAGGAAGAAACTGGGACATACTGATGTTTGCAGCACTGTGCCCTCGTGCTTGGCTTGGCCCTCAGACACTGAAGTGTGAAGGAAGAGCTGCTGAGCATTCAGCAGCTTCAGGAGCAAAAGTCACTTTGGGACAGGAAAATCTCACCCACTAACCCCTAGGCTTTTGTCAGCTGCATGTAACCGGTGTCTGAGTAGCATAAACTCTCTGTAACACTGTAGTTATGTTTATTACTTGCAATCAGTAAAGATTTAAGTGGTGACTGGAACAGCTTTGGATAATTCATATTCCATTCTATGTTCTAATGGATGTAATATAAATGTTATACCCCAAAATGATCATTGCCAAGGATAGCAAATGAACACTGCAGACAGCACTCTGCTCCCCCCAAACCTGATGAAACGTTGCTCAGAATTAATTCAGGATTTTCACACCCAATCATTCAGAAAAAGGAAGCTGTAAAGAAGAAGCACAACAACTAATGGCACTCAATAAGGGATTCCTCGGTCCCATCAGCAGCCAGTTTCTGATGTTTCTCAGATTATTTGTGTTCAGGGCTGCATCCCCTGTGCCCACCTGGGCAGGACATCTGCTGTCTGACATGAGGACAGAGCATTAGCTCAGTGCTGAGGATGAGAAATTTGGGAGCAGCGGCGATGGGATCCTCCTCACAAGGCAGATGGACGCTGGCTCCAAATGTATGGTACACATGGCCACCAGAAGGAGCCTGTCCCCTAGCTGAAGGGCCAAAGACACAACTTCCTGGTGTTCTCAGAACCACATCTCCTACAACGTGAAGTCCTGAAGAGTCGATAGAAAGCCTTTTTATTTTTTATTTTTTTCCTTCCAGCAGTGTATTAGATGCCAAATACCTCTGGGTGGAGAAGTCCTCTGGAAGCACACATGCACATCAGGGATGTGGCATTTGTAGAAAAACTGTTTGTCTACCCTGGCATTGGCTGTTTGGGGTGCGTTAGGGTAGGCAACATCACAGAGCCAAGGGCACCTCTGGGCTCCGGCTGTGTCACACCACGCTGGTTGTAAATCTGGTTTAATATCTGGCTAGGCCAGATTTATGGCTGATCTGTGGGCTCAGAGCAACAAGAAGCCACAGGAGGCTTCTGGCAAATCTGTCCCTCTGAAGACTGAGAGATTAACGAAGAATGGCATCCTCGCTTGGCACTAATGTGCAAGCCTTGCTGAGCAACATGAAGGCAGACTGTGAGCCACAGCCTTGTAAAGGGCCTTCACCTCCTGTGCAAATCTCAGCGACATTAAGTAGGCAAAAGCCCAACGTTGCATCAGGTCTCCATGAGTACATTATAAAGTTTTTTTTTTTTTCCCCCACTGGTTTTATTTTTAATCCCTGTTATTCTTAACTAATCTCTTTAATTTAGGAATTTGACATAGTTAGAGCACTACTTCCTGCAGCATGATTTTTTTCTCTTGTTTCTTATGACCACAGCTGTCCTTGCTGGCTGAGGCATCACCAGAGTTGCTGATGTCAACACAACCCAGCCAACTGAGCTGTAACATCAAAGAGTTTAGACATTGAACATTTGGGTTTCTAAAATCCATCTCATAATGACAGAGGAAAGGGAAGCAGAATAAGGTGCAAGCAAACAAGCAAAGTGCTTAAGTCAGAAAGCTTCTTAAAACCCTTTGGGGCAGAACCACTGAAAACACTGAATTAATTGTTCTTGTTGGTGTCACTGGCAAATCTTCACTCACATCGGGGGACACGGGGTGAAGCTGGTTGCAGAGATGTGATAAGTTCTGCCTCTCACATGACCCAAGCAACAAATAGCTGACGGGGACAGGGCAAGACCCAGACAGCTGCCCCGAGATCTTGTTTGGGAACCTAATGACCCCAGGACCGTCCCAAGGGGAGCAGCCAGTGCCCCTGCCCCATACACCATGCCTGGCAGCTCCTGCACATCACAAAGAAGGGCACTGGTGAGAGCAGACGTCAAGCCCCAGCTCTCTGCTCGACTTGACAGGGCACCAAACTGATCTAACTAACAACCACCTTGGCATCATTAAAATATAAAGATAGAAACAATCCAGGAAGAGATACCAAATCCAGCACTATTCTCCAGAGGGCATTGCTTGAGGTTAAAGACCTGTCTAAATCAAATACGGGACTTTATCCCCCCAAGCTCTATAAATCCCAACCTGATCTGTAACTATTGAATGGACTTTTTGTCAGATCTTATTTCTGAAATAATTTCTGACTAGATAGAAAGCTGGAGGGTGAATGTATTGCCCAAGAGTTCTGCTCTTTCCTAGATCAGATCTCTCTCAAGATATGGCCTGTCATAATTCACCAATTTAGTGAAGTCTCTTTGCCACAGCTTTGTGTCTTGCTTTGCACCTGTTTGTCAGGGACAGGGAAGATTTAGGATGGAAATGGACTCATCATTAAAACTCGCTGTATGTGTTTAAAGACTATAGTTGCATGGTACTTGAAGCAGGCGTAAACAGAGCCCTGAAATACAGTCACTTGCTATTCCTCTTTATTACCTTTTGCTTCAAGGAATGGTCTTCTGTATTTCATACTGAGCATTTCATATTCACAGAAACAGCAGCAGGCTTTTTTTTTTTTTTTTTTTTTTTTAAAGAAATGAACACTTGGTTGCACTCTGCGACCATTTCTGACCTTTGTCACTTCTTTCTGCCCTGTGTTAACCAGCAGTCGCAGGTGTGCAAACATGTAACATGCTAGGAATTGGAATGCTCTGCGGGTGGGCAGAGGAAGGGGTAGAAGTGAAAGCCATCTCGTTTGCAAAGACGGAGAGCCTTCAATATCAGGAGACTAAAACTAGGCACCCTGAGCCCCATACATCCCCAAGCCACTAAAGAAATACACCACATGCTGATGGCTGGTGTTGCACTCAGAGGCATCAATCACGGCATTAAATCCTCCAACAGAAGGTTTTTTTCTCACTTTTTCTCTCAACGGCACAACCAGATGCAGTTCCCCTTGCTGCAGGCGCTGGCTGCAGGCTCAGCCATGGCTGTTGCTGACTTGGGAGGTTCAGGGAGATTGCCGCATGTTTTGCCTGTTTTGTGTATTGAATGGTGTCATGGGATGACAAGACTCTTGCATTAAGATGTAAATGAATTTTTAACATTTTTTATGATGTCCTACTGCCAGCAGCAGAGCCAGGAGGTGAACACAGGCAGTGCCATGTTCTATCGTATTTACATGGTGCAGCAGCCTGCGAGGACTCCTCCTACTGAACAGGCACCCTTGAGCCTGGGACAGTTTGTTTCTTGCTTTTTTAGAGGAAGGTCAGAGCACCCACTGCATCCTTGTGGAATCCTGTAGGGATTTCCTTGCAGGAACTAGGTGTGCATTTTAAAAACAGGTTTTAGCTGGTGCTGTATTTGCTGCAACATGGAAGACGAGCACAGACGCATGGTGCCATCACACCACCTACACATATGCTGAACAGACCTGTGCAGAGCCAGATGTGTCACCGCCTGTGACCGCAGGTTCCTCCATGCTTTGCGGATAGTTTGCAGTCTGTGTACAGCAGCCACTGTCTCTAGGAAAGTATATTTATACATTTCATAAATGTAGCTCAAACAAATTAAAGTCTGTACTAACAGGATCATAATTTAATAGAAGTGCCAAGTGCTAATGCAATAATACATGCATATTGGATTAGGAAATGCAAGCTGTAACAAGTCATTGTAGTTCATTTGTAGCAGTGCCTGAGACTTGAGATAGGGCTGCGGCGAGGGCAGGTGGCGCAGCAGCCCAGGAGGGCTCAGCAGCAGGATGGCAGATGCTTAAGGTCACGCTCTGGCCCACAGTGCCTCCAACAGCATTGTGGGCCCTTCCTGGGTTTACCTGGATCCTTCCTAGCCTGGGTGATAAAAGCAAGAGGCTCAACTTACCTTGAGTGCAGGCTATCCCCTCACCTTCTCTTTCTCTTGCTAGACATATCCACTTTTCCCCCCGTCTTCTATGATCTATTTTCCTCCTGTGACGGCCTCTTCTGCAGCTCCTGCTCTCAGCTCCTCAGGCGACTGTGGGCAGGTGCTGCACAGTCGGAAGCCCACAAGGCCCTCACCGAACAGCCTCGTCGCTGGTGCAAACCAGACATGTCCCAAGCACGATTACAGCGCTGGTGAGCGCACAAGTGCCTGTGTCCATCTGAGCTCAGTGCTGTAAGGTTAGAATTACTTTGAAGAAGAAAAAGAAAGGCATTTATTTTTCCCTTTGTATTTTATATGACAGTCATTAACAATGGAGAGGAAACAGGCGAGCCTGGAAACCCATACAGATGCTCAGGGCAGGGGCCCTGTTCTCCACCTTGGAGAGGTTGCTGGTTTTCCCTTGTCCTTTCTGCAGTCCCAGGGAACCAAGCCTCAGCTCCTCTGATCCTGATGCTTACAGTGCAGGATAAATGACTCATGCAAGCAATTTATGGAAAATAACTCTTAAGCATCACAGGCATTATCAAAATGAAGGCATGAATCACAAGCCTTTCACTAAGGTTTCCTACGGCCGTGAAGGCAGGACGTGCAGTTGCTCTGCTGCAGTCAGCACCGCACAAGCACACTTCCATGTCAAGGGAGCAAAGCAAGTCCCCATGGCAGCTACACCAAAGTTACACAAGCAAAACGAAGCAGTTCCTAATCCTTAGATGCCAGCCTTGACTCCACTAGCCCCTTCCTAGCCTGGGAAACCTGCTTGTCCTTAGTCCTTGTCCTGAGTCTCCTAATTGCATCCTCCCAAAACCATCCTCAAAGGACAGACATTTCTGCAAACCAAGGCAGGCTGTCTGCCCTTCTTGGCAGTGCTCTAAATGAGATGCTCCACTGAGCTCTTAAAGTGTTAAGACTTCATTATTGGTACAAAACATACACAGTTTTATTTGCTAATTTGCTATGAAATAATAGCTGTCAATTGAACACATATTTCAATGCCTTCCTTTGAAAGCATTATTTCGCTTTTTAAACTATTATTTTGCTTTGTCACTCATTTGCACAATACAATAATTTCCTATTACTTTCCTAGGTCTGAGCATGAATTAGCTCTGTGCTACTACCATTGGCTCTGACCAGCCATTTTATTTTTTCCAGATCATAACCCAGGCCTATAGAACGAGTAACAAGTAAATTCATGCCGATGAACATAATTTCAAACAAATTGGTCAAATAAACTCTGCTGCATCTTTTTAAGCCCGCCATTTCCCCAGATGTTCTCTATAAAGCACTACACGTTTGGCGGTGGTGCTCTTTAGATGTTAGGTATCATCTAAATTGATGCCTAACAGATTTCTTCTAAAAATATGCCACTTAAAAAATTATGCCACAAATGCTAACTGCTGTACCGCAAATGTATCAAAGCAAAATACCATTGAGAAATGGGGGAAATGAATCCCATCTGCTAATGGCCCTGCTCTCATCTCGGAAGGACTCAGAAATGCGATGCTTTATGATGTGTGGCTCAGAGGACAGAATTCAACTAGCTCTCTGGAAAAGTCATCCTCTGATTAAAAAGAAACAGCCAAAAAATGTAGTGGTATTGCATCATGTATCATTTCACTGATGCCTTCCAAAAGAGATATCAACCTAAAAAAGAATACGTTAGAGAAATTAAGTCAAATAATTAGCAAGGGCCCCTGCCACGTGAAGTTGGTAAAATGCTACATTCCAACAATTTCCTCCTGTGTTGGCTGTCATTCAGTGTTCCTGTGAAGGTACGAGAATACAAGAAATGTATCAACAGCAGAAATGTAGCAATTAATCTTAGCAGAAAATTGTTCCTATGCAACTGAATAATTAGTTTCCCTAAAGTCACTCATCCTGCTGTCTACATCTCATTTTTTCTATTTCTTGTTAAATTCCTATTCAGCCGTCACTCAGCTCTGAGATGATAGGATTGTATAATAAACAAAATAATTAGTTTCCAAACTGGTAATAAGCTGTAACGTATTTCCTGGAATATTTTTTTACTTTTATTTTTTTTTAATAATAACTGCTATTCTGCATTCTCTCACAATATCAAACTCAGGTGACACCTATAAGAGATTGTGAATACAGTGTAATTGTGCTATGAAGCCAATGGATGAAACTAAATAACTAAATTCATGCTCATTTAAGAGAGAAAAATGGGCAAATTTTGATGCATGTACCAGGATGCCTGTGTCAGCGAAGTCACTCTACACGTATTAACGTCACATATGGATGGAGCATGGTTCCCTTTGGTTTTAAGCAAGACCCAGCACTGACAGAGGGAAGCCCGGATGCTGCGGGGCAGCCCCATGCCTGCTGTGCCCGCCTGAGCTGGCACATCGTGATGGCACTGAACTGTCATCTGAGAACTAGCTCAGTCTCTTTAGTCTTCAATTACAAGTGGCCACAGGAGTTTTGGATGCTCATAGGACTAACCTTACACAGTTCCTGTCATGGAGTAGGTTTAGAAACTTTCTGAAAGGCCATTCAATACCTTCTCCAATTCCTACCGTAAGCCTCAAAATCCTTCTGAAATTTCAAGTCACTGGTGAATCTTCCAGTGGCCATGAACATGTAGCAGCAAGAAGAGAACTCACAAATACAGCTTGGCATTATTGATGCCCTGACACAGGTGAGCTGCACACCAAAGCTCAGGGAGGACACACAGAGGGACCGGGGTCCTTCATGCTTTGTTGGTGGGCACTGGCACAGGCCAACAGGTGGCATACTTACCCCTGGCTTCATAGCTCTGCTTAAGATGCTGGTACCACCATTCATTTCTGCATGCAGTTCGTTTGCAGGAAGCAGGCAGGGCTGATTGCCAATTCAGGGCAGCTATTCCCCAAGTCTGGGCCTCTACTGGCTAAGCTGAGAGAGGGGCTCTGTCAGCTCAGTCGGTAGAGAGAGCTGCCCTGAGCAAGCAATGGACCCTCTGCATCACCTCCCCATGACGTGCACCCACCGAGCAGCGACTTGGTCCCCCAGGTGCCATCTCCTTCACTCAGTTCCCCCAGGTATAGCCTTCTCCCAGGGAAAAGGGAAAAAAGAACAGCCCTGAAGCAATTTGCATGGAATTCTCTACTCATAAAGCCACGCTGGTATGAGCAATTAGCTGTGTGGATGGGATGAGATCAGTGCAGGATCTGGAGGGAGGATGGAAGGGAGAGGAGCAGGGTGGATGGAAGGGCTTGAGGATGGCATGGCCATGACACTGCGATGGCTGAGGACATCAGTGTGATCTGCCGGGAAGGCATCCATATGTCTGTCTGCCTGTCTGTCCAAGTGCTGCACAGCTTGAGCCTGCAGGATTGAGTGCCTACAGAACGCTGCCTCAAAGGAAAAGCCATTTTGACATAAAAAAGCCCTTTGATATATGCCATTGCTAGAAATAACAACTAACCCCTTCCCTGCCTGCCCTTCATGTTCACTCTTCTGTCCTTGCTGGGCACTCTGTCCTGGTGTACCTCTCCCAGCATCTACTGAGCAGGGCGAGAGCTTGCTGATAGGTGGTATTACTCTTTTTCAAAGGACTTTCAGCACAAGCAGAAGCAGAAGGATGACCCTTTCCTAATTTTGACCGTTTTCAAAATCCTTCTCAGTTTCCTCAGGGCTGTAAGCGTTAGTTGACTGCTTTTAATTCAATGAACTTGCAGCAATGAAGTTCATTGACGCTGCTTGGTACAAAGGGTTTGCTTTCATGGAGGTGGTATTAGACAACGCAGTGCTGGATCCCAGGAGAATATTAAACATTTAATATACCAGCAAGTATAACATTATATAAACACGTTGCATGAAGGATGAGCTGCAGAGCTAAAAAACATGTAAGAGCTCGTACTCATCTGCAGGCTGCTGCTGAGCACTGCAACAGCAGGCACTGAACAAGCCTGAATGGGAGATTTTTTCCTTCCTTTTGCTAATATCAGAGATGAGGAGCTGAGTAACTTCAAAGGAACCAACTGTAAGCAACTCTTATTAATAGAACACAGCAGTAATTTGCAGTAATTGTCTGAAACTGCAGTTTACTGAAAATACTATTCTTATTGATCTTGGACCAAAGCTGAAGCATTTTTATAAGGGGGATCAGAAGTTACTGTTCCTTAAGGAACTGGATTTACTAGCTGTAAGAGTGTCACTGTGAAAACTAATCTCAGTACTTTTCAGTATAACAATGTATTTGAAATTAAATTCCTTAGTAATTCCTGTACCAAGGTGAGCAAGAAAGTCCAACCTGTCCTAGCTACAGCTTCTCTTCACCTGAAATTGCCTGTTAGCTCTACAGGGTAGGGCTGGCAGTACTAAAGTGCACTCAGCTTCTGCAACGGGCAAGATCTTAAATCAATTTCAGGAGCATGACTCCGGCACGGCTGCTGGGTGCAGCAGGGGACCCTCTGCCACAAAAGGCAATAGCGGTGTTGTCAGTGGTGCCACCGGAGCTGGGGTTTTAAACCATGCTTGAAAACCACAGCAAATGCAAGTGTATTGTTCCTGTGTACTGTGGCAGTTGTCATATAAAAGGTAACTCTAAGCAAAACTACCCAAACCTTTCCTTAAGATGAATTTCTACTTTACTGCATCATTTTAATACACTGCATTGCTGCAAACAACATCTCTTGTTTCAGCTTCACCCACTGTAAGTGCTAACTCCTTACACATTGCTGTTATTGCCAGTATTTTACCATTAATGGGTGACCACCATCACTGCTTAACTTCCAGCATTCCATAGTTGAAATTAAATTCATTGATAATTCCTGTACCCAAGAGGACTGATAATATCCAGCCTGCTCTAGCTAATGCCACTACTGTGATCAGTGCTGAGTGACCGCAGACTGCACATGATCTAGCAGCCACCTTGTCCTTCCCTGAGCTATGGCACACAGCCCAGCTCTGGAGACCATACTTCAGCCACAGAACCCACTGGCACCAGTCTTGCCACCAAATCCCAGGTTGGGCTCTCTGAGGACCTGTCTCCAGAAGAGTCCAGGGGAAGGGAGCCCCTTCCAACACACAAAGCCTCTCAGCAATGCTTCTAACCCACAGCTAAGTCACAGAGGAGGTCCCAAAGCCTCATCCTCAGGATTTGACATAACAGATGGGTGCAATCGCATCTCCTTGAGCAGCCACAAGTGCTGGCTGCGCAGGTCCCACTGACACAGAGCTTCTTTCTGTTAGTTCAATGAGGTTTCCAAGCTTGACCAAAACTGCTGCCAACGATAAACAACATGGTTTCTTTGCAAGAGCTACTGGGCAAGCAAATGGCTTTTTTTTTTTTTTTTTTTTCCCACCACAATTATTCTGATGGTTTTGATCTGTGTTTTTTTTTCCTTGGCGAGTACAATAACAGCCTTGCCGATTACTCTCCACTAAGGTACCCGATTGTGGTGACATTGAGGCTGACCTTGGAGTCACCTCCCCCGCTGCCGCACTCTCCTTTGTCGTACCACCATTTGTTTTTCAATTTGTCCAAGAGGCCTTGCTCATTCAGTTTTAATACTGCCAGGTTAACAGCATTTCTTGAAACGATAAAACATAACTTGTAAGAAAAATGCACAAATGCTTAGGAAATCGTAACGTATAAAAAAAGGAGCACAAGAGGACAAATTGGCTAAAATTTCACAGAACGTGGAGCTATAAAAATGTTTGTACAGCAAATACAGGGTTAAATATTGGAAGGTGGCATGGAGGATAACATTTGCTCAAAACTGAAGTGTGCGGGATGGGGAAATCGTCTTTGAGAAAAAAAGTAACAAGAACACCACATCATGCAGCTAACATTTGTCACATATGACAGGTTAACTCGGCTTTTACCATTTAAATTGAAAAAGCCATCGAACTGTAAAATTAAAACAGCAACAAACAATCAGAAAGGACAACACGAAGAGAACACTAAAAAAAATGGATGCATTAAATAAACAAAACCGTAATTTACCGTCTTATTTAACTCCATGGAATATTGAAGATTTTTAAACTTTAAAAGTTACCTCAAAATCCACAAGAAAGAAAATGACAACACAATACATCAGGGTAGGTGGAATACTATAACAACATGGATATTGTTATATTATTCCACCCACCTTAATGCTGAGCCTTTGGGGGTGGCTACACCATAGCCCTTGGAATCCAGGTTCCCGCCGACTTTCATGGTGTCGCAGGGCTTGCGCTGCTCGATGTACTCGTTCATCGTCGACTCCAGCAGGAAGGCGAACTTCCCCTTCGACTTGCGTACCCTCGCCACCCCATCCGCTGTGGTTTTGGTGAACACGGAGGGCTCAGCTGACTTCATGTACGACCACATTTTCTCATACACGGCAATTTTTGATCTCTGGGAGACAGGAAAGGGGGGAAATGAAGAGCAACGTGGACACCGGGGATGCGTGGTGTCACCTGGGGCTGCTGCATCAGCAAAACCACCTGGGCACTACAAAACCATGGAAGGGCTTGGGAGGGGGGACACATTTCAAGCATTTCTTTCACTAATTTCTGTCACAATGAAAAAAATGCTGTGGTTGCCTTCCTGAGGTGGGTTTGCCTTCACACATATTGCTCTGCCACCCAGCCAAGGGGACGATGCTCAGCCCTGGCCAACAGCTGCAGAAGCATCCTCTCCTTTCCACACATCTCCTCAGCAATGTTTTTTGTGCTCACTCACAGTTAGGAAACACTGCTGCTTGCTTATTAAATGTTCCCAGCAAAGCAGGAGCCTGCTTTTCACAGCAGCAGTGTAAGGTTTATGATACAGGAAGCAAGAACAGCTCTAATGGCCTCTTACAGTGGTGCTCGCATGAGGGATATAAATAGCAGTAACAAAAGCCTTTCTTATGTAATAATCAAACTTTCAAAATTCAGTTTCCCATTCTCCTAAAAGATGGCAAACACAAATATTAGCAATGAGCTGAAGTAATTGCTGATTAACTGCTTGTGTGCCATGTACATATTTTTTTAAATTTGTCCTGTTTTTTGAGACTGAGCCATTGCTAACAGCCTCTAGATCAGCACACAGGTTTTGTGACTGTGGAAATGCTGAGAAATGCATTACTTCCCCCTCTCCCACCTCCCCTCCAGTACGATTTAAACCACCCTTAGTTGTTAAAGCCACCTCAAGGCTCCAAGGTGTCCCTATCTGGCACTACCAGTTAAACTTCCCTCCTTGGTCGATAGAAGGCAGTAACACTTACCGTATTGCTCTCCAGTCCAGAAATCCCAAGGATTTATATAAGGCTTTCAGCCCAGGCTGTGTTTATCTTGAATTTATGCCTCCTACTCCTTGCCAGTTTCCTGTCCACAGCCTTCCTCGCAGAATGGGAATGAAACATGCAGTAGCTAAATCTAGCTCAAATTTAACAAACTTGTGGCAGAAGACTGTTAATGTCCATCAGCTTGATGATCAAGACACGTTTCCTCCTCATTCAGGACAATTTAATGTGTTTTGAATAATGCAATGCTTAACAGCCAGCCTGCAAACATTTCATGGGAAGTAAATCCTGCCTTCACCATTCTTCAGATTAAAATACCCAGCTAGCGTCGCTATGACAGAGAGCAGATTTTATTTTAATTATCCTTCTTGATGAGCTGAAAAATGCAAACCAATTAAAATCAGCACCATTGACAATAGGAAATCGGAGAGACGGCAATGCAATGTGGCTTCATTAGGAGCTAGCTGGCTGGGCGGGATGCTAAGAGCAAGCCAGAGGGATTTGCATGGCAAACACCCCTTGGATGAAGACTGGCTATGTGGGGAGGAGGCGTGTCCCTGAGGGGCTCTGGGAGCTGTCCGCAGGTGGTGCATGTCACTGGTGTGGTGGCTGCCACCTTCTTCGTGCCCCATGGGCATCTGTGCACAGCTGTGTGAGGTGCAGAGCTTGCCACTGCCCCCAGCATGCGGCTGACCACGGCCGGAGCTGCCCGCTCTACTCATGCAATCTGCTCACGCAGAAACGTAATAGAAACAGATTGCTTGGCCAACACACGGACTGCATAAGCAATGCTAATTCTGCTGTGTCCTAGTTTCAAGGTGCTCGTCCCTACAACCTTAATCTTCTTTTAACATAAATAATACAAATGCACCTGCCCATTTATATTTGGAAATGGGCATCTAAAGGACAAAAGGAAGGTAAAAATTTTGGCTTTACTGGTTCTCTTAAATCTCTCAGCCAGCTAAAGTAGTTTGGCTTCAAAAATAGTGCAGATACTATGTATGCTTCTGCTTGTTTTCCTCTGTATAGCATGCCTTTAATTACACAGATAAACCATAATTTCTTTTCCTTTTCATCTTCTAACTCACACTGGAATGCGTCTTTAATAAGTTCTTTCATGCTCTTTCCAGCTGGCCTGCCTTCCTTAAAGCAATTGCCAATACATCTGTGCACTGTTAATAATAACAGTTATCTGATGAGTGCCAAGCACACTCAGAGCTGCAAATGGTCTGAGCAAAGCATGGTCCCTGCTTCAAGGGCAAAGAATGAACATCATCATCCATCATTCAAAAACCCAAATTCCATGATTCAAAAATATAAAGCCACAGATTTATTTTAAACTTCAACAAATAAACTAGGTTTTAAGAGTTTGCTACCTTCATTTTACTCTTCTGAATGATCTAGTTAATAAAAATCAGGACACTTCTATATGATCACTGCCCACACCTCTTTCTGCCAAGTGGGACTTTTGCAGTACTTTGTTATTAGCAAATTAACTAAATGAATACAGCAGTCTGGTCTGATCTAAGTAGACAAAAATGTGCAAGCTAGGAAGTTTAAAAAAAATGCATAAGGCAAGTTGGTTTTGGAGGGGCCAGAGTCCATGAAGGAGGGCCTGGCTGAGGTCCCGGGAGCGGGGACGGGATCTGTGCAGGCTCCATGCTGCTGTGTTCTGTGAGGCTGGTGCTGCTTCTCACAGCCTGAGGCTGGGCTTGGCATCTGGGAAAGCACCAGGGTGTTTTTGCCTGCCCTAGGGACCATATTTTGCACCTGCTCCACTCAATGAAACAGCTATTTGGCTAAAGGTGGTCAAACACACAAAGAGATGAAATGATAGATGGTGTTTGGAGTAAATGCTTATCCGATTTTCTAGCTGCCTCAAAAAGAAAAACACAAACAACACCCAAAAAACAACCCAACCAAACAAAACACACAAAAAAAACAAACAAACCAAACCAGAAACCCTAATAGTCACAGCTGCAAGGGGGTCTGGCCACAGAGGTGCCTGGTACACAAAGGATTTATGCTCCCACACAGAGTAAGGTTGGACAGATCTACACCACTGGTAGAGTTCAGTGTCAGTAAAACATTTTCCCTCTCATTAAAGTGTTACTTTTAAGGAGATATTTAGGAAAAAAAAAAAAGAAAAAGAAAAAGCTTAAAAGCAAAGATTTAAGCCAATTCAAAGCCCCTAACTGCAATAACTCCCTGTGCTCTGCAACTCCTATTTCTTTGATATTGCTCTCAAGAAGTACATCACACACATTTCCTTGGGATTTCAAGGGTATATATTTTTTTTCTGAAAAGCAACACTTTCAGTGTTTCATCTAGGCCTCAGGACACATTAAAGCGCCTTTCCATGATTAGACCCTTGCTGCAGACATAAATAGAGCCTCTCTCCCCCCCCCAGGCGATGCACCCACAGGGCAGTGCTTGATGCCACCAGGCCACGGTGTCACCATCAGGCTGGCAGCTCCTGCTGGGCCTGTCACCACCCAACGCCCAAACACCTGCCTCCTCCAGGTGGCAGTGGGCTTATCATCAAAGGAAGTGCCAAGTCAAGCCATCCACATTTTTAATTTAATTTTGCCTTGCAATTCTCCCTGTTTTTGAGCAGGTTTGGCTCCAGCACCTCAACAGATAACCAAACCAAGAACCAGCGTCAAGATGTGTGGCATGACCTAGGCCGGGCCTGTGTGCCCTGCGTGGCTGCATGGCAGCAGGACAGCAGAAGGATGGTGGCAGGTTGATGGCAGAACAGTGGCAGAATGGCATTAGAGCAACCTACTACTTCCACCCTCCAGCATCAGCAGCTCAGTACCGTCAGACCCAGCCCCGCAGCGCTCTGACCAGACACCTTGGTTCCTCATTTGCATACTCAAAACTGCCTGAAGAGATACCACAAAAGCCAGCACCTCTCACAGGGTTATTTGACATTGGTTAAATTTACCTCTAAAGAATATTTGTGGCGGAAGCCTTATCCTATTGACTGCATTACCTTCCACCCTTGTAGACATCTGTCTCACACTTTGGCTAAAAGTGACGTTGTGTCAGCTCCTCCACTGCTGAGTGTCATGAAGCTGTTGTATTTGAAAGCAACAGTGCTTTTCCTCCAGAGCTGAAGGCTGTTACAGAGCTGCCCTTTGCCTGTTTCAGATAGTTTAGCCCTTTCTGCCCCCTCCTCCGCTACATGCAGGTCTTCTTCAAAATTCCCTCCTCTAGCATGCTAATGGAATATTTTGTTAAAAGGATCAAAACTGGACCTTTGTTTCTTCTGATGGGCACCAGGAAATCATTTCATGGCAGTCAAGCACAAAAATGTTCTCTTAACAGATGATTACCGGTGATAATCCAGTCATGAGCCAAATTCACCTAAATCAATTTTACTTTTAAAATAAACTGCACATTCTTTCTTTTTTCAGTCTGTACATTTAACATTTCAGACCATACTGATTCACATTTTTTACGTCTGTCTTCAAAACAGAGAGAGAGGAACAAAGAAACAAGAGACTTGAGAAAGAGAAAAGATGCCCACAGTAACCAAGGACAAGTGGGAGAACATTTCATGACCACAGTGCTAATGTAACAAATGGGACTGGTGGGCTGAAGAGGGAGAAGACTCAGAAGAATGCCAGTTACTATTGCCTGGTCTCAGGGCTGGGTCCAGGCTATATATAGGCTTTATATACTTTTGAGTAGGTCAGTATGCACTGAAATGCAGTAAATGCAACATGGACACGCAGCAGATGTCAGATAGACTGCTGCAAACTGGATGGTGCATCCTGACCACAGGGATAGGCAGGGACATCTATAAAGGACCTGCAGCAGCAGAGGTCACATGCTCTTCTACTATACCAGCCCTGTCACCACATTATAGCTCTCTAACAAGGGAAATTAATAGCCCTAAGTCAGACAGACTGACACAAAAACACAAAGGTCCATACTAAAAACAGTGCAGGTATTTAATCTGAATAATGCATGCTGCCTTTATATAAATTCACACCTCACTGATATGAACCGGAGTAGTTAAGTGTGAACCTGAGCTTCATTATCATCCGTCACCGCTTTTTTTCCACATGCACAATTAGCTCTTCTACAGCAGGTAATGAATCCAGCAGCTTATGAACCGTTAAAAAGCAAGTTACTCAACAGGAGTGAAAAGGGACCGGGAGACTGCCCTGCTACCACATCTGCTGCCTGGCTTTGGGATCACTTCAAGACACACTGGTTCTGGGAGCCGCTCCCAGTGTGGCAAACTACAACCAAGTGGCTACCACTGTCCTGGTCTTCTGGACAAGATTTGATCGGATGGATGCCTGTCTGCTCCTGCAAGCGTGGTGCAGAGCAGCCTCAGGAAGGAGTGCAAGGCAGGGGCCGGTGCCCCTGGCCAAATGCCATCTCTGAAGCAGGCGGAGCCTGGCCTAACACTGCTGCTTTGACAACATCAATGTGATAATATTATTGCTAAGGTGCCTTTGCCTGAGATTTCCAAGCTCTTTACTGTGAAGGAAAAAGTAGGTCTCAGAGAAGGCCCGAGGGCACATTAGTCTCCTTTCCCAGCTGTGGACATGAAGGCAGGGATGTCATTTACTGAAGGTCGTAGGGCACAGTCTAATAGATCGATGTCACAGCTTTTAGCCACAGATAACTTGTGATGCCAGCAATTTACTTACCTATATGGACAGAAAAATCAATCCCATCATTACATGAACCTCTTGTTTTTATTACATTCTGGGAAGAAGAAAGTAGGTCAGAAGCCACGAGTGAACACATGGTGCTTCTCTTTCAGCAAGCCCAGCCCCCACATCTGCCAAACCCTATCCACAGCATATGGATCTGGGGGACACTGCTGATAAGCAAGGCTAAAGCACGTGTATGTGAACTAGTCCTTATATTTGCAGGAATATACAAAACGTACGCATAAATGTAAAGGAAAGGGTGAATAGTTCACAGTCAAGTTTGGGATGGGAGACACTGTCACGGTGGTTTGTTGCCAATGCTAATGAAGTTCTAACTTCTGCTTAGAAGTAGTAATCTCCTTTCCCAGTTGAGGCAAACGAAGCTCAGAGAGCTGGTGGATCAGGCCCACAAGCCAAGGGCCTTCTGTTTCCTTCTAGGGTCCCCTAAGCGAAGGCTTGGCCAGGCCCTGTACAGGGGCTGTCAGGACAGTGAGCACTTTCTGGAGCAGTCACCCCTGAGCCCCCAGCTGCTTCCACCCCTGGGCAGAGCCTGGCTGCAGCCTGGGAGGGAGCTGGAGGTGGAGGAGGTGTGCAGGGAGGCCCATCATCAGCACTGCACATGCAGGGGATGGGGACGAAGCCTGCAAAAAATCCTCCAGGCTCCAGCAGCATTCCTGCTTTTCCACACCTGACACTCAGTGTCCCAATTACAAGAGAAAAGTCCATCTTGTAAAAATAGCATGTAAGAATTTTCTTTTGAGGCTTTCTTCCTGTGCTTCATGGTCATTTTGAAAACATGGGCTTTAGCAGTGGGCAGCTGCTGTAACAGACACCTTGTCTCAGATGCACTCCGCTCACACAGACAGGCGAGCAAACAGTCACTCTGGCTGCAACGAGACTTCGCTGACATGTCAGTAACAGTCTGAGGAGCAGTATGTAAATCGAGATTGAAAACTTCCCTTCCTGGCACAATATTTAACTTCAGCCTGTGCCTAGATTCATCTCTTCGCTTTATTGCTGCCATCCATTCCTGCACATTGCAACACTGATCAGAAAATTAAAATGAAAGTCTTTACCAGGAGACAAGCTGTCTTTGTGAATCCTCCTGTGATTCATGGTCGGAGCCATGCACGTTGAGCGCTCACCACAAGGAAGAGGCGACAAACGGGGCTGGTGGCACCACTGCAGACCAGTACGGTTGTGCTGTGTGAACGTCCGTCCATCTGTCTGTCTGTTTGCCCCAGGAGCAGGAGGCTGGTGTATGAATGGCTGGAGGGCAGGATTACGTCAGGCGGAGGGGCATCCTTCCAGCCATGACACATTTAGCAGACTTGTCTTGCCTGGGCAACCAAGCAAGCCCCCAGCCCTGCACTGGGTTCAGCCCTTAATAAATTAACAGAGAACAGTGTTTCCAGCATAGTAGCTGAACACTGTCAGACCTAATGAGTTTTCAGCTCCAGACAAAACAGGCCAATATACAGGCAATGAGGGAGAAACCCCAGCGGACTGCAAGAGGGGATGTTTCATATTCTCGTCATTAGAGTTTCTAAACCTCCATGTATTTTCTAATTATGCAAAAATAACAGTAGCAGCATTATAAGTAATTTATCAGCACCCATGTATTTTAAATGAATCCCTAACAAGCATGTATTAATGTGACATGGTCACATTACATAAGGTAGGAGAGACTTGAAAACCCAGGGTCCTCACTGTCTTGAGCAATGTCATTATCATTATCAGATAGCTGTTCTCCAAGAAGTAGAGCGTTCAAACAGCAAGTGATTTTCCCCCGAGGCACTCCCTGCTTCCTCCTCTAGTGCAGACATGATTATTTGATTAACCCTCTGCTATCCACTGCACTCATCCTGACTGTGGGCTCGGCTCCATGCTCACTGCTGGACCCGAGCACAAAATTCCCCTGTGCAATGCAGTTGGCAACCCTGGACTTGGAGAAATCAATTTCTGAACAGGATCAAGATGTATGTGAGCTGGAAAGCCTTAACAAGGAACACAAGTAGAGCTGATAGGAAAATGCCATCTGTTATTGAAGATAAGGAGAGATTTATTCAAATATTTGTTACTAAATGTTGATTGAAAGCTTCACTGAATCCTGGCTTGTCTTTTGAAGTTAGTAGAATGGCTCGGGTACCTTAACCCCTGCTTACACACAAACACATCCTTTGCCAAGGAGCGGATGATGGATGAGCTGCTAATTTTACTTCCCATAAGGATACATTTTCCTTTCCAATCCATAGGCTTAAGGACATTAGATCACTTAATGGGAAACCATTTCTTTTATAATTATGTCACATTTGATTTCCTGTCATCTTTAAAACTGCCTGTTATCCATGTGGCAGAAGAGAGGCTCGACAAATTAAGAGAAAATAACCTACAAGTAGACCGTGCTTCACTGTGCAATGGAGAGCTGGTGAACTCCCTGCACACATGCTTTCATTTCAGTATCCATTCACACACTCACCTATGTCAAACAGGGAAGGGAGAGAAGAATATATGGGTGAATAAGCTTTTCATATTTTCTGTGTTGAAAAGCAGTTAAAACATAGCTCTTTTTCTGATTAATTGCTGCCACGTTGCGCATCAAAGATCAACGCAGCTCATATTTGAAGCTATCACTTTTCTGTGATGTTCTATTCTTTAAAGTCCATAAATAACAACCACACTTCAATATTTTTGTCAGGCATTTGTTATGATCACTGTGTTGTTTTGTTCGGTGCCAGGAATACTGAAAGCTTGAAAGTGCTAATCATAGTTTTATCCAAAGGCAAAAGGAAAATGTGTATGAATTCTGTGTTAGAAACAAGTCCTTCATCTTCACTGGCAAAATAAATTTTGAAATTAAAAATCAAGGAGTTTAACTACAATGAAACCCTTTGCACTGCAGGTACAGAATTCACAATGGTGGCTTTAATAGGCTTTAATGATGGTCTCAGTACTGTTGATTGCACAAAATGCACAAAAATCACATGGCAACTGTTGGGTCGTAATTTATGGCTTTCCCTCAACTAAACTGTTTGCTGGTAGAATTTATTTCCCTTGCCTCTCGTCTTCCTACAACCTTATCAGAGGAAAGCAATGAGCTCTTTATCTTCTAACTGGTGCATAATATGCTAGTGCTTCAGAGCCTATTAGAGTCATTATTTCTCCCTCTCTCCCTAATGGATTTGGGATTGTGCTGTGCCTCTGCCTACCTGACTTTCCTCCCTGAGGGACTGGCCTCACTGGCCACAGCTCACCCTCACGCTGAGGGCCTCAGGGTCTCAGGGTCTTCGCACTCTTTTGGCTGGGTTGGGATCACCGTAGGCAGTTGGCTCTTTGCATCCAGCAGGGACCCATGGGTGTCACCACAGCTGTACCTTGTTCATCTCATTACAAAGCACTGCCTGAAGAAAAGACACCCAAAGGGCTTTTAATGGAAGGTATTTCAAAATCCTTTTGATGAGTTTAAGTGTTTTTTTATTTGTTTGTTTGTTTTTTCCAAGGAATTTGGGGTTGATCTGTTTATTTGTTCTCTTGTTATTTTTTCAGATAAATGTTTACTTTCTGCTTTGGCACTAATCTTTTGAATATATATATTTTTATATCAGATTTAGTTTTATCAGATAAACAAGTTATATTTAAAGTTCTTTTTAAAAGAAACACAAAGCATCTTGCCAGGACATCGCATGCTTTTCTGTCTGCTCTTGCTGATTCATACTTCATGAAACCAAGAAGAGAGGAAAAGTGAAGGTGGGGACCATCTTAGGCCCATTCTTAGTATGACTTTTCGTATCTTAAAAATGTTTTTATATCATATATTTGTGTATGTATGAGGTCCAGAAAGGGTTTGGATTTGAGCCTGACTCAGAATGAACAACTTTTTGAGAAAACTGCTGAAAAGGAATTTTAAGTGCTGAGTATTCCTGCAAAGAAGTAAGAGAACAGTATCGCTTCCTAGCACAACATTAATTAAGAGAAAGATACTACTAAGTGTCTGGGTAGGGTATCCAAATGCAATGAGAAGTGAAGTCTTCCCAAAGGAGGCACCAGAAAAGCATGTTTCATTGGCTCTTTGATGTCCTCAACTCAACTATTGCTCCCGTGTGTCCTGAAGTAACAGAGAGTTTAATTTAAGCTGTGAGTTTCATACAATGTTGAAAACAAATCCTAAAAATAGTATCTCAAGTATCTAAGCTGTGCTTGAAGGCTGTCATCCTGTTTGACTTCTCCAGGCACTAAGCCTGAAGTCTTTAAGAAGAGATTGGACTGTGCACTTAGTCACATGGTCTGAACTTTTGGGTAGACCTGTGCGGTGTCAAGAGTTGGACTTGATGATCCTTAAGGGTCCCTTCCAACTCAGGATATTCTATGATTCTATGATTGTCTTTATCAACAGCACAAGCAATTTCAGTGTCAAATTCTCTGTCCCCTACTAATGAACATCAGTGCCAGGCAGGAGTAACCAGCTGTAGCAGAACAACCATCATATCCAAAGGATCTTTGGCCTTTCTGCAGAAACTCCTAACAGTCCCAAGAACTGATGCCATTTCCAGGAAAAAAAAAAAAAAAGGAACTGACTTGAGAACAGCAAGTCATTTCATCTGAGGCACTGGCGAACTGTTGGATAGCAGTTGTTTTGTCAGGGACATCCTTAAAACCATTGTTGAGGAAAATACAAAGTTGTACAATAAAATATCAGTCCTTTGAGGCCTCCTTTTTTTTTTCTCTGAGTTTTAGTTAACAGTAATTAACTACATTGGCAATGGTATGATATGAGATGCTTCAGTTTCCCACAAAAAAAGAAAAAGACCTAATGGAAGATCTTGCTAAATGTCACCTATCTCAATATTTCATCCTGTCATATTACATAAAATTCAAGGATACCTTCTGAAATTTCAGGTTTTCAGTGAAGTGTACTGGTTGGTCAGCTGTTTACTAATGACCAAACACCTACCATATGAGTTGTTTTAAAGAAACCTTTCAAAAGCCTCTTAATACAGATATCTGTTATAGAATGTTAGAACGTTATAGAATGTGTTATATAAAAGAAACCACAATAAACTGAAAAGCAACTTCTATTTCTAAATGTCTAGAAACATGTTCTTCTACAGAAATTTAAATACAGCTAAGTTTACATAAGAATTATTAATTAGTTGTAAAGTTCACGCCTTTTGAATAAATGCATACTGGAGGTCAGAAACCTATTAGACTGTGGTATTAAACTTAGGTTCAGTGCTGAATTTGGATTAAATGATGTTATATTGATTTGATGAGCTGCTCATATATGCTGAAGCTTTAATTGAATGTATTAGAAAATATTAATTTTAAAAGATATGTCCTTAAAGGAGCAATGTTGCTATTTGTAACTGCTTTCTAGTATAGTCCTTCGTTGGTTTTCAAGAAAAAGAAGGTTATTTTTGAGCCTTTAATCTGAGACTTTATGCAAGTAAATATCTAAGAAGAGGTTCTTCTCATTTTCAGTATGGATGAATGCCCTTTGAAAGCCAAAAGGGAATTGGTGTAATGTATTGATTGCCATTTAAATGCTTTTATAAGCTAATTAGTGCAAAACATAAAATGTTTCTGAGCAGAAATGAGCAACAAACATAAAAACATAGGAAGGCTCATTTGTTTCTTAGATATACTTGGCGGACAAATACCCTGATGCAGAGAGTCACCAACCACTGAGGAGAGTGAACAGAGCCTGCTGTGAAAATGTTACAAAAAATATGCTCTAATGTTTTAACTGTAAGAGCAATGTCACACTGACAAGTGTTCATCATGCATGCTCGAAACAGCAATGTTGTATCTAGCTTTAATCTACATTGCTGGGTTAGCATCTATCTGGGAGACACTGTGACATTTAGGGAAACAGCCAACACTACAAAATAGGTCACTAGCTGGAATCTGACCAGTTGTGAAGCGGCTAGAAGTCATTACCATCTGTTCATGTGAAATGAGGGGCTGGTATCGGTCCAGTTCCATGTAGATAGGTATCCACACTGTAAAAGAAACATTCCAAAGTGATCCTAGTTGGAAATGCAGCTGGAAGAAAGGAGCCATGGACTGAAGGATCTAAAGAAGCTATTTCTAAAACTGTGTAGATGAGATGGTGGGTACATGAAGCTCTTTTATGTGATATCCTTCTGTGATGCATTAGGAGATTTTCCCTCACTGTGGTCAGTCTAGCACCTTTCACTGGCCAACAAAAGGCATGAAGATCAATATCTGATCAGTATCTTTGTTTAAGAAATGTCTTAGCATTACACCTCTATTAAGAGATAAACCCAGAAAAGCTTCTCGATGGGATCTTAGTATCACAGAATGGTTTGGGTTGGAAGCCACTAGACCAGATTGCTCAAAGCTCCATCTAACCTGGCCTTGAACACCTCCAGGGATGGGGCATCCACATCTTCTCTGGGCAACCTGTTCCAGTGCCTCACCACCTTCACCATTCTACTGAAAAATTTCTTGTATTTGATCTAAACCTATCCTCTTTTAGTTTAAAACTGTTCCCCCTTGTCCTGTCACTACACTCCCTGACACAGAATCCCTCCCCAGCTTTCCTTGAGGCCCCCTTTAACTCCTGGAAGGCTGCTTTAAGGCTTCCCCAGAGCCTTCTCTTCTCCAGGCTCTTGGGACAGCCTTTGCCCTGTGCCTCCTGTGTGAAGCCAAGGCCCAGCTGCAAAGCCAAGTTACTGTTTTTGGTGCCTCTATGCACGTGCTTGCATCCAGGTATCTTCTCCCATCACCTGGGAAGATTTAGCAACCTCTCACGTGTCACAGCCACAGTGTGCATACATATGTATGGGAAATTAGAATAAGCACTGCACTAAATTGCTCATGTAGCTATCCCCTCAGTTATAATCGTCCTTTCTCGCTGAATAGTTATGATCCTGACCCACTCAGCCAGCTGTTCTCAAATTGGTTAAATGCTGGTGGGGAATGGCAGGATGAGGATATTCCCCTTGCAAGGGGAATAAACATTACAGTAAACCCAGCAGAACCCAAGGCTTTTTCTGGCTCAGACCACTATCACTCCCAGTGGTGCTCCAGAAGCGGTGCAAAAAGAGCTCAGAGGGAGAAAAACAGCCCAAAGCACAGACTGAGCATCCTCTGTGCAGCAGGCACTCAGAAACCAAGTGTCCTCCAAGAGTTATTTCAAGTTACAGCCATTATTACCACCTTACTAGGTAGCTAATAAAGACTATACAATGAAGTATTTATGTGAGAGTATGTATTTAATATATGGCAAAGTTTTTGCCCTTCTTAAATCAACTGAAGAAGATTAATTACAACAGTTTTGTGGCTGCATCACTCTGCTCAAATTAATTACTCTGCAAAAGTTAATACAACTGAAATGATATTGGGTGCCTTGAGACTGTCAAGAAGAAACAATCACAGTTTGAATATAATTTTAAAAGTAATGAAAAAAAAAGTAAGCATAACTTGGGGCCCATTCTCCTCCCCATTTTGGCCCACCTGGACCTCACTGAATGGGCATTATGCCCGGATCTGCTGCACCAGGGCTCTGCTCTCTTCTCTCCCCACCTCATCCTCCTCTGCCCTGATGGAGCTGGCAGCTCCTGACAGATCATCCTCATGTAGAGCCCCACTTTCTCCAAGCACCATGATAGTCACAGCTCATTCCAAGACTATTACCAGCACAACAAAGCATTCACACATTCACTAGACTTTGTATCCTTTCACAAGAAACATTCATTCCTTTGATCTCCAGGTGAGAAGAGACTTCCATGTTATGTCAAACTATTACGGAAATGAAGAAACACCCTCAGACAATCGCTCTTCCTGTATTAATGTAACGAGATACTCCTAGGAAGATCTTTTTCCCCTAAGCACACGACGGTGCCTGTAAACAGCACCAATATTTCTAAGCAAATTTTACCACCTTTTTTGACAGGTCCACTCAACTCATTTTCCTGTACAGATAATACTGCCGGAGGATGACAATTAATCCGAATACAAAATTTTATACACTTATGTCACCCTTAGCAAGGTCACTGTTTATCTTACAGGTTTTTAATACAAAAGAGAAGCTGTTGTAATGCATCTGCCACCACGGCTAAACAAGAACTAGCAAGTACCCATTTTTATAGGAAGACATTACATATAGGTAAGGCTGAGTACAAAAAAATTCATAAAATATCTTTGTATTCACTGCTGGCTTTTTTTTATTTTTTTTGTCAGATTTATACACACCTGCCTATGTGTGTGTAGTCTTGTATCTCTGATGATGTTATTTATCTTACAAGAGTCTCAGCTTTTCCAGTCTTTGCTCGCTACTTCCTTTTTTATGTGTAGCCTAAACATTCAACATCTTAAGCAAATTCAAAGAGCCATCAATATTTAACCAGCCTACAGCAGCAAGGGTATTACTGCTCCCTCTTCCCTCACAATTGCATTTGACCAGGATATGTGATAGGCACTAATTAGTGCTGGCTAATAATTAGACTGACCACTTTTCTATACAAATAAATGCTGGTTTGAATGGCATTTGATTGGCACTGTTGAGAGAGAGCTGGGAGCTTCCTGAAAGGGCTGAGCATTTCAGTTCACCATTGGAAAGACCAGAAATAAAAGGTCTGGAGGCATTTCTAGATACAAAAAAGTAGTCTGAGGGCTTATTTAGAAGTTCTAATAACCTCCTATGAAGTTTTTAATGACCTCCTATGCAGCTTGTGGTTTGGCAAGTGGAGAAAGAAAGGATGATCTTAAATAAATGTACATACTCCCCCCCATCCTCAAATACTGCAAACCCAGCATTTCTATCAGCAAAGTGAACACACGATAGCATGCTGAGGTACAATTATTTCACTCCTGGCTGTTTGATACAGCCACAGCCAGACACTCATGAGCAATGAAGACACAGCAACAGCAGCAATCAGTGCCCCACACAGAAATGGCAACATATGCTTCCCACCCCCTTCTCATTCTGGCAAGTAAACACCGATGCTGGATGACATTAATGGCTGCCAGCTAGGCAAACAGAACAAGTAGGTCAGGAGAGTCATTTCTCCAAGAGTTTTCTTTGTTAAATATTGTGCTAATGACTGCATTATTGCTCATCAGAGCAAGGCTTGGAAACTGGTGTTAGAAACCTTTCCCACAATAGCAGAGGTCAGGTTTTTCATCTTAGGATGTTTCAGGTTGAGCAAAACAACCAATTCTTGATAAAATGCCTTTTAAAAAGCATCTTTAAAATCTGAACACAGGCTTGCCCTGATTGCACAAAGCAGATTTCATCAGAACAGCTTTACTGGTAGGTAGAAACAAATGACTGAAAACTATGACCCTGTGTGTCAGGCACATACAGTTTAGAAAAGCTCTAATGGAGATTTAACAGAACTGCTTTAAAGCATGCAACTTACTCTAAAGAATTCTTTGGTTGAGCCTGAATCCAAAGTTCCATAGGCTATCTCCGTTTGTTTAGCCAGATCCTCTGCGCTCTCTATGGGAGACACCATCCTTTCCACCGTAAGGAAGGCAGCAAGATTAGCAGTGTAGGAAGAGATAATGATGAGAGTGAAGAACCACCAGACTCCTCCGACAATTCGCCCTGAGAGAGATCTATGGAAAAACACATATCATCAAATTTTGTCGAAGATATTCCTTGATTTATTTTTGTTGTTGAAGAGAAATTCACATGCACAACCCTGTTGTCCTCATCCTTCAGACATCTGTGGAGAGGCTCCTGATAGCCTTCCTCAGGAGAGCAAGCTCAGCATGTACCTATTCTTAATTAGTTAAACCCTCTTAAGTCTTTCAGTGGAAACAAGGACAAAGAAATAATGGTTCTTCTGAGCCCACTCCATCTGGAGGCTCAGGCAGCAAGAAGTTCTTCTGACTTCTACAGACTCTTTGCTGGGGACGTCTTTTGCCAGAAGACTTTTGTTTTCTCTGTTTGGCCAGCCTTTCCCCTTGACTGATTTGCCTGCTGTGGCATATCAGCATCACTGCCTCTTTGGGGTCTGACTAGCCATAAGGAAAAAAATACCTTTTACTCTTAAAATGTAAGATGTGGTGAACAGCAAAAAGGCATGAGCAAACACCCAATTTAATATAATAAAAATGATCCAGTATGATCCAGCATCATGGCCTAGCAGGGATTACACACTGAATCTGCATATTGAAGTGGGGAAAGAAACTGATTTGCTTTATATTAATTGAAATTTGCATGCCTAAAGCCCACTGTTCCAGATCAAGCATATTCCAGATTTTTAACCACCAGAGCAATGTCATAGTAAGTTGTAAAAATAATATATATATGTATTTTTTCAAAGAAGAAAACCGGAAGGACTAAAACCCTCCTATGTATTAATGCACAATTACAAAACACCTATGAGTTAGGAGATCTAGACTGTGTGTCTATAAAAGCTCTTTGCTGCTTTAAAGCAATTGAACATCAGGCTCAAAATGTTTTTTGGGGGCTGAAGGACACCAGCACCACTCTGCTCAGCTGGGTGGGGAATTTGCTTGCCATGCACAGTGCACATTCTTCAAACACAGCATGTTGATCAGGAATCATTTCAGGAGCTGAGACAGAACTATTTCATATGTTTTCCCTTAATTCTTTACCCATATCAATGGAGGAAGATTCAATCCAAAATGTATAAAATCCACGGAACCTGGGTGTTGCACTCCTCAATTTGTGTGAAGGGAAGAAATAGAAAACAAGAAAACTCTTACCTGTTTGTTTGTTTCCTTCAAGCCCCTCAGTGCCATCCCCAGACAGTGGGTACAAGTTGTCCTACCAACAGATGGAGATGGGAAAAAAGCAAAAGTCTGGTGCTGGGTCCCCACCCTGCCCACACAAGGGGGGTTGGCCAGTAATCTGCCTAGTCTTGGCCAGAGCCTGAGATCGCCTGGGCCATGAAAAGATCTCATTAAATTAATATGAAAAGAAAGAAAGAAAGAAGGAAAGAAAGAAAAAGAAAGGAAGGAAGGAAGGAAGGAAGGAAGGAAGGAAGGAAGGAAGGAAGGAAGGAAGGAAGGAAGGAAGGAAGGAAGGAAGGAAGGAAGGAAGGAAAGAAAAAGAAAGAAAGAAAAAGAAAGAAAGAGAGAAAGAGAGAAAGAGAGAAAGAGAGAAAGAAAGAGAGAAAGAGAGAAAGAAAGAAAGATCCATCCAACATTAAAGAGCACACCAAAGAAAATTATTGCCAACACCACCAAAACAAAGTGCTGTCTGGAATAGACCAGAGGAATGTGGATCTAAGCTAAGCGGTGAAACACAACTGCTCTCCACTCTCCTCTTCCCCAGGACACAGAACCTCTGCTCCCACTGGAGGGGCAGGCTCTGGCTGGCTCCTATGGGTTACCAGCCCCAGGGACTGCTGCACTAGCTCCATACCGATAGGCCAGGTGGTTCAGATGGTTACATGGCTTAAGGAAGCTTAAGGAGCAAAGCATCACCTCTATGTCCATCAGGAAGCAATGACTTTCAAGGTATGAACTCTTAGAGAACTCGCCGTCGCTCTGGCCTGTGTGTGCTTCCTCAGGGCAGGCACACGTCCGATGGATCACCAACATGCAGAGGAAGCATTTCTGCCCTTCCCAAGGGCCTCCCAAGAGGTTAAAAGGCTTCCAAGTTTTGAGCTGGGGCTGTGCTGCAGCAGTGTTCAACAGAGGGCTACCGAATGGTTGCAAAAGTAAATTCCAGAAATATAACACCAGAATAATGGAGCAAGTCAAGAAATCTACCTCGCCCTACATTCTTTGCAGGTGTCAAGTGAGCATCTTCTGGGATTTTACAGAATCACAGAATCACAGAATTTCTAGGTTGGAAGAGACCTCAAGATCTTTGAGTCCAACCTCTGACCTAACACTAACAAGTCCTCCACTAAACCATATCCCTAAGCTCTACATCTAAACATCTTTTAAAGACCTCCAGGGATTGTGACTCAACCACTTCCTGGGCAGCCTGTTCCAATGCCTAACAACCCTTTTGGTAAAGAAGTTCTTCCTAACATCCAACCTAAAACTCCCCTGGCGCAACTTTAGCCCATTCCCCCTCGTCCTGTCACCAGGTACGTGGGAGAACAGACCAACCCCCACTCGCTACCTGTAGAGAGTGATACGGTCGCCCCTGAGCCTCCTCTTCTCCAGGCTGAACAAACCCAGCTCCCTCAGCCTCTCCTCATAAGATTTGTTCTCCAGACCCCTCACCAGCTTGGTTGCCCTTCTCTGGACTTGCTCGAGCACTTTCATGTCCTTCTTGTAGCGAGGGGCCCAAAACTGAACACAGTACTCGAGGTGCGGCCTCACCAGAGCTGAGTACAGGGGGACAATCACTTCCCTAGACCTGCTGGCCACACTGTTTCTGATACAAGCCAGGATGCTGTTGGCCTTCTTGGCCACCTGAATACACTGCTGGCTTGTATTCAGCTGACTATCAACCATCACTCCCAGGTCCTTCTCTGCCAGGCAGCTTTCCAACCACTCATCTCCCAGCCTGTAGCTCTGCTTGGGGTTGTTGCGCCCCAGGTGCAGGACCCGGCACTTGGCCTTGTTGAACTTCATGCAGTTGACCTCAGCCCATCGGTGCAGCCTCTCCAGATCCTCCTGCAGAGCCTTCCTGCCCTCGAGCAGATTGACACATGCACCTAACTTGGTGTCGTCTGCAAACTTACTGAGGGTGCACTTGATCCCCTCATCCAGATCATCAATAAAGATATTAAAGAGTACTGGCCCCAGTACCGAGCCTTGGGGGTGCCACCAGTGACTGGCCTCCAACTGGATTTTACTCCATTCACCACATCTCTTTGGGCCCGGCCAGTTTCTAACCCAACGAAGCATACGCCAGTCCAAGCCATGAGCAACCAGTTTCTTGAGGAAAATGTGGGAAATGGTGTCAAAAGCCTTACTGAAGTCAAGGTAGAGCACATCCACAGCCTTTCCCTCATCCACCAAACGCGCCACTTTGTCATAGAAGGAGATCAGGTTCGTCAAGCAGGACCTGCCTTTCATAAACCCATGCTGACTGGGCCTGATGGTTAAGGCCCTTGTTGGCCAACTCCCTTACTAGTTAGGGTCTTGCTTTAAATGCTTTGTGAAACTTGATAACCTACACACCAAATCAAACTCTCACATCAGCTAAAACTTAATTTTAGCCATCTACAAAGCAGTGCCAACTGAACTCGTTGAATAAGGCTCCCTTTGGAGCCATCGCAGAGACAGAAAGGAGACAGACACCCTCGAACAAGATTTACCTCACTTGCTATAGTGTGGGACAGATCTGAAGATGCCCATCTGTCTCCAACAAGTATGGAGAGAAGTGAGATGTGCTCCTGACTGGAGCACACTGTACTGCTTTTACATGGCTATGTCAGGTGAAATTCATTCCTCTTTCATTCATTCTTTCAATACATACTTTCCATCTTTGAGATGAAGATAGGCCTGGATTTGAATTCCTCCTCGCTGCAGTGAGGTTGACAGCTTCAGAGCCAGACTAAGGAGATTAAACATTCACTTGCACACACTACAACTAGCTTTATCTTGCTGCTCTAGGGTCCCATGGCCCTCTTGCTTTACAGCACCTCTTGAAATAGGAAGATGAATAAAAGACTTGCCAGGGTCTTTGGACAAATTTCATGGAACAAAATGGTGTGTGCTCATTCTCCCTACAGTTTTCCTTAGGAAATGTCTTACTTGCATCAGAAGCTGCCCCTTCTGCTTGCAGGACAGATGCATTGCTGAGGTGAAGATGTGCAGGAGGAGAAGCATTTTCCAAACCAGTGAAACCTCAGTCCCACATTGCTGCAATAACAAAACGTCTGTGTCGAGCTGCCTGTTCATACAGTGTATTATGCACAGAGAACAGTAAAAATATCTTGCCCCTGAGATTTTGCAACCTGCATGACCCAAGCAGACAGATACAGGACAAAAAATGGAGAACAGCTGAGAGCAGGGGGAGGTGAGCATGACTGGATTCATTGAAGAGGAATGCACTTCCCCAGGCAAAGGTCCTACGTGCAAGAGAGGGGTCTTGCTAGAGGAGGACCAGAGCAGTTATCAGAAGAGTTGAGGTCACTTGAAAGAGAAACGGATGTCACTACTGAGTTGTTTTTCCCAGAGACTTCCAATGAGCATGAAAGGGAAGATTAAACAGCTGCTACCATGAAGTGCTCTGGGATAACATAGCTGTAGTTGATGTCAAGCACAGGATGGAGCAAAAGAAAAACAAAACAAACCACAAAGCTGATGCCAAAGGACAGACAGACAGACAAAATCAAAGAACAAGAACGCAGTTGAGCATGGCCTGGCAACCTCCTTTTCCAAAAGCACCCCAGATCCTCCCAGTCCATCTGCTGATGCGAAGACTCCTTATACCCACTGCAGGGGCTGGTGTAGAGGGATGAGGGAGAAAAAGGGTTAGTATATAAACACCAGGCTGGTAATAAGAGAATATTTGTTTGTTTTGTACTGCGAACCACAGAAATGTTTCTCCATTACTCAGATAACAATTACAGAAAAATCAATCACAGCTTTTAATACCAATACCACTTTTTCTGATGAAGATGTACCTGTCCAAGTGTGCAGTGTTGTAATTTGAAAACAAACAACTAATGCTTTATCCTAATGTGTTGTTTTCCAAACTGTTTCAATAAATCGATACATTGCACAACATCATTTTAAAGTGAATTAGTGTTAACAAACAAGAGAGAGCAGAATTATTACACAATTATCAAAACAAGGTCAGATGGTGTTTTCAAAAGGAAGTAAACAGGAAGAGTGCATACCTTGAGAGGAAATTTAAAAGGAAGCATGGAGTCAAATGAGAGCAAATTAGTAACAAGAGAAAGAAATTAGTAACAAGAAAAAGAAAATAAATACTCAATTTCACATTCAGTTGCTACATTCAAACAAAATCCCATTTTTTAACAAAATAGCTTAAAGTTTCTACTCATGGCCATAAAACATATTTGATTTCCTATAACAAACAGAAATAATACACTTTTCACACTACTTAATTTTTAATAGGGCTCTTATGATCGATACAAGATAGCTGGTATATTGATGAAAAGCCCTGAACAACCTAGGGTAAAATCTGCTTGCCTAGACCCCCCCTTTCCACTCTGAGCTCATGCTACAGGGTACCTGCCAAGCATGGAGCTCAGTCCTTTGCTCATAAGCCCAGCAAAACCTCTGCCTTTCCTGCTGGCCTCATTTGGCCAGGAGGCACTCACCTAGGCTGTTGAGACAGAATACAATAAATAAAAGCATCTAAAGCTCTGCCTTCAGATGCTCCATTCTCTCGTCATAGGAACCAGCAGTGGGAGTTTCAGGAACATCAAGTTACCCAGCTCTCATTGCTGTTTTGAAACTCCCACTAAGTCATTCCCATGGCCTTTAATAGGAGTCTCTTGAGACCTGCTGCAAAAATATGGGTCTAGAAATATAGCCTCTTAAATGACCAAGCTCTTGTGATAACTTTTAATGACCCCCCTGTCTTTTTCCATCAGCTATTAATTAATCTAGCCTCTTTGTTCCACAAGAATAAAGAACAAAATTAAAACATGCGGTCTCATACAGATTTCAAAGATACTTTTGCTCGGAATGGTGTTACAAATGTGACTGTTTCCTCCTGATTCCATTAGCCATACACATCTTACATTAATCAAATTTAATAATCCACTTTTGATCCATCAAAAGTGAATTTTCAATACTTTAGCTCACTATGCAGAAAAATACAGCAGCCTTTGATAGCAGAACAAAACTACTGGAACAAGTGTCGGTTCCATCATAGGATGAACTAACCACCGTCCTCTGGCTGCTTTCTGATTCAGCTGAGATGACTCCTATTAAATACAGATTGGAGAGTATAGGGATATATCCTCTGGAATATCCACACAGCATACTCACCAAGGATAGATCTAACTAGTCATTAGATGTCACAGCTGTTCTGCACAAAGGCAGCTGAAAGAGCCTTTATCAGCAAGTACAAAAGTGATCTCTCCAGACTGCTTGTTGGCATCTCTCTACAAGTGCTGCATGCTCTCATATAAGACATTTATTCAGACAAAACTCACAATGGAAGAATGAAGCCCCTTTTAATGGCAATAGAATAGTATGAAACATTCATATAGTCGATGTATTGTGAATGGCATAACCTTACAAAGATACGGATTCAGGATGGAATACTTGGGAATAGTCCCTTCTATGGAAAAGAAATTTGGCATTAAATCAACTTAAACCAACATATCATTCAAAGGAATGGTGTTTCTGGAATTTAAACCAAGGTATTAAATTTCTCTCTCTTTCTCTCTCTCTCTCTCTCTTTCTCTCTCTCTGTGTCTTTCCTGTAGCAATGCACATAACTGCCTGGAATCTGTTATCATGAAAGATAACAAAACAGCCAGATAGTATCTTCTAACGAGGACCATGAATTAATATTGACCTAACAGCTTCTGATGGACAGATAAAATAAATAGGTTTACTGCTCTCTCTGTTTTTTGTAGGTATTTCCAAGGCACTTATCATAGTAATATTGAAAAAAATAGAGTATGTTCCACTCGTTATATAATGTTATATATGGCTGAGCATGTCAGAGTCACACGAGAGCTTAACAAAAATCCTATGCACTGCTATTTGCTGTCAATAAACAGACCTAGCAGAAACTGTATAATGCCTACAGCTTTCCATGTGATGTCCCAGTGCTTATTTCCCGGTCCTTTATATTAGGCACACACATGGTCAACAGCAATTTAAATGTTATAACTACCCATTACTTTTAACAGCAAGCAAAGTTTCATTACAGAATTTGGGAATAAAGCAGAGATTGAGCATATAAACAGGAGAAGGAGGCTGGCAGCTGTAGCAGGACAGTGAGACAGCACACTGAAACACTGAGAATTGTGATGTGGGGTCATAACCAGGCAAAAATATCACATGTATGTTTTATATGGGAGGTATATGCAACTGTCAGCTACATATGGTATCTACCTGCTGCTATCAAGACTTCTAAAACATATGAATTATGTGCATCAAATAATGACAGGCATCTCTGAAAATCCTGGACCTCACTGCAGTCATTAGCAGATTTGAATGTGCAATGACTGTGAGCTTAAAGGATCATTATTAGATTACGACAGGCAAGATCATGATCATTTCCATGAAACTTCCTTCCATGAGGTTTTGTCACTTTTTTCACTCTTAGACCAGGAAAACTTGTTAACTTTTGAATAATATAAGTCTTGCAAAAGGTACACAAATATGGAAATTACTAAGGTGTATTTTGAATATAAGTGCTTAGTCAGAAAATATCTGTCTCTCTTGATTTAATTAGCAACCTTGTTAAAGGGAAAAACTGCATCCTGTTTGTACTAAACAGGTATTTTAATAATTAAAATAGCTGTAAACTGGATTTTAAAATATTTTCATAAAAAATATAATTACTGTTCTATCACTAAGAAACTAGATAATTTTACTGCTTACCACAGGCACATCACTGAAGTATTTTAACAGTGTATAGGTGGGAACATAATATATGTATTACTAAAAAATATTTGAGGTATGCATTGTTCAAGTAGAGAGAACTTTACTATTCTCTGGTGGTTTTCAAAATGCTTCTTTGAAAAAGAAATGCAATTCTACAATGGTTAATAGCAGTGCTTGCTGTTAAAATAGAACTAATACCAAGCACGTTTTACTAAAGCCTTATTCAGAAAGACTGCCTTCTTGAATGAAAAAAAAATCTTTATGGAAACCAGCAATGCTTATTAGACCATATTGACTATGAACACAGGGAAAATGCATTAGGCCAGATATAAATAACAATGCACACACAGGATACACACCATAACTACTAGAGGAGCACACATGGAGACCTGAACGTATAGAACATGGTAGTAAGCAAATTACTAATAGATGAAAAGATAGTTCAAGAACAAAATTAGAGAAATGAAGGACAAAAAAAGCAGGCAAAAATAGCAGAAGCCTTGGCAGGAGTGAAGGTGTTTTAAAGTGCTGTTGCATGTGGCTTTTTAAAAATAAATAATTCAGATTTTGCAAAGCATAATATGTTATATGCACCAAGGAGATGACCGTAAAATGAGATATGCAGCAAAAACACGGTAGCCCTCCAAGCATTGCTGAAAACAGAAAACCCCATGCATTTTACAGCCTCAACATGGTGTATATAAGTTTGGCAGAAATGCATAAGTGGCATTATAAGGCAATGACACTCACTTTTGAGGTGAATGTTAGCAAACATTGGATTGATGATGAAGCTTAGCATTGAATGGGATGTCAAAACAAAAATTTGCAATTGAAAAAAAAATTGAAAACGTAACATATATGCACCATGGCATCAAAAATGACCATAAAATGCAAAAAGGTAATGGAATGGTATGGAACAAACCTTGGAGAAATATCGCATCCTTGCTGCATAAAGGCACCCAGGGAAAACCAAAGGCTATTAAATATTCCAAACTCATTTGGAGGGTCAGGAGGATTCTGAGGGTCACGTGGCTCTTCAGTGCTGTCTTCCAAGTGCCATTCATAAGGGCTGAATCTGCTGACTAGGAAAAGAACTACGCTGACGCCAATGTAAGCAAAGACTATACACATCCAAATTTCATAAGCCAAAGGATCCAGGAAAGAGAATACACCCGGTTTAGATTTCTGAGGCTTCTTGATCATGATGGAGATTCCCAGGCTCATAAAGGGCTTGGAAAAGTCTATGACTTCTTCTCGCACCAACGTTATAGTGAGGGGGGCAACAGCTATATCTGCTCTCTGAAAAGGGAAAACAAAGCCAAGTTAGTTACAGAACAGTTGCAACATGACCACAATCTAGAGTCTGACGTTAATGAATCAGATGATGAATTACAAGAATGAGTAGGAAACATTATTTGCAGCCCATTTTGCAGTCATTGAAGTTGTTTTAGGACTACATGGACAGAAAATTTTTAACAAGAAAAAATACAAACATGTCTGTGCAAGGCCCTCAAGACAGAGGGAGATATATACCAACATGTATTTATGTTTCTGTTAAGTCAATGGATAAATAAACGTTACTTTCACTGGACCATTAAACTACAACTAAAGCTATATTTTCCGGGATAACATATGAAGTAAATATAACTTGCATATAGAATGTCATTTCAAGTCCAGATCAGTAATGAACTGTATTTAACATACAAATGTACTTAAATAATAGAAAAAAAAAAAACACCAAAAACCACAAACAAAACACAATGAAACAACAAATGATTGTGTTTGGTGCTCAAGTTCAGGTGGATTACTGATGGCTTTTAAATCTCCTTTTTAGTCATTAAAAGTTTTTTGACATTGTCAATTTTTAATTCCAGGAAGGGGAGTCATTAGGGGAGAAGGGGAATAATTCTAGGGCTAGTTTGTGAGCATGCCCTTTTCCCTTTTACATGGGTTTATCCTTGTATGCCTGATAGACACAGTGTGATGGCAAGTGCTTGCTTCTTGACTCCTACATCATTTTGTAGTAATAGCCTGTATCCATCCATCTGTCTTGAGGACATGGGGCAAATTATGGGTTTGTTATATCTGGATGTTCTCTTTTTCATTCTTAAAGCAAGTTCTTACTCCCTTACTGATTAGTCCAGGGTCCTTAAAAGGAACCTGAGAGAAGTGATTAGTCATTGAATTTCAGCTGGATTTGGGCACTACCCCTTATATATTGCTCTGGAACTCCACTGCAATAAGGGATAGATGATGGAAGAATAGTGGGCTGATAGAACCAGGCAGTTCATCCTTTCTGAGGTCACTGAAGAGCAGTAATACAGATCTGTGAGTCCATGAGAAGTAAATAGCCTGGATTATCTGAGCAAAATGCGAAATAGCAGTTTTGAGTATAATCTATGCCGTTTTATTATACAAAACCTCAACTCTATAGATCTGTAACATAGACCATTCTCTGAGGATGGGTCATATGGAAGCACAATCTCATCTCATTGCATCTACCATTCACCAGTGTGTTGGTATTTGCAATGAGGCAATACCTGGAACCCCTTCCTTTCAATCCTTACATCTCTGCTGGATTCCGAGGGAGGGTAAGAATGAGAAGTAAACAAAAAAATAAAAAAAATGCTTAGTTACTTTATTAGAAATAGCATTCCAGAATAGATTTTCAACATATTTAATTTTAATTTTATTTTGGTACCAGAAGGAGTCAAGTCATAACCTGATAACCTAACCTTGATTCAGCAAAGTACTCAAGCTGATGTCATCAATTAGAGGGGACTAGGATGTTTTTTGTTGTTGTTGTTGTTTTAAATTAAAAAAAGTCTTTTTGCACATTAAGAAAATGGTTTAATTATTCTGACTCTACATACCTTTTTTTTGTTTGTAATTTTCTGCCTCTTTTAAGCAGCCTATAATTATTTGTGATATTTGTCCTTTTCAAGATGGCCTTTCATTCATAATTAAGAATTTCATAAAGAAAAAGTGATTCTTAGGGAAAGTTTAACTTAGCAGTAACCAAGCCATTGTGCACCTTTTAAATCAGTGTTCTATATCTAACTAGTAAGTATGTATCTGACAGAAAAATAAAACCTTATTAAGTAGAAGTTTGAATAAAAGTGAAACATTAAGGAAATGTCAAGAAGTGATGAAAATCTTTGCCATAAAATAATTGAATACGCCTTTATGTAAATCTGATGGTGATGTTCGTGACTTTCAATAATAACTGATTTTCTGATCTTCCTACTTTTTTTGTTTGTTTGCTTATTTATTTATTTGTTTGTGTAAGTTTAATAAGCAGCAATGGCAAGGGCTTCTTGGAAAGTTAACCTCAGCCTCACCACCCTGTACCAGATGGTGTCGCAGAGTCCCTGGGCAGTCATGCCCAAGGCACCTTCTCAGTGCCGTAAGGCTGGGGCTGACAGCAGCCCTGCCTGCCTTCTCTGTCTGCACACAACCTCCAGACTTGCTCCAGCCTCTCAGGAATGTCTCCTAACAGTTTGCACTTGTGTGTACAACCAAGAGGTTTGGAATAATTTCACTGCTTGGAATAATCAAATGAACCATGTCTGTGTACTTAAGGAAGCCATTTGGAAAACACAGCCCATGGTGTACATCACTACAGCCCCCCTCAGCACCTTTAGACATTCATGCATGCTGGGACACTGCCTTTCCCCTTGAGTGAATGTTTTCCTCAAAGAGAAAACCCTACAAATGATCATGCTGCAAAAATCTAGTTTAACATAGCGTGCATCTAGAGACTGAAAGTACTGGTTGCTGTTGAATGGTTGGGTGTTTACTGGCTTTGCAGATGAACATGTTAATTGTCCAAGTATTAGGGAGACTTGGGGGCACATGGGTAGAGTGTGGTAAAGGGACTGGATGGTTCTGGAAGTTGCTCACTGATGAATTCCTCCCAAATGTGTATTTGTCTTTTAGGCACTGCTTATTGAACTACTATTAAATGTTAAACGTGTGCAGTCAGTAGGTATGAGATGCACACAGAATATCAGTTCTAAATGTAGAGTCCACTGCTGGCTGGAAGACTAAGCACTTTGACCATGGCTACTGTGTTTCATGTTGAACTAATGAGGTACTTACAAATTAATCCCTATTAGAGCAAGCTGAATGAATCAGGACACCTGCAGAGACTTGGCAATGACTCCACAAGAAGTGGAGCTGAGGTGGGAGGTGGGAGCCTCACCACCTGTCCTTGTGCACATGGACAGCCACCTTGTCGAGGCAGGAAGAGGCTGGATCAGCTATAAGCATGTTTACTTTTTGTAGCATTTTCCTGGACTTGGAGAAATTTAATTCTCCCAAAGTAATATTTTAATAGCCAAAGTGGAGCTCTTCCTAAGTGCTGATGCAGCATGCAATAAAGCCTGTAGCTCTTTCATGAGCAGCTGAGCTCATGTGGGATGTTCCTGTGGGGTCTTTCAGAGGATGAAGCTGATGCTCTGTTTAGCACTGACAAATTAGTTTTTAAATGCCCAATTTTTACCATGTTCTCATTTGTATCATGCATGCATTTCTTTGTAAATGATTTTAAGTTGTGTTTTAATATTACTAGGGATAGAAACATTTATTTTTCTAAAACACTTCAGTCTTCCTGCTTTCCTACCATATTTGATGGGACTTCTACATATTGGGAACACCAAGAAACATCCTCATGTCTTAAATGAATATGCTGGCAATTGTTTCAGCAAAGGGAACAAGAAGAAAATGAAATTAAGTCAGATATAGGGTCTCAGGAAACCATCAACAACATGGGCTCTGAAAGTGGCCCAGCAAAAATCCAGCACTTGAGCCCCATTCCCCACCACTTCCTTGAGTGTTAGTTACACTGGAGAGGTTAAAATCAGACCACTCTTTGCTTATTTATTTAGATATATAATATTTGAAATGGAGAGAGCTTATGGAGAGCTCTAAGAACCCCTAACGGATTATTAATAATTGCAGCATGGTTGTGAATCTCTTTCCTTGTTATGGCTGCAGATAAGCTGAACCCATAAAAATTGAACTAGATTAAAAAAAATAATTGCACAACACAACCACAAACATGCCCTTCCCTGTGCAGAGGTGGAGGGGGGGCAGTTAAGAACCTCAACAACTAAGCTTTGCTAATCACTCATGACTAATGGTGTTTCAAACATCATATTCACTGCATTTAAGCCGGGAGAGAAATGCCATGGATTCCTCTGAGGCTCATTCTGTCTCTGCCTACCAGTGTGGGAAGATGGATTTAGGGAGGACATGCAGCACAGAGGCACTGCCCACTCTGTTCAAAGCTGACCCCAGGGGGCTGCAAATCTCAAGACTCTTAAGAGGAGGGAAAAAGAAAAAAAAAGTAAATGGAAATATCCCTCTGCGTGGAGAAAGAAAAATGATAAGATGTTCCACCTCTGTAATCCAAAAGGAGGGATGGAATTCTTCTGCTTACAGACCTAAAGATGAGCCTTACTATCTTTAAAGACATGCACTAGAGGTAGCAAGAGATACCAGCTAGGCTCCTGCCGGTACGTGTTTTCTGGTTGTTCATGTCTGCAGGGCTGAAGAATTTCTTTGCTAGTGCATCACTTTTCAAGAAGTGGGTCTGGGCTATGGTCACTCTGCAAGAGGTTTGTGCTACAGGGTGCCCCCCAGCATGCACCTATGTTCAGACTGAAGCAGAGGGACACCATGCCAGGTGCTGACTGCCCGATTTCCATCAGGTACCCCAAAAGTGAATGCAGGCACACAGTGGCATCAAAGAGACCATGTTGGGGTGACAACTGACTCTGAGCAGTGTATGACTCATTTGGGCACTAAGGTCTTCAGGTGCCCGGACAGGGTGTCAGACAGAGCAACACATCACCTGCAGTGCCTGCCGGTAAAAGCTACCTTGAGAATGGAGTCCACTATACCCAGGGATATCAGGGTGTGTTGAGGGGCCAGATTATGAGGATACTGTGCTTTTAACACTTATTTACAAACAACAGGTGAAATTGGAGCAGCAACAAGCCACATTGAAGTATTACTGTGTATTAGTTGGGTAACATAAAAAATGATTTTGGTATTAAAACTGCAGTTGGCCTCATCTGCTGTTAAGTACTTTCCATGTCCAAAGGATGCCCACAGTTCCTCCCAAGATACTACTGTTGTTTTTGGAAAATGGAAAAAAGCAGCACACATCTGCTTTTTCATCTCATGCCTCCCTCTCGGGGTGCACGGTGGCTGAACCCTGGTAGCGCCACTGGTGTGACACCTCCTAGTGCCTTTTGGTGTTTGTACCTGGCCTTTGCTACTGCCTGAATCAGCGGCAAGGGGTGGGTGGAGGGCTTCTCCTGCCTGCTGTGCAGGGAATGTTGCCATTGACTGAGAGCATGAGGGAATATTTTTGAGGAGTGGAATTAGTCTTCTCAGCTACTACTCAAAAGCTGTCCACGTGGTCTTTTTGCTTCTGCTTTGAGGGCTGTGGCGGCTGGTCAGCCCGTTCAGGGCAGGGATATGTGTACATGGTCTCACTCGGACCGACTGTGGAGGCTGCGCACAGCTGGGGGACTGCCTTCCCTTTACACCCCTGCTTTGTTCCTTCACAGTGTTTTACATATTCCGAGGTTTTTATAAAGGCCTTTTTGTACCTGAGGAGAGTTTTAAAGGCTGTAAGGTCCGTCTGCTCTTCCCACTCCCAAAGCACTTGTAGTTACAATTAAGATACATGTTAAACCTACTGCCAATTAGCCTCAGCAATGTGAAAAGCATCAGGCCCGGGGAGGGAAGCCTTTCCCTGGCTGCACACTGAAGGAAGAGCAACGGCATAGTTTGAGAGGGGAAGAAGCAATAAAAGCCTGCACAGGAGAGCAGCCCATTGTCTGGAGCACAGCAGCGGCAGGCACAAAGTCCCATGCATGCCTCTGCCTGCTCAGTGCTGGAGGCATGCAGGTTGTTAGCGGGTGGATCACGGAAGGGGAGTGCTTGCCATGCTGCTGAGGTTTAAATAGCAATTCACTCGTGCAAACTGAGGAGAGTTTAACTGCTTTAACTACACAGAAGGCAAGCGTCTGTCTGATCAGTCCCCAGTCCTTGGGTGAGCTTCACTGTGTTGCATCAGTATAGGCTGGCTTCCCTATTTCATCTCAGGATATTAGAAGGAGCATAAATCAATTTATGTATTAATAACATGGCTATTTAGCTTCCTCAACATGTGTGCACCTTAAATCTTAATGGGGAATATGGCTCATGTGTAAGTCAAGTTTTAGGCTTGCACAGCAGTGAGAAAAAGTGGCACCCTGGTTACGCAGAAGCATGAACTTGGTGATGACAGCAACGAGAAACCACTTTTCACCAGGGAAGTTTAAAACAAAAGAAATTACTGATCTGGAAACAGAAGTATTTAATAAACTTATTCTGATACTTCTAAGTCTCAGTTAAGAATGAAAAATACTCTTCTAAATAGAAATGTGCAGGAAAAAGCTCTAACTACTTGCTTTGTTACTGTTAAAAGTTTCTACTGTGTTTTACAAATTTCTCTGAGTTTGAACTTTCTCTTAGTTTTTGCAGTGTCCAGAGGCTGTGAGGACCTGGCTGCACTGCATCCTACAGGAAGCAAGAGTGACAGTAGCAAAGAACTGGCACACACTAAATGTTAATTACAGTTAATGAGGATTTTGGCACTGAAATGCCACGCCATTCACTTCCTGTGACTGTGCTAAGAGTAGTTTTAGGTAAGTGTTGTGTGCATGGGGCTATGCAAAAAAGGGCACAGCATTAAAAAAAAATTGGTAAAACTTCCCAGCAGAACCAGGTGGTGGTTACAAGCTCGTTGGGCCACGAATATGCTGCATTTAACATAGGAAACACTTGAGACAAATGCAATCTAGAAGATGTGTGTTTGCTGCCACAGCTCGGTTCAGCTGCTGGATAACTGGTACCAAAACCTATCAGGCCCCTTTTATTCCCCCATGTCTGTCTTCCACACATGCTAATAAAGGCATTTAAATCTAATCTCCCTCTTGTCTTCCCAAAATGGAATCCGAAGGAGCCAAATACGACAGTCATTTTGCAGACAAGGCTCACAGGGGTATTAGGGGAAATGTACAGTTTTCATTTCCTAATAGAGTTTTGAGCCCCTGAGAGATAAAGGAAAGTCAGAACATGAATGAAGCACTTGTTCCAAATAATTACCACTTCTAGAGTATTTTTCATCTTCAAAGGGCTTTGTGCACATCCTTGTGAGTTGTGTACATAGCCCCCTCTCAACAGCTGGAGAAAGAGGCCATGGTGTTGGCAAACAGGGCTGGGGAGTTCTGTGCTGAGTTCAGGGGCTGTTCCCCTGCTTACGGAAAGCCGGGTGGATCTCTGCGCAGCTCAGCAGGATGGGGAGCTAGCCCAGCAGTGCCAATCTGCAAGCATTAACCTGGGCTTCCAGTCAAACCTTGAGGGATGCAGCTGACCTTTGAATAATTGAGACTGCAGTTAAGAGGCTGGGTAAACAAGCTCACAGTGTGCAGAGAAGAGCTGTTGGAGGCCAGGGAGGGAAATGTTCCTCAATTTTTCATTAATGAGAAAACACAGATGAAAACTCTGGGACAGGATACAAAAGAACAGACCTTTTTTTTTGTGGGGAAAAATGACAATGGCGGGGGTGTTTCAAGGCATGGCGGATGGTGCCCTGAGGCTGTACTTTGCTGGTGTGGAAAGGTCACAGGTGTGGCTGGGTTGAGAAGTGGCCTGGGCTCAGTCTGATGCTATGGAGGCAGAGATTCCTGAGTGAGGCTCATCCCAAGTGGCTGTAGAAAAGGCAGCTGCTACCAACCTGCTTATCCAAGCAAAGGCTGGGCTGAAATAGGAATATGGCTCAGGTCTGCGAGCCCTTAATACAGATGGATTCTGCATCATTCAGCAGCTGCACAGCCTAGTCTTACTTGGCTCACGTCATGGAGGCAGTGGCCTGTATCACACCTTTCCTCCTCTGGCATAGATGGTCCCTGTGCCCTGGCTGTTAGTAGTAATTTCATATTCCCTTTGTTAATTTCTATTTAATTTATTTTTTTGGCGTATGATATGACTTTTCTTTTAAGTGAATAAACTGTTTCATTGCTTGTCACTCACAAATATATCAAAAGGACACAATTACAGCTAATACCCTTGATATTGCTTGAGCTACACACTGAGAAACTGAGGATTTCTGTTTTCATTGCAATGCAATCATGCTCGAAACTAAACTAAACATTCCCTTCAGAAGTTCTCAACAGACTTGTGTTCTCTAAGAGAGGTAACACTTTTCCCGAATCACAGAATTGAGGCACTGGATGTTCAAAAAACTTTCATAATGTCAAACCTCAATGCAACAGGAAAGTGAAGATACAAACCAGGGTTCCAGACCCCTGTTTACTTTCATCGGGAGATTTCCCTCCCTCCCCTTAGCACAACACCACAAAAGCATTGTTGCTTGTATAAAATCTTTTGAAATTGAATAGGCTACAGAGTATGTAAAAAGGGATTAGGACTGACTGCTCCAGAGGAGGAAAAAAAAAACTTTTTGAAAATCCAGCAACTACTTTTAAAAAAGACTGATTTGAAAAGACTTATCCCACCACACATTTTGCAAGAGATGATGATATGATGTTATCACAGAGGAATTTTGAGGTGACTTTTAGAAACTACACTCAGCAAGGGAACAAAAGGAGGCAATGGAAACATCACTTCTGCTCAGATATTCTTAATAAAGGAAAGCTTGTTAAAAATAAACCATAAAGTTTGGGCGGAATCACAAATCACCTTATTAGCATTTGTGGGGAAAAAAAAAAGAAAGCAAAGATGACATATCAGCTTGTAAAGTCTTTTCTGCAAAGCCAGCTTTCTCCCCCTTCCATCTGCTTTATTGTATCAGCAGTCCAAAATTCACATTTCCAAAGAAGTTTCTAAAATGGCAATTCTGGACTGTTTTTGCTGTTTTTGTTCTTACTAAAGAAAGCAATGTACACCTGATATAGAAATATAAAGAGGAATGTAATGATTTAGACTTTTTTTTTTTTTTTTTTTTGTCTGACAGCTCATTTTAAAAGACAAATCCAGGGTTTAAAGAGAAAAAGTTGTGGGTGATTTCAGGCCTGCATTGCTTCCTATCCTGAAAAGCACGCATGGGGATAACTGAGCCTTTAGTCAAACACAATCTGACATCAGTGATCCGGTGAGGCTCAACATCATAGGATCAGACCTTTAATAGCAGGGGCAACCCTCATCACTTACAGGACTGAGAGAGAAAAAGGAGACATTGCAACTAAAAAAGCAGCACATGAAGGGAAAACTGGAAAATCTGCTGTACATAAGGAATTTGAATTTTTCCCAGTGCTACTTCTCAACATTTTGTGGATTCTGGTTTGGAGAACAGTGACAGAATGTGACACTTTCCAACAAAGAAATGGTTAGAAAAACTGTGCTATAAAAGCAGTATTAGAAAGAAATACCTATAATTTTAAATGTGGTATTCAAACAGACGATCTTTATTTTGCAGTTTATTAACTTTGAGCATAACTTTTTATAATAGAGAACATGAAAATGAAGGTTAAGAGAAACTTACCCCATAGACCAGTTCACCCACCATGCCATTCCATATCTTAGTCTCAGGGTCCCTAGCTCCGTATTTCCCATCTCCAACAATTGACAGTTTGTATTTTATTCCAACATGTTTTGCTATTTCAGAAGCTAAGTCTACACAATATCCTTCATATCTCTCATTCCCTTCTAGTTGTTCATGGTTTTTCTTATACATTACATATGGTGATTCCTTTGAAACAAAAGATCAAAAGTCTATGAATTAAAATACAACTTTAAAACACACAAAACGAGAGCTGTTATTATCCTTACTTTATACAACTGGTAAACATTTACAATATTTCTTTACTTTGGTACAGAGATCAGGAAGACAGACTTTTTTAGGCTGAAAATCCTTGGCATGGTCCTACAGTCACACATACTACAGATTTTATTCCTACTATGGACCCATTGAAGACAACAGGACTATTCAACTTTAACAGTTACATTATTGTCTGTAAGATTAAGCCTAATTTTTACGTTATTAGACAGTTGATTGGCATCACTGCAGTAATAATTCTGTTTTTAGTGTTTAAAGAAGTGACATACCCAACACCTGCAGCATCAAAATAATTTTCTAAGGCCCCCATGGTGTAGAAAGGGGCACTGATGGGGATATTTTCAAAGCAGCCTAAGATAAGCTAGGCTAAAATCCTTGGCAGTGGTTTTTTGTCACTAAATTCCCTTAGCCTTCTTAGAAAATTCTGGCTGAAATGCTGATTATATCTCACTAAATTCATAGGAGCATAAAATACAGTGCTTCAGGAAATAGCAAAAATCAGCTCATGCTTAATAGAATTGTAACAGGCATAAAAGTCACAAATAATGCTGCACAGAACACATTTGGTAGAGGCACTAGGTCTGACACAGGTGCTGCTGTTTATGAGACACAGGAAGAGCATTACTCCTTTGGAAGTGCATGGGTATAGATAGCTTTACTCCCAGTGCTAGAGCATTTCCTGTTCTCTACAGGCTTCCTTGTGCCTCCCTTCCTCAGTCCACAGGGGTTGAGTTTACAGAAGCTGTACCTGAGTGAGGTGTGCAAGATGTGACCTTAGAGCAGGGAGGCCAGACCCTGCAATAATCATTTACATACAGGCATAACTTCACTTATGTGAGGCATTTGACTGAGTTCAAGTGTCTGAGAAGCAGAGAAGCACACTGCTGAGCTCAGTGGGACTCCTCTGAGTAAAGTTACTGATACGCATAGAAGCTTACACTGTCAAGCCCTCAGCACGTATCTTGAAGATACCAAACTTTTCAGTCACTTGAAGTCATTTAGCGTTCAACATTTGCCTCTTGATGAGGTGTCTAACACATCTCAGGAGCCATGCATCTTATTTCCTAAACACAAACACACTAAGAACATGAAACTTACCAAGATGGTAGTGACTACTATAGTTCTGTTCTCCACGGATGAAGTGTCATTAGAGGGCAGCTGATCTAATGCTGGCACAAATCTTTCATATTCATTCCAATAACCAGACTATAAAAAGGGAGATTGTTAATCTCATTACATATTTTTACAAGGACTCTGGTGCATTAATTTATAACAAGAACTGTCAAAATATATGATTTTGTAAAATTTATGCAGGGCTACATGAGCTTTAATAAATACAAGCTGAATCTAAGTGAAAATACATATTAAATTCTCACTATCTACGTTCACATTGTTATGGTGCCTGTAGAATAAGTTCCTCTCTATCCACAGGATAAGGATTAACTATAAATGGGAAAATAAACTCCATAGCACTTTGAGTAAAATTATTTGATTTTGAAACATTTATCCATATTCTGCTGCAGTTCAGACAGTGCATACAGTACCTGTAGATGTGTCTGAACTAACTTTCAAGTAGATGCACAGCCACTGTTAGCAATGCAGGCACAGTAGCTTAATCGTCGAGGTGGGTTACAAAACCCTTGGTTAGTATGAGGTGACTATTTGTCATCTGACTTGTGCTGACCTTCATAGTGCTGTGGCTACGTTGCTATGCTATTACACCATTTTTTATATTTCTGCACAATATAGCAGTAACACTTATGTCTGCGCTGTAAACCTTGCTGAATGGCTGGGCCATGTCCAGAGGTATTTTGTTATCAAGTATGTGAAGAATTGATTAAGGAGTCGCACTGGTGACTAAACAGGTTAGGTACCTATCATCAGGTGTCTATCATCAGGACTTTTCTGTCTCATACACTCAGACTCATCTCTCGATACTCCTGAGAGCTTGCCTATCTAGTTATTTTTGAAAATTTGCCCTAAATTGCTTTTATAACAGGGACCTAGCCAACCACACCACTTACGATCTATACTTTATTTAGGAGACAAGAACAAGTAGTGACAATCCTAATTAAAACTCAAATTATGTTCTATTAATTTCAGAAGGTTTCTAAAATACACTTACTCTGTCTTCCCTATTGCT